>NC_041399.2:206675925-207275925 GCF_900747795.2 Erpetoichthys calabaricus | reverse complement strand
ACAAATAATAATAATTATAATAATACATCCACCTAGTGTCTAAACCCACTTATCTTGAACAGGGCCACACGAAAGTTGGAGTTTCTGAATGAACTTCATGGTAAATACAGTAATCCCGCGCTATATCGCGCTTCGCCTTTTGCGGCTTCACTCCATCGCAGATTTTATATGTAAGCATATTTAAATATATATCGCAGATTTTTTGCTGGTTCGCGGATTTCTGCAGACAATGGGTCTTTTAATTTCTGGTACATGCTTCCTCAGTTGGTTTGCCCAGTTGATTTCATACAAGGGACGCTATTGGCAGATGGCTGAGAAGCTACCCAGCTTACTTCTCTCTCTCTCTTGCACTGACTTTCTCTGATCCTGACGTAGGGGGATTGAGCAGGGGGGCTGTTCGCACACCTAGACGATACGGACGCTCGTCTAAAAATGCTGAAAGATTATCTTCACGTTGCTATCTTTTGTGCAGCTGCTTCCTGAAACGACATGCTGCACGGTGCTTCGCATACTTAAAAGCTCGAAGGGCACGTATTGATTTTTGATTGAAAAACAAACTCTGTCTGTCTGTCTGTCTGTCTGTCTGTCTGTCTGTCTGTCTGTCTGTCTCTCTCTCTCTCTCTCTCTCTCTGCTCCTGACGGAGGGGGGTGTGAGCTGCCGCCTTCAACAGCTTTGTGCCGCGGTGCTTCGCATACTTAAAAGCCAAACAGCCCTATTGATTTGTTTGCTTTCCTCTGTCTTTCTGACAGTCTCTGCTCCTGACGCGCACTCCTTTGAAGAGGAAGATATGTTTGCATTCTTTTAATTGTGAGACAGAACTGTCACCTCTGTCTTGTCATGGAGCACAGTTTAAACTTTTGAAAAAGAGACAAATGTTTGTTTGCAGTGTTTGAATAATGTTCCTGTCTCTCTACAACCTCCTGTGTTTCTGCACAAATTTGTGACCCAAGCATGACAATATAAAAATAACCATATAAACATATGGTTTCTACTTCGCGGATTTTCTTATTTCGCGGGTGGCTCTGGAACGCAACCCCCGCGATGGAGGAGGGATTACCTTATCTTGATAGCCACTCAAGACAGCACAGCTTTTGCAGCTTATTCTTCTTTAGGCTGATCATTTATTTATCAGTTGTGATAAGTTGCCCGGACACAGACAGATGGACACCATTCTTAAGTCCACCATACGTTTATTCACCATATTTACAGTCCAATAAAGTTCACAACCCAGTGCCTCAAGCACTAAACTCCCCCAAAGTCCAGGCCTCTCTCAGTCTCTCTGCCTGCTCTTCAGGCCGCCTCCACTCTCCTGCACACAAACCTTGTCCACTCCTCACCCGACTCCAGTCCTTCTTTGCAGGCAGGTGGCCCCTATTATAAGTGCCCGGATGGGCTCCAGGTTATCCCCGACACTCCCTAGACACTCTCCTGTGTGGCGGAAGTGCCGGCTGTATTCCCGGAAGCCCTCCGGGTGCTCCCAATCTTTTTCCCCCCCAGCACTTCCTGGTGTGGCGGAAGTGTTGGGGTTCTGGGTCCTTCAGGTATAGGGGTGCCCCCTGGCAGAGACCACGGGCCCCTACAGGGTTGGGCTTCCAAGCCCTGCACCCGTGGCCCCTAAAGGAACCAGGGCGGTCGCCCTCTCATGGTCTGGAGGAGGCATGAGCCCTCCTCCTGTCTTCCTGGGCGTCCCGGCTGGGTGCCACTCCCAGCCGTCTGCCACACAGTATTATCCATCCACCCATTTTCCAAACCTGGTATATCCTGAGCCAGGTCATGGAGAAGCTGGAGCCTATCCCAGTATGCATTATGAGCAAGGCAGGGTTCATTTCATTGCAGGGGGTATAATAATAATAATCATCATCATCATCATCATCCTTGATCCATTCATTCATCCATCTGTCCATCCATCCATTTTCCAAATCTACTTATCCTAAGCAGGGTCTCAGAGAAACTGGAGCCTTTGAATTAACTTAATGTTAAATATCCATCCATCCATCCATCCATTTCCCAACCCGCTGAATCCGAACACAGGGTCACGGGGGTCTGCTGGAGCCAATCCCAACCAACACAGGGCACAAGGCAGGGAACCAATCCTGGGCAGGGTGCCAACCCACCGCAGGACACACACTAGGGCCAATTTAGAATCGCCAATCCACCTAACCTGCATGTCTTTGGACTGTGGGAGGAAACCGGAGCGCCCGGAGGAAACCCACGCAGACACGGGGAGAACATGCAAACTCCACGCAGGGAGGACCCGGGAAGCGAACTCAGGTCCCCAGATCTCCCAACGGCGAGGCAGCAGCCCACTGCGCCACCGTGCCGCCCTAATGTTAAATATCTTGAAATTTATTAAGATAATAAAAAATAAATATGCAGCTTTTATTATTATTATTATTTATTATTCATCCATCCACCCATCCAACCGGTTTGTAAACCAGCTTATCCAGAGTAGTGTCATGGGAAGCTGGTGCCTATCTCAGCAAGCTTTGTGTGCAGGGCAGGAACAATTCCTGGGAGGGGTGACAGTCCATTTCAGAACAAATAATAATAATAATAATAATCCATCCATCCATTATCCAACCCGCTATATCTTAACTACAGGGTCATGGGGGTCTGCTGGAGCCAATCCCAGCCAACACAGGGCGCAAGGCAGGAAACAAACCCCGGGCAGGGTGCCAACCCACCGCAGAATAATAATAATAATAATAATAATAATAATAATAAATAATAAAAAACATCATCATCATCATTGTCATTGATCCATTCATTTATCCATCTATCCATCCATCCATTGTCCAAACCTACTTATCCTAAGCAGGGTCTCAGAGAAACTGGAGACTGTGAATTAACTTAATGTTAAATATCTTGAAATTTATTTAAGATAATAAAAATATATGCAGCTTTCATCCATCCATCCATTATCCAACCCGCTGTATCCTAACTACAGGGTCACGGGGGTCTGCTAGAGCCAATCCCAGCCAACACAGGGTGCAAGGCAGGAAACAAACCTTGGGCAGGGCACCAGCCCATCGCAGGGCACACTCACACACACACACACACTAAGGACAATTTAGAATCGCCAATGCACCTAACATGCATGTCTTTGGACTGTGGGAGGAAACCCACGCAGACACGGGGAGA
Organism: Erpetoichthys calabaricus; assembly: GCF_900747795.2. Lineage (NCBI taxonomy): Eukaryota > Metazoa > Chordata > Cladistia > Polypteriformes > Polypteridae > Erpetoichthys > Erpetoichthys calabaricus. The sequence continues at coordinate 207,272,783 of NC_041399.2, read as the reverse complement.
ACATGCAAACTCCACACAGGGAGGACCTGGGAAGCGAACCCGGGTCTCCTAACTGCGAGGCAGCAGTGCTACCCACTGTGCCACCGTGCCACCCTATGCAGCTTTTATTATTATTCTTATAATTATTATTATCCATCCATCCATCCATCCATTTTCTAACCTGCTGAATCCGAACACAGGGTCACGGGGGTCTGCTGGAGCCAATCCCAGCCAACACAGGGCTCAAGGCAGGAACCAATCTTGGGCAGGGCGCCAACCCACCGCAGTATTATTATTATTATTATTATTATTATCCATCCATCCCTCCACCCATCCAGCCATTTTTTAAACCAGCTTATCCAGATTAATGTCATGGGAAGCTGGTGCCTATCTCAGCAAGCTTTGTGTGCAGGGCAGGAACAAGTCCTGGGAGGGGTGACAGTCCATTTCAGAACAAATAATAATAATAATAATAATAATGCATTAATTTCCTAAATCTGCTTATCCTGTGAAGGATTGAGAGGGAAACTGTAGCCTGTCCCATACAGTGTAAGGCAAAAGAGAGGAGCAACCCTTGGATGGGATGCAAGTTCAATGCAGGGTGAATAATAATAATAACAATAATAATAATTTATCAATCTGTTTTCCATGCCCACTCATCCAGACCAGGGCTATGGAGAAGCTGGAGTCTATCCCAGCAAGCACAAGGCAGGGACAATCCTGGACAGGCACCATCTCATTTTAGGGTGAATAATATTGATAATAATAACAGTGATTATTATTATTATTATTATTATTATCATAATCTCATCCCAGTTAATTCAATTCAAAAAGTCATGGAGTGCCCAGGGATTCTGTGTATTTATTAGGCTTTGATGCAGGCCTGTCTCCAGGGGTTCATTAGGTGGGCTGTGCCCCCTGACACCCCTCCCCCCCCCCCTTATTCAAATGTGATGTCGACCCCCCCCCCCCCCACCATGCTGTCAGGTACACTCTTCCTTGGTGGAGTTCATCAAACCCCACCCCTCCTCCGCAGTATTTCTGACGCCCACCTTAATATTTTGGTCTGGAAGCAGGGCTGCTTTGAAATACAATACAATAGCATCAAAACAATCAAAATCTTTCTAAAGCATTGGAACAAATTATGGAATGATCTTGAGAAGATTTAACTTCTTTCAGTTATAACATAACATAACATAACCTTGGCAGGCCTGCTTCATCTAATTCAAGGTCACAGGAGGCCTCTCCTGGCACCAAGGCAGACACCAGCCCTGGACAGGATGTCAGTGCGGCACAGGGCTCAAGGCAGTACAGTGCCAATTCCAAATACAATTCCTGTAAAGGTGTTTTCATGTTATTTAGGTAAATCATTTTTAATAAACTCAAACAGGATGTCTGCCCATCAGAAAAAAATATTCATAATAGAACCATGAATGACGCATGCAATGTCTCATCTCTTCAGGCGCAGGTCCCAGTCATGTGCACATCTGCACTCACTTGGGGTCAACTTGGAATCAGCAATTAACTTACACACACACACACACACACACACACACACACACACACACGCACACACACACACACGTGTCTGAGCATGTGGGAGGAAACCTGGAGCACCCAGAGAAAAACCCATACAGGCACAAAAACGGGCAGACTCCATAAGGACAAACAATGGGCACAGGATTTGGAAGCAGGACTTGAGAGGCAGAAGTGTTAGCTCTGTCACCGTGATGAATCCCACTTAATAATTATAAAAACAATAATATCTGTTGTGGGGGGTGCCTGGGATGCCCCTTCCACATATGTTCCGGGGGCTTGGTGGCAGCCCCCCTGGCTGACGACGGTGCCTCAGTTTCCTGCAGTGCTCCATGGGAGATGGAGTTCTCCACAGCCCTGTTGGGATCTGGGGTGGCTGCCAGGGGGTGCTGCATGGGTCCCTGAGCCGGCCTGGACAACTCCACAGCCCCGCCCAGAAGTGCAATCAGAAACGGGTGATCAAGCACCTGGGGCACTTCCGGGTGGGCTATAAAAAGGGCCAGCAACCACCACTCAGGAGCCAGAATCGGGAGGAAGAGGTTGCCAGGGAGGAGTTGTGGTTCGAGGAGGGAGTGTTGTGATTGATTTGAAGTGCTTTTGGGACTGTGTTTTGGCTGGGGGGTTCACGGGGAAGACATACCCTCCAGCTAAAGAAAAATAAAGTCTTCTTGTGTTTTTACATGTGCCTCTGTCTGAGTCTGTGTCCTAATTCACAATGTCTTTGTTCTCTACCCTCCATATTCAATTCAGTGCTTATCCCAAGTGCAGGGAAGGAATCAACTATAGACAGAGTGGCAGTCATTATAATATTATTTATTATTAACTCTATTCTTCTTCTTCTTGCTGTGAATTTCCCATTGGGATTAATAAAGTATCTATCTATCTATCTATCTATCTATCTATCTATCTATCTATCTATCTATCTATCTATCTATCTATCTATCTATCTATCTATCTATCTATCTATCTATCTATCTATCTATCTATCTATCTATCTATCTATCTATCTATCTATCTATCTATCTATTATATAGTGCCTTTTCTATCTATCTATCTATCTATCTATCTATCTATCTATCTATCTATCTATCTATCTATCTATCTATCTATCTATCTATCTATCTATCTATCTATCTATCTATCTATCTATCTATCTATCTATCTATCTATCTATCTAGTGCCTTTTCTATCTATCTATCTATCTATCTATCTATCTATCTATCTATCTATCTATCTATCTATCTATCTATCTATCTATCTATCTATCTATCTATCTATCTATCTATCTATCTATCTATCTATCTATCTATCTATCTATCTATCTATCTAGTCACAGACAGCTGCATCACCTGCCTCACTTCAAATAACGTCTCTTTTAATGTCCTAGTTTTGCATTTATGGCGGTGGTTAAATTTCATTAATCAGTTCATTTAAGGTGATTATTTGAATATCGGCAACAATGGCTATTTTATCAGAAATTGTTTAGTGTATAAAAGATGGTCTTTAAATATAGACATTTGCAATTAATTGTGAAACATGTGAAAAATCTTTCTTATTATATAGTCTTGAAAAGTTGATCCTCCTGCCGTGCCGTAGGTATTATTCGAGACGTACCATCACTTGGATCTCAGGAACATCGAGAACTGCTTGTTATGTGAAGGGTCATAAAGTACTGTGTCTTCAGGCAGAGCTACTTAAACAGATCTACCCTGCGAAATGAGGCTTTGCATCCATTATTCATAGTACAGTATGTTTCCTTCATAAAGTTTTTCTTATGGCAGACATCCTTACCAAGTTTATTACATGTGATTTTCCAAAGTGGCAGGAAGTACTTGCAGTGGATTCAGAAGGTGTGCAGTTTCAGTTCATTTTTCCCTCATCAAGCAACACTCAATCCCCCAAATGACAAAGTGAAAATAGGATTTTAGAAATTTTTGCAAATAACAAATTTGATCTATCCAATGGAACTTTTTACTCAGTATTTTTCTGAAGCCCCTTTTGGGAGCCATCACAGCTCGGTGTCTTCGTGGGTCTGAACACGACAAGTTTCACACACCAGGATTTGGGGATTTCCTGCCATTTGTGTCTGCAGATCCGTTGAAGCTTTTTCAGGTTGGATGGAGGCCATCAGTGGACGGCTGTTTTTTGATCTCTCCAGAGATGTCTGGGTTCTCACTGGACCACTTAAGAACATTCATAGAGTCGTCACTAAGTCACTCTTGTGTTATCTTTGCGTTGTCCTGTTGGAAGGTGATCATTCAGCCCAGTTTGAGGTCCAGAGGGTGTTAATTAAGATTATCTCTGTGCTTTGCTCCATATCAGCTCTCCCTTGACCCTGATTAGTCTCCCAGTCCCTGCTGCTGAATAACAACCCCACAGTGTGATGCGGCCACCACCACACATCACTGTTGGAATGGAATAGCACAGGGGATGAGCGGTGCTTGGTTTCCACCAGACATTGCACTAATCTCGGTTTCATCAGCCCAGAGAATCTTGTCTCTTACAGTATGACAATCCTTTAGGTGCATTTTTGCAAACTCTAGGTGGGTTTCCATCTGTCTTTTACTGAAGAGAGTCATCTGTCTGGCCACTCTGCCATAAAGAGCAGATCGGTGGAGTGTTGCAGTGGTGGTTATCCTTCTGGACGCTTCTCCCATCTCTGCACAGGTTCGCTGGAGCTCAGCCACGGTGCTCATTGGATTCTTGGCTTCCTCTCTTGCCATGGCCCTTTTCCAATGATTGCTTAGTTTGGCTAGGAAGAGATGTGGGTGTTCCAAGCTAATTCCATTTAAGAATTTTGAATGCCACCATGCTCTTTTAGAACATTAGAACAATCTAGATGAGAACAGGCCAATCAGCCCAACAAAGCTTGCAAGTCCGATCCACTTAATTTTTCTAAACAAAACATCAAGTCGGGTTTTGAAAGTCCCTAAAGTCCTACTGTCTACCACACTACTTGGTAGCTGATTCCAAGTGTCTATCGTTCTTTGTGTAAAGAATAACTTCCTAATGTTGGTGTGAAATTTTCCTTTAATAAGTTTCCAACTGTGTCCCTGTGTTCTTGATGAACTCATTTTAAAATAACAGTCTCGATCCACTGGACTAATTTCCTTCATCATTTTAAACACTTCAGTCAGGTCTCCTCTTAATCTTCTTGTTCTTAAACTGTAAAGGCTCAGCTCTTTTAATCTTTCCTCATAACTCATCTCCTGTAACCCTGAATCAGCCTAGTCGCTCTTCTCTGGACTTTCTCTTGTGCTGTTATGTCCCTTTTTTAGCTTGGAGACCAAAACTGCACACAGGTCTCCAGATGAGGCCTCACCAGTGTGTTATAAAGCTTCAGCACAACCTCCTTGGACTTGAAATGTACACATCAAGGTGCTATATGACCTGACATTCTGTTAGCTGTCCTGATCACTTCTGAACACTGATGGGAAGTTGATAGAGTTGAGTCCACTATGACTCCTAAATCCTCCTCATAAGGTGGACTCTCAGTTTTCAGGCCTTCCATTGTGTATTCAAACCTCACATTTTTACTTCCTACGCCTAACACTTTTACTGACATTCAGATTCATCTGCCACAAATCTGCCTAAGCCTGTGTGCTGTCCAAGTCCTTCTGTAATGATTTAATGGATTCCAAATTATCTGCCAATCCACCTATCTTGGTATCATCTGCAAACTTAACCAGCTTGCTACTTATACTCTTGGGAACCTTCAGTGCTGCAGACATTTTTTGTTGCCTACCCCAGATCTGTATCTCAATGCAGTCTTGTCTCTAAGCTCTGCAGGCAATTCCTTTGACCTCTAGGCTTGGTTTTTGCTCAACTGACAGACCTTGTTTAGACAGGGGTGTTCCGTTCCTAAGCAGTCCAATCAACTGAATGGACCACAGGTGGACTCATAGAAGGTATTAAAACATCCATCCATCCATCCATTATCCAACCCGCTGAATCCAAACACAGGATCACGGGGGTCTGCTGGAGCCAATCCCAGCCAACACAGGGCACAAGGCAGGAACCAATCCCGGGCAGGGTGCCAACCCACCGCAGGGTATTAAAACATCTCAATGATAATCAATAAAATGAAATTCATCCAAACCAGATTTCATGTGTCATAGCAAAGGTTCTGAATACTTGCATCAATGTAATATTTCAATACTTTATTTTTTAACAAATTTATAGAAATTGCCTTCTTTCTCAAGACTAATAAGATCTTAGCTCAACAAATCCACAAGCAGGGAGTTTGCAATGCAATCCCAGCAATTACCAACACAGATGGAGAAAAAAATCATTGACCATAAAAATATAATGCATTCGTTTAGAGAGTACTATAAGTCCTTATATTCTACTCAGTTTAAAGAAGACAAGATACAACCTAATGCATTTTTGGATGCATTACAGATACCACAACTAGATAGCCTCAGTGCAGAAGAATTGGATAAACCTCTGGCACTCTCAGAATTACTAGATGCTATAAATTCACTTCAGAATGGGAAAGCTGTAGGCCCTGATGGCTACCCTGCCGAATTTTATAAAAAATTCTCAATTAAGTTGGCTTCCATTTTGTTAGCAACATTTACAGAAGCTAGAGACAATAAAATTCTACTTCAAACTTTTCACCAAGCATTAATTACCGTCTTTCCAAAGCAAAATAAGGACTTATTAAAATTTGCATCCTACAGACCAATCTCACTTCTGAATAATGATATTAAGATACTCTCCAAAGTCCTAGCTAGAAGGATTGAGAAAGTGCTTTTTTCGATAATATCAGAAGACCAAACTGGATTCATTAAAGGCAAACACATAGCTTCCAGTCTTCGATGCCTATTTAATGTAATATATTCACCCACAAAGTTTAACACCCCAGAGATTTTATTATCGTTGGATGCAGAAAAAGCATTTGATATGATTGAATGGAACTACCTCTTTACTACATTGGAGAAATTTGGGTTTGGCCTGAATATATGTGCATGGATCAAACTACTGTATACCAGTCCAGAAGTTCCAGTTTGTATTAACAACATTATTTCAGACTACTTCAAACTAGAACGTGGTACTAGATAAAGATGTCCTTTGTCACCACTGGCAGTTCACTTTCAAAATGCTTATGAGATAAATGGATTATACGGGTGGTGGCTGATTTGATTTGAACTTAGCTTTATAAAGTTTGACTTGCTTGTATGGAGTGTTATTTGTAATTTAATTAAATGTTAAAAAAAGAAATTGCCTATTTTCTCACAGAATGATCCTCAGATCAACCACATTAAATTACCCAAAGGGCAAAGTGCATGTTTGGGTACAATATGACTCTATAGAACTCTTGCTACATTAGATAGCTTTGCTTCTGAAATTTCGATTACTCTTTTGCAGTCATGATTTGGTTTGGTTTGTCATTTTCACTCTTGAGATGTATTGTGTTAGTTTATTGTGTTCTCTTTCGGAGACTTTCTGTGATTTTAGATTTTGATTCTTGGATATGAGAAGATATTTTGGTAGCTTCTTTGGGTATGGAGGGGTTTATGATTTTTGGCCTTCTCATATTGGGTTAACATTAGTAACACTCTGGATGCTTTTATGAGGAACATTTAGAAAGAGATGCATGCAGGGGTGCTGTCATGGTTCAGCCAGCATTTCCCCCCTGGCTGGTGTTCAAAGTTGTGTCCCATTTTATACCATTTATTCATATTAATGTTTATTTTATTTATTATATCTGTTTTTCTATGTGTGGGTTGGTAAAGGGGAATGGCCTTTGTTATGTCCATTGTGTTTTGTGGGTGGCTCCCCAAGGGGCGGGGCCACCTGCCAATCACTGCCAGTAACGGCCCATCATCCTGTTTAAGGGAGGGCCTCCCATAGTTCCTTGCGGTTCATTGAATGCGCTAGGGAGTTTTTGTGAATATCTGTGCTTTTGTTATTGCTTTTGATTTTCTGGATTCTTGACCTCTTGCTCTGTTTTTGCCTCTTATTGGTACCGTGTTATATGATAGTTTTGAACCTCTGCTCTGTTTCAACCACTTCCTTTGGATTCTGTATTGGGACTTTGTTTGGACTCTTCAGCTATCTCCTTTGTGCTCTTTGGAGCTTTGTGCTTGCACAGGCAGTTTTGTGGAAATAAACCTTTATTTTATAAAGATTTCTTCTCGGCCCCTTGGGTTTCTAGTTTGGGTTTTTGACGGCTTTTTCTTCCCCACTAGTGGTCAACTTTTTGAAAGTATTTTGCAAACTTACCTCTTTACATTCTGCAGTGGGTTGGCACCCTGCCCGGGATTGGTTCCTGCCTTGTGCCCTGTGTTGGCTGGGATTGGCTCCAGCAGACCCCCGTGACCCTGTGTTCGGATTCAGCGGGTTGGTAAATGGATGGATGGATGGACCTCTTTACGTTGGAAAAATTTGGGTTTGGCCTGAATATATGTGCATGGATCAAACTACTGTATACCAGTCCAGAAGTTCCAATTTGTATTAACAAAATTATTTCGGACTACTTAAAACTAGAACATGGTACTAGACAAAGATGCCCTTTTTCACCGCTGCTGTTTGCAATTGTCATTGAACCACTGGCAGTTCACTTTCAAAATGCTTATGAGATAAAAGGGGTTATACGGGTGGGGGCTGAATTGATTTGAACTTCGTTTTGTAAAATTTGACTTGCTTGTATGGAATGTTATTTGTAATTTAATAAAATGTTAAAAAAAGAAATGGCCTGTTTTCTCACAGAATAATCCTGAGAACAACCACATTAAATTACCCAAAGTGCAAAGTGCTCTGCACAGGCAGTTTTGTGGAAATAAACCTTTATTTTATAAAGATTTGTTCTCGGCCCCTTGGGTTTCTAGTCTGGGTTTTTGACGGCTTTTTCTTCCCCACTAGTGGTCAACTTCTTGAAAGTATTTTGTACCTTTGCTTACGGGACTCCCCAGACAGGTGCAGCCTCAACCAGAAGTTAACAGGTCTGCCTGTTCCTTGGATGAGACATAATCCTGCCGACTACGCTAATGTAAGAACCAGCACAAGACAAAATAGAAAGATTTGGGGTTCCAACAACGTTACCATTCATTTTGTTTTTCCAAAGGTTCCAGGAACCAACTGGGTAATTTTACAGTCTGTTCTTCTGGCCTGAGACTGTCTTAAAGAAATCATGGTGATGTCTTGGTTGCTTCTCGGTTCATCCTCTGTGTCCTTGTTCTGATCACACTCTGCGTGTTGTGCAATGTGTGATGTGAATTTCCTTATATGAAATTTCACATGAATGCCACTTCAAGAGTTTGTTTGTGTTTCAGCCAGGGTACTCTCCTGGCTGGGGTTCAAATTCATGTTTTATAGCGTTTTTCATTTTTGGTTCTTTTGTATGTATTATATTAAATGTCTGTTTGTGTTTTTTTGCCATTGCTTGTGTTTAACTTTTAATGCCTCAGTTATGTTCCATGTCCGAGATTTCACTCATTTGCAGTAATGTTCTTTAATTAAATTCAGGATTTTTTTTTTGATTTGTCCTTGTCACTCTTGGTACATATTGTGTTAGTTTATTGTGTTCTCTTTAAGAGAGTTTTGCATTAGGAATTCTGCGATTTTGGATTTTGGATATGAAACAGTGGGCGGCACGGTGGCACAGTGGGTAGTGCTGCTGCCTCGCAGTTGGGAGATCTGGGGACCTGGGTTCGCTTCCCGGGTCCTCCCTGCATGGAGTTTGCATGTTCTCCCCGTATCTGCGTGGGTTTCCTCCCACAGTTCAAAGACATGCAGGTTAGGTGGATTGGCGATTCTAAATTGGCCCTAGTGTGTGCTTGGTGTGTTTGTGTGTGTCCTGCGGTGGGTTGGCACCCTGCCCGGGATTGGTTCCTGCCTTGTGCCCTGTGTTGGCTGGGATTGGCTCCGGCAGACCCCCGTGACCCTGTGTTCGGGTTCAGCGGGTTGGAAAATGGATGGATGGATGGATGGATGTGAAACAGTATTTCGGTAGGTTCTTTGCATTTGGAGGGGTTTATGATTTTGGCTTATTGCTTGGGTAGAATGTATAACATTGCATAATGTTTAATGTATAATGTATAATAATGTATAATGGTTATGATTTTATCTTTATTACTTGGGTAGAATGTATAACACTTTCAACACTTTTATGGGGAACATTTTAAAGGTGATACAGACAGTGGTGCAGCCTCAATCAGAAAGTTAACAGGGGCGCATGTTCCCTGGATTAGACAAAAGTCCTGCCGACTATGCTAATGTAAGACAAAGTAGAAGGGTTTGGGGTTCCAGCAAAGCTTCCATTTGTGATGTTTTTCCAAAGGTTCCTGGAACCAATTGGGATTTTTTACAATTAGTTCTTCTGGCCTGTGAGCTGTCTTGAAGAAATCACGGTAATATTTTGGTGGCTGCTCAGTTCATCATCCGTGTCCTTGTTCTGATTACACTCTGCATGTTGCATTAGTGTGTAAGGGGTGATCCTGTTTCCGCTTTGTCATTCTGGAATATCGAGTGTTTCTTGATGAGGGGAAAAAACAAATTGAAATGAAGGGGTGTGAAGGGGTCTGAAGATCTTCTGAATCCGCTGTATTTCTAAATGGGATTTCGCACCTTATGGCGGCACGGTGGCGCAGTGGGTAGCGCTGCTGCCTCGCAGTTGGGACACCTGGGGACCTGGGTTCGATTCCCGGGTCCTCCCTGCGTGGAGTTTGCATGTTCTCCCCGTGTCTGCGTGTGTTTCCTCCCACAGTCCAAAGACATGCAGGTTAGGTGGATTGGCGATTCTAAATTGGCCCTAGTGTGTGCTTGGTGTGTGGGTGTGTTTGTGTGTGTCCTGCGGTGGGTTGGCACCCTGCCCAGGATTGTTTCCTGCCTTGTGCCCTGTGTTGGCTGGGATTGGCTCCAGCAGACCCCCGTGACCCTGTGTTCGGATTCAGCGGGTTGGAAAATGGATGGATGGATTTCGCACCTTATAGTGGGCTGATGCCCTCTTCAGGGTGGTTTCTGCCTTGTGCCCAGTACTGCTTGATTAGATCCCGGCTCCCCATGCCCTTGAATTGGATTAAGCAGATTTAAGAATGTTATGTGATAGAACTGTTGTTTGAGATGTTGTAGCAAAAAACAAACCCTACGTTTCTGAAGATCATTTGATAATGTGTTCAGATGGCCTAGAAACATGTCGATTGTTTGACACCATTAAACATCAAAGCCTAATAAATATGCAGACATCTAAAGCATGAAAGCCGAGTGTTTTCCTGCTTGCTTGCGATCAATGGCTTGAAGTCCAGGATCTTGAAGAAACCTTCCCATTGCTCAGCGCTCTGTATTGACATGGCACGTCGGATAAATTGATATTGTGCACCTCACCGTAATGGGGACTGCCTTTTTAGCATTACCCTGACAAGACTTGTAGTCGCCTATTAATCTCTTTTTATCAGAATCTATAAAGAGACGCAGCATGTGATTCTGGGGCTTACATTATCAGTTGCCAATAAGAAAATGAGAAGACTAGATTTGAATTGACTTCAATATATTTTCTGTAGGATTCCTGGTAATACACTTTACATTTTTCAAAGTTTGCCTATTTTTAATATACTGATAGGTATAGGTGTTGTGCACGTTACATGAAGTTGGATTGCATTTTGTAACATGGGTTTTCCAATGTCATGGTGGGGTGGGTGGTCAGAACCATAGCATTAATCCAGCAGGGGGTGTTTACCTTCTGTCTCACTTGCATGTGACCGATATGGAAGGGCCTACTAACCTGTGCCCTCTTTGCTTTGTGGGAGAAATAGGTTTGTGGGGTCCATATTGTAATATGTGCACAATATGGTGAAACATGCTAGGCAGAGATCAAGGATGGATACAGTTCTAGGCCATCGCACATCACACTGTTATCCCAGTTTGTCCATCTCTGATGCCCAGGTTGCCCGTAGCTGGCATACTGTCAAGGGTTAAAGTCCAGGTGGTGTACTCATTAAAGGACCACCTAGTAGTTCATAACCAAGATGGGCACAACAGCAAGTGAGAGACAACAACCAGGTTAAGTTACCCAAAGTTCAAAGTGTATGTTTTGATAGAATAAAACTCTGTAAAGCTTTTGCTACATTAGATAACTTTCTTTATGAGGTTTGACTCTTTTGCAGGAGCCCTGTGGTGGGCTGGCACCCTGCCTGGGAATTTGTTTCCTGCCCTTGCCCCCTGTGCTGACTGGGATTGGCTCCAGCAGACCCCTGTGACCCTGTGTTAGGATATTGAGGGTTGGAAAATGACTGACTAACTGACTCTTTTATAGGAATGTCCATCCATCCATCCATTGTCCAACCCACTGAATCTGAACACAGGGTCACGGGGGTCTGCTGGAGCCAATCCCAGCCAACAGAGGGCATAAGGCAGGAACCAATCCTGGGCAGGGTGCCAACCCACCGCAGGACACACACAAACACACCCACACACCAAGCACACACTAGGGCCAATTTAGAATCGCCAATCCACCTAACCAGCATGTCTTTAGACTGTGGGAGGAAACCGGAGCGCCCGGAGGAAACCCACGCAGACACGGGGAGAACATGCAAACTCCATGCAGGGAGGACCCGGGAAGCGAACCCGGGTCTCCTAACTGTGAGGCAGCAGTGCTATTTGCAGGAATGTTCTTCAGTTAAACTCAGGATTTCCTTTGTCCTCGTCACTCTTGAGTCATATTGTGTTAGTTTATTGTGTTCTCTTTAAGAGACTTTTGTGTTAGAAATTGTGCGATTTTGAATTTTGATTATTAGATTTTTCAGTACCTTCTTTAAGTTTGGAACGGTTTATGATTTTGGTTTTCCCATCTTGAGTTAAAATTGATAAGACTCTGGACGCTTATATGAGGGGTACTTTGAAATTGATACATACAGGGGTGCAGCTCCAACCAGAAAATTAACAGGTCTACCTGTTCCCTGGATTAGACATAATCCTGCCGACTACGCTAATGTAAGGACCAACACAAGACAAAGTAAAAAAGTTTTGGGTTCTAACAAAGTTACTACTCGTTATATTTTTCAAAATGTTCCAGGAACCAACTAGGAAATTTTACAGTTGGTTCTTCTGGCCTGTTTTGCAAGTACCTACCACCTTCTCCCCCCTGTGACCAAACTTCATACAATGGGTGACTGAGCCTTTGTGGCCGCTGCTCCATGGCTCTGGAATGCCCTACCAGAGAGCCTAAGAACACAGCAGACTGTGGGCTGTTTTAAAAAATAGCTAAATACTTTTTTATTTAGGAAAGCATATTAACAAAAATGCTACTAATTATTGTTGTTTTATCTCTGTTTTTTATCTTGTTTTGCTTTTGTTTAAATAAAATGCATTATTATTATTATTATTATGAAAGAAGTGAAGGGGCCTGGAGACCTTCTGAATCTTCTGTGTTTTTCTAAATGGGATTTTGCACCTTATAGTGGGTTGATGCCCTCTTCAGGGTGGTTTCTGTCTTGTGCCCAGCAATGCTGGGTTAGTCTCCTGCCCCCCTGCCAGTGAATTGGATTAAGCAGATGTGATAGAACTGTTGTTTGAGATGTTGTAAATAAAAACCCTACTTTTCTAAAGATCATTTGATAATGTGTTCAGATGGCCTAGAAATGTGTTGATTGTTTGACACCATTAAACATCAAAGCCTAATAAATATGCAGATATAAAATTGATACAACTCTTTTATGAGGAGCACTTTGAAGGTGATACATATAGGGGCGCAACTTCAACCAGAAACTTAACAGGTCTGCCTGTTCCCTGGATTAGATGTAATCCTGCCGACTACGCTAATGTAAGAACCAACACAAGACAAAGTAAAAAAAAAAAGTTTTGGGTTTTAACAAAGTTACCACTCGTGATATTTTACCTAAGGTTCCAACTAGGCAGTTTAACAGTTGGTTCTTCTGGCCTGGGACTGTCTTAAAGAAATCATGGTGATGTCTTGGTTGCTGATCGGTTCATCCTCTGTGTCCTCGTTCTGATCACACTCTGCATGTTGCATCAGGGTACAATGGGTGATCCTGTTTCTGCTTTGTCATTCTGGAGTACTGAGTATTTCTTGATGAGGGAAAAATGAATTGATAAGATTTTTGTGCAAGGGTGCGACCTAACAAAACATGAGAGGCGTTTTGTTGCAACCAGTTTAACAGTCCACAAATTAGTCTATCGAGAACACCAAAAACACTACTCCAGAGCACTGTTCATCGCCAGATCTCAATTCTATTCAAATTTAATTAATAACAGTCCTGGAAACTCCAAACAACTTTTTTCCATGATGAATCATTTACTCAGTCCTCATACCTACGCCTGTAATAATTTCACAGAGGAGCAGTGTAATAATTTTATTTAATATTTTTCACCTCTAAGATAGACACCATCCGCTCCTCATTGTTTCTTGTCAGCCCTCCATCACTGGATGTTTCTACACCAAAGCCGATGGGCTACCTCTCCCAGTTCCTTTGTACCACAGTTAAAGAAGTTGAGGTCATTATCCAGAGGATGAGGCCTCCAACGTGTTCATTGGACCCTTTTCCTACTCCTCTGGTAAAAGCTAATGTATCAGATTTAAGCCCTCTTATTGCTGATATCATTAATCACTCTCTCCAGAGCGGCTTAGCCCCAATGGCCTTGAAAACTGCAAAAATTAGACCTCATTTAAAAAAATCCTCTTTGGGTCCTGAAGTGATAGCAAACTATCGTCCGATTTCTAACCTTCCATTTTTGACTAAGGTTTTGGAAAAGGTTTGTTTTGGTCCAGCTTCAGGATCACCTCACAAAATTCAATCTGTTTGAAAAATTTCAATCTGGTTTCCGATCTTCTCACAGTACAGAGACAGCCCTGGTCAGAGTCACCAATGACCTCCTGATGGCCGCTGACCAGGGCTCTGCATCACACCTTATCCTCCTGGATCTCACAGCTGCATTTGATACAGTAGACCATAATATTCTCCTCCATCGTCTTCACTATATAATTGGACTTTCTGGCACTGCTCTGGAGTGGTTTGAGTCCTATCTCACAGATAGGGCTGAGTATGTGGCCCTGGGGGATGCTAAATCTCATACCCACACTGTCACCTGTGGTGTCCCACAAGGATTAGTCCTTGGGCCGACCCTTTTCAACACCTATATGCTACCCCTCGGTCATATCCAAATCATCGCCAGGCATGGAATTTCATTCCACTGTTATTCCGAAGATACGCAGCTCTATGTGAGACTGGATTCGACCTCCCTTACACCTCCATTAACTTTTTCCTCCTGCTTGGATGAGATTGTGGCCTGGATGTCCAAGAACTTCCTCAAGCTGAACAGCACCAAAACTGACACTCTTTTAATTGGTACCCCCCATCAACTGTAAATTATATTTCCTTTTCTGACCGTACCATTACCCTCTCCTCTTCTGTTACAAATCTGGGTGTCAAGTTAGACTCCCGTCTGTCATTTGATACACATGTCCATCACCTTTGTAAAATTGCATTCCTTCATCTCCGAAACATAGCCAAACTCCATCCCTGCCTCTCCCTCTGTGATACTGAAAAGCTGGTTCATGCCTTTGTCTCCTACAGACTGGATTATTGTAATGCACTCCTCATCGGGATTCCCAACAAGAGCTTTCAAAAGCGCCAACAAATTCAAAATAGTGCTACAAAAATCCTGATGATGGTGTGGAATTATGAACACATTTCACAAATCCTTCAGTCACTTCATTGTCTCCCTATCCACGTCCGTATTGAATACAAACTCTGTTTGTTTACTCACCAGTGTATCTATGGAAATGCTCCACAATATCTTAAGGAACTTCTTATATTACAATCCACTACAAGAAACCTCCATTTTGCAAATACTTACCGCTATTGCCCCTCTGTGACCAAACCTCATACAATGGGAGACCGAGCCTTTGCAGCTGCTGCTCCACGGCTCTGGAATGGCCTACCAGAGAGCCTAAGAACACAGCAGATTGTGGGCTCTTTTAAAAAACAACTAAATAGTTTTTTTATTTAGGAAAGCTTATTAACAAGAATGCTACTAATTATTGTTGTTTATTCTGTGTTTTTATCTTGTTTTGCTTTTGTTTAAATAAAATGCATTATTATTATTATGAAAGAATTGAAGGGGCCTGGAGACCTTCTGAATCCTCTGTATTTCTAAATGGGATTTTGCACCTTATAGTGGGCTGATGCCCTCTTCAGGGTGGTTTCTGCCTTGTGCCCAGCAATGCTGGGTTAGTCTCGTGCCCCCCAGCCCGTGAATTGGATTAAGCAGATGTGATGGAACTGTTGTTTGAGATGTTGTTGTAAAAATAAAAATAATGTGTTCAGATGGCCTAGAAACGTGTTGATTGTTTGACACCATTAAACATCAAAGCCTAATAAATATGCAGATATAAAATTGATACGACTCTTTTATGAGGAGCACTTTGAAGGTGATACATACAGGGGCGCAACATCAACCAGAAACTTAACAGGTCTGCCTGTTTCCTGGATTAGACGTAATCCTGCCGACTACGCTAATGTAAGGACCAACACAAGACAAAGTAAAAAAAAGTTACCATTTGTTTGAAATTTCACGTGAATGCTACTTCAAGAGGCTGTTGTGTTTCAGGCAGGTTACTCCTCCAGCTCGGGTTCAAAGTCATGTTTTATAGCGTTTTTCATTTTTCATTCTTTTGTATGTACTCTATTAAGTTTATTTGTGTTTTTTGCCATTGCTTGTGTTTAACTTTTGTCACAGATGGCTGGGGTCCTTGCCTGGCCGAGCCCCCTCTTCATTGTATGGACTGGGGGAGCAAGCCTGGTCAGAACAGTACCTCCTCCGGGACGCTAGATGGCAGCCCCCCTGAGTGGCAGTGGTGCCTCGGAGTCCTGTAGGGCTCCATGGGAGATGGAGTTCTTTACGACACTGTTGGGATCCTGTGGTGCCGCTAGGGGGTGCTGCGGTTGTTCCTGAGCCCGTGTGGGTAGTTCTTCCACCACACCCGGAAGTGCAGCCGGAAATAGGTCATCAAACACCTGGAGCACTTCTGGGTGGGCTATAAAAGGAGCCAGCAGCCACCACTCTGAAAGCCAGAGTCGGGAGGAGAGGGACTAAGCTTGCTGAAGAGGAGTGGTGAAGATAGAGGGTGAAGAAAGGAAAGTATTGTGTGCAGTGTTGTGCTTTGGACTGTGTTGTGGGCTTGTGGGGACGTGGAAGACGTTCCACACGAGCGAAGAAAAAATAAACGCACGTGTGCCTCCCGTGTCTGTCTGTGTCAGGTTAAGCGCTGGTATAGCGCCATCTATTGTCACACTTACAATGCCACAGTTATGCTCCATGTTTGAGGTTTCAATTTTCTTTTTGGCAGTAATGTTCTTTTGTTAAATTCAGGATTTCCTTGTTTGAAATTTCACATGAATGCTACTTCAAGAGGTTGTTGTGTTTCAGGTAGTGTAACCAACCACTGACCGTGGTTTTGAATTCATGTTCAATTTTTTGGTTCTTTTGTATGGACTATATTAAAATAATGTGTTTATTTCACACTGCTTGTATTTAAGTTTAACGCCTTGGTTATGTTCCATGTGCTTTGTGGATGGTGCCTCAGGGAGCGGGGCCACCAGCCAGTTACTGCCAGGTTCTGCTCTCCACCCTATTACTTGAAGGGTCTCCTATAGTTCCAGGAGGTGTTCATTTTGAATGTGCTCCAGGAGTTTGGTGAGTTTTTTGGATTTTTGACCTCTGTGCTCTGTTGTTTGACTTCTCCTGCACCAAAGACTTGCATGTTAGGTTGATTAGTGATTCCAAATTATCTCTATACATGTGTGTCCAAATGTGGCCCATGTGATGGACCAATGGCTGGCTCCTGCCTTGCATGTGATGTTGCCGGATCAGCTTCCACCCTCTGTAATGCCAAAATGGATGAAACTGGCTTGAGGGTATAACAATTTAGAAAAGAACAGGCAATTCAGCCTAGCAGAGCTTCCCCTACGTTCTCGAAAATAACACTGAGTTAAGTTTTGAAGGTCTCCTAAGTCCTACTGTCGCACACTACTTGGTAATTTATTCCATGTATCCGTGATTCTCTGTGTGAAGAAATACTTTCTACTGTTTGTGTGAAATCTACCCTTAACAAGTTTCCATCTGTGTCTCTGTTTTCTTGTTGAAGAACTCACTTTACATGAACACTTGGAATCTGTCATACTGATTCCCTTTATAATTTCAAACAATTCGGCCACATTTTCAATTTCCATTTTCTTAAATTGTTCTTCAGTGTTTCCTCTTACCTCAAAGTTCTGGAATCAGCCTAGATGTTCTTCTTTGGAGTTTTTCTATCGTTCTGCTATGAATAATGTAACATGTTGTATCTTCTGAGGTTGCGACCTGAGGGTGATCGAAGTGATGGGTTTAAAGGGAGGCTAAAAGTTCACTCCCTCACCCAAACTGTGGATTGAAAGCCCTTTTCCTAAATGTGCATTCTTGAATTCTTGTTTTGTTACCTTTTGTTACGAAATTTTGATTATGAATTTTGCGTCTTGTTTTGGACTTGTCAATTGTGCTTGTCGGGAATGTCAGGAAGCCGATGAAGTTTTTAAACACAAAACAGATAAGGATCAAAGGGCCAAAGGATCAAAACCGGGAGATGGATAACTGATGAAAAAATGAAGCCAAATAGCAAGGTGGAAATTGCGGTCAGAAAGACAAAACTCAAGTCTGGAAGAAATGTTTACAAAATGTTCAGTAAAGGTTTTTTTTTGTCCATAGCTGGGATAAAGAAATGGCAAAGTGGGCGACTATTTAACCTCACTACACGTTTTCTCAAAAAAACATGTATAAAGCATTGCAGTTTTTGGCTTTAAAAATGACATTTTTATGAAATCTCATCTTTCTACTGTAAAACATGCAAAAGACTAAAAGTATACAGAAGTTTACAAAGTATAATAATGATGTAAATACCGAATATACTGCCAAAATATGTCCTTTGTGTGGTATATCTTGAAGCATGGTGAAATACACAGTCCATCATCAGTCGGGATAATAGTAGCGTGATTCCTTGTGGATTTTCTTTCCAGATTGTTCAGCTTTTGAACAGTACAGTTTGAATGTATGAATTGGATGCTGCTGCTTCTGTGTTGGTGGTATAAACTCAAGGAAATGTTGACCAATAAGATGCTGTGGATTGATCCTCGTTGTGCTGGTTCAATCATGTCATTTACGCAAGACGCCTCTAAACTGTTGCCTGAGTAATGCTCAGGACTAACGCTTTTAGCACTTATTTCTACCACCCGAGTAAAGCTCGGGTCGAACTCTAGGGAGGTTAAATGCAACTACCAGGGGGGACTTAACCCAGAGGTCACACTCCCAACAATGGGGAAGGTTACACTGGCAACTGGAATAAGTTGTGGTGCACTCAAGGCACACAGGATAAGAAATGAAATTCAAAAACATAACAGTTTGAGTCCTGAAATGCTTCTCCTCATCTACTCTCAAAATCTTGTCAGCTTATTGACACAACAAGTGTAAGGCAGTGCGAAGTAACTGTAAGAACTCAACAAAGGAGGTAAGGGATTGTCAAAAAGAACAATGTCCACCAGCACATCAGCTTTATTGATACATATAAAAATGTTCATTTCTTATGTTTGATGCTGTTTTGTTGTAGAATCACACAACAATCCATCCCAGTAGATCCTTGACTGAGTGAGGTAATTGGAGAACTCCTGCACTTGTGTGCACAGTGACTGCCTCTAAGCTCTGCTGGTGGAGCACTTCCTGGTGATGAGCTCTCTCTCACTCAGCCCCTGCCCTTTGGGCAGCACCACCACTACACTCCATCTGTCGCCACAGTGAAAATCCTGCTGACTACGTCAGCTGTTTTGTTGTTGAATCACACTGTGATCAGTCCCACTCCATCTGCCGCCACAGTGCAAATCCTTCCGATTACACCAATTGTTATCATCAGTCCCACTCCATCCATCTCCACAGTGCAAATCCTGCCGACTACGGCAAATGTTTTTTTGTCGAATCACACTGTGATCAGTCCTACTCCATCTGCCTTCGCAGTGCAAATCTTGCAGACTACACTAAGTGTTTTGTTCTTGAATCACACTATCATCAGTCCAACTCCATCTGCCGCCACAGTGAAAATCCTGCCGACTACCCCAATTGTTTTACTGTTAAATCACACCATGATCAGTCCCACACCATCCATCTCTGCAGTGCAAATCCTGCCGACTACGCCAAATGTTTTGTTGTTGAATCACACCGTGATCAGTCCCACTCCATCTGCCGCCACAGTGCAAATCCTTCTGATTACACCAATTGTTATCATCAGTCCCACTCCATCCATCTCCACAGTGCAAATCCTGCCGACTACGCCAAATGTTTTTTTGTCGAATCACACTGTGATCAGTCCTACTCCATCTGCCTTCGCAGTGCAAATCTTGCATACTACACTAAGTGTTTTGTTCTTGAATCACACTATCATCAGTCCCACTCCATCTGCCGCCACAGTGAAAATCCTGCCGACTACACCAATTGTTTTACTGTTGAATCACACCATGATCAGTCCCACACCATCCATCTCCGCAGTGCAAATCCTGCCGATTATGCCAAATGTTTTGTTGTTGAATCACACCATGATCAGTCCCACACCATCCATCTCTGTCAGTGCAAATCCTGCTGACTACGCCAAATGTTTTGTTGTTGAATCACACCATCATCAGCCCCACTCCATCCGCCGCCACAGTGCAAATCCTTCCGATTACACCAATTGTTATCATTAGTCCCACTCCATCCATCTCCACAGTGCAAATCCTGCCGACTACGCCAAATGTTTTTTTGTCGAATCACACTGTGATCAGTCCTACTCCATCTGCCTTCGCAGTGCAAATCGTGCAGACTACACTAAGTGTTTTGTTGTTGAATCACACCATCATCAGCCCCACTCCATCTGCTGCCACAGTGAAAATCCTGCCGACTACATCAATTGTTTTACTGTTGAATCACACCATGATCAGTCCCACACCATCCATCTCTGCAGTGCAAATCCTGTCGACTATGCCAAATGTTTTGTTGTTGAATCACACCATGATCAGTCCCACACCATCCATCTCTGTCAGTGCAAATCCTGCTGACTACGCCAAATGTTTTGTTGTTGAATCACACCATCATCAGCCCCACTCCATCTGCCTTCGCAGTGCAAATCCTGCCGACTACATCAAATGTTTTGTTGTTGAATCACACCATCATCAGCCCCACTCCATCCGCCACCACAGTGCAAATCCTGCCGATTACACCAATTGTTTTACTGTTGAATCACACTATCATCAGTCCCACTCCATCCATCTCCGCAGTGCAAATCCTGCCGACTACGCCAAGTGTTTCATTGCTAGATCACATCATGATTGGTCCCAGTTGTTATCAAATTCCAGTTTTGATAATTGTATTGTTTCTTTTATATCAAGGTAAATTCTTTTCTTATTTTTTTAGGCCAAGGAATCGTTTTTTCTTATCCAATTCACTCTACAGTGATTTTTATTTTGAACTGTTTCCATCTGCATTTTTTATATAGTGGGTGTTGCGGTTTTATATCATGTTGCAGTGGATGCTGTTGCGGTTGGTAGGCAGAGTTGCGGAGGATACGATCCTAACACTAATTCGTTCCAGGTTAAAAGATCAACCAGAGCTCACTTAGAAGGGATGGCAGACTCCATCTGTGTAATAGAACACCCACCAGGCCCATTCTCAAAACTGCTTAATCCAATTCATGGTTGCTGTTTGTAGAACCTGTTCCAGCAGCACTGGGCACAAGGCAAAAATTAAGATGTGGGTGTCAGTAGGCTTTGCGCCCTAGGAACCAAGTTATCCGAACTATTCCATAACATTTTAGTAATTATTTACCACTCTGATGCTGGTCTTTCTGATCATAACACGGGTCATCACAATAACAATTGACGAGAAGAATTCATAATTAATTGCAGAATTATGGTATTTAGGGCAGCACGGTGGCGCAGTGGGTAGCACTGCTGCCTCACAGTTGGGAGACCTGGGGACCTGGGTTTGCTTCCCAGGTCCTCCCTGCGTGGAGTTTGCGTGTTCTCCCCGTGTCTGCGTGGGTTTCCTCCCACAGTCCAAAGACATGCAGGTTAGGTGGATTGGTGATTCTAAATTGGCCCTAGTGTGTGCTTGGTGTGTGGGTGTATTTGTGTGTGTCCTGCGGTGGGTTGGCACCCTGCCCGGGATTGGTTCCTGCCTTGTGCCCAGTGTTGGCTGGAATTGGCTCCAGCAGACCCCCGTGACCCTGTGTTCGGATTCAGCGGGTTGGAAAATGGATGGATGAATGGATTATGGTATTTGAGGGTTCCTTTATAATGCCTCGTTTTCTTGCATGATTTGGCTCAAAAATGAATCAGCACATCGTCATCTCATAACGGGCTTAAGTTTCGAGTTTGGTATTTATCCGTCCAGCTGTTTTAGCTCTAGACCATCCTCAAGAAACTGTGATATCACCAAGCTGGCATCCTGAGATGGGGATCCTAAAAAATCGAGATCCGTCGAAAACCGCAGATCGAAATTTTTGACGTATCTAAAGCTTTTGCTCCTCCCCTATAGACGATAGGTTATGGTAGAGGAAGGCACAAAGCAAAATATAGTATGAGGAGGCTCACTCACTCACTCAAGTACCAATGCTGGACTAATTCATGTTCATCAGTTAACCTAACCTGCATGCTTTTGGTTGTATGTGCTTTAAAATGAGAATACCTAAAGGAAAATCCATTGAAATCCAAGGAGAACATACTAACTCCACACAGTAAATGAGAGCGTGTTGTGTTTGAACCCAGTGACTGCTGGACCCATAGTGCTTGCCACTGCACCTTCATGCTACCTTGTCTTAGCGTGTCATACCTCAGTTTAGTCAATTCTGTGAATTAGCAGGACGCCGCTCCACACTCCATACCATGAAGCAAACTGTCTGTACCCCGAGGGTTAGAACGTTGCTTCTGTTATTCACTTTCAAGCTCTTCATCTTTTTTTTGTCTTATTTGCTCCTTTGCCTCTGATCTCAGAAGAGACTCTCAGCTGTTGACACAGGTGAGCGTCACAGAAGATCACAATCTGCCCGCTGCACTCCGTGTCACTGCTTTTAATCTCCGATAAATCATTAAGACTAAATTAATTCTTACAGGCTTTGTTTGGGAGCCCTTTGTCTTCATTTTTCCCACTTGTCTTCAAGGTTGGAAAATGCTTGTTGCACGCACGACCATTGGGAGTAGGTCCTCTTGTGGGTTATGACACAGTTTGCCATTGCTGATCTGCGCTCCTTGCATCTGCTCAAATCCTTAGCCGTTAATGACGGTGCGATGGGAGCCCTTTTACTCTGTAATTGGTTAGGAGGCATTCCAGTCTTTTGGAGAAGAAGAAACGGCATTCATAATTAAAACAGTGGCACAGGTTTACAGTAGCGTTTACATGTGCCGGCTCTATAAATAGTCTGGGAAGCGTACGTTTGGCTCTCTTCACTTTAAAGATGATGAGGTTTTATTGTTTCATTTTCTGATGTGTCATTAGGCGGAATAAGAAAACAAAAAAGTCCTTGGCACTGTTGCATCATGGCTCTAGGCACCTGGGTTCAATTCCCAGTCTACCCACTGTCTGTCTTCAGTTGGCACCTTCCTCATTGTGTCGGTGTGTGAGATTTGTGCGGGTAATCCGGCCACCTCACCCGCTCACACTGACACTAGGAGTGTGCATTTGGTGGAGGGCTTCTTTTAAGCCAGAATCTGAGTGTATACTATGTCAGGCAGAAGTGTCATAACGTAGGGATGGTCCATCCCTAAAGTTAATGGTGGCATCCACAACATGTGGAGAGGGTCTCAGACTTTCGCTTCCTGCGGGGTCACCATTAGGGAGGACTTGACCTGGAGAACACACACTGCTGAGGTAGTGGAGAAGGCCCATAAGAGACTCTACGTCCTGAGTGTTCTCAGGAAGAAGAACATCCCTGAGAAACTGCTGGTGTCCTTTTACCGCTGCACATTAGAGAGCATCCTGGACTACTGTCTCTGTGTGTGGCTCTCCAACTGCACAGTAGCACAGAGGAAAGAGCTCCACAGGGTCATTAAGGTCGCCCAGCGGATAGTCGGCTGTCCTCTCCCCTCACTAGAAGAACTACATAGTTCCTGTTGTCTCAGGAACGTCAAGAAAATTCTTCAGGACCCATCACACCCAGGATGTTGTTTGAACGCCAGCCTTCAGGCAGATGTTTCAGATCCATAAAGACTAAGACAAATAGACTGAGAAACAGTTTCTATCCTTCTATCCTTCATGCTGAATGCTGCTAAGTGGTCAGTCTGACCGAGTGCACCTTCATGTTTACAATACAATACACTCTCATGTTCACAAAACAGCCCTAAGTCAACATTGGTTATGGGACAAGTGCAATATGACATACAGTCAGGTCCATAAACATTTGGACAGAGACAACTTTTTTCTAATTTTGGTTCTGTACATCACCACAATGAATTTGAAATGAAACAACTCCGATGCAGTTGAAGTGCAGACTTTCAGCTTTAATTCAGTGGGGTGAACAAAACGATTGCATAAAAATGTGAGGCAACTAAAGCATTTTATGAACACAATCCCTTCATTTCAGGGGCTCAAAAGTAATTGGACAAATTAAATAACTGGAAATCAAATGTTCATTTCTAATACTTGGTTGAAAACCCTTTGCTGGCAATGACAGCCTGAAGTCTTGAACTCCTGGACATCACCAGATGCTGGATTTCCTCCTTTTTAATGCTCTGCCAGGCCTTTACTGCAGCGGCTTTCAGTTGCTGTTTGTTTGTGGGCCACAATCCCTTCATTTCAGGGGCTCAAAAGTAATTGGACAATTGACTCTTTGGCTATTTCATGAGCAGGTGTGGGCAAGTCTGTCGTTATGTCATTATCAATTAAGCAGATAAAAGGCCTGGAGTTGATTTGAGGTGTGGTGCTTGCATGTGGAAGATTGTGCTGTGAACAGACAACATGCGGTCAAAGGAGCTCTCCATGCAGGTGAAAGAAGCCATCCTTAAGCTGCGAAAACAGAAGAAACCCATCTGAGAAATTGCTCCAATATTACGATCGGCAAAATCTACAGTTTGGTACATCCTGAGAAAGAAAGCAAGCACTGGTGAACTCAGCAACGCAAAAAGACCTGGACGTCCACGGAAGACAACAGTGGTGGATGATCGCAGAATCATTTCCATGGTGAAGAGAAACCCCTTCACAACAGCCAACCAAGTGAACAACACTCTCCAGGGGGTCGGCGTATCGATATCCAAGTCTACCATAAAGAGAAGACTGCATGAAAGAAAATACAGAGGGTGCACTGCAAGGTGCAAGCCACTCATAAGCCTCAAGAATAGAAAGGCTAGATTGGACTTTGCTAAAGAACATCTAAAAAAGCCAGCACAGTTCTGGAAAAACATTCTTTGGACAGATGAAACCAAGATCAACCTCTACCAGAATGATGGCAAGAAAAAAGTATGGAGAAGGCGTGGAACAGCTCATTATCCAAAGCATAGCACATCATCTGTAAAACACGGTGGAGGGAGGCAGTGTGATGACTTGGGCGTGCATGGCTGCCAGTGGCACTGGGACACTCGTGTTTAGTGATGATGTGACACAGGACAGAAGCAGCCGAGTGAATTCTGAGGTGTTCAGAGACATACTGTCTGCTCAAATCCAGCTAAATACAGCAGTCAAATTGATTCATGATACAGATGGACAATGACCCAAAACATACAGCCAAAGCAACCCAGGAGTTTATTAAAGCAAAGAAGTGGACAATTCTGGAATGGCCAAGTCAGTCACCTGATCTTAACCCAATTGAGCAGGCATTTCACTTGTTGAAGACTAAACTTCAGACAGAAAGGCCCACAAACAAACAGCAACTGAAAGCCACTGCAGTAAAGGCCTGGCAGAGCATTGAAAAGGAGGAAAACCAACAACTGGTGATGTCCACGAGTTCAAGACTTCAGGCTGTCATTGCCAGCAAAGGGTTTTCAACCAAGTATTAGAAATGAACATTTAATTTCCAATTATTTAATTTGTCCAATTACTTTTGAGCCCCTGAAATGAAGGGATTGTGTTCACAAAATGCTTTAGTTGCCTCACATTTTTATGCAATCGTTTTGTTCACCTCACTGAATTAAAGCTGAAAGTCTGCACTTCAACTTCATCGGCGTTGTTTCACTTCAAATTCATTGTGGTGATGTACAGAACCAAAATTAGAAAAAAGTTGTCTCTGTCCAAATATTTATGGACCTAACTGTATGTATGAATGGATAATTTTAGTTTTAACTTGAGTAATTGTGTTTTGTTTTTATTTTAGTTTTGCATTGGAAAATTGCACCTAAATTTAATTGTACAATGTCTCATTGCTACAATGACAATAAAGATTTTGATTTGATTTGACTGTCCCACGGGACTACAATTCCCAGCCTGCTCTGGAAAATGGGAGCAGTGACACATGGATGCTGCCCTCTAGTGTCTCAGAGGAGTAGATAATTCCAAACAGGCTAACTCCCCCAATCCTTCCATTATTCTCCCCTTCAATGCAATTTCTATCCTTCCACTTTGGCCTCCCTTCTTGGCAAAGGGGCCACCTTACTTCCTAGATGAGATCCCTGACAATCCCATATGGCATTTACAGCGGCTATGTGACTGCCACCCCTGCCCCAGGCTGTAGGTTGCAAAACAAATATAAATCAGTGAGTTACCCAATACACTAACTTTGGGGTATGGAAGGAAAAAAAATTATACTTCATAGCCACAGGGAGAACTTCACATACACCAGTGGTTCTCAATCTGTGGGGTGGGCCCCCCTAGGGGGGTGCGAAGATGTAAAAAAAAGAAAACAAGAATCGAAAATATGAAAAATACATCTATTGAAACCAAAACAAATTAACTTAAACTACATTCTGATACTAGAAAAATAAATATAGAGTTAGATAAATGTCGATAAAAGTTAAGTAGGTAAAATAAAAAATGCATCTATGATATATCATTAATTAAATAAAGAACAAATTGGTATTAGTGGGCTCCTTTCAAAAAACGTTAAGGGGGGCGCAATTAACACTGTTATGAAAACTTGGGTCGCAAATACTTAAAGGTTGAGAAACGCTGCCATAGACAGAGGTTTGTACTTAGACGTCAAAGCTTATGAGACAGAAGCGCAAAACCCTGCGACTCCATGTTGCCCCAGTTGAGTAAATGCCTGCCACAAATAATAGTGATATTATAGCGGCACCCTCCACTTTTTACAAATTGCTTTTTCTATCAAGCAGACCTGCTTATTTCCAAAGGCTGTGCAAGTGCACCACCGTTTCAGCCTTCTTGTCGACCTTCATTTGCCGTTTAATTTTCTCGCGGTGGAGAAGTAACGAATCATAAATAAAAAAAAACTCAATGAGCGGTCCCTGTAAATATAGCATGTCGACATAAATCCTGCGTGTGCTTCTCTGTGAGTGAGGAACACTGAAGCCGGCAACACCCCGGCTGGAGTGACTAATGGATCCATTGTATTTTAATCAATCACTTCTTCAATTTATTCCCACACTGTCTTAGCCAATCAGATTTCAGCTCTCTGCTTCTCCATTCTTGTTCCAGACCTGCCTGTCTCACTCACAGTCACAACGTTCTTTAGGAAAAGTGCATTGGCATTACCTTGGTGATATGTCTAACATTATGCCAAACATTGTATTAGTGTAGCGTGGAATCCAGCAGGGGACACCCTCTCATCCATTTCCTTATCCGGTTCAGGGTCAAGGGGGCTGCATCCTAACTCAGTTCATCAGAGTCATCAGGGGTTACAGGCCATTAGAGGGCAAACATTGACATGAGCCCAGTTTACCCATGACACACGCATGTTGGGGGCGCGAGTGCAAAACCGGAATAATCCGAGAAATGATACATTGATAGTAACCATGGTGGGATTCAAAAGCAGGACCCTGAAGCTGTGACCCTTTAATGGGTGACTCTAAATGGGGCGGATCTACCATCAAGATGTTCAAGATGTGTACCTAGGGGCCCTTACCCTTGTTCCAGGGTCAATGATATGATCCATTGTCCACATGCGAAATTTACCAAGAGAACCCCCCCCCATTATGAAATGATCCAGTATCTGCATGCCAAAATCACCAAATGGGAATCAACGAAACGATCGAGTGTCTGCACACCAAAATCAGCAAGCATTAATCGATGAAACAATCAAGTGTCCACACACTAAAATCACCAAGGGGAATCGATGAAACGATCGAGTGTCTGCACACCAAAATCTCTAAATGGGGATCAATGAAACAATTGAGTGTCTTTGGGCCAAAATCACCAAATAGGAATGAATGAAATGATTGAGAGTCCACGCACCAAAATTCGATGAAATCAATCGATGAAACAAGTGAGTATCCACACACCAAAATCACCAAGGGGAATCAATGAAATGATTGTCTGCACACCAAAATCGATGAAACGATTGAGTGTTTTCACGCCAAAATCACCAAGTGTTAATCAATGAAACAATCGAGTGTTTGCACACCAAAATCACCAAGTGTTAATCGAAGAAACTATCGAGTGTCTGCTCACTAAAATCACCAAAGGGAATCGATTAAATGATCAAGTGTTTGCACACCAAAATCACCAAGTGTTAATCGATGAAACGATCGAGTGTCCACACACTAAAATCACCAAGGGGGAATTAATGAAACGATTGTCTGCATACCAAAATCGCTAAGTATTAATCGATGAAATGATTGAGTGTTTGCACACCAAAATCACCAAATGTTAATTGATGAAACGATCGAGTGTTTGCACACCAAAATTTCTAAGTATCAATCGATGAAACAAGTGAGTATCCACACACCAAAATCACCAAGCATTAATCAATGAAACAATTGAGTGTCTGCATGCCAAATTCAGCAAGGGAACCCCGCCAAATGACGAAACTATGAAACTGATGAAACGATGTATGCACATCAAAATCACCAAGGTGGAATCGAAGAAACGATCGAGTATCCGTACACTAAATTCACCGAACAGGAATCAATGCAATGATGAAGTGTCCACACACCAAAATTACCAAGTGTTAATCGATGAAATGATCAAGTGTCTACGTACTAAAATCACCAAATGGAAATTGATGAAACGACTGACTGTCCACACACCAGAATCACCAATTGAGTGTCTGCACACCAACATCACCAAGTGTTAAGTGATGAAACGATGGAGTGTCCACACACTAAAATCACCGAACAGGAATCAATGCAATGATAAAGTGTCCACACACCAAAATCACCAAATGGAAATTGATGAAACGACTGACTGTCCACACACCAGAATCACCAATTGAGTGTCTGCACACCAACATCACCAAGCGTTAATTGATGAAACGATCGAGTGTCCGCACATTAAAATCACCAATTGTTAATTGATGAAAAAACAGAGTGTCCACTCACGAAAATTACCAAGCATTAATCGATGAAATGATCAAGTGTCCACATACTAAATTCACCAAGGGAGAATCAATGAAACAATCGAGTGTCTGCATGCCAAATTCACCAAGGGAACCCCCACCATCCCCTGCTTGATGAAACGATCCAGTGATTGCATGGCAAAGTCAAGGAGCTGGAATGGATGAAATGATCGCGTGCCTGTACACTAAAATCACCAAACAGGAATCAATGAAACGATTGAGTGTCCACAAACCAAACTTGCCAAGCGCTAATCGATGAAATGTTCGAGCAAAGCAGACATATTGCATGGGATGCCCCTTGCCCCACCTTTTGAGGCTGATTGGTCATTTAATTACTTTTCATTTTGGCACAATTAAAGCGTGGTCTCGAATCGAAATGCAATACACACAGAGCTGCCGCTAAGCGAAATGTAATACGTCTGCTGTTCTTTTAGTTGTGACACGTGATCTGTGGACATGAATTAAAATGCAGTATGTTTCTGTATTGTATTTTAAACTGACATGAAATTTGCATGCTAGGATAAATATCAAGTGTGTGTGATGCACTATTTGTTGGAATGACAATTGCAATGCCTATGTCTCTGATATATGCCATTTGGTATGAGAGTCATAAAAGCAGTGTTAATGTTTGCAATGCATTGTATTACTGCAGACATTTGTGATGCACCATCTGTTGGAGTGACAATTGCAATGCTTATGTCTCTGATATATGCCATTTGGTATGAGAGTCATAAAAGCAGTGTTAATGTTTGCAATGCATTGTATTACTGCAGGGCGGCACGGTGGCGCAGTGGTAGCGCTGCTGCCTCGCAGTTAGGAGACCCGGGTTCGCTTCCCGGGTCCACCCTGCGTGGAGTTTGCATGTTCTCCCCGTGTCTGCGTGGGTTTCCTCTGGGCACTCCGGTTTCCTCCCACGGTCCAAAGACATGCAGGTTAGATGGATTGGTGCTTCTAAATTGGCCCTAGTGTGTGCTTGGTGTGTGGGTGTGTTTGTGTGTGTCCTGCGGTGGGTTGGCACCCTGCCCGGGATTGGTTCCCTGCCTTGTGCCCTGTGTTGGCTGGGATTGGCTCCAGCGGACCCCCGTGACCCTGTGTTCGGATTCAGCGGGTTGGAAAATGGATGGATGGATGGATGGATGTATTACTGCAGACATTTGTGATGCACCATCTGTTGGAGTGACAATTGCAATGCCTATGTCTCTGATATATGCCATTTGAGATGAGAGTCATAAAAGCAGTGTTAATGTTTGCAATGCATTGTATTACTGCAGACATTTGTGATGCACCATCTGTTGGAGTGCCAATTGCAATGCCTATGTCTCTGATATATGCCATTTGGTATGAGAGTCATAAAAGCAGTGTTAATGTTTGCAATGCATTGTATTACTGCAGACATTTGTGATGCACCATCTGTTGGAGTGCCAATTGCAATGCCTATGTCTCTGATATATGCCATTTGGTATGAGAGTCATAAAAGCAGTGTTAATGTTTGCAATGCATTGTATTACTGCAGACATTTGTGATGCACCATCTGTTGGAGTGACAATTGCAATGCCTATGTCTCTGATATATGCCATTTGAGATGAGAGTCATAAAAGCAGTGTTAATATGGTATGAGAGCCATAAAAGCAGTGTTAATGTTTGTGATGCGTTGTATTACTACAAATGTTTGTGATGTACCATCTGTTGAAATGACAAATGCAATGCATTTTATTAGACAGAGACCCAGTGGCTGGAAAGACACAGACAACTGTTCCTTTTACTAGTTTTGCTACCCATCTAAGACATGCTGAAATCTAAATAATCAGCATACACCTCAGTGTTAATGTTTACATTGCACCAGGCAATGCATATGTCTCTGTGTAATGGTATCTGGTATGGGATTCGTAAAAACAGTATTTGTGGTGGGCTGGCGCCCTGCCTGGGGTTTGCTCCTGCCTTGCACCCTGTGTTAGCTGAGATTGGCTCCAGCAGACCCCTGTGACCCTGTGTTAGGATATAGCGGGTTGGACAATGACTGACTGACTGACGGTGTTAATGTTTGTGATACGCCATCTGCTGGAATGACAGATGCAATGCATTTTATTACCACAAATGCTTGTGATGCGCCATCTGTTGGAATGACAGACACATAGCAACCAGATGGACACAGAGACAAACAGAAAGACACTTTTCTTTTTATTAAGGTGGATTTCTTTTCTGAGATTATTTATTACTAATTTAAACTGCCGTTTTTTTTTTTGTTATCAAGGATTATTTATTTATTTTTTAATACTGCACTTTTCATCCGAGCACATCTGGAATTTTTTTTTATTTTTATGAAAAGCACTGTGCACTTTTGTGTCACCTTTGTTTTGATACATGTCGTTATTGCCCAGTCCATCTTGGTACATGACTTTCGAGACGTTTGCCAGCTGTGGGCAACCAGGGCATCACACTACCATGCCTGTCTTTGTGAATGCTCAGGGTAGAAGGCTGAATATGCATGATGGAAACGCTAACCACTGAGCCACTGCGATTATGTGGCTTTTCTTAAAGTATTGTCTAAGCAGTGACATGTCACACCTACAGTTGTGCGGAGGAAAACTGCTAAACACGCACAGAGGAAATTAGAAATCTCTGCCAGCAAAGCAAAGTGAACGGGCCACCTCCAGGGGTCACTTCAGCAAATGGATTTGATTCTCATTTAAGGTCTCCATTGAGTTTGTGGTTTGAAATATTTTACAAACACCTGTTCACTTGGACACAATGCAGTGCTATATTGTCTTTCATTAAAGATAATTGAATAGAGCGTAGCCTTAAGTTTTTGGAGTGCATTCAGCATGGCACATGTTATCAATTGAGAATGCCAGCCTGGCACAAAATGAGCTTGGCATCTCTCAAAGAATTGGAGAATGTGAAAAATGTAAACTGGAGAAACAATTCATGAAGCTATAAAAAAAAAATTCAAACATTGCTATTTAACAAATAAAAGTCTATTGTCCACATTAGTGGATGTGTAGTAAATACAATCCCTGGATAAAGGATTATTGTGGCACAACGAATGACCATGGATTTATTGTAGTTGTTTTTGATGTTGATCAACAGAATTAGAATAATGTTAAAGATAATTTATATATATAATTCACTAAGCCAGAAGACAAGTAGCCAACCATGGAAAGCACGCCAGAAGGGGTGTGGATTCACTAAGCCGCCGACAAGTAAGACACCCATGGCGCACGCAGGAAGGAGCCACGCCCACCAACTCTAAGACCATTGGATGCGACGACATCTCGCAGAGCCACGCCCACCAACTCGGACGCGACGACACAGAAAAAACGGCGTCATTTATATTCGTCTGTCGTAGAGGCCACATGCACCTCCGAGCCACGTTGACTGTTCATAGAGGCATGTTTCTCGCGGTGGTGAATTGCCATATGCAGCGTGTAAAACGGTTTGCGAGGGGTATCCCATGAGATCCTTAAAACAATCCTTTACAACTGAGGTTAAAACACAATGAAGTAAGCAGTCTTTAAAAACCAATACGCCCTGTGCCTCTGTTTCATTAGCGTCGGCGGTCCTCCAATTGTAAGTCACGGACAATTGTATGTTTCCCTCTCAAAACACAATGAAGGAAGCAGTCTTTAAAAATCAATAAGCCCTGTGCCTCTGTTTCATTAGCGTCTCACCTGCTTCATCCAATGGTCTTAAAGTTGGTGGCCGGGGCTCCGTGAGTTGCTCTTGCGAGCGGGCACATGACCAGGGGTTGTGTAAGCTTAGAGAACGAAGGTGGACGGGGGAGGACCAGGTAAGAAGAGGCATGTTTGTCTCGGAACTGAATCGCTGAATGACCATGCGACGACGGTCGGCTGGCAAAAACTGGCCGACAAATTAAACGTGTGTGCATTGTACTTACTGAAAGCAGCGTTATGGATTTTGCAAATGTTCATTTTTTTCCCTCCTTTTAGACAACTGTGTCTTTCCAGAAGTGTTCAGCTATCAATATATTATTTTTGTGGCGTTTGCCTGAAGGACCACGTGCAGCGAGCGAGAGAGAGCGTGTGACACACACACACACACACACACACACACAGACAGACAGACAGACAGACAGACAGACAGACGCGCCCGCGCGAGAGAGCGCGCTGGACACATAGGAATAATAATACTTCGTTACATTGATATTGCGGTGTTCTCAGTATTCAAAGCGCTATCCACACAGGAAGGAACCGGGAAGCCAACACACAATCTTCCAGAGTCTCCTTACCACAAAGCAGCAACACTACTACAGCCCAACAAGGCAGTTAAAAAATACATGGGGCTCGAATTTGTTTTCACTTCTGTAGATAGCATTGTTGCAATTTTACTTTCTTGGTGGCTTATTACATTGCGTATGTTTCACATGTTCATTGTTTCCCCTGTGCTTAAAAGGCATTAAAAAAGTGTTTCTCAACTGTGACTACAAGTACTGACAACTGTATCGTTCAGGAAGTGGTCACCCATCAATACATAATTATGCGGCTAGTGTTAAATAATGTTAAAGTGAAAACAGATCTCTGCAAAGAGCTCTAAATGAACTGTAAATACACTGCTCAAAAAAATTAAAGGAACACTTTGAAAACACAGCAAATCTCAATGGGAAAAAAATCCTACTAGATATCAATACTGCTATGGACTGATATGGTGATGTGTTAGGGATGAAAGGATGGCACGTCGTTTGACGGAAATGAAAAGGATCAACCGACAGAATTCAAAGACACCCCGAAAATCAAAGGGAAAAAATGATACGGCAGGCAGGCGAGTCCATTTCGCCGAAATTTCATTGCAGCGACTCCAAATCGTACTCTGTAGTTTGTATGGCCCCCCACACATGCTTGTACGCATGCCTGGCAACGTCCTAATGAGACGACGAATGGTGTCCTGGGGGATCTCCTTCCAGATCTGGACCAGGGCATCACTGAGCTCCTGGACAGTCTGAGGTGTCGGATGGACTGAAACATAATGTCCTACCCAGAGGTGTTCTATTGGATTGAGGTCAGGCGAGTGAGCGTGGGGGCCAGTCAATGGGATTAATTCCTTCCATCCTCTCACCACACAAGGCCGGGCATTGTCGTGCACCAGGAGGAACTCAGGACCCACTGAACCAGCACAGGGTTTGACATCCCGATACCTAATGACAGTCAAGGTGCCGTTGTCTAGCCTGTAGAGGTCTGTGCGTCCCTCCATGAATATGCCTCCCCCTCCCCAGACCATCACTGACCCACCACCAAACTGGTCATGCTGAACGATATTACAGGCAGCATAACGTTCTCCACGGCTTCTCCAGACCCTTTCACGTCTGTCACATGTGCTCAGGGTGAACCTGCTCTCATCTGTGAAAAGCACAAGGCGCCCACCATTGGTGGACCTGCCAATTCTGGTATTCTATGGCAAATGCTAATTGAGCTCCACGGTGCTGGGTGGGCAGTGAGCACAGGGCCCACTACAGGATGTCGGGCCCTCAGGCCACCCTCATGAAGTCTGTTTCTGATTGTTTGGTCAGAGACATTCACACCAGTGGCCGGCCTGCCTGCTAGATGTCATTTTGTAGGCTCTGGCAGTGCTCACCCTGTTCCTCTTTGCCCAAAGGAGCAGATACCAGTGGGTCCTTCTGATGGGTTAAGGACCTTCTACGAGGGGCCCTGTCCAGCTCTCTTAGAGTAACTGCCTGTCTCCTGGAATCTCCTCCATGCCCTTGAGACTGTGGTGAGAGACACAGCAAACCTTCTGGCAATGGCATGTATTGATGTGCCATCCTGGAGAAGCTGGACTACCTGTGCCACCTCTGTATGGTCCGGGTATGGCCTCATGCTACCAGTAGTGACACTGAGTGTAGCCAAATGCAAAACTAGTGAAGAAACAGATGAGGAGAGGAAAATGTCAGATAGATAGATAGATAGATAGATAGATAGATAGATAGATAGATAGATAGATAGATAGATAGATAGATAGATAGATAGATAGATAGATACTTTATTAATCCCAAGGGGAAATTCACATTCTCCAGCAGCAGCATACTGATAAAAAAAAAAAAACAATTATTAAATTAAAGATTAATAAAAATGCAGGTAAAAACAGACAATAACTTTGTATAATGTTAACGTTTACCCCCCGGGTGGAATTGAAGAGTCGCATAGTGTGGTGGAGGAACGATCTCCTCAGTCTGTCACTGGAGCAGGACGGTGACAGCAGTCTGTTGCTGAAGCTGCTCCTCTGTCTGGAGATGATCCTGTTCAGTGGATGCGGTGGATTCTCCATGATTGACAGGAGTCTGCTTAGCGCCTGTCGCTCTGCCACAGATGTCAAACTGTCCAGCTCCGTGCCTCCAATAGAGCCTGCCTTCCTCACCAGTCTGTCCAGGCGTGAGGTGTCCCTCTTCTTTACGCTGCCTCCCCAGCACACCACTGCGTAGAAGAGGGCGCTCGCCACAACCGTCTGATAGAACATCTGTAGCATCTTATTGCAGATGTTGAAGGACGCCAGCCTTCTAAGGAAGAGGCCTCCACCTGTTAAACCATTCCTGTTTTGGGGGTCGTCTCATTGTTGCCCCTCTAGTGCACCAAAGCAGCTGAAACTGATTAACAAGCCCCTCTGCTACTTCACTGACCAGATCAATAGCCCAGAAGTTCCATTGACTTGATGCTGTACTCGGATTAAAAAGGCTTCCTTTCATTTTTTTGAGCAGTATGTAAAAGACCAACTAGTCGATCACATAAGTATTCACCCCATTCAGGTCAGTATTTAGTAGATGGCAGCCATGACAGCCTTCAGTCTTTGTGCACAGATCTCTCTCTGTCTGTCAGCTCTGCCATTTTTCTCCTTTCTTCTTTCCAAATCTGGGTGTCATGGAGCCCATAAGTAAATAGATTTTTATAAATTCTCACTTAGATGGACACCTGAAGTCTGACTCGTCCTCTCCACGACATTCACATTGTTGTTTTCAAGCCATTCCTGTGTTGCTTTGGCTTTCTGCTTGGGCTTGTTGTCTTGCTGGAAAAGAAATCTTCTCCCATGGCTCTGCTTTCCTTGCAGGCTTCATCATGTTGGATTTCTGGGTATTTTGCTGCACCAGAGCCTACTGCAGAGAAGTAAACTAGCATGATGCTGCCAACACCACCACCATGCTTCATGGTGGGGATAGCGAGTTTGGGATAATGTAGAGTTCACTGTGATGGCCACAATGCTGAATTATGGTCTTACCAGACCAGACCACAAATTTTGAATCCAGCCATACCACCCTACGCTTCATCTGGAGTGTATTGATGATGTTAAACTTTGGATGGTGCAAGGTTTCCTCCAACTGAATGAAAATAAAACAGAGTTCATTATCTTTGGCTCTACTTCTTTCACTAATGAAATTGGCACTCACTTTGGCTCCCTGACAGCAAAAATTCATAACGATGTCAGGAACCCGGGTGTCACCTTCAAGTCATCGCTCAGTATCGAAAACAAGTCTCCTAGGTGGTAAAGTCCAAGGCGAATCTCAAAATAAAAATCCTTTCTTTAACAGAAAGATCTGGAAATAGTGATTCCTGCTCTTATTACATCTCAGCCAGATTACTGCAATTCCCTATATGTGGGATTACCCAAATCTGCCCTGTTGCCCCTTCAACTGGTTTAAAATGCAGCAGCTAGATTTCTAACCAGCACTAGAAAAAGAGAGCATATCTCACCTGTACTGGCCTCTCTGCACTGGCTACCGGTGAGATTTCACATGGATTTTAACACTTTATTGTTTCATTTTTAAGGCCTTGCATGGTTTCATCCCAAAATACATCTGCGATCTCCTTCACCCTCACTTGGGAACGTAGGCTTTGAGGTCATCTTCTCAACTAAGGGACTAACTAAAGCGCTAACTGGGGGAAAAGTGCTATATAATAGATAGATAGATAGGAAAGGTACTATATAATAGACAGATAGATAGGAAAGGCACTATATAATAGATAGATAGATAGATAGATAGATAGATAGGAAAGGTGCTATATAATAGATAAACAGATAGATACATAGACAGAAGGCACTATATAATATATAGATAGAAGACACTATATATTAGATAGATAGATAGAAGGCACTATATAATATATAGATAGAAGGCACTATATATTAGACAGATAGAAGGCACTATATAATATATAGATAGAAGGCACTATATATTAGATAGATAGACAGAAGGCACTATATAATAGATAGATATGAAAGGTGCTATATAATAGATACATAGATAGAAGGCACTATATAATATATAGATAGATAGAAGGCACTATGCATATATTAGATAGATAGACAGAAGGCACTATATAATATATAGATAGAAGGCACTATATATTAGATAGAAGGCACTATGTAATATATAGATAGAAGGCACTATATATTAGATAGATAGATAGAAGGCACTATATAATATATAGATAGAAGGCACTATATATTAGATAGATAGATAGAAGGCACTATATAATATATAGATAGAAGGCACTATATATTAGATAGATAGATAGATAGAAGGCACTATATAATATATAGATAGAAGGCACTATATATTAGATAGATAGATAGATAGATAGATAGAAGACACTATATAATAGATAGATATGAAAGCTGCTATATAATAGATAAATAGATACATAGATAGAAGGCACTAAATAATATATAGATAAATAGAAGGCACATATATTAGATAGATAGATAGATAGATAGATAGAAGGCACTATATAATATATAAACAGATAGAAGGCACTATATAATAGATAGATATGAAAGGTGCTATATAATAGATAAATAGATAGATACATAGATAGAAGGCACTATATAATATATAGATAGATAGAAGGCACTATATATTAGATAGATAGATAGAAGGCATTATATAATATATAGATAGATAGAAGGCACTATATAATACATAGATATGAAAGGTGCTATATAATAGATACTGTAGATAGATAGAAGGCACTATATGATAGATAGATAGACACATAGATAGAAGACACTATATAACAGATAGATATGAAAGGTGCTGTATAATAGATAGATAGAAGGCACTATATAATAGATAGATATGAAAGGTGCTATATAATTTATAGATAGACACATAGATAGAAGGCACTATATAACAGATAGATATGAAAGGTGCTGTATAATAGATAGATAGAAGGCACTATATAATAGATAGATATGAAAGGTGCTATATAATTTATAGATAGACACATAGATAGAAGGCACTATATAATGGATAGATAAATAGATATGAAAGGTGCTATATAATAGATAGATAGATAGATAGATAAAGTCCTATTAACAGTATGATGGCGCAGTGGTTAGCACTACCAGCTCTTGGATCCAGCGTCCAGGACTTGAATGCCAGCCCAGTGGCTGCCTGTGTGGAGTCTGCACGTTCTTCTCGTGTCCATGTGTTTTCTCTGGTGGTCCTCCCGCATTCAAAGACATTTGATTGTAAATGACCCCTCTATGTTTTGTGTATATCTATGTGTGTGTGTGTACATGAGGAGACCCTGTGATAAACTGGCACCTTACCCTGACTTCTTTCCTGCCTTGTGTCTGTTGCTGCCAGGACAGGCCCCGGCTCTCTACAGCAGTTTTGAGAGTATCATTTTATTATTACCAATTATTCATCACTCGTATTATTTTTATTAGTGTTCCTTTTTTATTTTGGGAGGCAGATGGGGTGCTGACTTCACCACAGCTTGAACTGTCTGCAACGTCAGTAGAACTCAAAACAAGCAGTAAAAGACGCATGCATAAAAAGAGCAGCATTTCAATCGCGTCTTTGTCTGTGGCTGCATACAGAAACCCACTGAGTTCAACAAATTTTTGAAGATGTCATACAGAAAAGCCCATCAAGTGGCGCGACAACTGATGTGCTCCCCTGCATAAAGAAAGCACCGACAGATGAAAGCACTTCTCTCTGATGGCTTCTTGTAAGTGATCCCTCGAGACGCTGTTGTCATTTAGAAAGATTGGACTCCAGGTTTACACGCAGAGGCAATCTGCATTGCATTGCATTGCTGTATTTAAAGGCCCCCTTTTCAGGGTGACGACAAAAAATAAAAAAAGAAAGCTAGAGCTTTAATGGAAATTTGATACCTGAGCCTACATGCAGTTGTGCTGTGCCCATTATTTGTTGTAAAGGAGCCCTTGACGCAGTGAAGATAACTTAGCTGAGCCATTAGTAAGGAGACTAATCGAGACTGGCGTTGGACCCGTGTGATGGCTTACACAGAAAAACAAGATAATTTGATCAATTATAACAAACAGAACAAATAAGTGCCTGCGTGATGCTAAAATTCCTCCGTCTGCTTTGTTCGGCCTCGCTGGCTGCTATTTCCAGCAAGGAGGTTGGCGGAGGGGTTGGGTGGGGGGGGAGGTGGGATTGGGGTGTGCAGGCCTGTGAATTAATTGAGACTGACAATCTGTGACTGGTGGAAAATGGCACCAAATCTTCCAGAGGGTGCTGACTGTAGGCGTACAAAAGGGAGTGATGCCGCAGGATTATGTGTGTGTGTGTCATCCATTCTCCAGCTCTGTAATGCTGCACTCTATTTGTCATGCTGTGCCCACTGTGCACCAAGTTATGACACCAGGTCTTCACAGTGAACGCTGCATTGACGTCACTGTAGCTTTTGTGACAGGTGCAGTGCCCAGAAAGAGAAGTCACCCCCTTGGCCGTTTTCACCTTTTATTGTTATATAACCTTGAACCCCAGTGGATTTCATTGGGCTTTTTTGATACTGATCAACCGACAAAAGACTCAAAGTGAAAACAGAAATATAAAACACAAAATAAATGATCTCATAAGCATTCACCCGCTTTTTCACGACACCCTAAAAATTGTCACTGGTGTAATCGATTGGTTTTTAGTACATTAGCAAAACTGTGACCAGAACAACCCAACAAGTTCGTCCACCCCATGCACCTCAATGGTCCAAAATAACATCACGTCACACT
Organism: Erpetoichthys calabaricus; assembly: GCF_900747795.2. NCBI lineage: Eukaryota > Metazoa > Chordata > Cladistia > Polypteriformes > Polypteridae > Erpetoichthys > Erpetoichthys calabaricus. Next base: position 207,232,840 of record NC_041399.2, on the reverse strand, counting down.
TGGAAGGAAATTGATGGAAATGTTCTACCAGTCCATAGGAACCAGTGTGGTGTTCTGTGCTGAGGTCTCCTGGGGAAGCAACATCTGAACAAACGTTTGAGGACTCCTGCTCTGTCATAGGGCCTATCTATCTACAGTGCATCCAGAAAGTATTCACAGCGCATCACTTTTTCCACATTTTGTTATGTTACAGCCTTATTCCAAAATGGATTAAATTCATTTTTTTCATTAGAATTCTACACACAACACCCAATAATGACAACGTGAAAAAAGTTTACTTGAGATTTTTGCAAATTTATTAAAAATAAAAAAACTGAGAAAGCACATGTACATAAGTATTCACAGCCTTTGCCATGAAGCTCAAAATTGAGCTCAGGTGCATCCTGTTTTCCCTGATCATCCTTGAGATGTTTCTGCAGCTTCATTGGAGTCCACCTGTGGTAAATTCAGTTGACTGGACATGATTTGGAAAGGCACACACCTGTCTATAGAAGGTCCCACAGTTGACAGCTCATGTCAGAGCACAAACCAAGCATGAAGTCAAAGGAATTGTCTGTAGACCTCTGAGACAGGATTGTCTCGAGGCACAAATCTGGGGAAGGTTACAGAAAAATGTCTGCTGCTTTGAAGGTCCCAATGAGCACAGTGACCTCCATCATCCGTAAGTGGAAGAAGTTCGAAACCACCAGGACTCTTCCTAGAGCTGGCCGGCCATCTAAACTGAGCGATCGGGGGAGAAGGGCCTTAGTCAGGGAGGTGACCAAGAACCTGATGGTCACTCTGTCAGAGCTCCAGAGGTCCTCTGTGGAGAGAGGAGAACCTTCCAGAAGGACAACCATCTCTGCAGCAATCCACCAATCAGGCCTGTATGGTAGAGTGGCCAGACGGAAGCCACTCCTTAGTAAAAGGCACATGGCAGCCCGCCTGGAGTTTGCCAAAAGGCACCTGACGGACTCTCAGACCACGAGAAAGAAAATTCTCTGGTCTGATGATACAAAGATTGAACTCTTTGGTGTGAATGCCAGACGTCATGTTTGGAGGAAACCAGGCACCGGCAATCACCAGGCCAATACCATCCGTACAGTGAAGCATGGTGGTGGTAGCATCATGCTGTGGGGATGTTTTTCAGCGGCAGGGACTGGGAGACTAGTCAGGATAAAGGGAAAGACGACTGCAGCAATGTACAGAGACATCCTGGATGAAAACCTGCTCCAGAGCGCTCTTGACCTCAGACTGGGGCGACGGTTCATCTTTCAGCAGGACAACGACCCTAAGCACACAGCCAAGATATCAAAGGAGTGGCTTCAGGACAACTCTGTGAATGTCCTTGAGTGGCCCAGCCAGAGCCCAGACTTGAATCTGATTGAACATCTCTGGAGAGATCTTAAAATGGCTGTGCACCGACGCTTCCCATCAACCATGGAGCTTGAGAGGTGCTGCAAAGAGGAATGGGTGAAACTGGCCAAGGATAGGTGTGCCAAGCTTGTGGCATCACATTCAAAAAGACTTGAGGCTGTAATTGCTGCCAAAGGTGAATCGACAAAGTATTGAGCAAAGGCTGTGAATACTTATGGACATGGGATTTCTCAGCTTTGTGTTGTGTGTAGAATTCTGAGGAAGAAAATGAATTTAATCCATTTTGGAATAAGGCTGTAACATAACAAAAGGTGGAAAAAGTGATGCACTGTGAATACTTTCGGGATGCACTCTATCTATCTATCTATCTATCTATCTATCTATCTATCTATCTATCTATCTATCTATCTATCTATCTATCTATCTATCTATCTATCTATCTATCTATCTATCTATCTATCTATCTATCTATCTATCTATCTCAAGAGTCAAGCTTGTTTTTTTACAGAAGCTCACAAGATATTATATCAGTTATATTATATCGTCACAGTTCTGCCAGCTTTATCCAGCCTTGTGGAGCAGACACATAATTTCATCTTCTTCTCCAGTCTTTGTCTGATAGGCAAACTGCATTGGATCCAGGTGGTATAACACAAGATGACACATATAGTCCAGGACTAGCCTCTTGAAGGTGCTTATGATGTGCAACATAAGGTCCACATGTGTGTAGTCATTAGGCGAAGATGATGATGATAACAGTAATAATAATAATAATAATATGATGTTGGGATAGTGTTCACTGTGGAAAGGTGCCTTATAAACTAAAGTTTGTTTGTGTAATTATGCAGTGAAGCTGCCTACAGTGACATCCAACAGTCAAGCTTACGAATTCCATACCAAATGGCAACAGTTACATATGCATGTCATGGTGCACTGCAAACATTAGCACTGAGGTCTACATTGACTACTTAGATTTCAGGCCATCTTAGACAGGTAGCACAGCTAGAAGATAGATAGATAGATAGACAGATAGATAGATAGATGTGAAAGTCACTATATAATAAATAGATAGATAGATAGATAGATAGGGGCGGCACGGTGGTGCAGTGGGTAGCGCTGCTGCCTCGCAGTTGGGTGATCTGGGGACCTGGGTTCGCTTCCCGGGTCCTCCCTGCGTGGAGTTTGAATGTTCTCCCCATGTCTGCGTGGGTTTCCTGCCACAGTCCAAAGACATGCAGGTTAGGTGGATTGGCGATTCTATATTGGCCCTAGTGTGTGCTTGATGTGTGGGTGTGTTTGTGTGTGTCCTGCGGTGGGTTGGCACCCTGCCCGGGATTGGTTCCTGCCTTGTGCCCTGTGTTGGCTGGGATTGGCTCCAGCAGACCCCCGTGACCCTGTGTTCGGATTCAGCGGGTTGGAAAATGGATGGATGGATGGATAGATAGATAGAAGTGAAAGGCACTATATCTCTATATATATAAAATCCGTCTGTCTATTTGTCTGTCCACTTTTCATGATAAAACTACTTAACGGATTTAGATTTTGTGACTTCTCTCGTTGCGCTATGTATTATAGTTTGCTTGCGGTACCGATTTGTTTGCGCGAATCCAAGAGAGACGCAGCGGGCTGAGGGGAGTGGGGCGGGGGCCCTCCTCACTCACATGCCAGCCTCCATTCCAGTCGCTGTACCTCTCGCCACGCGTTGGAGCATACCTTGCCTCCACTTGGCTAGTGAACGAGAGAGCTACTTAACAGATTTAGATTCCAGTTGATTTTGTGACTTCTCTCATTGCTCTAGGAATCATAATTCGCTTGCAGGAGTGATATATTAGCGCTAATCCGAGAGAGAGGCTGCGGACCGAGGGCAGGGGGAAGAGTGACGTCAGGAGTGGGGAGCCGGGCAGGGCCCTCCTCACTGTCCTGTTTCACTAATACGCGGGTGGAGCTGCGGTGGACGGCTAGTAATAAAAAATTATATAACACATATATTGATAAATAGATTTGAAAGACACTTTATAATAGATAGATAGATAAGTAGATGGGAAAGGCACTCTATAATAGATAGATGTGAAAGGCACTATATAATATCCATCCATCCATCCATTTTCCAACACGCTGAATCCGAACACAGGGTCATGGGGTCTGCTGGAGCCAATCCCAGCCAACACAGGGCACAAGGCAGGAACCAATCCTGGGCAGGGTGCCAACCCACCGCAGGACACACACAAACACACCCACACACCAAGCACACACTAGGGCCAATTTAGAATCGCCAATCCACCTAACCTGCATGTCTTTGGACTGTGGGAGGAAACCGGAGCGCCCGGAGGAAACCCACGCAGACATGGGGAGAACATGCAAACTCCACGCAGGGAGGACCCGGGAAGCGAACCCAGGTCCCCAGATCTCCTAACTGCGAGTCAGCAGTGCTACCCACTGCGCCACCATGCCGTATAATATCTATATTGATAAATAATATAGATATGACAGGCATTATATAATAGGGAGATAGATAGATGGATATAAAAGGCACTATATAATATATATTGGGGCGGCACGGTGGCGCAGTGGGTAGCGCTGCTGCCTCACAGTTGGGAGACCTGGGGACCTGGGTTTGCTTCCCGGGTCCTCCCTGTGTGGAGTTTGCATGTTCTCCCCGTGTCTGCGTGGGTTTCCTCCGGGCGCTCTGGTTTCCTCCCACAGTCAAAAGACATGCTGGTTAGGTGGATTGGTGATTCTAAATTGGCCCTAGTGTGTGCTGGGTGTGTTTGTATGTGTCCTGCGGTGGGTTGGCACCCTGCCTGAGATTGGTTCCTGCCTTGTGCCCTGTGTTGGCTGGGATCGGCTCCAGCAGACCCTCGTGACCCTGTGTTCGGATTCAGCGGGTTGGAAAATGGATGGATGGATGGATAATATATATTGATAAATAGATATCAAAGGCTTTGTACAATAGACAGATAGATATAAAAGGCACTATATAATATTTGGTAAATACATATGAAAGGCATTGTGTAATAGATAAGATAGATCAATAGATAGATGTGAAAGGCACTATATAATAGATAGATAGATGTGACAGGCACTTTATAATAGATATATTAATAAATAGATTTGAAAGACTACATAATAGATAGATAAATAGATGTGAAATGCACAATTAAACTCTCTCAAATACACAAAAAGAAGAAAGCTTCTGACTTGGCTAATGATGACAGAGCAGTCCCAGTGAGTCGTTACAAATGGTGTATTGCTGTTTTTATAATGGAGCCCCAGTATCATTTCTTGACTTACTTGCGATGACTCATTTGTTGGCTAAAGCCCCTCCATGCCGGTGTGTCAGAGAGAGGACGTCCAGCATTGTCCACAATGGCCGTCATTTCAGCTGGTCATTGATGTGGCTCCCCAGATATTCAGTTTTTGGTGCCACTCCATTAAAGGTGACCGGTCACAGAGGCTCTTTGTTGCAACAAACCTCAGTTAGCAGTTTCTTTGGCTTTGCTGATGTTAAGTTGCAGACAATTTACTTAAAGTTCTCCCCCAGACTTCTCTCCTCTGGTCTCACCCCCCCTCCCCTTTATCAACACACTCCATAAGTGCAGAATTAGCTGAGAATTTCCACCAGTGACCTGCTGTTATATTTCTAGTCGGAGGGGCACAGAGTGACGAGACATGGTGACAGGCCTGTTCCCTGTGGTGCTCCAGTTTTACTTACACAGTCCTCGAGTCTCACAAATGGCGGTCTGCTCGACAGGTGGTCCATTATCAGGACACCACAGGCTCCTCCACCTGCATATCTCTGACTTGACCCCTTAACAGGGATGTCTGGATGGCACTGACGGCATCAGAGAAATCAAAACACGTAATCCTCCCAAAGCTCCTGCCAGCTTCATCCAGCCTTGTGGAGCAGATAAACGATTGCATCCTCCACTCAAGATTTTGCCCGATTTGCAAAGTGCTGTTTGGTCTGGGTGGTCTTTTGATCAATCAGTTTTGTGGCTTTTTGCATTGCACCTCGGTGATGTTTTGCAGCCCAACCAGTCACTTGCGTCTTTCTCAACACATCGGTTTCGTCTTCATAAACACCATGGAGTTTTCCATTGAGTAAAGTAGGCATGACTTGTAATTGGTGTGTTGTGAACCTGGAGGATCCCGTAGTGCTGTGGGCCACTGACAGACCCTTCCCTTGGTAATTGTGCTGCTGCAACGAAATTCGATGTGGCTGAGAAACTGATTAGAGGAGGCAAAAATTTAAGTGTCGCATTTTTGAATGGGCATATAAGTTGGGGTCTGATTTTATGATCGATTTTTCGGGTTTCCAAGACCCGACTTATATGTGGGCATATACGGTACTAAGAAGAATCTTTATTTTTGCCATTTACAACAATGATAAAATAATAATACACACACAGTCATATGAAAAAGTTTGGGAACCCCTCTCAGCCTGCATAATAATTGACTCTCCTTTCAACCAAAAAGATAACAGTGGTCTGTCTTTCATTTCTTAGGAACATCTGAGTACTGCGGTGTTTTGCGAACAAAGATTTTTAGTGATGCAGTATTTAGTTGTTTGAAATTAACTCAAATTTGAAAAACTGGCTGAGCACAAATGTTGGTCCCTTTGTCATTGTGCTGATTTGAATGCCTGTCACTGCTCAATGCTGATTACTTGGTGTGATGAGCTCATTAAACCTTGAACTTCATAGACAGGTGTGTCCAATCATGAGATATAAAGATATTTAAGGTGGTCAATTACAAGTTGTGCTTCTCTTTGACTCTCCTCTGAAGAGTGACAGCATGGGATCCTCAAAGCAACTCTCCAAAGATCTGAAAACAAAGATTGTTGAGTCTCCTGGTTTAGGGGAAGGCTACAAAAAGCTATCTCAGAAGTTTAAACTGTCAGTCAACTGTAAGGAATGGAATCAGGAAATGGAAGGCCACAGGCACAGTTGCTGTTAAACCCAACAGGTCTGGCAGGCCAAGAAAAATACAGGAGTGGCATATGAGCAGGATTGTGAGAATGGTGACAGACAAACCACAGATCACCTCCAAAGACCTGCAAGAACATCTTGCTGCAGATGGTGTATCTGTACATTGTTCTACAATTCAGCACAAATTGCACAAAGAACATCTGTATGGCTGGGTGATGAGAAAGAAGCCCTTTCTGCACTCACGCCACAAACAGAGTCGCTTATTGTATGCAAATGCTCATTGAGACAAGCCAGATTCATTTTGGAACAAAGTGCTTTGGACCGATGAGACAAAAATTGAGTTATTTGGTCAGAACAAAAAGCACTTTGCATGGCAGAAGAAGAACACCACATTCCAAGAAAAACACCTGCTACCTACTGTCAAATTTGGTGGAGGTTCCATCATGCTGTGGGGCCGTGTGGCTAGTTCAGGGACTGGGGCCCTTGTTAAAGTCGAGGGTCAGATGAATTCAACCCAAATTCCTCCGGATAATGTTCAAGCATCAGTCACAAAGTTGAAGTTACTCAGGGGTTGGATATTCCAACAAGACAATGACCCAAAACACAGTTGGAAATCTACAAAGGCATTCATGCAGAGGGAGAAGTACAATGTTCTGGAATGGCCGTCACAGTCCCCTGACTTGAATATCATCGAAAATCTATGGCATGATTTGAAGCAGGTTGTCCATGCTTGTTAGCCATCAAATTGAACTGAACTGGAGAGATTTTGTATGAAGAATAGTCAGAAATACCTCCATCTAGAATCCAGACACTCATCAAAGGCTATAGGAGGACAGCGTCTAGAGGCTGTTAGATTAGCAAAAGGAGGCTCAACTAAGTATTGATGTCATATCTCTGTTGGGGTGCCCACATTTATGCACCTGTCTAATTTTGTTATGATGCATATTGCATATTTTCTGTTAATCCCATAAACTGAATGTCACTGCTGAAATACTACTGTTACCATAAGGCATGTCATATAGTAAAAGGAAGTTGCTACTTTGAAAGCTCAGCCAATGAGAAACAAAAATCCAAAGAATTAAGAGGGGTTCCCAAACGTTTTCATATGACTGTAATAGTAATGATAACCAATGTGAATGATAAGTCTCGACACAGATAGACTCAGAATGTCCCACCACAGTCGCGTTTCTTTCCTTCTTCTTGCCCACACACAGTACACAAACCCTACAATGCTGTTTCTCTTTCTCTGTTCCTTCCTTTTCTTCTCTTCTCTGGCCACCTCCACTCCTCTCCTGTAAGCTTCGTCTTCTTCCTCCTCCCGACTCCGGCTCCTTGAATGGAGTGAGGCGGACTCTTTTATACCACAACCGGAAGTACTTCAGGTGCTTTCTGATCAAATTCCGATAACACTTCCGAGTGTGGAGGAAGTGCTGCAGACCATGGCTCCGGAGTTGTCCAGGTGCCCCCTGGCAGTGGCCACAGACCAGAACAAGGTTGAGCTTCCAAACTCCAAGCCTGTGGCCCCAATGGGTGCCATCTTGTTTCCCGGGGGAGGTACTGCTGTTGATATGTCCTCTCCCCGGGTCCTCTTCTCAGAAGGGTGTCCCAAGCGGGCATGTACTCCGGTCGTCTATCACACCTAATATTCTCGAACTTGCTTGCCCAGTTGAGGGTTGTGGATGCCAGGGCCAACCCCAGCAGCTTTACAGGTCCTGGTCGGGTTGCCAGTCCCTTTTGCTGGGTCCGCTCCCAGCCACCCCAACTTACACCTGAGCTGCACGTCTTCGAGATGTGGAGGAAAATCAAAGCACGCAGAGGAGAACCCGCTGCAAATGTGGAGGGGGAGAGAGACGCAGATTAGCCCGCTTCTGCCACATGTGACTTGAAAAGTTTGTATATGAAAGCTGGCACATGGGCAGCGAAAGTGCTGGGAATTGCATTTCGAATCCCCGGAGCTGTGTGACAGCAGCATGAATAACAGCGGCACCTGGCACACTTAAAAAAAATAAATAAAGAAAAGTCATTTAAAGACATCCATCCGTTTTTAAAGGCTGCGTGTGCAGTGCTGGCTCATTGAGACCTGCTGCTATTAAACGGCCTCATTTTTAATGATTGTCCTCTAGAGTCAAGTTGTCTGTTTTGAAATTCATCGATCAACCGCACATTGACACAAACTCAACATAAACACCTACACTATACTCCGGTGTTCTGTACAGTTAAGAAATGGCTACCAGAGTAGATTTGTCTGAACAGGTTCAACTCCTAAGGGCGTGATGACTCATTCGAAAAAATAAATGAGCTCAAGTGAATGCACATATTGGACATTTATTTCTTTGACTTTCCTGCCTTGCAGCATGTGCCAGTCGTGCAGCCGTAACGCTTGTGCCACCGAAATCCTAGCTAAACCAGGAGGAAACTGCAGCCAGAGGAGGCGACATTACTGTGGTGAATGTTTTTATATAAAAAAAATGAGTTCCATTCTGGTACAAGTGTTTGGAATTATATGATAGATATCTCAGTGCCCGTGTGCGTGCATATTTATATGTATTTGCAATATAACAGAACATTTTCAAACCCCCTCAATACAATTCTGAATCACATAGGGCTTGACGGGGCACAAGTCTGGAACCAACCATGCCCTGGGTGCCAGCCCACCACAATATGATCAATGGGCAGGCTGAGTTTGTAAAGGAGGTGGAGGGGCAGATAATGGAGACCCAGCTCAGTTGTTCAAAGAGACTTGAATAACATACAGGCTTGGGCAGATGTGTGGTGGATGACATTTAGATAGATAGATAGATATGAAAGGCACTATATAACAGATAGATATATAGATGTGTAAGGCACTATATAATAGATAGATAGATATGGAAGGCACCATATAATAGATAGATAGATAGATAGATAGATAGATAGATAGATAGATAGATAGATAGATAGATAGATAGATAGATAGATAGATAGATAGATAGATGTGTAAGGCACTATTTAATAGATAGATAGACAGATCAATAGATAGATGTGAAAGGCACTATTTAATAGATAGATAGATAGATAGATGTGAAAGGCACCATATAATAGATAGATAGATAGATAGATAGATAGATAGATAGATAGATAGATGTGTAAGGCACTATTTAATAGATAGATAGACAGATCAATAGATAGATGTGAAAGGCACTATTTAATAGATAGATAGATAGATAGATAGATATGGAAGGCACCATATAATAGATAGATAGATAGATAGATAGATAGATAGATAGATAGATAAATAGATAGATGTGAAAGGCACTATTTAATAGATAGATAGATAGATAGATAGATAGATCAATGGATAGATGTGAAAGGCACTATATAATGGATAAATCGATAGATATATAGATATGAAAGGCACTATATAATAGATAGATAGATAGATATGGAAGGCACCATATAATAGATAGATAGATAGATAGATAGATAGATAGAAAGATAGATAGATAGATAGATAGTGAGATAGATAGATGTGTAAGGCACTATTTAATAGATAGATAGAAGTGAGATAGATAGATGTGTAAGGCACTATTTAATAGATAGATAGATCAATAGACAGACGTGAAAGGCACTATATAATAGATAGTTAGATAGATAGATAGATGTGAAAGGCACTATATAATAGATAGATGTGAAAGGCACTATATAATAGACAGATAAATGTGAAAGGCACTATATAATAGATATATACTGTATATATATATATATATATATATATATATAGATAGATAGATAGATAGATAGATAGATAGATGTGAAAGGCACTATATAATAGATATATACTGTATATATATATATAGATAGATAGATAGATAGATAGATAGATGTGAAAGATGTGAAAGGCACTATATAATAGATAGATGTGAAAGGCACTATATAATAGACAGATAAATGTGAAAGGCACTATATAATAGATATATACTGTATATATATAGATAGATAGATAGATCAATGGATAGATGTGAAAGGCACTATATAATAGATAGATAGATAGATATGAAAGGCACTATATAATGGATAAATGATAGATATATAGATATGAAAGGCACTATATAATAGATAGTGAGATAGATAGATGTGAAAGGCACTATTTAATAGATAGATAGATAGATAGATAGATAGATAGATAGATAGATAGATAGATGTGAAAGGCACTATTTAATAGATAGATAGATAGATAGATAGATAGATCAATGGATAGATGTGAAAGGCACTATATAATAGATAGATAGATATATCAATGGATAGATGTGAAAGGCACTATATAATAGATAGATAGATAGATATGAAAGGCACTATATAATGGATAAATGATAGATATATAGATATGAAAGGCACTATATAATAGATAGTGAGATAGATAGATGTGTAAGGCACTATTTAATAGATAGATAGAAGTGAGATAGATAGATGTGTAAGGCACTATTTAATAGATAGATAGATCAATAGACAGACGTGAAGGGCACTATATAATAGATAGTTAGATAGATAGATAGATGTGAAAGGCACTATATAATAGATAGATGTGAAAGGCACTATATAATAGACAGATAAATGTGAAAGGCACTATATAATAGATATATACTGTATATATATATATATATATATATATATAGATAGATAGACAGATAGATGTGAAAGGCACTATATAATAGATATATACTGTATATATATATATAGATAGATAGATAGATAGATAGATGTGAAAGATGTGAAAGGCACTATATAATAGATAGATGTGAAAGGAACTATATAATAGACAGATAAATGTGAAAGGCACTATATAATAGATATATACTGTATATATATATATAGATAGATAGATAGATAGATGTGAAAGGCACTATATAATAGATAGATGTTAAAGGCACTATATAATAGACAGATAAATGTGAAAGGCACTATATAATAGATATATACTGTATATATATATATAGATAGATAGAAAAAGCGCTAAATAAAAGATAGATAGACAGATGAATGTGAGAGGCACTATATAAAAGATAGATAGATAGACAGATAAATGTGAAAGGCACTATATAATAAATAGACAGATAGATAGATAGACAGATAGATAGACGTGAAAGGCACTATATAATAGATAGATAGATAGGAACTGTATAATGGATAGATAGAGGCCCCAGAGGCACCTCTTAGCACATTATGGTGAAATGAGCCTGTGGAGAGAGCGCCTCCTGGTGGGGATGGAGGGGATTTTTCATGATGGCATCCAATTTTGCCACCATCCTCTTTTCCACAACAGCTTCCAGTGTGTCCAGTGTTGGTCCTATGATGGAGCAGGAGTCCTGATATGTTTTCTCAGGCTTTGTGCTTCTTTCTTTATATATTAGACAGATGGCTGTCATTCCTGAACGGCTCATTTAGTAATTACTTTTAAACCCTTAAATTAAAGCTGAAAGTCTACACTTCAATTGTGTAACGATTTATTCTTTCTAAATCCATTGTAGTGGTGCACATAGCCAAAATTATGAAAATTTTGTCACATTCCAAATTCTTATGGATCTAACTGTTGTATTTCGGCATCATCGAAGATTCAAAACATGTAGACAAAAATAAAACAAATAATAAGAAGCTCAAAACCAAAATGAGAAGAAATAAAAACAAAAGTGAAACCAGGTTCCAATGTTCAAAATCCCTGTGATTAATTACAAACTCCAAAAGGAACAATTTTTGTATAGCGCCCTTTACCGAGTGCAGGCACAAAGTATCGGTAGATGCAGAATTTACAAATTACTAATTTTTTTTTCTTTTTTTGTTCTTTATTTCGCCTTATACAATTTCTTGTATTAGGAATTTGGTAGTTTTCGCATACCCCTTGGGGTCAGAGCACAGGGTCAGCCATTGTATAGCGCCCCTGGAGCAATTACAGGTTAAGGGCCTTGCTCAAGGGCCCAGCAGAGAAGTGGCCTTTTTTGGCAGTGACGGGGATTCGAACTGGCAACCTTCGGGATACCAGCGCAGATCCTTAGCCTCAGAGCCACCACTCCGCCCATGAGAAAGATGTAGATTTGTTTAAACTGACAGAAAAGAAAGTGGTTTAAAAACGTTTAATATAAATGGAGCCCAACAATACACTCACCAGCCACGTTATTAGGTACAGCTGGCTAGTATCGTGTCGGACCCCCTTTTGCCTTCAGAACTACCATAATTATTCATGGAATTGGTTCAGCAAGGTGTCGGAAACGTTCCTCAGGGATTTTGCTCCATATTGACATGATATCATCACCCAGTTGCTGCAGATTTGTCAGCTGCACATCCATGATGTGAATCTCCCATTCCAGCACATCCCAAAGGTGCTCTACTGGATTGAGATCTGGTGACTGAGGAGGCCATTGGAGTCCAGTGAACTCATTGTCATGTTCAAGAAACTATTTGGAAGTGATCTGAGCTTTGTGACATGGCATGTCATCAGCTGGAAGGAGCCATCAGAAGATGGAGTACACTGCGGTCGTAAAGGGATGGACATGGTCAGCAACAACACTCAGGTAGGCTGTGGCATTAAAAAATGCTCAGTTGGTACTAAGGGGACCCAATGTGTGCCAAGAAAATATCCCCCACACCATCACACCACCAGCCTCAACTGGTGATACAGGGCAGGATTGATCCATGCTTTCATGTTGTTGATGGCAGATTCTGACCCTACGAATGTCACAGCAGAAATTGCGACTCATCAGACCAGGCAACATTTCTCCTGTCTTCTTCTATTGTCCAGTTTTTAGTGAGCTTGTGTGAATTGTAGCCTCAGTTGCCTGTTCTTAGCTGACAGGAGTGTCACCCGTTGTGGTCTCGTGCTGCTGTAGCCCACCTGCTTTAAGGTTTGATGTTTTTTTGTGTTCAGAGCTGCTCTTCTGCACACCTCAGTTGTAACGTGTGCTTATTTCAGTTACTGCTACCTTTATGTCAGCTCACACCAGTCTGGCCATTCTCCTCTGAGCTCTGGTGTCAACAAGGCATTTTCACCCAGGGAACTGCCTTCTTCCTCTTCTTTCGGCTGCTTCCTTTAGGGGTCACCACAGCGGATCATCTTCTTCCATATCTTTCTGTCCTCTGTATCTTGTTCTGTAACACCCACCACTTGCATGTCCTCTCTCACCACATCCATAAACCTTCTCTTTTTCTCTTGCCTGGCAGCTCTATCCTAAGCATCCTTCTTCCAATATACCCAGCATTCCTCCTCTACACATGTCCAAACCAACTCAATCTCGAGTCTCTGACTTTGTCTCCCAACCGTCCATCCTGAGCTGACCCTCTAATGTACTCATTTCTAATCCTGTCCATCCTTGTCACACCCAATTGAAATCTTAGCATCTTTAACTGCAACTCACAGGATATTTTCCCTTTTCCGGGACATTCTCTGTAAACACCAGAGACAGTTGTGTGTGAAAATCCCAGTAGATCAGCAGTTTCTGAAATACTCAGACCAGCTGTCTGGCACCAACAACAACCATGTCACATTCAGAGTCACTTCAATCACCTTCCTTTCCCATTCTGATGCTCAGTTTGAACTTCAGCAGGTCATCTTGACAAAGTCTACAGGCCGAAATGCATTGAGTTGCTGAAATGTGATTGGTTGATGAGATATTAGAAATGCATTGAGTTGCTGCCTTGTGATTGGCTGATTAGATATTAGAAATGCATTGAGTTGCTGCCTTGTGATTGGCTGTTAGATATTAGAAATGCATTGAGTTGCTGCCGTGTGATTGGCTGATGAGATATTAGAAATGCATTGGGTTGCTGTCATGTGATTGGCTGATTAGATATTAGAAATTCATTGAGTTGTTGCTATGTGATTGGATGAATAGATATTAGAAATGCATTGAGTTGCTGCTGTGTGATTGGCTAATTAGATATTATAAATGCATTAAGTTGCTGTCATGTGATTGCCTGATGAGATATTAGAAATGCATTGAGTTGCTGCCGTGTGATTGGCTGAATAGATATTAGAAATGCATTGAGTTGCTGCCATGTGATTGGCTGATTAGATATTAGAAATGCATTGAGTTGCTGCCGTGTGATTGGCTAATTAGATATTATAAATGTATTAAGTTGCTGTCATGTGATTGCCTGATGAGATATTAGAAATGCATTGAATTGCTCCCATGTGATTGGTTGAATAGATATTATAAATGCATTGAGTTGCTGCCTTGTGATTGGCTGATTAGATATTAGAAATGCATTGAGTTGCTGCCATGTGATTAGCTGATTAGATATTAGAAATGCATTAAGTTGCTGTCATGTGATTGCCTAATGAGATATTAGAAATGCATTGAATTGCTCCCATGTGATTGGCTGAATAGATATTATAAATGCATTAAGTTGCTGTCATGTGATTGCCTGATTAGATATTAGAAATGCATTGAGTTGCTGCCATGTGATTGGCTAATTAGATATTATAAATGCATTAAGTTGCTGTCATGTGATTGCCTGATGAGATATTAGAAATGCATTGAGTTGCTGCTGTGTGATTGGCTGATGAGATATTAGAAATGCATTGAATTGCTCCCATGTGATTGGCTGAATAGATAGTTACATTAACAAGCAGTTGAACAGGTGTACCTAATAAAGTGGCCGGTGAGTGTATCTATCCATTTATTTAATTGTTGAACTACAGAATTAAACCCGGGAAAAATGTCCCATGTTCTGATGTCCTCAACAGCTGGATGGTATATGGATAATAAATATCAGTCACAACTTAAAAAATCTTTATATGCAGCCCAGTATAGTGACCCTTGATTTGTGTGACTGGGACGTGTACGCACTTCCAAAATGACTGAGCGTTGCCTTTGTATTCCTGCTTTATAATGACTTGAAATGCAGAAAACACTAAAACGTTTTTTTTTTTTTTCTTTTCTGTGGAAACAAAACTCTGCTCCTCTTCTTTTGAAGAATCCAATGAGAGTCTTTGCATTTATTTAAATGCTTCAGCTCTGGATCTGTAGGAGCACTTTACGCCACCATTATGTATTTTATTGCAGCTATTTATTGCAGGGGGGCTGTTGTTGCGCCGTCTCTCCAGAATGTTGAATAGATTTTTTTCTCGATGTTATATTGCTGTGCAGCAACTCGTAAGGTTTATCGGTATCTTCCAGTGCATTAATGGCTTTTTAAAGATTAGCAGCACTTGAGGCTGATTTATTAATAATTAAAAGGCCTGCTGAGATCAGGTGTAGTATAGTTGTGTAAGGTAGTTGGGAATCCGTTGTCCATTTAAGTGAAACACATTCATGCTGTTCAGATCCGGTTTTGTAAATGTAAAGCTTTCTGATAGTTTTCAAAGGATGGCAGCGAGGAGGTGAAAAGGTTCAAATGCTAAACAGATAAAATGCAGAAAGAGATACGGCGCCTTCAGGAAGTCTTCAGACCCCTCCGCTTTTTTCACATTCTGATAAAATCATTTCAATTCATTTTTTTCCCTCATCAAAAAACACTGAATATCCCGGAATAAAAAAGAGGAGACAAGATATTAGGAATTATTGGAAATGTATTAAAAAATAAAAAATGGAAATGTCCTATGGACATAAGTATTCAGACCCTGCTTGGGCTCAGATGCATCCCATTTGTATTGATCGTCATTGAGAGGTTTCTTCACCTTGTTTTGGGGGTCTGTCTGTGGTCCATTCAATTGATTGCTCATGATTAGGAACGACACACACATCTGTCTTCATCTGTCTATTGTGGCAGGCAGCATGGCACAACGGTTAAGGCTTTGGATTTGAGATTGGGGGTTTAAATCCCACCACTGACACTGTGGGATCCTGAGCAAGGCACTTCATCTGCCTATGCACCATTTATTAAAACAAAAGTAACTAGCCGTGTCATAAAAATGTTGTAAGTCGCTTTGGATAAAGGCGTCGGCTAAATAAATAAATGAAATGTAAATGTCTACAGAAGTTGTATCCAGCAGGGGGGCACTCTTTCTCCCCAGGGATGTGTTTCTTTTTGAGGCAGAATTGACTAGAACCAAATACTATACCTTTTGTACCCAGGCGGAAAATAATTACAAGAGAGAGAAATATAGTACCTGCTGCCTCGCAGTTGGGAGACCTGCGGACCAGGGTTCGCTTCCCGGGTCCTCCCTGCGTGGAGTTTGCATGTTCTCGCCGTGTCTGTGTGGGTTTCTTCCGGGAGCTCCGGTTTCCTCCCACAGTCCAAAGACATGCAGGTTAGGTGGATTGGCGATTCTAAATTGTCCCTAGTGTGTGCTTGGTGTGTGGGTGTGGGTGTGTTTGTGTGTGTCCTGCGGTGGGTTGGCACCCTGCCCGGGATTGGTTCTTGCCTTGTGCGCTGTGTTGGCTGGGATTGGCTCCGGCAGACCCTCGTGACCCTGTGTTCGGATTCAGCGGATTGGAAAATGGATGGATGGATGGAAATATAGTACAAAAAGATATGTATGCATTTAACTTGCTTTAAAAGGTACAATTCATTCCCTTATTTATTTATAATTACCCCGATCTACATGCTGTCAAATAAACGAACCACATGCCGTGGCGCAACGTTAGGGGCATCGCCTCTGGCGCTGACGTCCGAGGTTCGATTCCTGAGAGGGAGTGCAGTGGAGTGTGTACACCTGATGAGCCCAGAATGAGGGCGAAACACATGTCGTGTACTCTTTGCATTTATTTGACAGTAAACTATTTCAACCATTCTATGATCTGCTCCTCACAAACTGAGGGCACCATGGCGGATGTTAGCAGATTGCTGGCCAACCACAAGCGTTACCTGGTAGGTAACCACCCATACAATCAGATTGTGACACAGACTACGAATGCCGTGAATATATATATATATATATATATATATATATATATCAACTAATATAAATCAACTCATATTGCTCTATAACTTCTTTTAAAACGTACACATTTTATTTTATATGGCTAGTCTATTTTTAACTTGTAATTTTTTAAAATTATTTTTTAGCTTTATTGGATCTAGGCTGAGTGACATGTTTTTCTCGTCATACACATTTCATTGTATGTTGACCCTGTGTTAACCTATATATGACAAATAAACGTAAACCTAACCTAAACCTATATATATATATATATATATATATATATATTGCATAGTTTACTGTCAAATAATGCAAAGAGTATGCGACACCTGTTTTGCCCTCATTTGGGCTCATCAGGCGTACACACTACTGCTCCCCTTGCGGGGATCGGACCTCGGATGTCAGTGTCAGTGTTGGCGTGTGGTTCGTTTATTTGACAGCCTGCAGATTGGAGTAATTACATTCATTGCATTCGTAGTCTGAGTCCCGACCTGATTGTATAGGTGGTTACCTACCAGGTAACGCATGTGGTTGGTCTGCCATTCGGCAAACATCTGCCACGAGGCCCTCTTCAGTTGCGAGAAGCAGATCATGGAATGTTGTATAGTTTACTGCCAGGTCGGGACTCAGACTACGAATGCAATGAATGTAATTACTCAGATCTATAGGCTGTCAAATAAACGAACCACACGCCGTGGCGCAACATAAAGAGGCTTCGTCTCTGACGCTGACGTCCGAGGTCCGATCCCTGCAAGAGGAGCAGTAGAGTGTGTACGCCTGATGAGCCCAAATTAGGGCGAAACACGTGTTGCGTACTCTTTGCATTATTTGACAGTAAACTATGCAACATTCCATGATCCCATACAATCAGGTCGGGTCTCAGACTATGAATGCAATGAATATATATACATATACATATATTAGCCTCCCCTGCAGCTCCACCCACGTATTAGTGAAACAGGACAGTGAGGAGGGCCCTGCCTGGCTCCCCACTCCTGATGTCACGCTTCCCCCTCCCCTCAGCCCAAAGCCTCTTTTTCGGATTAGCACGAATATAAAACGCTCCTGCAAGTGAAGTATGATTCTTAGCATGATGAGAGAAGTCGCAAAATCAACTGGAATGTTCTCTTGTTTGCTAGCTAAGTGGATGTAAGATACGCCCTGTGGCTGGTGTGTGAGTGAGGATGGCCCCGCCCACTTCCTCCTCTGCTCGGCCTGCTGCGTCCCTCTCGTATTCGCACAAATAAATCGGTACTGCAAGTGAACTATGATACTTAGTGCGAGGAGAGAAGTCACAAAATCAACCGGAATGTTCAAACAAATTCTAGAAAAACACCCGATCTAAATCCGTTAAGTTGTTCTCTCATGAAAAGCAGATAGACATACAGACAGACAGACATTGGATTATCTATACATATTAATAAAAGGCAAAGCCCTCACTGACTCACTGACTCACTGACTGACTGACTGACTGACTCACTCACTCATCACTAATTCTCGAACTTCCCGTGTAGGTGGAAGGCTGAAATTTGGCAGGCTCATTCCTTACAGCTTACTTACAAAAGTTAGGCAGGTTTCATTTCGAAATTCTACGCTTAATGGTCATAACTGGAACATATTTTTTGTCCATATACTCTAATGGAGGAGGCGGAGTCACATATCGTGTCATCACGCCTCCTACGTAATCACGTGAACTAAAAACAAGGAAGAGATTTACAGTACGAGTCAAACGCGGGAACGAAGGTAAATGATGTTAATTTTTGACTGTCTTTTAATACTGTGTAAGCATACATATTAACACGTGCAATTAAACGTGTGCATTTACGGGGTGATTTCTCAGGCTTAAAAGCTCGCCTTTTATCAAACGCGAGAACAAAGGTAAATCACGTTCTTCACTGTCTTTTAATACTGTGTAACCATACATATTAACACACGTGTAATTAAACGTGTGCATTTACGGGGTCATTTCTCAGGCTTAAAAGCTCGCCTTTTACTAAAAAGGTAAATGCAAAACTATTTTCAATCATTCTATGATCTGCTTCTCACAACTGAAGGCACCGTGGCTGATGGTAAATGACGTTAATTTTTGAGTGTCTTTTAATACTGTGTAAGCATACATATTAACACGTGCAATTAAACGTGTGCATTTACGGGGTGATTTCTCAGGCTTAAAAGCTCGCCTTTTATCAAACGCGAGAACAAAGGTAAATCACGTTCTTCACTGTCTTTTAATACTGTGTAACCATACATATTAACACACGTGTAATTAAACGTGTGCATTTACGGGGTCATTTCTCAGGCTTAAAAGCTCGCCTTTTACTAAAAAGGTAAATGCAAAACTATTTTCAATCATTCTATGATCTGCTTCTCACAACTGAAGGCACCGTGGCTGATGTTACGTCACTTGCTGTCCAACCTGGTAGGTAACCGGACACTCTCTTCACTCCCTTTCGGGAATCAAACCTCTGAGGTTTTCTTTTGTTCTTAATTAAAATTTAAAAGCAATACTTCACCGCTGCTAAGCCCCTCTAGCGCTGACGTCCCAGGTTCGATTACCGTAAGCAAGTGCAGTGAGTGTGTAATTACATTCACGGCATTCGTAGTCTGATTCACAATCTGATTGTATGGGTGGTTACCTACCAGGTAACGCTTATACTTGGCCACCAAGTCAGGTCGAAGTGATCACTCGAGTAAAGGCAGCTTCACAAAAAAACAGATCCTTAACAAACTGTTATTAGTATATTTTCCCTCAATTTAAAAACGTTTTATTTTCTTCTTAATAAAAATTTAAAAGCGGTACTTCGCCGGTGTGAAGCGCGTGGATTTGACCGACTGACACATACAGACATATTCATGAGTGCAGGTACTTCGGAAAGAAAGCACCATGTAAACCTAAAGTTTAAATTAACTTCATAGACCTACAAAAGGTTGACATTCATTTGAGGCAAGATTGCTTTTCTTCTGTACAACTATACGTTGCATTCTCAAGAGTGTGCTTGCACGGCTTCAGATATAGATATATATATATATATATATATATATGTATGTATGTCTATATATAAATATGTAAGCTTATAAGTACTGCCTTACTTCTCTTTAAGAAAGGAAGATGTAATGATACTTGATTTAAACGATTCCATGTCTTCCTGGGTTTGCGTAGCTTATTGTCAATATCTTTACACGTTTTTTTAAGACTTATTGACTGAAACGGGCTTTCACGAAAAAAGTTAGGGCTTTGCTACAGGATACACCCTCCACAAGTTAAGCAAGTAAAAATAAAATATATATTTCTGTTTTATTTAAACCTTTTAAGTTCGTATGCATAGCCCCATTTGGCTGTTTATTTTTTTTTTTTCTTTCTTCAGTGATATTTAATCTCCTTAAAGAAAAAGAACATATCCATTTTACTTTTTTTGTATCTCATTAGTAATATTTTAGTGTAAAAGGATAACCAGTATTTAAACCTTTTATGTTACTTTATACATTTATTTTACACAATGTTGAAAAATTAATAAGAAAGCTACATATTTTGGCAGCTGCTGCTTTCATTTTCAATGAAATGAAAAAAGCTCTCCAAGAGAAAACGTCAATGAAGAAGAAACAGTCTAACATCTAAAAATCAGAAACCCTCATTTATAAAAGTTTGCTGCAGATGACTTAACTGAAAATAAATGAATAGTTCCTATGTGTATAATACATATTTATCTATTTTACTTATGCCTTTATTCCACCAACTTACAACATCTGAGGTGCAATTTGTTACATTACTTTTGTTTTTTGCAGCACAGGCAGGTGAAGTGACTTCCTCAGGGTCACACAGTGGTGTCAGTACCACGATTTGAACTGACAAGCTCCGGGTTTACTGAAATATTACTGAAGAATGAAAAAAAACGAAAACGGGCAAATACGGCTATGCATACAGATGTCCATCCGTCCATTATCCAACCTGCTATATCCTAAATACAGGAGCCAATAAGTACATATGTATATATACAGTAAGTATATATATATATATATATATATATATTTATATACAGTATATATATATATATATATATATATATATATATATATATATATATATATATATATATATATATATATGTGAATGTATGTATGTATATATGTATGTCTATATATATATATATGTAGATATGTAAATTTGTATATGTATATATATGTTTATGTGGATGTGTATATGTGTATATACGTATGTATATGTAGATATGTGTATATGTAGATATGTATATATATATGTATATGTATATATATGTTTATGTGTGTGTGTGTGTATATTATATATATAAAAGACAGCAACACTCATAACAATGACAACACAATTACATTGACAATCATGTTACGTTATTTTTAAAATGTTTCCTTTTTTTTTTTTTAATAACCTCTTTAACACTCTACTTCTCCGCTGCGAAGCGCGGGTATTTTGCTAGTATATATATATATAGAGACTAGCCGTCCGCTGCGGCTCTGCCCACGTAGAAGTGAAACAGGACAGTGAGGAGGGCCCTGCCCAGCTCCCCACTCCTGACGTCACGCTTCCCCCTCCCGTCGGCCCGCAGCCTCTGTTTCGGATTTGCACGAATATATTGCTCCTGCAAGCAAACTATGACTCTTAGCGCGATGAGAGAAGTCGTAAAATCAACTGGAGTGTTCAAGCAAATTACAGAAAAAAACTCGAACTAAATCTGTTAAGTAGTTCTCTCATGGACAGACAGACAGGCAGACAGACCTGGGGGGGCTCTGGAATGTAACCCCTGCGATAGGTGAGGGATGACTGTATACAGGTGCAGGTCATAAAATTAGAATATCATGACAAAGTTGATTTATTTCAGTAATCCATTCAAAAAGTGAAACTTGTATATTAGATTCATTCATTACACACAGACTGATGTATTTCAAATGTTTATTTCTTTTAATGTTGATGATTATAACTGACAACTAATGAAAGCCCCAAATTCAGTATATCAGAAAATTAGAATCTTGTGAAAAGGTTCAATATTGAAGACACCTGGTGCCACACTCTAACCAGCTAATTAACTCAAAACACCTGCAAAAGCCTTTAAATGGTCTCTCAGTCGAGTTCTGTAGGCTACACAATCACGGGGAAGACTGCTGACTTGACAGTTGTCCAAAAGATGACCATTGACACCTTGCACAAGGAGGGCAAGACACAAAAGGTCATTGCTAAAGAGGCTGGCTGTTCACAGAGCTCTGTGTCCAAGCACATTAATAGAGAGGCGAAGGGAAGGACAAGATGTGGTAGAAAAAAGTGTACAAGCAATAGGGATAACCGCACCCTGGAGAGGATTGTGAAACAAAACCCATTCAAAAATGTGGGGGAGATTCACAAAGAGTGGACTGCAGCTGGAGTCAGTGCTTCAAGAACCACCACACACAGACGTATGCAAGACATGGGTTTCAGCTGTCGCATTCCTCGTGTCAAGCCACTCTTGAACAAGAGACAGCGTCAGAAGCGTCTCGCCTGGGCTAAAGACAAAAAAGACTGGACTGCTGCTGAGTGGTCCAAAGTTATGTTCTCTGATGAAAGTAAATTTTACATCTCCTTTGGAAATCAAGGTCCCAGAGTCTGGAGGAAGAGAGGAGAGGCACAGAATCCACGTTGCGTGAGGTCCAGTGTAAAGTTTCCACAGTCAGTGATGGTTTGGGGTGCCATGTCATCTGCTGGTGTTGGTCCATTGTGCTTTCTGAGGTCCAAGGTCAACGCAGCCGTCTACCAGGAAGTTTTAGAGCACTTCATGCTTCCTGCTGCTGATGAACTTTATGGAGATGCAGATTTCATTTTCCAACAGGACCTGGCACCTGCACACAGTGCCAAAGCTACCAGTACCTGGTTTAAGGACCATGGTATCCCTGTTCTTGATTGGCCAGCAAACTCGTCTGACCTTAACCCCATAGAAAATCTATGGGGAATTGTGAAGAGGAAGATGCAATACGCCAGACCCAACAATTCAGAAGAGCTGAAGGCCACTATCAGAGCAACATGGGCTCTCATAACACCTGAGCAGTGCCACAGACTGATCGACTCCATGCCACGCCGCATTGCTGCAGTAATCCAGGCCAAACTAAATATTGAGTGCTGTACATGCTCATACTTTTCATGTTCATACCTTTCAGTTGGCCAACATTTCTAAAAATCCTTTTTTTGCATTGGACTTAATTGATATTCTAATTTTCCGAGATACTGAATTTGGGACTTTCATTAGTTGTCAGTTATAATCATAAACATTAAAAGAAATAAACATTTGAAATACATCAGTCTGTGTGTAGTGAGTGAATCTAATATACAAGTTTCACTTTTTGAATGGAATTACTGAAATAAATCAACTTTGTCATGATATTCTAATTTTATGACCTGCACCTGTATACAGTCATCCCTCACCTATCGCAGGGGTTACATTCCAGAGCCCCCCATGATAGGTGAAAATCCGCGAAGTAGCGACCTTAAATTTATTTTATTATTTATATATATTTTAAGGCTTTATAAACCCTTCCCACACTCTTATAAACCTTACCGCCTTATTACGTCCACTTACAACTTGTTTTGCGCCCTGGTTAAGGGACACTGCGGCCGTAGATCTTATATTCTTTTCCTCCTTTTAAAATAAAACATATCCAAACCTTTTACCTTTATCGTTAGCATCTTCCGTTGGCACTTGGGCATGGCCCCTGAAGCAGTAGCAGGAGCAGATCATTTTGGAGCCATAACGAAGGGCTTGACTATGCACAAAGATAAACACAAAAGAGCACAAAAGTTAACTCTTTACACAGCGAAACATGTTGATGCTGAATGAGCGAGACGAGACTTCCTGGTTAACGCTCCTGGTTAATTAAATATATATATATATATATATATATATACAAGGAGGTACCCAAAAATAACCGGAATCAGTATCTGGTGTACAATCTGAACTTAGTTGTGAATTTCGCGGCCAGGTGTAGCTTACTTACAGTATTCTGTGGCAGTCTGCCAAGTGGCATTGCTCCACCTGGCATGTTGAGATTTAGATGGCTGGATGTGTTGGGCTTTGCTTGTACTCCTTCTAAATGTGCTTACATAGGCTGATCAGGCCCCTCACCTTTTTAGGTTTAGCCACTGTCTCCTTAAAATTAGACCCTGTATCCTCAGATATTAAGTGTAGGAATGGTGAATGATGGGCCTGTATGTGCTTGGCCTCAATTGAAAAGTCACAGTTTGATTTAGAGGATCCACAAGGTGCATTCCAGGTTGGCTGAGGCCCTGGCAGCTTAGGAAAGTTTAATTTTTGGGAATAATCCCTCCAGCCAGCCCAAAGGCAGGGTGAATGGACTCTCCACCAGCACATTAGTTTTATGGCCCTCACCATCCACTCATTGATGTCTGTCTACCTGTGTGCTGAAGACTGATTGCGGATTCATGGCTTTCCAGCAAGTACAGGAGCACTCCTGAACCATTCGTCCGTCTTGACCCTAAGGCCGGAGTTATACTTCACGCGATGCATGCTGCAGCGGATGCTCCTGCTACACAAGCATTGAAGTGTTTATACTTGCGCGCGTACTTTACGTAAATCTGGAGGAATCCGCCAGGTGGCAGTGCGAGATATTATCACGGTGAGAACATGTTCAGCTTCTCTGTGCTGTGAATTGCCTAGAACACCCATTAAATTCCGATGACACCTTACCGCAATATCTCTGAAAAGGATGTTTATTGATTAAATCCAGGGATGTGTCCATTCTAGCAAGCATTGGGCACCAGTGAGAAACAATCCCTGGATGAGGCCTCGGCTCATTGCAAGGTGAATGCAAGCACATTCATACACTGGCGTCATTTTAGCGACACCAAATCCCCAAATCTGCATATCTTTGGAAGGAAACTGGAGCACACTGAGGAAACCCAGCAGGAAAACGTGTAAAATCCAGGCAGGGAATATCAGCAACGTGACTCCCTGCAAGACAGCAGCGCTAACGCTCCGCCACTGTGTCACCCCATGTGTGTAATTATTAACAGTATTCATTATTTAAACGAAATTAACGATTTATCTGTAAAATGTAACATACATACTTTAATGCTTTTCATCATGAAAGTGATATCAAGTATAAATCTAAGGATTCTAAATGTGCAGAGAGTTAGAATATCATACATTTAATGTGCTCAGTGTGGCGATCTATTGCTGGTGATTCGCTGCTGTCAGGAGCAGAGGAAGTCCTAGAAAAAAAGATGGCACAGAAGATGGTATGTGAGAATTTTAAAACGTATCGTGTCATTACGATCGGGAATATGCAACGCTTGAATATAAAAGCACCACGAATACATCTGTATGTCGGCATTTTGCTTCACCACATCGAACCATTTATCAAATATCGAAGCGCGCACACCGATCTCGTAGGATCCGCAAAGCGGCTTTCTGTCACATGTACTGTAGATAGTAAACAGAGACTCTGACGTCACATTCCAACTTTTAGCACACTGCTCCCCCCCACCCCCACCCCCAACTTTTTGCTGGTACCGGAACTCGCACACGCGTCGCATTAATTTCTGAGGACCTGCTCAGAGGACGCATCAAATGAACGCTCAGAACGCGTGGCGGCCATGATGCGGGAGCGTATGCGTTCTGAGCGTGAAGTATAAATGAGCCCTTACAGTGTCTACCGGTAGGACTGTTTTTTGATTCCCTTTCAACATACAGATCTCTGGACTTACTCTCGTCGTCTCTCATTACATCCGGTGTGGTTTTCCTTGGACTTTGCTGTGTGGCGTTGTGTTTAATGTAATATTGCCGTAGGGGTACTGGGGTGGTATTATTGTTTTCATTTATATTATTTAATTTCATTATATTGTTTAATTGTTGTTAGTTTCCAGTGTGCTTAATTTTGGCTCTGTTTGTGAGTGTGTGCTGGTCGGGCCAAGGCTGGGAGCGTCCTTGGGATCCTCTATAAAAATAAATAAATCACCGTCATCTTGACAGCGTGAATCTTAGCGGCACCGGACCGCTACAGTTTGAGTAGGCTGACCAAGCCCCTCACCTTTTTAGGTTTAGGCACTGTCTCCTTAAGATTAGGCCCTGTATCCTGAGATATTAAGTTTAGGAATGGTGAGTGATGGGCCTGTCTGTGCTCGGCCTCAGTTGAGAATGTTGTCCATACAAAGTGGCAGTTTGATTTAGAGGATCCACAAGGTACTCCAGGTTGGCTGAGGCTCTGGCAGGTTCGGTAAGTTTAACTTTGGGGAATAATCCCCCCAACCTTCCCAAAGGCAGGGTGAATGCACTCTCCACCAGCACATTAGTTTTATGACTCTCACCATCCACTCTCTAATGGACTTTTACTGTGAACTAGGACAGGGATCAATGTTCCCTCTAAGGAGTAGCATATAGTGAGCAAAAAACATTGTTTATGAGTGACATTTTGTTTAAGCCAAAAATTTATGAGCACCAACTCCGACGGTCGGAGTGAGCGATCGTGTGATAAGTATGAGCGACGCCATCGGAATGAGCGACGCCATCGGAATGAGCGATCGCGCGGGAAGTATAAGCGACGCTCTGAATTCGTGTGAGCGATCGCTCACGCGCTCAGCTTAGAGGGAACATTGACAGGGATGTTTTGTTCTTAAAATGCTCTTCTTAATAGCAGTATTTAGTCATTTAGTACAAGATATCCGACCACTAACATGAGAAAGTAGAATGCTTCAGGAGTTTCCTAACCATGGCCCTGGTGTATGGGCGTGTAAGTTCTGTCATAATGGAACCGAGTGGTAAGCCTCTGTAGGACACTTCATTCTTACTGGTTTAAGTGGTAGGCCCTGACAACAATTTGCCTCCTGCAGGGGCTAAAGTTGTTTAATTTGGGCCTACCCAAGGACCTGTGTCATTGTTAATGATGTATGTCCTCCCAGTTAAATCCTTCCTCAGTGATGGAATCTTTCAGAAAGTGCTCCTTTCCCAGAACATATGTTTTCAGGTGAGGTACCCCAAGACTCACTTGACTGTTTATCTACTGTAGGTGTCCAAGCAGGCTGACTACTCTTGACCCAATCTGTGTCTCTATTGTGCTCAGAAGGGTAGTCTAACCTCCTTTGCTATATTATACAGTGGAACCTCAGTTTGCGAGCATAGTCCAAAGCACTCGTATATCAAAATGAATTTCCCCATAAGAAATAATGGAAACTCAGATGATTTGTTCCACAACCCAAAACTATTCATATAAAAATGATTAATACAAAATATAAAGTAAAAATACATAAAACAAATTAACCTGCACTTTACCTTTGAAAAGAATCATGGCTGGTGTGAGTGAGTTTCTAAACTCTTGTGGGATTCCACCCAACGGGACGACACGCGGAAGAGCGTCCCAAAGCAATCGCAGTCTCCCAGCGCTGTAGCAGTTCACCGTAAAAGCGAATCCAAAAAGATCGCGGACATGCTATAAGCGCCTGCCGTCAATGGGTGATGCAAGGAACAAGGAACATTATAAATGTGCAGGGCCCTGCCTGACTGCTGTTGCTGTTTCAAGCTGAATAAAGCTTGTGTTGCTAAAGTACTGAGACTCAGCTTTGTGTTTTAGGGTGCAAGACGGGGACTTGCACGTCATAGCACACACGCACGCGCGAGTACACACACACACGAGCGCGCACGTGCACACACACATACACACATACGCGTGCGCGCGAGTGAGCACACACACATACACACACACACGCATGCGTGAGCGAGCACACACACATACACACAAAAGCGCGCGCACACACAGTCACAATGCTAATGCTGTGGTAAACACTATACGCTCGTACGGGTGTTGACTATATGAGTGAGGCACGCCGACTCAGACGGAGAATAGGAGATATTGCCCACAATCCCACAGCGAGAGAGAGAAGAACCATCAGCTCAGTTGTGATCACATGACGCTCAGCAGATACAGTACATACTACTCGTACTGCAAGACCTCGCTCGTTTATCAAGTCAAAATTTATTAAAAATTTTTGCTCGTCTTGCAAAACACTCGTAAACCAAGTTACTCACAAACCGAGGTTCCACTGTACTTTTATCAGAGTAGTCTACCTGGCATGTTGAGATTTAGATGGCGGACAGGGACTTTTTGAACTTTGCTTGTACTCCTAAATGTGTTTGAGTAGGCTGACCAAGCCCCCCACCTTTTTAGGTTTAGGCACTGTCTCCTTAAGATTAGGCCCTGTATCCTGAGATATTAAATTTAGGAATGGTGAGTGATGGGCCTGTCTGTGCTCGGCCTCAATTGAGAATGTTGTCCATACAAAGTGGCAGTTTGATTTAGAGGATCCACAAGGTACTCCAGGTTGGCTGAGGCTCTGGCTGGTTCGGTAAGTTTAACTTTGGGGAATAATCCCCCCAACCAGCCCACAGGCAGGGTGAATGCACTCTCCCTCAGCACATTAGTTTTATGGCCCCCACCATCTACTCTATAATGGACTTTTACTGTGTACTGGGATATGGTTCTGCCTGGGATGTTTTGTTCTTAAAATGTTCTTCTTAATAGCAGTATTTAGTCATTTAGTACAAGATATCCGACCACTAACATGAGAAAGTAGAATGCTTCAGGGGTCTCCTAACCATGGCCCTGGTATATGGGGCACCAGTCCATTGCAATTGGAGGGTCCTACCACTTATTCCTATAAAACATGAAAAAGATTTAATTAGGTGCCCTTTTTTGGAAGTGTGCCATCCTTTTACCTTCAGCATAAAAATAAAAGAACAAACACGACGCCACTGCCCAGTTCTGTTCACTCCAGCAGACTGCCATGTTACCTAATTGTAATGCTTTCAGCCTTCATGGTGTGTCTTTAGATAAATTACTTTGTTACATGCTTTGCTTTTCATTGACAGGCAGGCAAAAAAAAAAAACAATTATTGATTTTTTTGGGGGTTTTTCAATACCAGCTGCGCTGGATGCTGAGAATGATGTTAAAATTCCAAAATGAAATTAATTGATTTTCATTCACTGGAGACACGGCTAGTTCTTTAATGTTCGAGGATTCACATCTAATTTTTGTTTTCAGCTGTGAAATATTGCGGCTCAATCTGTAGGCAGCACCCACAATTATCAGTCACCCCTGAGTGATGGGCGAAAAGCTCTGGAGAAACTTGACAAGCAGCAACATGAAGTGGGCTTCCATTAAAATCAGGCAGTGGACTTGTTACCTCACGGGCAACTTGACGCCAGCGGATGGTTTGACTTTTTTTTTGCCTGGTTTCTAAGACAGGAAAAGGAATTTAAATTTAGTTTATTCTAATAAAGGTGGCATGTTGGCACAGTGGTAAGTGGTAAGGAGACCAAGGTTCAAGTCCCAGGTTGTCCTTGTGTGGAGACTGCATGTTCTCCCCGTGTCTTCATGGGTTTCCTCCCACAGTCCAAAGACATGCAGGTTGAGTGGGTTTAGCAATCCTAAATGGACCCTAGTGTGTCGTTGGGCTGTGTGTGTGTGTGAGTGAGTGTGTTTATGTTCAGTCTGTGGTGGACTGGCATTGTTTAATAGGTTTTATTTATTTATATAGCACATTTAAAACAACCAGAAGTTGGCCAAAGTGCTTTACATAGAATAAAAGGTAACAGTATGAAATAAAAGCCAGATAATGAATTATTAACAAGAAAAATAAAAGGAAACATGATAGATAGATAGATAGATAGATAGATAGATAGATAGATAGATAGATAGATAGATAGATAGATAGATAGATAGATAGATAGATAGATAGATAGATAGATAGATGATACTTTATTAATCCCAAGGGGAAATTCACATTCTCCAGCAGCAGCATATTGATAAAAAACAATATTAAATTAAAGAGTGATAACAATGCAGGTATACAGACAGACAATAACTTTGTATAATGTTAACGTTTACCCCCCCGGGTGGAATTGAAGAGTCGCATAGTGTGGGGGAGGAACGATCTCCTCAGTCTGTCAGTGGAGCAGGACGGTGACAGCAGTCTGTCGCTGAAGCTGCTCCTCTGTCTGGAGATGATTCTGTTCAGTGGATGCGGTGGATTCTCCATGATTGACAGGAGTCTGCTCAGCGCCCGTCGCTCCGCCACTGATGTCAAACTGTCCAGCTCCGTGCCTACAATAGAGCCTGCCTTCCTCACCAGTTTGTCCAGGCGTGAGGCGTCTCTCTTCTTTATGCTGCCTCACCAGCACACCACTGTGTAGAAGAGGGCGCTCGCCACAACCGTCTGATAGAACATCTGGAGCATTTTATTGCAGATGTTGAAGGACACCAGCCTTGTAAGGAAGTATAGTCGGCTCTGTCCTCTCTTGCACAGAGCATCAGTATTGGCAGTCCAGTCTAATTTATCATCCAGCTGCACTCCCAGGTATTTATAGGTCTGCACCCTCTGCACAGAGTCACCTCTGATGATCACGGGGTCCGTGCCTCCTAAAATCCACCACCAGCTCCTTGGTTTTGCTGGTGTTCAGTTGTAGGTGGTTTGAGTCGCACCATTTAACAAAGTCCTTGATTAGGTTTCTGTACTCCTCCTCCTGCCCACTCCTGATGCAGCCCATGATAACAGTGTCGTCAGTGAACTTTTGCACGTGGCAGGACTCCGAGTTGTATTGGAAGTCCGATGTATATAGGCTGAACAGGACCAGAGAAAGTACAGTCCCCTGTGGTGCTCCTGTGTTGCTGACCACAATGTCAGACCTGCAGTTCCCAAGACGCACATACTGAGGTCTATTTGTAAGATAGTCCACGATCCATGCCACCAGGTATGAATCTACTCCCATCTCTGTCAGCTTGTCCCTAAGGAGCAGAGGTTGGATGGTGTTGAAGGCGCTAGAGAAGTCCAGAAACATAATTCTTACAGCACCACTGCCTCTGTCCAAGTGGGAGAGGGATCGGTGTAGCATGTAGATGATGGCATCCTCTGCTCCCACCTTCTCCTGGTACTGCAGAGGGTCGAGGGCATGGCGGACCTGTGGCCTCAGGTGGTGAAGCAGCAGCCGCTCCATGGTCTTCATCACATGTGATGTCAGAGCGACAGGCCGGAAGTCGTTCAGCTCACTAGGATGTGATATCTTTGCGACTGGGGTGATGCAAGATGTTTTCCAAAGCCTCGGGACTCTCCCCTGTTCCAGGCTCAGGTTGAAGATGCACTGTAGAGGACCCCCCAGCTCCGATGCACAGACCTTCAGCAGTCATGGTGATACTCCATCTGGACCTGCTGCTTTGCTGGCACAAAGTCTCCTCAGCTCTCTGCTCACCTGCACTGCTGTAATTGTGGGTGGGGGGAAACTCTCTCCTATTCTGGAATCAGCAGAAGGATGGGTGGAGGGTGTCCATTTGTTGCTCGTTTGTATAGTTAATAGATAAGCTGTCCCAATATCTCATTTAGTTCCTTCTTCTCAATTTTGTGCCTCAGTAGTTTGTCCAAGACTCCCACCACTCTTTGCATTAATAGCTGCTTCCTGTGTCCAGTCTTAAATACACTTCCCCTTAATGTCCACTAATGTCCTTGAGTTTGTGATTCACCATTAAGCTGTTGAAATACT
The DNA here is from genome assembly GCF_900747795.2 of Erpetoichthys calabaricus. Classification (NCBI taxonomy): domain Eukaryota; kingdom Metazoa; phylum Chordata; class Cladistia; order Polypteriformes; family Polypteridae; genus Erpetoichthys; species Erpetoichthys calabaricus. The sequence goes on along the minus strand of NC_041399.2, from coordinate 207,201,190 downwards.
TCTAGATCTTCTCTATTAATGCCTTTGAACATTTGGAAGATCTGGATTGGCTCTCCACAGAGTGTCCTCTGCTCAGGACTAAACAGGTTTCATTCTCTGAGTCTGTCACAGTACATCATGTCCTTGATGCTCCTGGTTGCTCTCCTCCTCACAGCCTTGAGTGCTGCTATGTCTGTTGAAGATCTGCCTCTTCTCGTCATTCATTGGTCAAGAGACTTGTCTTCAATTCAAAATCTCATTCCTCTGTTTCCTTTGCAGTCCGGAAGTATTTATTTAATGATATTTTAGCAAACTTGCCTGCACTTTGCATGTTATGACCATGTGACTGGGTGACTTGACATGTGGTTTGTGCAGCACAGGTAATGTGATTTATTTGGAGTCGCTTTTATATTGTTTACTGTAGTCCAGTGCCGGTCTTCTAAGGGTTCTGTTCTATCTAAAACTTTATTGTCTCCTTTTCCATGAAAACATGACTTTAAAAGTTTTGTTGGCCATTACTGCAAACCAAACTACATGGAGGAAGTAAAATATTTAAAAAGTAGCTATGCTACCCATCTCAGATGGTTTGAAATCTAAGCAATCAACAAAGACCTCAGTGTTAATGTTTGTAGTGCTCCATGCAGTATACATGTCTCTGTCATAAACCCTTTGGTATGTGATTCATAAAAGCCGTGTTAATGTTTGTTTTGCACCATCTGTTGGAATGACAAATGTAAAGCATTTTATTGCTAAAAATATTTTTGATGTTCCATCTGTTGGAATGACAAATGTAACATATATGTCTCTATCATAAGCCATTTGGTATGGGATTCATAAAAGCAGTGTTAAGGTTTGTGATGTACCATCTGTTGGAGTGAACACAATGCATTTTATTACTGAAAATATTTTTGATGTGCCACCTGTTGGAATGACAAATGCAATGTACTTGCCTCAGTCATAAGCCATATGGTGTGCAATTCGTAAAAGCAGTGTTAATGTTTGTGATGTTCCAGCTGTTGGAATAACATATACATTGTGTTTTATTACTAAAAATGTTTCTGATGTGCCATCTGCTGGAATGACAAATGCAATGTATTTGGTACTCTTCTTTAATCCCCGAGTGGAAATTGTCTTTTTGCATGACCTTTGGAGGTCAGCATATGTCTCTGTCATAATTCATTTTGTAGTGAATTCATAAAAGCATTGTTAATGTTTGTGATGTATCATTTGCTGGAATGACAAATGCAATGCATATGTCTCTGTCATAAGCCATCTGGAATGGCATTCATAAAAGCAATGTTAATGTTTGTGATATGCCATTTGTTGAAATGACTAACACAATGCATTTTATTACTAAAAATTTTTATGATGTGCCATCTTCTGGAATGACAAATGCAAAGTATTTGATACACTTTATTAATCCCCGAGTAGAAATTATCTTTTCGTGTGACCTTTGGAGGTCAGTATGTGTCTCTCTCATAAACCATTTGGTATAGGATTTGTAAAAGCAGTGCTAATGTTTGTGATGTGCCATCTGTTGGAACGACAAATGTAATGCATTTTATTTCTAAAAATGTTTTTGATGTGCCATCTGTTGGAATGATAGATGTAATGTATATGCCTTTGTCATAAGCCATTTGGTAATAGATTCATAAAAGCAGTGTTAATGTTTGTGATGTGCCATCTGTTGGAATGACAGATGCAATGCATATGTGTCTGTCATTACCCATTTGGTAATGGATTCATTTAAACAGTGTTAATGTTTGTGATGCACCATCTGTTGGAGTGACAAATGTAGTGCATTTTATTACTAAAATGTTTTTGATGTGCCATCTGTTGGAATGATAGATGCAATGTATATGCCTCTGTCATAAGCCATTTGGTAATGGATTCATAAAAGCAGTGTTAATGCGTGAGGTGTGCCATCTCTTGGAATGACAGATGCAATGCATATGTGTCTGTCATTAGCCATTTGGTAATGGATTCATTAAAGCAGTGTTAATGTTTGTGATGCACCATCTGTTGGAGTGACAAATTGCATGTATTTTATTACTAAAAATGTTTCTTATGTGCCATCTATTGGAATGATAAATGCAATATATTTGTGTCTATCATAAGCCATTTGGTATGGGATTCATAAAAGCAGTGTTAATGTTTGCGATGCACCATCTGTTGAAATGACAGAGGCATAACAACCAGGCAAACACAGACACTGATCCTTATATTAGGATAGAAAAAAAAAAACTAAGGCTACTATCATAAAGTTCAGATAATGTCAGTGTAATAAACTTTATTTATTTAAACATTATTAAAACATTTAAAACAAATATTTTATGTTGATTTTATGGACTCAGAACACATTTTGGAGGATCGAGAGCGCAGAGGGTTCATAATCAAAGGTCAGCTCAAGCTCAAATTAAGCACAACTTGAAATGCACTTCAAATGCTTTAAAATGCACGTGCAGTACCCTAAAATAGAAATATGATCAGATATCTATGGTTCACAGTGTAATATCTTAAAATTAATTTTGAGATCACTAAATTTTAATTTCAGCTTGCCATAGGGTACGTGAGTGTAGATTTGAGAGGAAAGAATGAACAAGCTCTTTTCTGGTGAGATAAGAAATATCTCCGTTACAGAAATGAAAGAACAAAGTAGGGTCTGCATTTGGGTGGAGTGATTCTGTGGATCAAACCTCCAGCCTACAGTAGCATACTGGAAATAAAAAAAGTAATAGAAATAATAATTAATTACAATTATATAGTGCTTTTCTATCCTATTGAAAGAAATTTACATAAACTTTAACCACCAAAAATATGCAGCACCCACCTGGATGATGCCACAGTAGTGCTCACTACACATTAACTGTTAGGTGCTGAAGGAATGAGAGAAATAGCCAATTACAGACAGGGGATGATTAGGGGCCATTATGACCAGATCGTGGCGGGCAGTTTAGCCAACACATCGGGGTACACCCTACTCTTTTTGAAAGATGTCCAGGAATCTTTGATGATCACAAAGAGTCAGGACCTTGTTTTTACTTCTCATTCAAATGGACGGTGGCAATTTTTACTGCACTGGCGCAGTGGGATCGTTTCGTTATATCCCATGTGTTTATGTGGGTGGTCACCCTGGAGGCGGGACCACCTGCCAATCATCATCAGAAACTGTCCTCCTCCCTATAAATCCAGAGAGTCTTCCACAGTCCCTTGCGGTTCATTTTGATTGCGCTAGGGGAGTGTTGAGCTCTTGAGCTTTTTGTGAATTTAATATTTAGTGATTTACTGGATTTTGAACTTTTTGCTCTGTATTTTGACTATTCCTGGGATTCCGTATTTGGGATTTTTGCTTGTATTGGTTGTTTTGGACCAATCCTATTGCCTTTGTGCTCCATGGAGCTTCATTGTTTTTGAAGAACCAACCTACTTTATTTATTTACATAATCCGGGGCTCCTTTTTGTTTGCAGCCTGGGTTTTTAATGGGATTTCCCCCTTTTTGCTTTGCACCCTCCCCCTCCATAACCTATCATCTATGGGGGAGGAGTGAAAGCTTTTAATTTTTAACAAAAGTTTGATGTCTAGTTTTTGATGGGTCTTGGCATTTTATGGTCCCCTGATACCAAAAACATTGATTATCTCGATGGTGGGTGGTTGTCTGTCTGTCTGTGTCTGTGTGTCACAGTTTCTTGAGGACAGTCTAGCGTTTAAACGGCTGGATGAAAAATACCAAATCAGAACTGAAGCCTGTTATGAGATGACGATGTGCCGATTCGTGTTTGAGCCAAATCGTGCAAGAGAAAGAGGCACTCGAGAGGAACCCTCAAATATTGTAATTCTGCAATTGATTATGAATTCTTCTTGTCAGTTGCTATCATAATGACAGATTTTATGATCAGAAAGATCAGCATCAGTGTGGTAAATAATTATTGAAAAGTTATAGAATGGTTCAGGTCACTTGGTCCCTTGCGCTGAATTTTTGGAAGAGCTTTTGTAACTTAACGAGACTTGGGACTCCTAGTTCATGACATGGCAATAGTAGCGGGGATGGCAAGTCAGGAGCTCTCAGTGCTGCATTTGCTTTGGTGTCCTCACTGAGGTGTGAAAGTTTGTATCAGTACCGAAGTCAAAATTTTAGTATCGATCCAACACTACCCTGTAGTCCAGGGTTCATTGCCCATTAAGGTAGGACTGGTGAGGCTGTAGGATTTGTTATTCAGTGTTTCCCATTGTCACTGGGACCACTCAATTGTTCAACAAAAGCACTGCATTTAACCTCTTTGGTTTTATTTTGGCCCTGGTGTAGCTGCTGATGTGTAAGGCAGGATCAAGTACGGGTAAAACGCGTGCCGAAAGAAATCTCTCAGTCTAAAAGTTCGTTTTAAAATACTGCCCGCTGCTCTCTTCGCTCGCCAACCCGCGGGCGGGCGCTAAACGCTAACCACTTCGCAGATCTGCTGCTCACATATGAGGAAGCAGATGTACAATTTTAACAGATTGTTATTTTCATGGGAATTGTTACATATGCATAATAGAACTATTTTACATTACAGCGAGTAATTAACCATAGTAAAAAATAGTAAAACGTAATAATTTGAAAGAAAATGATGTTTCATGTTGCGTTAGAGTTATTGATTGTGTTATCTGTTTTTGTTCTGTTTGGTTTTGAAATTAACACGTAAATAATTTTTAAACTTACACTTTTACTATAAAACTTCAGTAAAAGCAATATTTGGAATTAACTTTTTGTCAATATCGCTTTGAATTTTGATTCCGTGTTTGGACTTACATCGTGACAACGCAATGTATTAACTGCCCGTGAGTGAATTTCGTTTCTTTCTCTCTAATAAATAAACCGACTTTTTCAAATGTTTGCCCCTGTGATTTGTTAATTGTCGTAGCAAAAGCTATTCTAGTGGGAAACTGTAAACGTTTTAATACGAATGGCATATCAAGATCTCCTTTGGTGTCTAATTTTATCCCCTGTACTACATTACCTTTCTTGTCGCCTGTTAAAATTTTACATGTTCGAATTGTTCGACCAATTTTGAATACAACTAATCTTGTCCTATTGCATAGCCCATCACTCATAAATTACACAATAACATTACGATGCATCCTACTTTATACAGTAATTCTGCTGGTGGAAGACCGGACGGTGTTAACAGTTGTAGATATCCATCCATCCATCCATTTACCAACCCGCTGAATCCGAACACAGGGTCACGGGGGTCTGCCGGAGCCAATCCCAGCCAACACAGGGCACAAGGCAGGAAACAATCCTGGGCAGGGTGCCAACCCACCGCAGGACACACACAAACACACCCACACACCAAGCACACACTAGGGCCAATTTAGAATCACCAGTCCACCTAACCTGCATGTCTTTGGAATGTGGGAGGAAACCAGAACGCCCGGAGGAAACCCACGCAGACACGGGGAGAACATGCAAACTCCACGCAGGGAGGACCCGGGAATCGAACCCAGGTCCCCAGATCTCCCAACTGCGAGGCAGCAGCGCTACCCACTGCGCCACCGTGCCGCCCCAGTTGTAGATATTCTACAGGATATTGTAAGCTGATGTTTTCATCTTCCACTCCATCACCACCAACTGTTTCAGCAGAGTCTACTGATACACATTTAACCAATCTGACGTGTAACCGATCGACAATTTTCACGTAAATTCATTTGACTTCATCGTTTCTCTGTGCTAGGATTGCCCGTGTACTCATTTCTTCTGTTGATAACCCCTCGGGATATAATTCTTCATTAAGATTTGGACATAATACGTCTTCTTTAATTGGGAACTTAAAGTGAGGAAAACATAAAAATGTATAAGAGCTGGGAGCGCAGGAACTGTGTCTGACAAAAGCATTCACACGAATGCGAGGTGAGAGGAACGCGGGTGTGGGCCATGAACCGGAAATGGTGGAGAGGAGGGCGGGACCTGAAAAAGTCTCTTGGCAAAAGTCTCGTCTCGTCTCAAGATTTTCTTGTATAATAGAGAGATTTAGTGAAAATTCAAAGCAAATAATCCACACAAGAATAAAGAAAAAAGCTTATTACACACTGTGGAAAGACCAACCCTGGCACAGACAGGCAGACACCAATGTTCAAACCCACCACACTTTTATTTACAATTATTATTTACAGAAGTCCTGCACACAACCCACTGCCCCTGCACCACACACGCTCAAGTCCGGGCTTCTCTTAAGTCTTCTCTTCGCCGCCTCCACTCCTCTCCTCTGAGCTTCGTCCTCTTCCACCTGACTCCAGCTGATGACTGGAGGGAGGCGGCCCCTTTTATGTCCACCCGGACGTGCTGCAGGTGCCTCCTGATGAGCTTCCTGTGGCACTTCCTGGTGTGTCAGAAGTGCCGCATGAGCACCCGGAAGCACTTTGGGTGTCCCTGGTAATACTTTTGGCGGCACCTCCGGGTGTGGCGGAAGTGCTGACGTCCAGGGCGTTTCATAGTCTTCTGGGCAACCCCTGGTGGTGGCAATGGGCCCCTATAGGGTTGAGCTTCCATGCTCAATTCCCGTGGCCCCCACACAAACCAGGGTGGCTGCCCTCTCGTGGTCCAGAGGAGGCCTAGTCCCTTTCCCGGTCCTTCTCGGCGTCCCAGCTGGGCACAGCCCCCAGCCGCCCACCACAACACGTAGAATAAAAGAGAAAATGTATCTTCTCTAAACTTAACTTTTCTTGTCAAACTTCAGTTGTTTCTATATGTAAAGAAGCTTTACTTCTTCTTCTGTACGCTTTAAATGTACGGAGCTGTGCATTCAATAGAGCACGTTGTCTTTCATGTTACTTGGCACATAAGGCACCGTTTAAAACCATGTGCGCTCAACGCCTAACACATGGCAAGGCAGGTCACCAACTGAGTATAATAGATAGATAGATAGATAGATAGATAGATAGATAGATAGATAGATAGATAGATAGATAGATAGATAGATAGATAGATATGAAATGGACTATATAATAGTTACATATGAAAGGCAGCAGACCCCTGTGACCCTGCAGTTAGGATATAGCGGGTTGGATAATGGATTAATGGATGAAAGGCACTATATAATACAAAGATATGAAAGGTACTATATGATAAATAGATAGATAGATAGATACTTTATTAATCCCAAGGGGAAATTCACATACTCCAGCAGCAGCATACTGATAAAGACAATATTAAATTAAAGAGTGATAACAATGCAGGTATACAGACAAACAATAACTTTAATAATGTTAACGTTTACCCCCCCGGGTGGAACTGAAGAGTCGCATAGTGTTGGTGAGGAACGATCTCCTCAGTCTGTCAGTACAGCAGGACGGTGACAGCAGTCTGTCGCTGAAGCTGCTCCTCTGTCTGGAGATGATCCTGTTTAGTGGATGCAGTGGATTCTCCATGACTGACAGGAGTCTGCTCAGCACACATGCTCTGCCACGGGCCTACAATAGAACCTGCCTTCCTCACCAGTTTGTCCAGGCATGAGGCGTCCCTCTTCTTTATGCTGCTTCCCCAGCACACCACTGCGTAGAAGAGGGCGCTCGCCACAACTGTCTGATAGAACATCTGCAGCATCTTATTGCACATGTTGAAGGATGCCAGCCTTCTAAGGAAGTATAGTCGGCTCTGTCCTCTCTTACACAGAGCATCAGTATTGGCAGTCCAGTCCAGTTTATCGTCCAGCTGCACTCCCAGGTATTTATAGGTCTGCACCCTCTGCACACAGTCACCTCTGATGATCACGGGGTCCATGAGGGGCCTGGTCCTCCTAAAATCCACCACCAACTCCTTGGTTTTGCTGGTGTTCAGGTGTAGGTGGTTTGAGTTGCACCATTTAACAAAGTCCTTGATTAGGTTCCTATACTCCTCCTCCTGCCCACTCCTGATGCAGCCCACGATAGCAGTGTCGTCAGCAAACTTTTGCACGTGGCAGGACTCCGAGTTGTATTGGAAGTCCGATGTATATACAGTAGGCTGAACAGGACCGGAGAAAGTACAGTCCCCTGCGGTGCTCCTGTGCTGCTGACCACAATGTCAGACCTGCAGTTCCTGAGACGCACGTACTGAGGTCTGTCTGTAAGATAGTCCACGATCCATGCCACCAGGTATGAATCTACTCCCATCTCTGTTAGCTTTTCCTTAAGGAGCAGAGGTTGGATGGTGTTGAAGGCGCTAGAGAAGTCCAGAAACATAATTCTTACTGCTCCACTGCCTCTGTCCAAGTGAGAGAGGGATCGGTGTAGGATGTAAATGATGGCATCCTCCACTCCCACCTTCTCTTGGTATGTGAACTGCAGAGGGTCGAGGGCGTGGCGGACCTGTGGCCTTAGGTGGTGAAGCAGCAGTTTAGTCGGAGAAGCTAGAAATAGCTAGAATACAGTGATCCCTCCACGATCGTGGGGGTTGCGTTCCAGAACCCCCCGCGATAGGTGAAAATCCGTGAAGTAGAAACCATATGTTTATATGGTTATTTTTCTATTGTCATGCTTGGGTCACAGATTTGCGCAGAAACACAGGAGGTTGTAGAGAGACAGGAACTTTATTCAAACACTGCAAACAAACATTTGTCTCTTTTTCAAAAGTTTAAACTGTGCTCCATGACAAGACAGAGATGACAGTTCTGTCTCACAATTAAAAGAATGCAAACATCACAATTAAAAGAATGCAAACATCTCTTCATCTTCAAAGGAGTGCGCATCAGGAGCAGAGAATGTCAGAGAGAGAGAGAAAAGCAAACAATCAAAAACCGATAGGTGCTGTTCGAGCCTTTAAGTATGTGAAGCACCGTGCGGGAAGCATGTCACTTGACGAAGCAGCTTCAAGGAAGCCCAGCAAGGAAGGGAGCAATGTGAAGGTAGTCTTTCAGCATTTTTTAGACGAGCGTCCGTATCCTCTAGGGGTGCGAACAGCCCCCCTGCTCACACCCCCTCCGTCAGGAGCAGAGAATGTCAGAGTGAGAGAGAGAGAAAAGCAAACAATCAAAAACCAATAGGTGCTGTTTGAGCTTTTAAGTATGTGAAGTATATCGCACAACAAAGCAACCACAGGTAAGCCCAGCAAGGAAGGGAGCAATGTGAAGGTAGTCTTTCAGCGTTTTTTGAGGAGCGGCCATATTCTCTAGGGGTGCAAGCAGCCCCTGTGCTCACAATATATTTGAGGAGTTTTATTTAATACGTAATACGTGCTCTGATTGGGTAGCTTCTCAGCCATCTGCCAATAGCGTTCCTTGTATGATATCAACTGGGCAAACCAACTGAGGAAGCATGTACTATTAATTAAAAGACCCATTGTACATTGAAACCCACGAACCAGCAAAAAATCCGCGATATATATTTAAATATGCTTACATACACTGCCTGGCCAAAAAAAAATGTCGCCACCTCGATTTAACTAAGCAAATAGGTATGAGCCTCCTATTGGATAATTACTGCATGGGCGATTATCTTTCAGCTGGCAACAAGTTATTTAACCCCAACTGGTGCAATGAGTTGCTTCTCATTTCTTAAACAACCATGTCGAAAGACACATCTCATGGTCGTGTAAAAGATGTTAGTCTGTTTGAGAAGGGTCTAATCATTGGCATGCATCAAGCAGAGAAAACATCTAAGGAGATTGCAGAAACTACTAAAATTGGGTTAAGAACTGTCCAACGCATTATTAAAAACTGGAAGGATAGTGGGGAGCCATCGTCTTCGAGAAAGAAATGTGGCCGGAAAAAAATCCTAAATGATCGTGATCGGTGATCACTTAAACATTTGGTGAAATCAAATCGAAGAAAAACAACAGTAGAACTCAGCTCTATGTTTAATAGTGAAAGTAAGAGCATTTCCACACGCACAATGGGAAGGGAACTCAAGGGATTGGGACTGAACAGCTGTGTAGCCGTAAGAAAACCACTAATCAGTGAGGCAAACCGGAAAAAAAGGGCTTCAGTTTGCTAGGGAGCATAAAGATTGGACTCTGGAGCAATGGAAGAAGGTCATGGATTGGCCACCACAGAGTCCAGACCTTAACCCCATTGACAATCTTTGGGATGTGCTGGAGAAGGCTTTGCGCAGCGGTCAGACTCTACCATCATCAATGTAAGATCTTGGTGAAAAATTAATGCAACACTGGATGGAACTAAATCTTGTGACATTGCAGAAGCTTATCGAAACAATGTCACAGCGAATGCGTGCCGTAATCAAAGCTAAAGGCGGTCCAGCAAAATATTACAGTCTGTGACCTTTTTTTTTTTTTGGTGGCGACTTTTTTTTTGGCCAGGCAGTGTACAAAATCCGCGATACAGTGAAGCCGCGAAAGTCGAAGCGTGATATAGCGAGGGATTACTGTATACCAATTCAATTCAACTAATGGAGGTTGTAGGAACCTCCCATAGACTATGCACTAATATTTAGTCAAACATTTATATAACTTAAATAACTAGCAAATGGCTCTTACACCTGGGCTTCCTCAAAAGCACCCCAAACACTCTCAAAAGGTGTACTCAGAAATGTCTAACTCCAGAAGAGAAAGTTGCATACAAGAAATAAAGCAACCAAACTTTAGAAGAAAGGTGGTCTGCTGTTCCCTAAATCAGTTTTGGTTACCTTTTGTTACCTTTTTGTCTTTGCAGAGGTGTTGTTAGAGTGGACATCAACCTGCAAAATGTGGATATTGACCAGTGCACCAATGAAGGATGGTTTGCGGGGACTCATCGATGTAATCTCACCAGTACTGAGGTAAGTAAGGCTTTCTATTGTGACCCACTCTAATAAAAGTACCGCAACACCACGTGATTCTATTCTAAAAATGTTCAGACTGTGAGCGCAGTTTGACAGGCTTCAGCTGGCCTACTTTTGGCGGCCCGTTCCAGATGGCTGGCTTCTGTTTGTTGAAACTTTCCGTTGTACTTGATGAGATTTTAATAGAAATAAGGTGGTGATGCTGCTGGGAAGTTAACCCTTTTTGTTTTTTTCTGTGTGAGGATGCCTTCCTTTATGGAAGGACCTGCTGTAATTATTGTATGGACGATATTTGTCGGAGTGGCTTGATTGCACAATATCACTTTGTAAGTTTTTGAAACACTTAAATAGATAATGTAATGGATCCGAGGTAGAGCTTGTGTATGTAGAGAAAAGTCAAAAAGCTTCTGATGTTCAGGAAGCAATCTGAGACGAACAGGTCTTTGGGTTGGAGTGCTTCAACGTCCCTTCAGAAGGATGGATCCTCAAGTTGGTTTATGAAGAGCAAGTGAAGGAGATTTTGTTCCATGGTCATTTTAACCTAAGTGGCCATTTTATTAGGTTCGCCTGCTTAATAGCAGATTGTTTATTCATTTGTTGGTCTACATTTTGTTGGAGCACTGACTGAAGAAGATACAGGCATCCTGATCCATGGCCAGTCTAGTGTATCCCATGGCTGGTGGGGACCACCGGGGCACCTCCAGCCACCCTAACCCAACACAGACAGGCAGAGACATGAGTTCCAGCACACAACATGCTTTATTCCAGCAGTGGACCACTACACAGTCCCTTCTTCTTTCCAATTCACAGTCTTTCCGCCTCCACTCCTCCCTCTCAAGTTTCGTCCTTCTTCCTCCCGACTCTGACTCCTCGAATGGAGTGAGGCGGATCCCTTTATTCTACTCCTCGGAGTGTTCCAGGTGGCTCATTAGAATTACCAGGAATCACGCCCAGGTGTGGTGGGCTCTGCAACTACCCCTGGCGGCCCCCATGGAACCTAACAGGACTGCACCAAACTCCAAGTCCCGGCATGCCTAGTGCAAATCTGTGGTGCCACAGCTGCCCAGGAGGGCTGCCCTCTAGTGTTCTGGGGAAGGTATTGCTTTGCCGATGCTCTCTCCCCACAGTCCTTCCATACAGTTGGCGTCCCAGCCAAGTAATGGCCGTGGCCGCCCGTCACACTGGTTTTGGAGCTCTACCATAAATAATCCACTCTGCCTTATTTCACAGTTGCCTAACTGCCTTGGGATTTGCTGGCCTGAACATCGCTACTTTAGAGTGAATCCACTGCACAGAGAACTTCCTGACCTTGACCATTGTGTATATCGTGATATTCCCCTCTATTTACTCTTTACCTATTTTCTTCAGGGATAAGTGTACTCATCATGTTTGTTACTGGGTGGGTCTACTGTCACACCTTGAGAATCACCACACATACATAGATATATGCACACACACAGACCCTAACCACAACAGTGCCCTATGAATGACGCATACACAGCTCTATTACTCTTAACTACACAAGCACCTTATACAATACAATACAATACAATTTATTTTTGTGTAGCCCAAAATCACACAAGAAGTGCCGCATGGGCTTTAACTGGCCCTGCCTTTTGACAGCCCCCCCACCCCGGCCTTGACTCTCTAAGAAGACCAGAAAAAACTCTTGTAGAGCAAAAAATGGAAGAAACCTTGGGAAAGGCAGTTGAAAGAGAGACCCCTTTCCAGGTAGGTTTGGGCATGCAGTGGGTGTAAAAAGAAAAGGGGGTCAATACAATACAATACACAGAACAGAACACAAGTCATCCTCAATACAATATAATAGTGCAATAGAAATATTACAAGTAAAGAGCAGAATTCAACAGTAGATGATATCACCTAAGAGGATTCCAATTGGTTCAGAGCCCAGGAGACCTCAGTCATCAAGCTGCCTCCCACTATTGGCCATTCCACAGCTGAGTCAGCGCTGGGCCAGCCAATCTGATGAAAGGACCACACTACCTGATTATTCCTGTGATCCTCCATCACAGATGACTTTACCTTCGGCAGCAAAAATGACTTGGCAGGTGGGCAGTGGCACTGAGTGCCACATTTGAGAAATATTACAAGTACAGAGATGAAATCACGTAACACAATTTGGATTTGTCCAGAATCCTGGACGCCATCAAGCTGCCTCCCCCTATTGGCCATTCCACAGCTGAGTCAGAGCTGGGCCAGGCAATCCTATGAAAGGACCCCTCTACCCGATGATTCCTGTGATCCTCCATCAGACTTTACCTTAGACAGGCAGAACAACTTAGCAGTAGGGCAGTGGCACCAAGTGCCACATTTGAGTACCGAAAAGAGAAACAGAATAGGTGAGGGTCAGGGTTAGAGGGTTAAATTCTAACTGTCATATTACTTATGTTTAAGTGCAGCTCTAGTCAGGGTGCACTAAACTGAAGTAATGAGTCTTAAGCTGGGATTTGAAAGCTGAGACCGAAGGGGTATCTCTTACAGTAGCAGGCAGACCATTCCACAATTTAGGGACCCTGTAACTAAAAATGAATAACACATACACAACTTGTCAATCTCTTAGCACTTCAAGAGACTTACTTATTATCGGCAGAAACAACATACAATGTTTTAAATATATCTTAGACCTAAATATTACTTTGGTCTCTAGGGTTAGGGTTAGGGTTAGGGTTTGTATTTAAACATACAAAGACTTAACTTCCTTGGCTATAGGTCATTTATCAACCAAGAATGCCTTATTCTAGAACAAGTAAGCCCGCGATTCGCTAGCGAATCGGAAATCCAAGAATGGCAATCAGTTTCTGTTCCGTCCGATATTTGGATGGATGACATATCATGGAGGGTGGGTGCATCTGGGGAAATGTCATTTAATTCAATAAGCATATGTGTACTAAAGCGGTTTCGTTTTGTGGAGACGTGATTCTTTTGCAGTTGCTGACACCGACTGCTGGCAGAGTGGAGCACAGCAAGTTTAGTTTACGGGGAAGCCGCTGGGTTTGAGTCTGTGACCATTATGTGATCTATATTACTGGCACAGTGGATTAGAGCAAGTGTAGGTTGTGTTGTTTGGGCGCCACCTACTGACTCTGAGAAGCCGCTGCGTTTGACTCTGGGGCGTGCGCCACGGCGCAATGTGCCCCTCGGTGGGAAGCCGCTGCGTGATGAAATATCATGGAGGGTATATGCGGTGGTGTGGGCGGTCGCGCCCGGGCGGCTGTACAACCTGCCGTGCACGCTTTACCTCAGGTGTAGTTCACAGGTCATAGGCATGGTAAAGTTTCCATTTAATTCACTAACCCTATTTGAACTAAAGTGGTTTCTTTGTGTGGGCGCCTTCGTTCATTGTTTGTATCCATGACTGTACAGGTTGTCTTGTTTGGGCACTCATAGGTTGTGTTGTCTGGGCGCCACCTACTGACTCTGGGAAGCCGCTGCGTTTTGGGAAACCGCTGCGTTTGACTTTGGGGCGGGCGCCACGGCGCAGCACATTGTGTTTTTTGGGCGCCGCCTACTGACTCTGGGAAGCCGCTGCGTTTGACTCTGGGGCGGGCACCGCCGCGTTTTGGGAAGGCGCTGCGTTTGACTCTGGACTCTGGGGCGGGCGCCAAGGCCGCAGTGCGCATGTGTGCGTTTGACTCTGGACTCTGGGGTGGGCGCCAAGGCCGCAGGGCGCATGCGCCTCGGTGCATCCGCCATGCATAAATTAACTGTGGTTTAGTAAGATAGATGTTGATTCAGTTCATCAGATGAACTGAATCAACTTTCTAGAATTTCCTTACCTGGATTATTGAGAATGCATCGATACAAGAATGCCTTACTTTACATACTGTTCACAACTATTGGATGGAGCTCTCATCCTTAGCCTTAATAAACCTTGCAGCACAGAGCGTATGGCAAACTTCCGACTGCTCCAGGTGCTCTTTAATATACAGTATACCTTATTACCTTAATCACTCTACATATAAAGACAAAGTATAGAAAGCTAAAGGCAGTGTGGTATTTCTTGCATGAATAATAATACCAAATAGAACTAGGAATAATAAGAAATTAGTTGGGATATCTGCGGTGGCCCAGGGATTTGTTCCTGCCTTGCGCCCTATATTGGCTGAGATTGGCTCCAGCAGACCCCTGTGACCCTGTGTTAGGATATAGCGAGTTGGATGATGACTGACTGACTAACTAGTCGGGATATATCTAATCTTTAGAAAAAGGCTTACAAAACGTTAAAGATGTCAAAGATGAATCTCACGTGCATTGGAAAAACTTAGTAGCTGTCATTTTTTTCCAAATTGACTTTTTGTTTTTAGTTTTTGGAGTTACTAGGTCTTCCCTGATGTTATACATTAGTGGTGATGGCCAAATATGTCTTCATTCCGGTCATAGTATGATGGAAGACGCTTGTATGTGCACAGTTTTTTACATACTGTAAGACAAAAACCTAGCAACTCCACTAACCAATGAGGAAAGACCACCTACCAATGAAAACGTCGGATTATGATCACATGATATAAATGCAGATTTAAATGGGAGGTGTTGTTGATTCGTGGAAAAAAAAAACAATATTGTGTACGTGAAGCTCAGGAAAAATGAAATCCACAGATTGTTAATTATAGGGGCGACATCATTTTCTCAATTTGCCAAAAACTTGAAAGATGTGATATACTAGGTTTTTTCATAGTTGGTGAAGAATCCCAGGGTGGCATTGATTTAGCAATCAATATTCATGGAATCCTTCAGCTGACAATCAGATGAAAACGGTTGCATGTTGCTGGTGCCCTCTCCTGACGTTGCTGCTCTGTTCTCTTCTTGTTTAATCCATCACATTTATTTTAAAATTCCACACGTGATTGTTGCATACACCTGATTGGCTGGCTGTCAATACGAGGGGTGAATTCACTTGGACTCTTCAATCTGTTTGAGTACGTCCGCTTTGCCCAAACAGTAAAGTTTTTGATATTTTAAGAGTCTCCCGTCTTAAGTTGCAACCTAGTTTGGCCATTTCTAGTCCCACGGCATCTCCTTCTGTTCGCAGGTTGTAAAGTAATCGGATACAGCTTCAAGCATCGGCATGTCTTCCTTTCCCAAGCTATGAACCAATTTAGTCCTGGTGCCCATCTCTTCACAGGTGATAAAATCAGCAATACAGCTTGAGGCGTCTCCTGAATTCCTGCTCGGTTCAAACAGATGTTACTGTGAGTGATCCCCATACAATTCGGGAAAACAGTATGCTTTGATGTTAAGCTGCCCATGCATGTGTCCTGTATTTAAGTTCATCTTGTCTTGTCTTAAAATTGTCTTAAAAAAATATAATGAAAATATAGACCAAAATTAGAAAACATAACCGACTATAATGAACTAGTTTGATAGTAGGAAAGCATATGGTGGATGTAACTGAATATAATGAACTAGCTTGATAGTATCTAAGGATATCAAGGACATAACCAGCAATAATGAACAAGTGTGGTAGAATCTAAGAATTAAATTGACATTCCTGACAATGGATGCTAAAGAAATAACTGAATATAATAAACTGGTGTGGTAGTATAGGGAGGACTTAAATCGACTAAAATGAACTAGTGTGATAGTGTTTAACTCTTTGAGGGCTGAATATTTTTCCAAAAAACATTGTTTTCTGAAACGCAATGGCTTCACACAGAAATCAACATAAAACGTCTGTTGCTGCATGCTGTGGCTACCAGTTTGCCAAGAATGTGCACCAGGCAAGCTACCAGGCTGTGTTCACATGGCTGCACAGGTCAGCAGCAGCAGTCACGGTCACAGTGCATTGCAATCTGGTTTCTACCTCTTATCATTGTTAAGTGTCAGTCCTCCCAGGCGAACAGTGCCAGCTACACGAATCTATTTAGCACCACGATTAGCTGGGGACCAATCAGCTGAAGCTGCAAAACCTCATTCGTTTTCGATCAAAATCAGAGTCCGACAAGTCTTAGTCCAATTCAGAGAGAACAGGCAACTCGTCGTCCACGGAGTATTTTGCTTTACGCATTCTCTTTGATCTCTCGCCAGATGTCAGTGCCATTTTTGCCATTGTCTGCACCTTGCTACTCACGGGAGTGCAGGAAATCTCGGTCAAAACCAATGAAGCTAACTAAAATGTAACGATTGGTTTTATCACAGTTTACAGTTGATTACTGATTATCATCAGGTCCTCCTTATGACAAAAGTCGACATCAGCCCTGAAAGAGTTAAAGATATGCAGGACATAACTGATTATAATGATCTTGCATGGTACTGTATAAAGACATAGAAGAAACAACCGACTATAATGAACTACTTTGGTTGGACCTAAGGATATGAAGGACATAACTGTCTAGAATTAGCTACATAATATAATGAACTAGTGTGGTAGTTTGAAAGCATATGGAAGACATGCTTTAGAATCTAATGATGAAGAAGATATAACTGCTTTTAATGAACTTAGTTGGTACTGTATACCTTGTAAGATATAGATATAAGATATGGATATGGAAGACAAGTGACATTAATAAATTAGAGTATAATAGAATTGAATGGCAATGTATCACAATGTGGAAAAGAAAAACAAATATAATGAAATTGTCAGGTAGTTTTCAAGAGAGAGGTTGGGAGCATGCACTGGTAGCACACTGCCGCACCCACCACACCTGGATTGGGACCCAAGTGTAGCTGGTGACACCTCAACACCATACTGGAACAGTGTGAGGTTTTTGATGGTGGCTGGAGCCACCAGCACCCAAATTTCCTCTGTAAGTTGGAGGACTTGCTTGCAGGGTTGGATGCCGATTAACATCATACCAAAGATGAAACAATTGCAGGTTAAGGGCCTCGCTCAAGGGCCCAACAGAGTAGAGTCGGTTCTGGCATTTATGGGATTCAAACTGGCAATCTGTGCAAATCCCTAGCCTCAGAGCCACCAATCCGTCCTAGTTGTCAAGAATATGTCGTCTGTCTGTCCACTTTTCACGAGAGAACTACTTAATGGGGGCGGCATGGTGACGCAGTGGGTAGCGCTGCTGCCTCGCAGTTAGGAGACCCGGATTCGCTTCCCGGGTCCTCTCTGCGTGGAGTTTGCATGTTCTCCTCGTGTCTGTGTGGGTTTCCTCCGGGTGCTCCGGTTTCCTCCCACAGTCCAGAGACATGCAGGTAGGGGCATTGGTGATTCTAAATTGTCCCTAGTATGTGTGTGTGTACGTGTGTGTGTGTGTGTGTGTGCCCTGCAGTGGGCTGGCACCCTGCCCATAGTTTGTTTCTTGCCTTGCGCCCTGTGTTGGCTGGGATTGGCTCCGGCAGACCCCCGTGACCCTGTAGTTAGGATATAGTGGGTTGGATAATGGATGGATGGAACTTCTTGATGGATTTAGATTGAGTTTTTTTCTAGAATTTGCTTGAACATTCCAGATGATTTTACGACTTCTCTCATCGTGCTAAGAATCATAGTTCAGTTGCAGGAGTGATATATTTGCGCTAATCCAAGACAGAGACTGCAGGCCGAGGGGAGAGGGAAGCGTGACGTCAGGAGTGGGAAGTCAGTCTACCTCTGTGTAACTTGCCTCTGCTTAGCAAGAGATACCTTTTTGTTTATTGATTTTTAAAGTTTGTCCTGTTTCACTTCTACGCAGGTAGAGCCGCGGGGAATGGCCAGTAAATAAATATAATGAACTTGTGTGTTAGAATGTAAAAATGCAGAAGGCATAACCGACTTTAGTGAATTTACATTTTACGGTGTAAATACATGGAAGAAATAACTGACTAGAATGAGCTAGTGTGGTGGGGTCCAAGGATATGGAAGACTTGCTGTAACTGACCATAATGAACTTCTATGGCAGTGAAAGGCAACCTTTTTCGAGTTGTGGCACACTAAGTCCAAAAATTTTCTTTCGTGGCGCACCTGAGGGACTGCCCATAAATAAAGTCGTGATGACACAATCTATGGACAATCGCCAATAAAAACAGTTAATTTTACAAATTTGAAAGACATTTTATTAATAAAGGAATCAAATGATAAATCTTAAATTTAATTAATGTGAACATTGAGATTGTTTTTCAGCACATATGACATTGATACGAGGATCAGTTTTCGAAAGACCGACGTGCATTTCCTTGTCGATCATTTGAAGTCTCTCGCGTTTCATAGACTTCATTTCCGTAAGTGTTGAAAAACCTTGCTCACAGAGATAAGAGCTTCCAAAAGTTCAAAAACACTAGCAATTTTAAATATTTTACAAAAGTTTATGCGGCACCCCTAGAAAATTCCGGTTGCCCGACAGTGTTCTATGGAGTGGTGAAGGGCAAAGAAGACCAACGACTCTAAGGAGCTATCATGGCAGTGTGTAACAGTGCAGAAAAGACAAGTGAGCGTAATGAAGTACATCTACAGGAACTCCTTACCCCTCATACCTCCTTATGCTCCCTCCGCTCTGTACACATTAACACCCTTCAAGTCCCCAGAACTAAGCTCAGCAGCATGGGTGACAGGGCGTTTTCATCTGTGGCGCCAAGGCTGTGGAATGCCCTCCCTGATTACCGGAGAGCCCCACAGTCGACTGAGGCCTTTAAGCGAAACCTAAAGACTCATCTTTTTAGAAAGTCATTTTGTTAAAGTATTTTATAGATTCTTCTGTTTTTTTTATTATTCTATTTTTACTCTGTAGCACTTTGGGATTGCTAAAATATAAAGTGCAATATAAATAAAATTTATTATTATTATTATTATTATTATGAAGTAGTATGGTAACGTCCAAGGGTATAGCAGGCATAACTGACTTTCCTTTCATTTCTCCCAATGCTTTTAGCGTTGAGGTTATCTTCTGAGTGTGAAGCACACAGCAAGTGAAAAGTGAAAGGACCAGGATGAGGATGGCAGAAAGCAAATTCGATTAACAGGCGAGAGTCTGAACCAGGAAGTCAAAATGAAGTCGAGAACCAAAAAGAATCAAAATCGAAAATCGCACAAAGTCCAGTAACGAGAGGCCAAAACAGGAGAAAACCGTTTTACCAAAAACTTGGGTAGCACATTGTGCCGGTAACCGATGAGTTTATATTTTGTGAATGTTAAATCTTTTTCATATTGGTTGTTTTATCCTTTCTCTAGTTTTGTTTTCGGTATTTAGTTGGAACAAAAATTTAATCATAAATGAAGTAGCATGGCAGTGTCTAATGATAAGGAACACCTAACCAACTATAATGAACTAACGTGGAGCTGTGTGAGGATGCAGAAAACATAACTGAATATAATAAACCTGTGTAGCGGTGTATAGGGATTGAAAAATGTAAAATATTACAAATCCGAAAATGCAAATCTAGTGCTGGAGAGATCATTTCATGTTTAATTCCTCGAAGCATAGACACTGCAGATTCCTAAAACATGAATTAAACACAAAGGAGTGAATTAAAATACATTTAAATTCCAAATGGACAAATCACATTTATTCAACTGATTTAATGTGGCGTTGCTTAAATAATGGAACTTGTAAAAAGGAAGATATTCACGAGGGAGGCTAATGCGTAATCAGTTAAGTCCGAAACTGTTTAGAGTGCGGGTGTCGATCTCCGGTTCCGGAGGGGTGCCGTGGCTGCAGGTTTTCATTCTAATCGTCTAACCACCATTCTAACCATGGAAGAAATAAGTGTATAGGACTGGCGAGCTTCTTAATTAGTGACCCGTTTTTGCTGCTAATTAACTTCTTTTACCTTAATTTTAATTAACTTGACTCAGGCCCATTTGTTGTTTCTTTTTCTTTTTTAGCAGCCAGATAATAGTGAGACACAAAACGAGCCACCACCTGTGCCCATCACACGATATCTGAAAACAAAGAAAGGTGAAGGTCTTAGTAAGGTTGATCTCACAGGTCACCAAAACATCTTGACGGTGGTCTTAGAAAAAAGAGAAAATCAACAGCTTTGGGAATGTCTGCTGTGACAGAATGAGATGAGAGCAGCAACAAGCCATGGAATTAAATAACAGGTTTAACTAACAGCAAGAATCGGCTTCTCATTAAGAAACTAGTGAAACTGGTTGGAGTTTGAAATCCCAGTTTAGCTGGTCATCTGCTGGCTCGTCTCACATCTCATTTCTGTTTGGCTGCCATTTAATGAAGAAACAAATCAATTCAGAGGACTGACTCCTTTAAAACAGGGCTATTAAAATGAAGGGAAAAAGAATTTAATTAGTAGTGAAAACTGGTCACTGATTAGGAAAAGGGTTAAAATGAAAACCTGCAGCCACTGCGGCCCACCATGCCAGGAGTTCGACACCCCTGGTTTAGAGTTTTGAAGCTGCCCATTCACAGTTCTTCCACTTGCTTTACTCACCTCCTCCAGTCTATCACTGTCCTTCCAGCGACTCAGATTAAATAATCCTGTTCTACCACCAGTGCCCCCCTATCATCCTGAAGCCAAGAGGAATTTCTGCCAAACTACCTAAACTTCAAAGCTCTTCTACCATCCATCCACCTTCTGTAAACACAAGGGTTTTGTAGTTCAGCATTACCTATCACAATCACGTATCTCCCCTTCAGGATCAGATGTTACATCTGTTACAACTGTTATTGTTCTATGTATTAAGATTCCCACACCTCTAGTTTTCTTTGTAAAATTGGAATGGAATATTTGGCCAGTGCAGTCTCTGTGCAGCCGAAACTGATCCTTGCTTATGTAACCCCCTTGCACGGCCTTTCCTTCTCAAGCAGTGCGCAAGGCCCTGAGTTCTTTAGTTTGGTATCGCCAACTAATAATTAAATTTACTTTTAACCATTTAGCTCATTTGGCTCATAACAAATCACACCTTTCACTCAGTTTGATGAAAAGAAAACTTTCTCTGACAACAAATCATTTGCATAACTATGTACAGCACATCATAAAACACAAGAATGATAAGCGGTCAGAAAATCGAGAGTACACCTTATGAGAAGGATTTAGGAGTCATAGTGGACTCTAAGCTATCGACTTCCCGACAGTGTTCAGAAGCCATTAAGAAGACTAACAGGCTGTCAGGTTATATAGCGCCTTGATGTGTGGAGTACAAGTCGAAGGAGGTTCTGCTCAACCTTTATAATGCTCTGGTGAGGCCTCATCTTGAGTCCTGTGTGCAGTTTTGGTCTCCAGGCTACAAAAAGGACATAGCAGCACTAGAGAAAGTCCAGAGATGAGCAACTAGGCTGATTCCAGGGCTACAGGGGATGAGTTATGAGGGAAGATGAAAAGAGCTGAGCCTTTACAGTTTAAGAACAAGAAGATTAAGAGGTGACCTGACTGAAGTGTTTAAAATTATGAAGGGAATTAGTCCAGTGGATCGAGACTGTTATTTTAAAATGAGTTCATCAAGAATACGGGGACACAGTTTGAAACTTGTTAAGGTTGAATTTTTTACCAACATTAGGAAGTTTTTCTTCACACAGAGAACCACAGACACGTGGAATAAGCGACAAAGTAGTGTGGTAGATAGCAGGACCTTAGGGACCTTCAATGCTCGACTTGATGTCATTTTAGATGAATTCAGTGGAAAGGGCTGGCCAGCTTTGTTGGGCCGAATGGCCTTTCCTCACCTCGATTTTTCGAATGTTCTGATGTTCTCATTGTTCCATCCACACTGCACTCTATGGGTTTCTCTGCATCTATTTCTCCATCTTGGCTTACCACAGCTCCAAGTTATTTAAATTTATCCACTCTTTCGCACAAACATTAGGAAGTTTTTCATTGCACAAAGAATGATAGACACTTGGAATAAGCAACCAAGTAGTGTGGTAGACAGTAAGACGTTAGGGGCTTTCAAAACTCGACTTGATGTTTTTTTGGAAGAAATAAGTGAATAGGACTGGCGAGCTTTGTTGGGCTGAATGGCCTGTTCATGTCTAGAGTGTTCTACAAAACTATACACTGTCCTTTTAACACTACTGATGAGCTCACTGTTAATACCTATACCCTTTTGGAGCAATTAGTCACTCCGTTGGGGGCTCCAAAACAGCAACGGCCCCTTCATTTGAGCTTTACCTCAAGCCACAAAAATCAAACAAATAATAAAAAAAAAAACACACAGATCTTGGGTCGATGAACTCTTCCTCCTTGTGTCCCTCCTTTGGCCTTTCGTCTCACCCCTATCTGGTATCAGAAAAATTCACCAGCGGGTTGCACTTGTGTTCTACCGACTTTCTCCTCGTTTATTTCTTGCATGCTCCGTTCACCCCTGCTGGACACCTTCTATCTGATAGTGCCTGTTTGGGAATGGTGTTCACTTTCGTCCCACTAAATCGTTTAACAACTTTGGTTTTCTCCCGCTCTCTCTTTCCGTGCACCAGCATTTTACTTTACGTTTCTTTTTCTTTTCTATGTTTCAATATATTATAGATTTATCATCCTCGTCAGCGTTATGCTGCCACTTCTCTTCCACTAGTTTAGCGTTTTGCTAAAGCGGCTGTGTTTCACTTCAGCCTTCCGCTAAAGTTATCCTTTCTGTATTAACGGTGTTCAACTCTACTCCACGTGTGTTCCCTCTCCCCTCTTCTACTTCCTTGTTCCTCCAGTTCTCCCGTTTTCCTCCAATCCCATTCCCATATCTACCTGACACAGCCTGAGGATGGACCAATGAGGGAGCACTAACAGGTGTTAAGCTAGGCTTTATGCCCCTGCTCTGTTTTGGGTTACAATTTGCAACCAAACTTATTTTAATTATGACATTATCTTTATTATCAAAATACATTCTGCACAATCTACCCTGGTTACACTTAGTAAGTGGGTCTCCTGTAAAAATACTATTTTGGAGTTTAGACCTGTTCGGTGAGAAAATACTTTCTTTCTCTTTATTTCATGACTAGCAAAATACCCGCGCTTCGCAGCGGCAAAATACTGGTTGAATATTTTAATTAAGAAAAAAGTAAACGTTTTTAAACTGAGGGAAAATATACAAAAAATTATTTGTTAAGGATCTCTTTGTATAACACGTTGTCAGTTCGTCCCTCCGGTTGTAATATGACCAAGCTGTGCGCTGAGCTTACTCTTGAGCATGCAACATACAGTTGGCCATGTGAAAAGCAATCCACCACCATTACAGCACAAACCAGGAGACTCGCATTTCCACTTCTGAGCTTGACAATAGTCACAGTGAACATCCATGGATCCAATGTGTACTGTTTTGTCAGACTCATAATGTATGTTTGGGTCGTACGCAAATCCACAATTGGCTTTTCTGAGCCAAACCTGTTGTTTTTGTATGAGCCGCTTTTCATTATTGGGATCGTATCTAGAAACAGAAGCTCTATTAACTTGTGGGTTTGCCTCCGTGTATTTAGCGACAGCGTCTCTATGAACTTGTGGATTCGCATTGCGAGTATTTAGCCACAGCGTCCCTATTAACTTCTGGATGTGCTTGCGAGTATTTAGCGGCAGCGTCCCTATGAAGTTGTGGATGTGCTTGCGAGTATTTAGCCAATTACGTGGGAGGCGTGCTGATTTCCGCAGCAGCCGCACTTAGGAATATGCTAAGCACAGTCCTTCACCCGCGAATATTTACCTTATATGGGCAGGCACTCAATCATGTGGGAGGCGTGATGATGCAAGACGCAACCGCCTCACACGGCGACCGAGCTGCCCGCTATGGCCGTATACAGTATACAAAAGTAGGTTCCAGTTATGACCGTTATGCGTAGAATTTTGAAATGAAACCTGCCTAACTTTTGTAAGTAAGCTGTAAGGAATGAGCCTGCCAAATTTCAGCCTTCCACCTACACGGGAAGTTGGACAATTAGTGATGAGTGAGTCAGTCAGTCAGTCAGTGAGTGAGTGAGTGAGTGAGTCAGTGAGGGCTTTGCCTTTTATTAGTATAGATTTATCATCCTCGTCAGTGTTATGCTGCCACTTCTCTTCTACTAGTTTAGCGTTTTGCTAAAGCGGCTGTGTTTCACTTCAGCCTTCCGCTAAAGTTATCCTTTCTGTATTAACGGTGTTCAACTCTACTTCACGTGTGTTCCCTCTCCCCTCTTTTACTTCCTTGTTCCTCCAGTTCTCCCGTTTTCCTCCAATCCCATTCCCATATCTACCTGACACAGCCTGAGGATGGACCAATGAGGGAGCACTAACAGGTGTTAAGCTAGGCTTTATGCCCCTGGTCTGTTTTGGGTTACAATTTGCAACCAAACTTATTTTAATTATGACATTATCTTTATTATCAAAATACATTCTGCACAATCTACCCTGGTTACACTTAGTAAGTGGGTCTCCTGTAAAAATACTATTTTGGAGTTTAGACCTGTTCGGTGAGAAAATACTTTCTTTCTCTTTATTTCATGATTCAGTCCTTTAACATTCCAGCTCACAAAGTTGATTGTTTGGTCATGAAGATCTTCCTTCTGAGCTTTTGCTGTCATTTTGTAGTCTTAACTTAAAATAAATCAGCTTTGACCTTAATTTCCAGTTTTCCCAGGAGTTATTGCCACAAAGCCTAATGTTGCATTGGCACTTATAATTATAAGGATTAAAAGAATAGATTTGAAATAGCTTGCTCTCTTTCTCTCCCCCCACTAGTTCCTCCGCCCCTCCCATTTTGCCTCCCAACATGAGGCTACACCACACTTCAAAGTCCCAGTCCTCTGACGTACCCAGAGACAGAGCATGTCCAAAACAAAACAAGCCCCCCCAGCAGCGACGTATACTTCAGCATTAAATGGTGCCCAGCATCCGAAAATCAAATGTAGAAAGCCTTGTCATTAATATTAAGGGATGTGAACACCTAAGTCAGTTATTTTTCTTTCATTTCTGCCAATGCTTTTAGCTTTATTAGGCACGATGAGAGTCTTTAAATCCAGTGTGTATTTGAGTGTTGTATAATAAATGCAGCGTAATGGATTGCAGCAGACATGCTAAATAATTCACAGCGCTCCTTGTCTTGATGGTTCCTTACCGTAGAAGACTGAGACGAAGTGGAAGATTTTTTAAATAAATCCATCTGATACTCCAGAAGGTTCTTCTTGCCTTTTGAAAAAATGTTTTGCAAACACTCGAGGGCTGAAATTTTGTTTTGTTTTTTTTTTTTTTGGTTGTGAGTGACACGAAGAAATATGGAAAGTGAATAAAGTGGTGAGTCAGATGGAGAAGGGAGTGAGTGTTTGAACTGCAAGTGCAGCGTTTTTGTGGTTGGTCTGCACTGACTTTAACTTTCATATTTCAAATGTAAACTGCCTGAACTGTGGCAATTTATGTTTACAGTTTTATTACAGACTAGCTGTACCACCGCAGCTCCGCCCGCATAGTAGTGAAACAGGACAAACTTTAAAAATCTATAAAAAAGATTTAAAAAAATTTAATAATTTGTATTGAGAAGAATTGATATTGATAGCTTTCGTACACGAGAGCCTCTCGATATAGAATATTTTTGGTTTTGCTATCAGGGGCGAGAATGTTGCTGTAATCTCTTTGCTAAAAATGTAAAATGTTGGCACCGTATCTCTGGCCAAGCGGAAGGTAGGTACACTCCAACACTGCCAGTGTATCTGATCGTGTTCAGCTGTGATGGGAGAGTGTCCCCCGCGTGGGGAGAAGAGCACGTGGCTGTGATATCTCTGGCAATGAGCGGGTACCCTCTAAAACAAATGTAGCTCTGAACTCTCTCTCAAAAATGTCAAACGTTACTCCATAATAATCTTTAAATGATAATGTATGTTGAGCAAACAGTTATCGCTAACTAAGCGGAGGCAAAGTACACTCCAACACGTGGTGAGAGGTAGAGTGACTCAAATGGAGGCTGGCACATGAGTGAGGAGGGCCCCTACTCCTGAGGCAAAGCCCGCCTCCCTACTGCTGAGGCCCCACCCCAAGGCCCTGCCCGCCTCCCTACTCCTGAGGCAAAGCCCGCCTCCCTACTGCTGAGGCCCCACCCCAAGGCCCTGCCCGCCTCCCTACTCCTGAGGCAAAGCCCGCCTCCCTACTGCTGAGGCCCCGCCCCAAGGCCCTGCCCGCCTCCCTACTCCTGAGGCCCCACCCGGTTCCCTACTTCTGAGGTCCTGTCTCACCCTCCCCTTGGCCTGCAGCTTCTGTCTCAGATTCATGCAAATAAATCAGTACCGCAAGCAAACTATGATACTTAACGCGATGAGAGAAGTCGATTGCAAAATCAACCGGAATGTTCAAGCAAATTATAGAAAAAAACCTGATCTAAATCCATTAAGACAGACAGACAGACATTGCATTTTATATATCAATATGGATACACTGGCCAAGGAATGCTGTCACCCAGCGTCCCAGGGGGAGCATACAGTCTTGGAAGGCTACTCACCACATTGGCATCCCAGACCTGACAAGGTACTTATTTCCAACCCCACCGGGTTGTCACTCTATCCATTCATCCTTCTATGTTGGCATGGCACACAGGTCTCTTGACCCAGACAGAGTACGCCTTGCTTCTGCCAATGAGCAGGTGCCCTGTAAAACACGTGTGGCTCTGATCTCTCAAAAACGTCAGACGTTACTCCTTAACAATCTGTAGATGATAATGTCTGCTGAACAAACAGGTATCGCTACCTAAACAGAGGCAAGGTGTGCTCCAACACGTGGCGAGAGGCAGAGTGACTGGCGTGTGAGTGAGGAGGGCCCTGCCCATCTCCCTACGCCTGAGGTCCCGCCTCCCTATCCCCTTGGCCTGCAGCCTGTCTTTCGGATTCGCGTGAATGAATCGGTAACGCAACTGAACTATAATACTCAGTGCAATCAACTGGAATGTTCAAGCAAATTATAGAAAGACACCCGATCTAAATCCGTTAAGTAGTTCTCTCGTGAACAGCGAACAGATATACAGACAGACTTTGGATTTTATGAATATAGAGATATACATCCATGCAGTCATGCAACCATTTTTTAAAAACGCTTTCTCTAGCCCCAGCTGAAATGTCCACCTGTCACAGAGCTGTGGGTCTGCGTCGATTATATACGTTGAGACACTTGGGAGGTCCTGTGCTCCTTCTCGAATGTCGTCTGGTGATGCCACCTCTAGATGGCACCATATCTCAGTTTTGACACTTTTCAAGTGTGGCTCCTGGCTGATGGAACGAGCTCCCCACCTCCTTGCAAAATTCTGACTCTCTCAAAGTGTTTAAGAAGCAACAAAAACATTTATTTCTAAAGTATATTTTCTTACAAAAATCTGCAGGGGTTCCAAGGCCAAAAGACCAAGGCCAGCCCCCACTGGGCATTCTATCTATCTATCTATCTATCTATCTATCTATCTATCTATCTATCTATCTATCTATCTATCTATCTATCTATCTATCTATCTATCTATCTATCTATTATTTATATCGTTTCTTTTCTATCTATCTATCTATCTATCTATCTATCTATCTATCTATCTATCTATCTATCTATCTATCTATCTATCTATCTATCTATCTATCTATCTATCTATCTATCTATCTATCTGTTATATAGTGCCTTTTCTATCTATCTATCTATCTATCTATCTATCTATCTATCTATCTATCTATCTATCTATCTATCTATCTATCTATCTATCTATCTATCTATCTATCTATCTATCCATTATATAATGCCTTATCTATCTATCTGTCTCTCTGTTAATCCAAATATCTATCTATCTATCTATCTATCTATCTATCTATCTATCTATCTATCTATCTATCTATCTATCTATCTATCTATCTATCTATCTATCTATCTATCTATCTATCTATCTATCTGTTATATAGTGCCTTTTCTATCTATCTATCTATCTATCTATCTATCTATCTATCTATCTATCTATCTATCTATCTATCTATCTATCTATCTATCTATCTGTTAGATAGATAGATAGATAGAAAAGGCACTATATAACAGATAGATAGATAGATAGATAGATAGATAGATAGATAGATAGATAGATAGAAAAGGCACTATCTATCTATCTATCTATCTATCTATCTATCTATCTATCTATCTATCTATCTATCTATCTATCTATCTATCTATCTATTATATAGTGCCTTTCTTTTCTATCTATCTATCTATCTATCTATCTATCTATCTATCTATCTATCTATCTATCTATCTATCTATCTATCTATCTATCTATCTATCTATCTATCTATTGTAACACCTCTTTCCCCAGTTGGTGACGCCCCTTGCCCCACCTTTCGATGCTGATTGGTCCTTTGATTACTTTTAGTGTTGGTATGTATACAGTATGGTCTTGAGTTGAAGTGCAATACATGCCGGAGTTACCGCTAATCAAAATGCAATACATTTGCTTTTCTTTTGTTCATGACACATAATCTATGGATCTATAAATTAAAATGCAGTGGGATTTTGTATTGCATTATAAGATGACAATAAAATTGGGTGCTGTTTTGTAAAACAATTGATGGTTTGGTTGATATGTTTTTAATTAGGAAATGATAAAACCCTGTCAAAATGAAATAGCCCCCTTTGCATATATATTGCATTTCAATGTAGTTAGCACACTGGATTGCATTTAATTTTGGCACAAATAATCCATTCATAAAATTCAGCCCTCTTCAAGTGATCTAACTAGCTGAGTTAAAAGGGACAGGTGTGTCACCTTGGAGGTCCATCACCACTATGACTATGGGGATGGTGTGGGGGCTTCTTGCGGAATGAGTACAATTTAATATGTCCATCCTCGGTATGCTGACTTGGCAAACCACTGCTCACGTGCCAAGTCTAATCTCCGTTGAGTGCATTTTAGTATTACACAATGCTCTGAATGCTATTCTTCTCTGCCTACAGCTTTGAAGATGAAGATCATGAATTCTTAATTATAGTAAGAAGTAACTGCATGAGTAAATGTTTTTCTATAATGCGTGGTCAGAAATGCAAGCTTGACAGGGACAGCAGTGTTTATGTACCACATCATACAGAATAAGGGGATTCTGCTAGGGTTGCATATTTATGTTGATATTTTGGCTGTCTGCATTTTTTGGAATGTAAATTTCTGAACAGAGACAAAGATTATGTTCATAAAAAATAAAGTGGACTTAATGGATAGGTTATCGGGATAGACTGGTTACACTGGTCTGGTGTTTGTTTTATTTCAGCCTGTGATTCTCTCCTGGCTGAGGCTCAGATGACGTCTTTTTTTCTAACATTGTTGGTCATTTAGTATCTTTATGTCTAGATATCTTTTTTCTATGTACCATGTGTTTTGTGGGTAGTCCCCCAAAAGGTGGGGTCATCTGCCCATCACCATCAAGGGAGTGTGATCTTCCAGTGGTTCTTCATCATGTCTACAGATGAGAAGGGAGACAACAAGTACACCCCCTCTTGGTCAACAATACACATAACGTTCTCGAAAGAGGGTTGGAAAAGCCCCCTTGACACACAAGTCTGACACCCACAGTGTACTGACTCAGTGAGATGGTACATTTTTATTTGTAGAGATCTGGAGATACAGTGGCATGAAAAAGTGTTCAATCCCCTTGAAAGTCATCATAGTTTTTCTGCATGACGAAAGATTTGTCCACATATTTATCCATTCGGTAATAATAATGTAAACTCTTATGCTGTAAAACTTACATTTCCAAAGTCCAAATAAACCATTTTCTGTAGATTTTTAAATAAATTACAATACAATACAGTTTATTTTTGTATAGCCCAAAAACACATATTGGAGTGCCGCAATGAGCTTTAACAGGTCCTGCATTTTTGACAGCCTCCCAGCCTTGACTCTCTAAGAGGACAATGAAAAACTCCCAAAAAAACCCTTGTAAGGAAAAAAATGGAAGAAAGCTCAGGAAAGGCAGTTCAAAGAGAGACCCCTTTCCAGGTAGGTTTGGGCATGCAGTGGGTGTAAAAAGAAAAGGGGGTCAATACAATACAATACACAGAACAGAACACAAGTCATCCTCAATACAATATAATAGTGCAATAGAAATATTACAAGTAAAGAGCAGAATTCAACAGTCGATGATATCACCTAAGAGGATTCCGATTGGTTCAGAGCCCAGGAGCCCTCAGTCAGCGCTGGGCCAGACAATCTGATGAAAGTACCACACTACCTGATTATTCCTATGATCCTCCATCACAGATGACTTTACCTTCGGCAAACAAAACAACTTGGCAGGTGGGCAGTGGCACTGAGTGGCACATTTGAGCACTGAGAAGAGAAACAGAGTAGGTGAGGGTGAGTAACAAATTCTAACTATCATATTACTTATGTTTTAGTGCTAATGACTAACAACAGAGATGCAGTCTGCATAGTTAATCCGCAGCTCTAGCCAGGGTGTGTTAAACTGAAGTTGTTCATCTTCAGCCGGGATTTGAAA
Organism: Erpetoichthys calabaricus; assembly: GCF_900747795.2. Lineage (NCBI taxonomy): Eukaryota > Metazoa > Chordata > Cladistia > Polypteriformes > Polypteridae > Erpetoichthys > Erpetoichthys calabaricus. The sequence continues at coordinate 207,170,203 of NC_041399.2, read as the reverse complement.
GCTGAGACTGAAGGGACATCTCTTATAGTAGCAGGCAGACCACTCCACAGTTTAGGGGCCCTGTAACTAAAGGCTCGACCTCCCACTGTTATGTTAATAATTCTTGGAATCATAAGCAGACCGGCAATTTGAGATCTTAATGTGTTTTCTGGTTTGTAAGTCATGATAAGTTCAGACAATTAAGCCAGACCTTGGCCATTTAAGACTTTATATGTTCAAAGGAGGATTTTGAAATCTGCTGTAAACTTAACCGGGAGCCAGTGTAAGGACTTGAGGACTGGAGTTATGTGTTTGTATTTTCTTGTTCTTGTCATAATTCTTGCAGCAGCCTTTTGGATTAACTGGACGCTGTATAAAGAACAGTTTGAACATCCAGTGAGCACCGCATTGCATTAGTCAGTCCTACTAGAAATAAATTAGATAGATAGATAGATAGATAGATAGATAGATAGATAGATAGATAGATAGATAGATAGATAGATAGATAGATAGATATGAAAGGCACTATATAATCGATAGATATAAAAGGCACTATATAATCGATAGATAGATATGAAAAGTGCTATATAATTGATAGATAGATAGATAGATAGATAGATAGATAGATAGATAGATAGGTATGAAAGGCACTATATAATCTATAGATAGATATAAAAGGCACTATATAATCGATAGATAGATATGAAAGGTGCTATATAATTGATAGATAGATAGATAGATAGATAGATAGGTATGAAAGGCACTATATAATCGATAGATAGATATAAAAGGCACTATATAATCGATAGATAGATATGAAAGGTGCTATATAATTGATAGATAGATAGATAGATAGATAGATAGATAGATAGATAGATAGATAGATATAAAAGGCACTATATAATCGATAGATAGATATGAAAGGTGCTATATAATTGATAGATAGATAGATATGAAAGGCACTATATAATCGATAGATAGATATAAAAGGCACTATATAATCGATAGATATGAAAGGTGCTATATAATCAATAGATATATATATATAAAAGGCACTATATAATTGATAGATAGATAGATATAAAAGGCACTATATAATAGATAGATAGATATGAAAGGCGATAGATAGACATAGATTTTATAGATTCTTCTGTTTTTGTTATTCTATTTTTACTCTGTAGCACTTTGGGATTGCTAAAATATAAAGTGCAATATAAATAAAATTTAATATTATTATTATTATAGATAGATAGATAGATATAAAAGGCACTATATAATCGATAGATAGATAGATATAAAAGGCACTATATAATAGATAGATAGATATGAAAGGCGATAGATAGATAGATAGATAGATAGATAGATAGATAGATAGATAGATAGATAGATAGATAGATAGATAGATAGATAGATAGATAGATAGATAGATAGATAGATAGATAGATAGATAGGCACTTTTAATTAATTTCTCAGAATCCTACTTATTTAGAAAATGCTGTGAAACGCTAGGGTTCGCTGTTGCCCTATTAAACCCAACAGACAGATACACAGACATGGGGTTAAAGCACAAAGAAGATCCTTAAATTAATGTTCCTTCTTCAAAGTGCCTTTTAAGCACTACTGCCACCATAAACAAATAAACAGAAGTGCTTCTGTTCTTCCTTCCACGTGACCGGCCAGCACTTCTGGGTCCGATGCAGAATCCCAGTTCTTTAATCAGCCTGGAAGTACTTCAGGGCTTCCGTCCTCGTGACTTCCTAGTACTTCTGGGCTATATTGGAAGCACTTTCATAGCAGCCCCATGTGGCACCCAACAGGGCTGAGATTGCAAACTCCAAGTCCCAGGATGCCCTACGGGAATCCGGGGCACCGCTACACTCCAGGGGAGTTTCCATCTAGCGTTTTGGGGGAGGCAGTGTCCACATGTAGCTGCCTCCCCCCATCCTTCCATTTTTGGGACGTCACAACGCCTTATTTTCCCAACATATTTAAAGAAGATGGCAAACTCCAAAGTTCGTGTTTGCCTAAGTATTCAAGGTCTACACATTCCTACTTTGTCGGGACCCCTTTTGCTGTAATAACAGCCTTCATTCTTTTGAGTTAAGTAGGTTCCAGTTCTGCACATTGTTCAGGAGGGATTCTTCACCATTCTTCTTGGCAGAACTGATAGAGATGCTAGAGTTTGATGGGATGTCCAGTGCCGTCTTAACAGCATTATAGGTCCCCGGTCAAAGCAGTGCACTGGGCCCCTACCTACACAACCACTTGGCAAGTCACAACATAGATAGATTAGCATGGGGACCCTATGCTCGTGGGGCCCCTGGGCAACTGCCCCTTGTGCCCATGTGTTAAGACGGCATTGGAGATGGCACCTCTGGACAGCAGTTTTCAAACAGTGCCACAGATTCTCAATAGGGTTGAGATCGGGGCTTTGACTCGGCCATTCCATAACATTCACCTTTCTGTTTCTGAGCCATTCCAGTGTCGCTTTTCGCCTCGTGTTTAGGGTCCTTGTCATGTTCAAAGATGAATCTTCTCCAGAGCCATAGGTTCACAGCAGACTCTGGAACAAGTTCTCCTGTAATATTGTGTGGTATTTGTGTCCATCAGTTGTCCCTTCAACTCTGACAAGATTCCCAGTACCAGCATATGAGAAGCATCCCCACAGCATTATGTTACCATCATATTTCACTGCAGGTTTGGTGTTTCTTGAGATATGGGCAGTGTTCGTTTTACTCCACATATACCTCTTGGAAGTCTGACCAAAAAGTCCTCTTTTGGTCTCATCTGACCATAAACCCTTCTTCCACATCTTAACTGGGTATTTCTCATGCTTTTGTGGTTTCATGTGGACCTTCTTAAGGAATGGTTTCTTTCTTGCTCCCCTCCCTGTAGAGGCCTATTGTATGGAGAGCTCTTGAGATTGTGGACCCCCTGCACCTTCACTCCAGTGTCAGCCAAAGAGCAGTGCAGACTTCTGAGAGGGACGGTTGGATTTTTAGTGGCCTCTTTCACCAGTCGGCGTCTGTTCTGATGTTTAGTTTTGATGGACGGCCTGTTCTAGTAAGAGTCTGGGTGCTGAGATGGACCTTCCGCTTTCTGATGATGGATCTAACGGTACACAATGAAACCTTCAAACTCTTTGATAATTTTTTCAGCCATTTCCTGCCTTGTGTATTTCAAGGACTTAGTTTCTCTCATCAGCAGAATGCTCCTTTGTCTTCATTTTTGTGGTGATTGTCCAACCAACACTATGGCCCTAACAAAGGAGGGCTTTTTATATCCAGAGAGACAGAAAGAACTCACACGTAGGACTTAATTATGACTGTCACCTTTGTATCATTTATGATTCATTTGTGTAAACCTGGAGCTTCCAAAACCACAGAGGTGTAACTGTGTATGCAAGCACGAAGTTTTGGAGTTGTTCTTCTTCAGTTAAATATCTGCCGAAAATGGCTTATTTAGACTTTGGAATGTATTGTTACAGCATTAAAAATTCTGAATGGATAAATATGTGGACAAATCTTCTGTTGTGCAGAAAATTATGATGATTTTCAAGGGGATTGAATTGTCAAAACGCAAGCTAAGGTTAACACTGAAAGTTAATCATATCTTTCAAACAAACTGGAGACCATAACCAAAAATCAGCAGTCAAGAAAGAGAGGAAGACATCCAAGAATGGGTAGTCAAAGGGTTTCGAAAGTTTAAGCGTATGATCCATTAAAACTCAGATACTTCAGAGATGTTCGCAGGGACCTTTAAGCTGTTGCCCCGATGACGTCGCAGTGGGCGCACAATCCGCAGAAGCAACGGGAGACGACAAACAACCTGAATCAGCAGTGCCAATGGAAACAAAGATGGCGTCGTGGTAAAAGAGGAAACCTTCTAAATTAGCACCAAAAACATGAAACAATGAGAAATCCATGATCCTTGAGTTCTGAAACCTCTGGATCAATGCTTAGACTGTATAAATCTATCCAGGGAATTCTGTAGAAACCTAACAAAAGTACAGATCCCAGCACAAAGGATCATGGGAGACTGTGTTCACTATGGTATGACGCCGTACAGTGTAAAGTACTGAGCGCTCCATTCCAAACAGGCAGATTTCCCTTTGCTCAGTAAACAGTCGCCTAATTTCACCCTTTCTATTCCAAATCTCGTTTTCCATCTTACGTGTACTTTCCTCACTTTTTTAACAAGGAGTTTATAAATACCAGGATGGCCCTCAAGTGCTGGTGCAAATCCTCAGCCTGTCAGTAATGCTAGAGAGCGGATGTGCCACTGAAGCAGGCCTAGTCGGGGTGGTCTGGGCATCCAAGGGGGGCTTTCATTGTCTGCTTTTGTGTATTGAAAGATGAAGACATAATGTGCATTATCTGCCCCGAACAGGCGTCGCTTGTAGATGTGATGTATGTGTCTGCACTTTACTTGATGACTGTTGTTCCGTGCGCCGAGAGGGCCACATCAAGGCGGCTCTTCAAACGACTTCAAAAAAAATTCCACAGGAAAGAAATTTGCATTCAGGGTCTGTGGAAAGAGTCTGTAAATTCAGCCAAGGAATTCATTTTACTTTATCCATTTCGGTGCACATCATACGGCAGAGACGTGCAGTTCAGTATTTGATTTTAAATTTCCTTAAAGCCTCAGCTCAATTAGCTGCAAACGCTATGCAAATGAGCCCAGTTCTTGGATACAAATGTAATGGCGCTCACATGCCGTGTAAAACAATCCCTGATTTGCATTTTTATGCAGCGGCCTAAATATAATTCAACAGCAGCAGATTGGAAATGAGTTCTCCTGAGCAGCAGCAGCCGCAGCAGCAGTTAAAAATAGAGAAAGGTAAGAAAGCAATTAGCTGAAAAAGCTATTTTTGAACTTAAAACTTAGTTTGTTGGCAAGTTCCCAAGCAGGCACTGACAATGACTGTGGAATAAAAAGAAAAAAGATGCAATGCAATTGCTGGTACAGTTTGAACCTAAAAAATAAATTGTAATAAAGTAACACATAATAGAAAAGGCACAATATTAGATGTGATAGAAAGACACATATGAAAGGCACTATATAATAGATAGATAGACAGACAGTAGGATTAATAGAGAGACAAATTGATAGATGTGAATGGCACTATATAATAGATAGATAGATAGATAGATAGATAGATAGATAGATAGATAGATAGATAGATAGATAGATAGATAGATAGATAGATAGAGCGACAGTTGGATTAACAGAGAGACAGATAGATAGATAGATAAGGCATTATATAATAGATAGATAGATAGATAGATAGATAGATAGATAGATAGATAGATAGATAGATAGATAGATAGATAGATAGATAGATAGATAGATAGATAGATAGATAGATAGATAGATAGATAGATAGATAGGAAAATCACTATATAACAGATAGATAGATAGATAGATAGACAGAGAGGCAGTTGGATTAAGAGATAAATAGATAAACAGAGAGACAGATGAGGCATTTTATAATAGACAGATAGATTGGAAAATCACTATATAACAGATAGATAGATGTGAAAGGCACTATGTGATAGATAGATAGATAGAGCGACAGTTGAATTAACAGAGAGACAGATAGATAGATAAGGCATTATATAATAGATAGATAGATAGATAGATAGATAGATAGATAGATAGGAAAATCACTATATAACAGATAGATAGATAGATGAGAAAGGCACTTTATGATAGATAGATAGATATGAAAGGCAAAATATGATAGATAGATAGATAGATAGATAGATAGATAGATAGATAGATAGATAGATAGATAGATAGATAGATAGATAGATAGATAGATAGATAGATAGATAGATATGAAAGGCAGTATATAATAGATAGATAGATATGAAAGGCAGTATATAATAGATGGATAGATAGATATGAAAGGCGCTATAAGATAGATAGATAGATAGATAGATAGATAGATAGATAGATAGATAGATAGATAGATAGATAGATAGATAGATAGATAGATAGAAAGATAGATAGATATATAGATAGATAGATAGATAGATAGATAGATAGATAGATAGATAGATAGATATGAAAGGCAGTATATAATAGATGGATAGATAGATATGAAAGGCGCTATAAGATAGATAGATAGATAGATAGATAGATAGATAGATAGATATGAAAGGCGCTATAAGATAGCTGCCTCCTCAGTGTCTGCCACCCCTCTGATTATAGTGTTATCTATGAATACACTAGAATCATTCTCATTAGATAGATAGATAGATAGATAGGAAAATCACTATATGACAGATACAGTGCATCCGGAAAGTATTCCCAGCGCATCACTTTTTCCACATTTTGTTATGTTACAGCCTTATTCCAAAATGGATTAAATTCATTTTTTTCCTCAGAATTCTACACACAACATCCCATAATGACAATGTGAAAAAAAGTTTACTTGAGGTTCTTGCAAATTTATTAAAAATAAAAAAAACTGAGAAAGCACCTGTACATAAGTATTCACAGCCTTTGCCATGAAGCTCAAAATTGATCATCCTTGAAGTTGCCGTCCCCTGATCATCCTTGAGATGTTTCTGCAGCTTCATTGGAGTCCACCTGTGGTAAATTCAGTTGACTGGACATGATTTGGAAAGGCACACACCTGTCTATATAAGGTCCCACAGTTGCAAGTTCATGTCAGAGCACAAACCAAGCATGAAGTCAAAGGAATTGTCTGTAGACCTCCGAGACAGGATTGTCTCGAGGCACAAATCTGGGGAAGGGTACAGAAAAATTTCTGCTGCTTTGAAGGTCCCAATGAGCACAGTGGCCTCCATCATCTGTAAGTGGAAGAAGTTCGAAACCACCAGGTCTCCCTAGAGCTGGCCGGCCATCTAAACTGAACGATCAGGGGAGAAGGGCCTTAGTCAGGGAGGTGACCAAGAACCCGATGGTCACTCTGTCAGAGCTCCAGAGGTCCTCTGTGGAGAGAGGAGAACCTTCCAGAAGGACAACCATCTCTGCAGCAATCCACCAATCAGGCCTGTATGGTAGAGTGGCCAGACAGAAGCCACTCCTTAGTAAAAGGCACATGGCAGCCCGCCTGGAGTTTGCCAAATGGCACTCGAAGGACTCTCAGACCATGAGAAAGAAAATTCTCTGGTCTGATGAGACAAAGATTGAACACTTTGGTGTGAATGCCAGGCGTCACGTTTGGAGGAAACCAGGCACCGCTCATCACCAGGCCAATACCATCCCTACAGTGAAGCATGGTGGTGGCAGCATCATGCTGTGGGGATGTTTTTCAGCGGCAGGGACTGAGACACTAGTCAGGATAAAGGGAAAGATGACTGCAGCAAGGCGGCACGGTGGCGCAGTGGGTAGCGCTGCTGCCTCGCAGTTGGGAGACCTGGGGACCCGAGTTCGCTTCCCGGGTCCTCCCTGCGTGGAGTTTGCATGTTCTCCCCGTGTCTGCGTGGGTTTCCTCCAGGCGCTCTGGTTTCCTCCCACAGTCCAAAGACATGCAGGTTAGGTGGATTGGTGATTCTGAATTGGCCCTAGTGTGTGCTTGGTGTGTGGGTGTGTTTGTGTGTGTCCTGCGGTGGGTTGGCACCCTGCCCAGGATTGTTTCCTGCCTTGTGCCCTGTGTTGGCTGGGATTGGCTCTAGCAGACCCCCGTGACCCTGTGTTTGGATTCAGCGGGTTGGAAAATGGATGGATGGATGACTGCAGCAATGTACAGAGACATCCTGGATGAAAACCTGCTCCAGAGCGCTCTTGACCTCAGACTGGGGTGACGGTTCATCTTTCAGCAGAACAACGACCCTAAGCACACAGCCAAGATATCAAAGGAGTGGCTTCAGGACAACTCTGTGAATGTCCTTGAGTGGCCCAGCCAGAGCCCAGACTTGAATCCGATTGAACATCTCTGGAGAGATCTTAAAATGGCTGTGCACCGACGCTTCCCATTCAACCTGATGGAGCTTGAGAGGTGCTGTAAAGAGGAATGGGCGAAACTGGCCAAGGATAGGTGTGCCAAGCTTGTGGCATCATATTCAACAAGACTTGAGGCTGGAATTTCTGCCAAAGGTACATCGACAAAGTATTGAGCAAAGGCTGTGAATACTTATGGACATGGGATTTCTCAGTTTTTTTATTTTTAATAAATTTGCAAATCCTCAAGTAAACTTTTTTCACGTTGTCATTATGGGGTGTTGTGTGTAGAATTCTGAGGAAAAAAATGAATTTAATCCATTTTGGAATAAGGCTGTAACATAATAAAATGTGAAAAAAGTGATGCGCTGTGAATACTTTCCGGATGCACTGTAGATAGATAGATAGATAGATAGATAGATAGATAGATAGATAGATAGATAGATAGATAGATAGATAGATAGATAGATAGATAGATAGCTGAGAAAGGCACTGTATAAAGGATAGGCTGAAGCTATTCAAGCTGCACTGGGTGCAGGGTGACACATGAGTCACATGCCCATCAAGAGGTCAGGTGTCACACACACGTATTTGAATCACAAATTAAACTAACACGGATTGATTCCATGCATTGATTTCCTTTTGCTAAAAGGCTATAGAGAGAAGACTTAGGAAAGAGAAGAGACCACCATAGGGGAGGAGCAGTTTGGATTTATGTCATGAAGAGGAACAATTGATGCAGTGTTTGCATTGAGGTAGCTCACAGAAAAGAATTGAGAAAAATGGAAGGAATTGATTATGGTGTTTATGGATTTGGAGGATGCTTCTGATTGAGTGTCACATCAAGCGGTCTGGAGGTGTGTGAGAGGGAAAGGAGGACCAGAGAAGTGTGTGAGGATTGTCCATGATATGTATGAGGGAGTAAGGACTTGGGTTAAACGCAGTGTTGGGGTCACAGACAAAATCTGAATTTGAGGTGGTCTGCACCAGGGATCCCCTTGAAGTCCTTAACTCTTTGATGTGGTTATGGATTTGTTGATTGAGGGGATAAAAGACCAATCCACCTGATGTAGATGTTTTGCTGGTGACATTGTGGTGTGTGGCACCAGAAAAGTGGAAGTGGAGATGAAATTGCAAGAACGGTGAAGGGCTTTGGAAGATGGAGGGTTGAAGATAAATAGACAGAAAATGTCAGGTTTAATGATGATTAGGATTCAGAAGTTAGCCTACAGGGAGAGCCTTTGAAAAGAGTGGATAAGTTTAAATATCTAGGATCAGTGGCAGACCATGATGGAGAATTAGATGTAGAGATAACCCACAGTGTGGATGGAACAATTGGAAGAAGGTATCAGGAGTATTGTGTGATCGAAGAATTAAGGTGAAGATTCAAGGCGAGGTTTTGAAGACCAGCAATGAAGTATGGAGCTGAGACATGAACAGTAAAAAGAGCGCAGGAGAAAAAATTGGATGTGGCAGACATGAGAATGTGGAGATGGATGTGTGGAGTTACAAAAAAGGACAGAATAGGAAATGAGAGAATCAGAGGTACAACAAAATTGGGAGAGACATCTAAGAAAGGACAGGATAGTAGGTTGAAGTGGTATGGACATGTGATGAGGAGAGACAGTGAATATGTGGGCAACAGAGTGATGGACTTGGAAGAACAAGGGAAAAGCAAGCGAGGGAGGCCAAAGTGGAGGTGGGTGGATAAAGTAAAAGAAAATTTGAAGGAAAAGGGTTTGACTGGGGAGGAGGTGCAGGACCGAGCTGAATGGATAAGGTTGATCAAGCACATTGGCCTCACATAGAAGATGGAAAAAATGAAGAAGAAGAAGAAGAACTAACGTAACATGGATGTTTTAGGGGAAGTGGGACCAAAACTGTTTTAACAGCAGATATGTACATTTGAATAGACAGCGCCCCTCTGTGGTGGGTCAGGGTTCATTGTTCACTGACAGAGATATACACAGTTGAGAAGAGAAGTAAAATACAAGTGACTAAATAATTACGCTACTTATATAATGCAGTGCCCATATACTGCCAAGTGCCGCTCCAATATTTCTGTTATAAGTGAATTTCAATTTAACTTAATCAGATTTGACTGAGGGCTTTACGATAATTTATTTTGCCTGTCAGCCGCTCAGCAGTGCATTTTCTTTTCACATTCAACATGTATTGCAGTTCCCCGCGGGTGACAGATTTGGAGAATATTTTTCCCCAAAACTAAGACAGAGTGACCAGAAGTTAATGGATTCCTTAACGAATGTTCATCAAAATGTGCGACCGGAGATGTATGACGGCTAAACAAACCGAGCAGCGGAGCGGAGTATTGATTGACTGTAATCAAGATAAATGCTAAACGTTCGCCACACGTCCTTCTTATTTTTTTTTGTTTTATCTGTTTATTTATTTATTTTCTTTTTTAATGCTTTACCCCCTGCTTCAATAATAGAAAATTCTTTCTATGTATTATCATTGCTGAAAATGTAACTGTAAGAAAATTAATTTGTTTTGAAAAGAATGAATGGAAGATGTTTTATTTTTAATAGGACATTTTTATATAAACTATGGGTTTATTATTCTCACATGTTCAGAATACAGTGACATTCTTATCTGCATATGTAATCATGTAATGGGGAGAGGGGCACCACCTAAGAATCTAAAACATAAAATAGAGGGTGCAGTGAACCACATAAGAAAGGAAATAACAAAGGGGGAACCCAGAGTATTAAAGGAAAATTCTTAGGACCACTACACTAGTTTTTCTTTACACAAAGAACGATAGACACTTGGAATAAGCGACCAAGTAGTGTGGTAGACAGTAAGACGTTAGGGACTTTCAAAACTCGACTTGATGTTTTTATGGAAGAAATAAGTGGATAAATTGTTGTGCTGAATGGCCTGTTCTCGTCTAGAGTATTCTAATGTTCTGATGTTCTACACTAGAGTAAAAAAGCACAGAGACACAGGTTAAGTGTTGGGGAGCCTACCTGTATACTGGTTTTAGGTTCCAGCACAGTCATATGGTCAAAACATAACTCAAACATTTGACAAAAGTTCAACAGAAATACTCCAATTTATATGGAGATGATACAGGAAGTACAATTAACGGAGAGGAAACAGCTGGTGTTGTAGAAGGTAGTGGCCGGAGATGACGTCAGGAGCAGAGAGGCTGGAACTGAGGTCATCGGAAGGGGACCGGGAGTGAGGTAGTTTCATGGAGCCGGAAGAGGAGTCTTCTTATTTGTCGGGATTGCGGTGTATATTGGAGCGTTATGTCGGGTAGGAATGTTTTTATTCTGGTGTTTTTCTGCAGATGAAAGGAGAGAAAAGCATTAGTACCCTGTTCCAGTTTCCCCTCTCTTGTTGTTTCACACGCCATCAAGCCTTTTGACTATCCCCTAGTCATGCGTGTGTGACAACAGATAGATAGACAGATAAATAGGAAAGGCACTATGTAATAGATAGATAGATAGATAGATAGACACAGACAGACAGACAGTTGGATTAATAGAGAGACAGACAGACTGACAGAAAGATAGATTCTTTATAACAGACAGACAGACAGACAGACAGACAGACAGACAGACAGACAGATTACTAGAGAGATAGACTGAAACATAGATTCTTTATAATAGAAAGATAGATAGATAGATAGATTGATTGACAGATAGATAGATAGATAGATAGATAGATAGATAGATAGATAGATAGATAGATAGATAGATAGATAGATAGATAGGAAAGGCACTATGTAATAGATAGATAGATAGATAGATAGACAGACAGACAGTTGGATTAATAGAGAGACAGAAAGATAGATTCTTTATAATAGACAGACAGACAGACAGACAGACAGACAGACAGACAGACAGACAGACAGACAGACAGACAGACAGACAGACAGACAGACAGACGGAAAGACAGTTGGATTACTAGAGAGACAGACATACAGAAAGATAGATTCTTTACAATAGATAGATAGATAGGAAAGGCACTATGTAATAGATAGATAGACACAGACAGACAGACAGACAGGTGGATTAATAGAGAGACAGACAGACAGATAAAAAGATAGATAGACAGATAGATAGATAGATTCTTTATAATAGATAGATAGATAGATAGATAGATAGATAGATAGATTCTTTATAATAGATAGATAGATAGATAGATTCTTAATATTAGATAGATAGATAGATAGATAGATGTGAAAGGCACTATATAATAGATAGATAGATATATAGATAGATAGATAGATAGATGTGAAAGGCACTATATAATAGATAGATAGATAGATAGATTCTTTATAATAGATAGATAGTCACAGACAGACAGACAGAAAGACAGTTGGATTACTAGAGAGACAGACCGACAGAAAGATAGATTCTTTATAATAGATAGATAGATAGGAAAGGCACTATGTAATAGATAGATAGATAGATAGATAGATAGATAGATAGATAGATAGATAGATAGATAGATAGATAGATAGATAGATAGATTAATAGAGAGACAGAAAGATAGATTCTTTATAATAGATAGATAGACACAGACAGACAGACAGACAGTTGGATTACTAGAGAGACAGACAGACAGAAAGATAGATTCTTTATAATAGATAGATAGATAGGAAAGGCACTATGTAATAGATAGATAGACACAGACAGATAGACAGACAGACAGACAGACAGACAAACAGGTGGATTAATAGAGAGACAGACAGACAGACAGACAGATAAAAAGATAGATAGATAGATAGATATGAAAGTCACTATATAATAGATAGATAGATAGATAGAGAGACAGAAAGATAGATTCTTTATAATAGATAGATAGACACAGACAGACAGACAGACAGACAGCCAGCCAGCCAGCCAGCCAGACAGTTGGATTACTAGAGAGACAGACAGACAGAAAGATAGATTCTTTATAATAGATAGATAGATAGGAAAGGCACTATGTAATAGATAGATAGATATATAGATAGATAGATAGATAGATAGATAGATAGATAGATAGATAGATAGATAGATAGATAGATAGACACAGACAGACAGACATTTGGATTAATAACAACAACAACAACAACATTTATTTATATAGCACACTTCCATACAAAAAGTATCTCAAAGTGCTTTACATAATGAAGAAAAAAAAAAATAACAGACAAAATAAAAAATTAAAATAAGGTAACATTAGTTAACATAGAAAAGGAGTAAGGTCCGATGGCCAGGGTGGACAGAAAAAACAAAAAAAAACTCCAGAAAGCTGGAGAAAAAAATAAAATCTGTAGGGGTTCCAGGCCACGAGACCACCCAGTCCCCTCTGGGCATTCTACCTAACATAAATGAAATAGTCCTCTTTGTAGTTAGGGTTCTCACGGATTCACTTGATGCTGATGGTCATACAAACGTCTAGCTTTTAATCCATCCATCATTGTTGGAACATCATGGTACTTAGAGTAGATGGTGGTGGCGCAAGCCACCACCAAAAGGACACCGGAAAAGGAAACAGAAGAGAGAATAGGGAGAATAATAGAGAGACAGACAGACAGACAGAAAGATAGATTCTTTATAATAGATAGATAGGAAAGGCACTATGTAATAGATAGATAGACACAGACAGACAGGCAGGTGGATTAATAAAGAGGCAGACAGACAAAAAGATTGATTTTTTTATGATTGATAGATAGATAGATAGATAGATAGATAGATAGATAGATAGTGGCCATTTTTTGAAAGTACTTTTAGAAATTTCTTAGTACTTATGTGCCTTATATCTCCTAGTCCTTGACAATGAGCTCTGATTGGTTATTTCCCAACAAGTTTTTTTTTTTTTTTAGTTTTGTCTTGTCTTCTTAGGGAGTGAAGTCTGAGGGGCTTCTAGAACAATAGTGTGTTGAAGCCCATTGAGACATTCCTTGTGTCATTTTTGGACTTTACAAGAAATACACTGTAATTTAGAAACGTGAGCCTTCTAATTGTTCCCACTCACTTTCACTCATGATTGTGTACAGATCGGTGCCTCATACTTTGAACTTAATTCATTTCTAGAGGCCATTTGAACTCTGAATCATTTGAAGTCCAAATCAATTATCCCCATTAGAAATAATGGAAAGTCAATTAATCCGCTCCCAGACAAAACATGAATAACAATAGATAAAATACTTAAATACTGTATAATAAAATGAAAATTGCATTTACTGTTCCTTAGTGAGGAGCGATGATGTCCCGTGTACCGCTTTCATGCTTCATGCTTCATCGATGCTACACTTTCTTGTAAGGCTTCGTTGCTTCCACACTCTTCTTAGATGCCATGTAGGGGTGATATACATATAACCAAACACACCAAAAATAAAGTGAAAAAAAGTACTGAAAACACTCTAACATTAATGCAAGAGATGCTTTCACAGCGAGCGTGAAAGACAACTTGGGCGCACAACAGATGACGTTCATACTCGCTGCATACGCTTCATCTGTTGCTGCATTCTTTACACTGCACAGTTCGAATGTAGAAGCATCGATGAAATTTCTCTCTAGTTGAGCATTCGAACTCTGGAACGTTCGAAGTTAGAATCATTTGAAGTACGAGGCGCTACTTTATTATACATCACAATCTACTGCAGGATGCGCGGAGTTCACAGGGAGCAGTTGGGGTGCCGGTCCTGACAACCCCATTTAACAAAACAAAAAAAAAAAGAACAGCACCAATGGCCCAACTTCAGGCTGTGAACACGATGTGTAATTAGGTCACACAGAAGCTCCGCCCTCTACTAGACTCGGTAGGTCTGAAATGACACGCCTCCTTCTGGGCACGTCCTGTTGAATAGACTGGGGGCGGGGTCAAATACCCATTTTGGGTGATCCTTTCAGAGCTGCAAGTCGAAGAGAAAAGGACATTTAGCGACAACGCCTCCTCTTGGCTGAGGGTGGTATTGTTCTTACTTCTGGTCGAGCCCTGAAGGTGATTCCCAGACTCACTGGTGTGACAAAATCTGGCTCAGCGAGACTTGTGGGAGGAATACCGGAGCACCTGGAGGAAAAACTCACAAAGAGATGGGGAGAATGTACAAACTCCACCGGAAGCTCGGACACTCATCTGTGAGGAAGCATCTTTAACTTCTGCACCACCATAGCTATTAAAAGATTTAAGTATGGTAATGTGCCCAGTCATTCTGTGTCACATCTCCTAAAATAAGGAAAAATGCTGTGAAATTATATAAGACAGAGCCAGCTAGAAACATTTGTAACTAATGCAAAAATAATCTGTGAAGTATTTAAGTTAAAGTCTAAATATACATACTTAACACCCACTTTATATATGTACTGTATGTGTGGTGTAATGACACATTCCCGTTATTCCAGACTGTCAATAATCACAAGGTCAAATCAGCCGGGATGACAACAAGATGCTATTTGTAACCTTGTTTCATTTGCAGATGCAACCCTTAAGTAAATGTCATCGCAAAGGCGTGGATTAATCAGGGGCCGACTCTGCCTTTCGTTTTGATTATTCATTTAATTCTGTCTGTGGTGGAAATTATGGTTTGCTTATTTATTTGGCTCCAGCAGAACATGGCAGATTGATGTGCTTTTTTAGTTGATTTTCACTTGGACGTCCAATAGAAAAACTACTAAAGGTTAGAATTTTGTCCTGGGTTTAAATCTGGGATCGGTCACTGTCTGTGTGGAGCTTCAACATTCTAAATGTGTCTGATTTTCTTCTCTCAAGTCCAAAACATATAAGGATATGGTTAACTGGCAACTATTAATTATCAGTGAATGTCAGTGTGTGTATGGGAGTGTATGGGATACATCGGCAGCCCTGCCAGAGCTGGTTCACACATCAGCTCCACACAACCCCGAACTTCACAAGCAGGTTGCAAAATGGATGGAGGGACGGATGAATAGCACTATATTGTGTGGTCACAAAGGGGCGCTCTGAGCCCGAACCCTAGACGAAACTCAGTCAGTCAGTCTGTCATTTCCATCTATCCATCCATTTTCCAACCCGCTGAGTCCGAACACAGGGTCACGGGGGTCTGCTGGAGCCAATCCCAGCCAACACAGGGCACAAGAATTTGGAATTTGTTAGTTTTCGCATACCCCTTGGGGTCAGAGCGCAGGGTCAGCCATTGTACAGCATCCCTGGAGCAATTTCAGGTTAAGGGTCTTGCTCAAGGACCCAGCAGAGTAGGATCTCTTTTGGCAGTGACTGGGATTCGAACCGGCAACCTTCTGATTACTCGCACAGATCCTTAGAATCAGAGCCACCACTCCGCCCCAAATTAGGATATTATAAATTATCCCGCTGTTAGGATATAGCAGGTTGGGAAATGACTGGGCGGCATGGTGGCACAGTGGGTAGCACTGCTGCCTCGCAGTTCGGAGACCTGGGGACCTGGGTTCGCTTCCCGGGTCCTCCCTGCATGGAGTTTGCATGTTGTCTGCGTGGGTTTCCTCCGGGCGCTCCGGTTTCCTCCCACAGTCCAAAGACATGCAGGTTAGGTGGATTGGCGATTCTAAATTGGCCCTAGTGTGTGCTTGGTGTGTGGGGTGTGTTTGTGTGTGTCCTGCGGTGGGTTGGCACCCTGCCCGGGATTGGTTCCTGCCTTGTGCCCTGTGTTGGCTGGGATTGGCTCCAGCAGACCCCCGTGACCCTGTGTTCGGATTCAGCGGGTTGGAAAATGGATAGATGGATAAATATATATACAGTGGTGTGAAAAACTATTTGCCCCCTTCCTGATTTCTTATTCTTTTGCATGTTTGTCACACAAAATGTTTCTGATCATCAAACACATTTAACCATTAGTCAAATATAACACAAGTAAACACAAAATGCAGTTTGTAAATGGTGGTTTTTATTATTTAGGGAGAAAAAAAAATCCAAACCTACATGGCCCTGTGTGAAAAAGTAATTGCCCCCTGAACCTAATAACTGGTTGGGCCACCCTTAGCAGCAATAACTGCAATCAAGCGTTTGCGATAACTTGCAATGAGTCTTTTACAGCGCTCTGGAGGAATTTTGGCCCACTCATCTTTGCAAAATTGTTGTAATTCAGCTTTATTTGAGGGTTTTCTAGCATGAACCGCCTTTTTAAGGTCATGCCATAGCATCTCAATTGGATTCAGGTCAGGACTTTGACTAGGCCACTCCAAAGTCTTCATTTTGTTTTTCTTCAGCCATTCAGAGGTGGATTTGCTGGTGTGTTTTGGGTCATTGTCCTGTTGCAGCACCCAAGATCGCTTCAGCTTGAGTTGACGAACAGATGGCCGGACATTCTCCTTCAGGATTTTTTGGTAGACAGTAGAATTCATGGTTCCATCTATCACAGCAAGCCTTCCAGGTCCTGAAGCAGCAAAACAACCCCAGACCATCACACTACCACCACCATATTTTACTGTTGGTATGATGTTCTTTTTCTGAAATGCTGTGTTCCTTTTACGCCAGATGTAACGGGACATTTGCCTTCCAAAAAGTTCAACTTTTGTCTCATCAGTCCACAAGGTATTTTCCCAAAAGTCTTGGCAATCATTGAGATGCTTCTTAGCAAAATTGAGACGAGCCCTAATGTTCTTTTTGCTTAACAGTGGTTTGCGTCTTGGAAATCTGCCATGCAGGCCGTTTTTGCCCAGTCTCTTTCTTATGGTGGAGTCGTGAACACTGACCTTAATTGAGGCAAGTGAGGCCTGCAGTTCTTTAGACGTTGTCCTGGGGTCTTTTGTGACCTCTCGGATGAGTCGTCTCTGCGCTCTTGGGGTAATTTTGGTCGGCCGGCCACTCCTGGGAAGGTTCACCACTGTTCCATGTTTTTGCCATTTGTGGATAATGGCTCTCACTGTGGTTCGCTGGAGTCCCAAAGCTTTAGAAATGGCTTTATAACCTTTACCAGACTGATAGATCTCAATTACTTCTGTTCTCATTTGTTCCTGAATTTCTTTGGATCTTGGCATGATGTCTAGCTTTTGAGGTGCTTTTGGTCTACTTCTCTGTGTCAGGCAGCTCCTATTTAAGTGATTTCTTGATTGAAACAGGTGTGGCAGTAATCAGGCCTGGGGGTGGCTACGGAAATTGAACTCAGGTGTGATACACCACAGTTAGGTTATTTTTTAACAAGGGGGCAATTACTTTTTCACACAGGGCCATGTAGGTTTGGATTTTTTTTCTCCCTAAATAATAAAAACCATCATTTAAAAACTGCATTTTGTGTTTACTTGTGTTATATTTGACTAATGGTTAAATGTGTTTGATGATCAGAAACATTTTGTGTGACAAACATGCAAAAGAATAAGAAATCAGGAAGGGGGCAAATAGTTTTTCACACCACTGTACATTAACAAAGTAACCAATAAATGCATGTGCGGTAAACTCCGTTTTTGAAATTCTCAAGATTCTTTGTCACATGCATAGTTATACAGGACAACACGCAGTGAAATGCATCCTGATCCGCTTATCAAAAACTGCAAAGTTAGAAGAATATCAGTTAGATTAACAAAAAGTCATAGACCGAAAGATAACAGTATAGTAGAACATAATAAATAAGTACAATTATATGAATAAAGTAGAATTAAGTGTTAAGGTGCAATAGTGAAGTAATTACTGTGCAAAACCAAAGTTAGACTGGTGCATAGTTAAATGAGGCAGTTTGTTTGTTTGCGCTACTGCGATCTTTCTTTTTTTGTATTTTCTAATTTTCCTACTTTCATATCCTTTAACTTTCTCCACATGTGTATAGCGCCAACATTATTTTTTGAGCCTTTCTAATTTCCCTGGTTTCATTTCTAACCTGCTCTGCATGTGTTTAGTGTCAATGTTTGTAAACGTCTCTATGAAGTTCTACTTTGTCTTTTACTCACTGTCATTTAATTCTGAGCCGGATTGGACCTGCTTTTTTTTCAATTCCACTTGTTCCGGGCTGATAATTACTTTCCTTATTGTCTGAATTTGCACCTCGATTATTCTGTTTTGCTCTTTTTTCTGTCCAACGCATTTGAGTCTCTTTTCTCTGCGCTTTTCTTTCTTCTTCGTTTTAATCGTCGACGTTTATTCATTTCTACCGTAATGACCTTACAGGTGCTGGTCATAAAATTAGAATATCATGATAAAGTTGATTTATTTCAGTAATTCCATTCAAAAAGTGAAACTTGTATATTAGATTCATTCATTACACACAGACTGATGTATTTCAAATGTTTATTTCTTTTAATGTTGATGATTATAACTGACAACTAATGAAAGTCCCAAATTCAGTATTTCGGAAAATTAGAATATTGTGAAAAGGTTCAATATTGAAGACACCTGGTGCCACACTCTAATCAGCTAATTAACTCAAAACACCTGCAAAAGCCTTTAAATGGTCTCTCAGTCGAGTTCTGTAGGCTACACAATCATGGGCAAGACTGCTGACTTGACAGTTGTCCAAAAGACGACCATTGACACCTTGCACAAGGAGGGCAAGACACAAAAGGTCATTGCTAAAGAGGCTGGCTGTTCACAGAGCTCTGTGTCCAAGCACATTAATAGAGAGGCGAAGGGAAGGACACGACGTGGTAGAAAAAAGTTTACAAGCAATAGGGATAAGCGCACCCTGGAGAGGATTGTGAAAGAAACCCCATTCAAAAATGTGGGGGAGATTCACAAAGAGTGGACTGCAGCTGGAGTCAGTGCTTCAAGAACCACCACACACAGACGTATGCAAGACATGGGTTTCAGCTGTCGCATTCCTTGTGTCAAGCCACTCTTGAACAAGAGACAGCGTCAGAAGCGTCTCGCCTGGGCTAAAGACAAAAAGGACTGGACTGCTGCTTTCTGATGAAAGTAAATTTTGCATTTCCTTTGGAAATCAAGGTCCCAGAGTCTGGAGGAAGACAGGAGAGGCACAGAATCCATGTTGCGTGAGGTCCAGTGTAAAGTTTCCACAGTCAGTGATGGTTTGGGGTGCCATGTCATCTGCTGGTGTTGTTCCATTGTGTTTTCTGAGGTCCAAGGTCAACGCAGCCGTCTACCAGGAAGTTTTAGAGCACTTCATGCTTCCTGCTGCTGACGAACTTTATGGAGATGCAGATTTCATTTTTCAACAGGACCTGGCACCTGCACACAGTGCCAAAGCTACCAGTAACTGGTTTAAGGACCATGGTATCCCTGTTCTTGATTGGCCAGCAAACTCGCCTGACCTTAACCCCATAGAAAATCTATGGGGTATTGTGAAGAGGAAGATGCAATACGCCAGACCCAACAATTCAGAAGAGCTGAAGGCCACTATCAGAGCAACATGGGCTCTCATAACACCTGAGCAGTGCCACAGACTGATCGACTCCATGCCACGCCGCATTGCTGCAGTAATCCAGGCCAAAGGAGCCCTAACTAAATATTGAGTGCTGTACATGCTCATACTTTTCATGTTCATACCTTTCAGTTGGCCAACATTTCTAAAAATCCTTTTTTTGCATTGGTCTTAATTGATATTCAAATTTTCCGAGGTACTGAATTTGGGACTTTCATTAGTTGTCAGTTATAATCATCAACATTAAAAGAAATAAACATTTGAAATACATCAGTCTGTGTGTAATGAATGAATTTAATATACAAGTTTCACTTTTTGAATGGAATTACTGAAATAAATCAACTTTGTCATGATATTCTAATTTTATGACCAGCACCTGTATACACTTAATATGCACTGAGAGCCCTGGAGCTGTGTGTGCCGCATGACTGCCTTTACACTACTGATTTGTTTTTTGTTTGATGTTGCTTGTAAGTAGGGTGTGTCTCGTTCTATGTTCCCGTGAGACGCACCGTGGCAGGTCTCTTTCGTCTCGCGGGTCTTTAAATTATCTTTCAAAAAGATCACGTATCGTAGACTATCAGGACAGGGGACGGGATTTCTTTTTATAATAGAGAGATATTATTATTGGACTTTTATCTGGTGTCTGACGTCTGGTCTGAGGGTTCAAGGGGTCGACAGTGCCTCTATTTGTCACAGTATATATATATACGGTTAATCTAATGGGCAAGTTATGTATTATACATCCATCCATCCATCCATTATCCAACCTGCTATATCCTACCTACAGGGTCACGGGGGTCTGCTGGAGCCAATCCCAGCCAACACAGGGCGCAAGGCAGGAAACAAACCCCAGGCAGGGCACCAGCCCATCGCAGGGCACAGTTATGATGTATTACTGTCTCAGTAATGAATTAATCCAAATGAAATAAAGAGTATTCACAGTATTCCTGGATGTACGAACGAGTGAGGCATGGTGCTATTTTGTTGAGACTGTTGGCGGGTGGAAGAACGTTGGCGTCTGTCTGCCAGACTGGTGACCTACTGTGATCTCCTATATACTGTGATAGATGGCCGGGAACTTTGCCCGGCCAGGACGCCCTTTTGAGGAGAGGACCGGGGGAGTGGACATATCACCAGCAGTACCTCCCCAGGGACATGAGGGGGCAGCCCCATGGCGCACGTTGGGGTCATGCGACGGGAGCTTAGATGTTCCACTTTGTGCAGGCCCTTGGCCACCACCAGGGGGTGCCTGGACAGTTCCGGAGCTGAGGTCTACAGCACTTCCGCCACACCCGGAGGTGCTACCAGTAGAGGAGCCGGACACCCCTGCAGCACTTCTGCCATACCCGGAAGTGCTGCCAGATCATGATCAAGGAGCACCTGGAGCACTTCTGGGTGTGGTATAAAAGGGGCCACCTCGGGTGAAGGAGGACGAGGTTGCGAATGAGGAGTGGAGGTGGCAGAAGAAAGGATTGAGTTGAGGATATTGGAGCACGGTGTTGTGTGCAGGACATTGAAAATTAATAAACGTGTGTGTTCTGGACATTCTGGGTCTGTAGCCGGGCTATCTTCTACAATACATAAAGTTAATGGATTGGCAGTTCCCATCTAAATTCAGTACACAATTGAGCAGAGGATGTCTCTTGCACGGACATATTGTTCCATCAAACAGTCTCAGCTAGCGTTCAGGAAGAAGTACGGCATTAGGGAAACCTGGTTGAGGCATCTTATTCAGAACCTGGCAAGGAGATTGGAAACCACAGGATCAGTGCTGCCTGCGCATACTGGAGGCCTACCAAAACTGTCACAACATGTCGTGGATGACGTCTGTAGTCGTCTGCAGCGATCGCCAATGAAAACTTTACAACTTCTTGCCCAAGAGATGGGAGAGTCATATTCTACATTTCAGAGGGCTGCAAAGAAATCAAATCTCCCTGCATATTGTTTCACTGTTGTTCTGGAACAGAAGACAATCGATAAGGAGACAAGAGTGACACACTGTCAATGGTTCCAGGAGTTCGTGATGGAGAATGAGGGAATATTGGACGTAACGTGGTTCACAGATGAGGCCTGGTTTCATCTGTCGGGCTATGAGAATTTGCATAATACTCAAATATGGGGAAGCAGTAATCCATTGGCAATTCACGAGCAGTAACTCCATGCCGAGAAGGTTGGTATGTGGTGTGCAATTTCTTGGTTGCACATAATAGGCCCCATTTGTTTCACCACCGCCGTCAATACTGACGTGTACCTGAACATTTTTTACTTCTTTGAGATCCGTGGAAGCTATTTCCAGCTAGATGGGGCAACACATCAGCTTGCAGCATGGCACAAATTGAATCGTTTTTTGGGCAATCGGGTCATTTCACAGGGACTATGGCCACCTCGTTGCCCGGACCTGTCACTTACAGATTTCTTCTTTTGGGGGAGCGCTGAAAGGAAATGTCTACAAGAACAACCCTCGTACACCGGAACAATTACAGAGAAACGTTGAACGGGAAATTGCTGCCATCACCCCTACAATGCTTGAGGATACAAAAAGTTCTATCTGTCTAATTACTGAGATGTCCAGAAGAAAGCATCAGGATGAAAATGTCTGACATGGCGTACGTCACCCTAATTTGGGGAGTTCGGTGCCTCCTGACTTACTGGTACAAGAGGACCCCCCCCCCCAAATATGACATGCTGTTCAATGCGTCTTCATGTCTATTTATGCAAGATATACTTTATTAATCCCTGAGGAGAAATGGTCTTTTCTTCTGACTCTTAGGGACGATTTATGCTTTATGATCTGAACGCAGATAAGCGCATGTATTATGGCTGCCACGTGTTCCCAACGCTCATTGGACGCACCCTCTGAGTGTTTCCTCAGAAATTAACGTTACATGTGCGCGAGTTGCAGTACCAGCAAAAAGTCGGGGGGCGCTGTGTGATCAAAGTCGGAGTCTCTGCTTACTATCTACATGTGACAGAGGGTCTAGCCCTCCATGGACGACCTTCATCAGAAGGTGACAAATGACAAATTTTGTGTACATATTAAGTTTGGCGACAGTTTAGATAAAAGTTCATATCATAGGCTCATAGCGAGTAGCGAGCCGCATACTCATCACAAATTTTAAGTTTAAATTACTATGAATAATGGGCCGAGTGGGTCGACCTCGTCACCTCACTTGTTGAAGGATGTCTGAGTCAGTTTTGAGACCCAGTCCGCTCCTCATGGGTTCCTGATTTTAAACTCTTAACTGCATACAATCACACAGGCCACGTCCAGGTTTTCCTAATCTGTGAGTGTCCAGCTGTGTAGCCCACCATACTTTAAAGATTTCTGTTATTTTGTACATATTAGGAAGTTTCTCAAAGCACAAAGAAACAACTTTATATGCAAAGAACCCTTCCATGAATGAAATGGTGCCTGGTCAGGCAATGAAGCTACGAGGAACTGTACAACCCAGTAAAGAACCGTAAAGTTCCATTAAAGGACCAGCATTTATAAGGGTGTACTGTACGTACTTCTACCTCATGACGCATTTCATTACATTTATCATGAACTCCCTGAATTAGGTTTACGTTTTAGTTTCTGATCACAAAGTACATCCAAACCGCATGCTGATCCCCCCATACAGGACACCAACCAGTACACCAGGCAGGGTATTTTGTAGAGAAAACATGAACATACAGTAATTCTCCCTTCTGCCTCATGATTTTTAATTATTTATTTTTGTTTCATTTAAATCCATTCAGGATCTAACTTCTCAGCTATTAAATACCCCAAACAGTCGCTTTATTTACATAACTAGCCTGAAGATAACCATTCTAATTATGCTAATTCCACCTCCTATGTATACACCAGACAAAACTGAGGAAGTGAAAAATAAATACATAAATAAATGAAAGCAAGCAGGATTAGTAATGTTCAAGCAGAGCCGACATCCTGTTTCAAAAAGCCCATACAATGAGGGCAGGAAAGGAGTGAGGCTGGGAATTAAAACTAAACTTGGCATCCAGTAGAATGAAAGTAATGGAAGGAAGGAAGGAATCCAGAGCTTTACTAAGAGAAGACTTTGGCTGATTGAGGACAATTGAGGTAAATGATGAAGACTGGCACAGATGATGGCACAGAGTCCGGATAATGGCCGTTCTTCTCAAAATTCTTCTATTTTATTAAATGACTGTCATAAAGCATGTCACACTTGAGAGGTTAGATAGATAGATAGATAGATAGATAGATAGATAGATAGATAGATAGATAGATAGATAGATAGATAGAGTGAAAGGTACTATATAAAGGATAGACAGATAGATAGATAGATAGATAGATAGATAGATAGATAGATAGATAGATAGATAGATAGATAGAGTAAAATGTACTATATTAAAGATAGATAGATAGGTGTGAAAGGCACTATATAATAGAGAGATAGATGTAAAAGGCACTATATAACAGATAGATAGATAGATAGATAGATAGATAGATAAGAAAAACACCTTATAACAGATACATAAAGAATAGATAGATTGATAGATAGATAGTAAAAGGCACTATATGGTAGATAGATACATAGATAGATACATATGAAAGCCAAAGCTAAATATATATGTAGATAGATAGATAGATAGATATGAAAGGTACTATATAAAAGATAGATAGATAGATAGACAGAGTAAAATGTACTATATTAAAGATAGATAGATAGATAGATAGATAGATAGATAGATAGATAGATAGATAGATAGATACATAGATAGATATGAAAGGCACTATATAATAGATAAATCAATAGATAGGTAAATAGAGTGAAAGGTACTATATAAAGGATAGATAGATAGATAGATAGATAGATAGATAGATAGATAGATAGATAGATAGGAAAAGCACCATTTAACACATGCATAAATAATAGATAGATTGATAGACAGTGAAAGGCACTATATAATAGATAGACAGATAGATTGAGTAAAAGGTACTATATAAAAGATAGATAGATATGAAATGCACTATATAATAGATAGATTGATAGAAAGATAAATAGAGTGAAAGGTACTATATAATAGATAGATAGATAGATAGATAGATAGATAGATAGATAGATAGATAGATAGATAGATACGAAAAGCATTATGTAATACATTGATAAATAGATAGAGTGAAAGGTACTATTTAAAGGAGAGATAGATAGATAGATAGATAGATAGATAGATAGATAGATAGATAGATAGATAGATAGATAGATAGATAGATAGATAGATAGATAGATAGACAGATATGAAAGCCAAAGCAAAATATACGTATATGTAGATAGATAGATAGATATGAAAGGTACTATTTAAAGGAGAGATAGATAGATAGATAGATAGATAGATAGATATGAAAGACACTATAAAACAGATTAATTGTCTCCTGCCACTCACATTCTGTCTTTTTCTGTACCACAACCCCTCCTGCTTTTTGTCTCCTGTCTCTCTACTCTAAACTTCCTTCCACCACACCTTCGTTTTTCTCGTAACTTCTTCTGTCTCTCATCTCCTAACAGACGTGTCCGCCTCTCACAGAACAGGAGCCTTTCTCCCAGTCCCATCACTTGCACATCTCATTCCACCCTTTCTGCCCCTCCACAGCACATCACAAGCTGCCTACACATCACAATATATTAACAAACCATAATATAATAGAATTTAAAAAGAAAATTACAATGCAGAAGAACATTAACATTAATACAGAATAACATTACTGTCAGTGGTTTTCATTTTCGACACGTTTTTCAATTTTGTCGGCATCATGCTTTTATCGTTCACTGTTGTTCTTCCTATTCCATAAATTGAAGCAATACTTGAAGCACTTTTGCCGTTTCATAAACGTTTAATAATTTCAGTTTTTTGTGACAATTCCGACACCACACGCATACGTTTATCAGCCATAACAATGTATAGTAGTTTAATTATAACAAAAGAGAAAAGCTACAAAATGCTATTAAAACTGAAGGTATGTGACTGACACAGTGATTTCAGGCAGCCTGACATGTGGTGCTGGTGAAGAACACTATGTGACAGCACAAAGGAGGGCACAGTTGTTCCAACGTGCAGAGCTCACAGTGTATTGTGTGGCAGTAGTAAGAGGTAGACGCTGGCATACGCAATGTTTTTTTTTTGCCCTGACGGTTAATCAAGTGACGGATAATCGAGATTTTCCTCTATTAGTATTTCAAGGTGTTACATCATTGATAAGAACAGCAATGCTTTGATGTTTAACTACCCCCCCCCCCCTTTAGGACTGAGTTAGGATGTGGAATTTATTTGCATCTGTTGAATCAACCCTGAGGGACTTGGACAGCAGACTGGCTTGGGGACATTGGTGGCAGATGAAATTTAATGTCAGTAAATGTAAAGTGTCAGACGTAGGAAATAAAAATGTCAGGTCTGAATAGACAATGGGCGGTCTGAAAATCGAGAGTACCCCCTATGAGAAGAAGTTAGGAGTCGTAGTGGAGTTGAGATTATCATCTGCCAGATAGTGTTCAGAAGCCATTAAGAAGGCTAACAGAATGTCAGGTTATATAGCGCCTTGATGTGTGGAGTACAAGTCACAGGAGGTGACGCTCAAGCTTTATAACACACTGGTGAGGCCTCATCTGGAGTCCTGTGTGCAGTTTTGGTTTCCAGGCTACAAAAAGGACATAGCAGCACTAGAGAAAGTTCAGAGAACAACAACTAGGGTGATTCAGGGCTACGGGAGATGAGTTATGAGGAAAGATTGAAGGAGTTGAACATGTTAACCATTTAAAGTCAGAAAATGTAAAGTGTTACACGTAGTAAATCAAAATGTGAGGATTGAATACACAATGGGAGGTCTGAAAATCAAAAGTCCACCCTGTGAGAAGGATTTAGGGGTCATAGTGGACTCGACACTATCAACTTCCAGACAGTGTTCAGAAGCCATTAAGAAGGCTAACAGAATGTCAGGTTATATAGCGCCTTGATGTGTGCAGTACAAGTCACAGGAGGTTCTGCTGAAGCTTTATAACACACTGGTGAGGCCACATCTGGAGTACTGTGTGCAGTTTTGGTCTTCAGGCTACAAAAAGGACATAACAGCACAAGTGAAGGTCCAGAGAAGAGTGACAAGGCTGATTCCAGTGCTACAGGGGATGAGTTATGAGGAAAGATTAAAAGAGCTGAGCCTTTACAGTTTAAGCAAAAGAAAATTAAGAGAAGACCTGACAGAGGTGTTTAAAATTATGAAGGGAATTAGTCCAGTGGATCGAGACAGTGACTTTAGAATGAGTTCATCAAGAACACGGGGACACAGTTGGAAACTTGTTAATGGTAAAGCTTTTTTGGGCTGAATGGCCTGTTCTCGTCTAGATGGTTCTAATGTTCGAATACTAAACTTCCTTGAACAGGTGGGCTCTCTGAGGGTGAGGGTGGTAGAGAAATACAAGTTAGAGATGGTGGTGGTTCACATCCGTATCCTTTCCCTGTGTAAACCTGAAATCAGCCCCTATAAGAGACCCTCACAGTGTGTGACTTGGCAGTAAACTCTAAGGCAGGGGTGGGCAACCTCAGTCCTGGAGGGCCGCAGTGGTTGGAGGTTTTTGTTCCATCCCAGTTTCTTGATGAGAGGTCAATTATTGCTGATGAAGCACTTATTGCTCAAGTGACACTTTTGATGCTTCATTTTAGTGGTCTCACTTGTTAAGTTTCCCCACCCTTAATTGCTTATTTCAGTCTTAAACAGCTGCATTCTATGTTTTTAATGGCTGCTTATTAGAAATAAAATGCAAATGAGAAAGTTACCAGCAGTTCTCCATCTAACGTGTTTCCGTTTACACCTGTAAAGCGGCAAAAATGAAAAGTAAAACGCAAATAATCACTGGCGCTGCCTGCTGCTCATTCAATTTTCATTTTCCACTTTGCATTTTCATTTTCAAGTTTTCAACATGCAAATAGTGAGAGTGAATGGGCGGGGCTTGGCAATTTCCCTAATATTCTTGTCCTTCGTTGCTGTAGAGCCGTTTCGTTCGATACAATACTTCTCATTTCGTCCGTGTTTAATTGACGTGATTTTCATCTTTTCACCCCCGTACTGCGAGCTTCACAGCAAAACTGTCTCACAAAATCCAAAGACCACGCATAATTGTACGATGGACGTTCAAAAAGTTTCCGTACTTTAATATTTTCGTTGGAAATGGTGAACGCGGGAGGAGTAGTAATTGTGCATTAAAAAGTTGGTACGACGGTGGGAGAATTGCATTGCAAATGAAGGTGACTGTGTAGAAGTGACGTCATTTGTTTATGAAATTCTTAATAGAGTTAATAAAACTTTTTGATCATCCCTTGTAGTTCTGAAGTAATTAATGTGCAATTTAATTACAATATTTAACATGACTGAAATAAGACTTTATTATGTTATAATTTACAGTAATCCCTCCTCCATCGCGGGGGTTGCGAAAGGTGAAAATCCGCGAAGTAGAAACCATATGTTCATAAGGTTCTTTTTATATATTTTAAGCCCTTATAAACTCTCCCACACTATTATAAACATTTCACGCACAATTATATAGCATAAACCCTTTGTATTCTCTTAGATATTAGGTAAGATTCGTTGAAATTATGTATGTAAGCACAGTTTATATACAGTAAAACCTAAATATTATTTTAAAGATATCGAGCGTCTCCGATATCACATATGTTACAGCCATTACGACAGACAGGCCACCAGCAATAAATACGTACAATGCAAGAAAAATTGTATACAGTAAATTGTGTGTACAGTGACACTAAACTATGTACATGTAATAAGTACTGTACGTAGATAATTAATTATGGTTACTCACCAACAATGACACGACGACTTGTCCGATAACGATGAGTTTAATTTTACTGCACAACAAAGGATAGCGTTACAGCTCTTCTAAAGGAGCCTCTTCAGGCGACTGTTTAGCACCGCCGTTGTTCTCCTTCCGGCAGTCTTCAATCCAAATCCCTAAAGCAGATTCCATCCAGACTACTGCCTTATCACGTCCACTTGCAACTCGTTTTGCGCCCTGGTTAAAGGACACTGCGGCAGTAGATCTTATATGCTTTTCCTCCTTTTTAAATAAAAAGAATTGTGGACTCATTGATGCCGTAATGGTGTCCTGCAGCGGTGTAGCTGTTCCCTTCCTTCAACATATCCACCTCACAGGTGGCGCAGTGGTAGTGCTGCTGCTTTGCAGTAAGGAGTCTCTGGAAGATTGTGGGATTGCTTCCCGGTTCCTCCCTGTGTGGATAGTGCTTTGAGTACTGAGAAAAGCACTATATAAATGTAATGAATTATTATTATTTTACCTTTTCTGCAATCATTTGCATCTTCTGTTGGCTCTTGGACACGGTCCCTGAAGCAGTAGCAGGAGCACGTTAATGCTGAATGAGTGAGATGAGACTTCCTGGTTAATGCAGCACTCCGTCGCTGAGCCAATCAGCAGCACACAGGAACTTAACTGCGTGCTCTGATTGGGTAGCTTCTCAGCCATCCGCCAATAGCATCTCTTGTATGAAATCAACTGGGCAAACCAACTGAGGAAGCAAGTACCAGAAGTAAAAAGACCCATTGTCCGCAGAAACCCGTGAAGCAGCGAAAAATCTGCATTATATATTTAGATATGCTTACATATAAAATCCGCGATAGAGTGAAGCTGCGAAAGTTGAAGCGTGATATAGCGAGGGATTACTGTACATTTATTTAAAAAGATCAAAATCACTTGAATTAATTCAATCGAAGCAAGAAGTACTCTATAGGTCCATGTACTGTACTTTTTGGTATTTGAAATTTCGTTTCAGAAAATATCATTTAAAAAAGATAAAGAGACACTTATTTGATTTTCAGCTTTAAAGGGAAAAATGAAAAACGTAAAACAATTACTTTTTCCCTTTTGTTCTTTCGCACATTAGAAAAGAAAAACGCAAGAAACAAGAACGAGAAAACGCCCTAAAATTGCAAGACTTAGTGTTAGTAAATGAAATCACCAAATGTTAGCTGTTTCACGGTAAGTAACAACAATAACGTTCATAAAGGAATTGCTACATCAATGAAGCAAAGTTTGCAAAGCTTGTATTTTTACCTGAGAGATGCGACTCAGTTTTTCTGCAGTCATGTCCTTGTCCCGGAGTGTCACTCTTTTACTGTTCCGAAAAACAACGTAATGGTCCATCCTCTGCTGATGCCAGTGTAACTTCAAGGCCGTCGATCGATGTGTTGTGAGAAGGGAGGACTGTTCGCACGTGTTGTCAAAAATCGCGCAGAAGAAGAAGTACTTCCGGTTTCAGACAACGAAAATACGTTTCTTTTGTTGTTTTTGAGCTATTACACTTTCATTATTTGAACCACAAATAAGTCAAGAAAAGTATGTGTAATTTTAAGTTTATGACTGCTGTTTGTTAAATTATTTGTCATATTAACATCGATAAGTGTAATGTAATATTTTTTTTATGTTTTCTTAATTAAAGGACATGACCACTGGTGCTAATTGTCCTTAAGAGATTAATGGATGATTCACATCAGTTTACATTAATCACATTTAATGCATATTCATTTTTTTTCTTTGTTTAAGCTTGTCTTTAATTCACAGCAGAAAAGAAAAATCTCAAGCAATACAATTCAGCATCTGGTGATTATATAATGTTTGTACCATTTCATGGGAGCATTATTAGTGCTGAACGACTGAATTTTGTGTGAAGAGAGTTTCTTTGCTTTTTGAAGACTCAAGTAAGATTATTAAAATTCAAATGAATTGATGATCAGCGTGAGTGCCAGCATCCTTGTAAAGTGTCACAATGTCAGCGCGCTCATGTGTTACTCAAGGGGATGACATCTCACGTCTGTTTGCTCCACAGTTCAAACAGGATCTCCTTTGTTGTTTGACGTACAATGACAGGGTTTTCACGTCAGCCATCCAGTCTGTTTGTCTCGTCTTTGTTTTTCCATTTCACTGCCATCTAAAAAGGAACTCCGGTACTGAAGTGCCATCTGCCTCGGTTACACATTTACATGTGACTCGTGCCGGCAGCTCGCAGGCAAGGAGGAGAAGAAAAGGCGATGGAGGGAACGGTTTAGAGTCTCAGTGCTGGGAGACTTGGGCATTGTCACTCCTTGTGGATACGGGGTGTGTGTGAGGTGGTAGGGTGAAAGAGAAGGAGGCCCAGTGTGTTGGCTCAAGTCCCCAGTTTGGACACAGAGAATGATGGACTCACCAGTGACTCACAGTTATTTGTTCAATGATGAGAAATACTTGTTCCTTTTAATTAAAGGTTAGAACTTTGTTAATAATCTAAAGGAAAGATGAAGAAGGTGAACAACGCCGACATTTCTTTCACTGCCCGTTTTGTTTTTATTTACAAAGAGTACCAATATTAGTGGAAGCACTATATCAATCAATCAATCAATCAATCAATCAATCAATCAATCAATCAATCAATCAATCAATCAATCAATCAATAAGTGTGTAAATATATTATCACACACTTGCGCATGGGGGACAGTTTACAGGTTCAAATTGTGTTATTCGTCAGCCAGATCGGGGGGTTGGTGCCCACACCTGATCCTCTATCCCAGGGGTGGGCAAAGTCATTCCTGGAGGGCCGCAGTGCCTTCAGGTTTTTGCATCAACTCAGTTGCTTAATTAGAAAACAATCCTTGCCAATAATTCAATTTCATGGCTTGTTAGTGTTTTAACTCGGCCATGTCAGGCCATTCTCATATCCTAGATTTGTATTTCCTTTCTAATGATATCATCTAAATGATATGAAGTCTAAAATGTATGAATAATACTCAATCTTTCACTTTCTTCTCTTCACTTTCCTCCCAAGTATTTAATTAAACCAAATAGTGCACAATACACTCAGGTGTAAATGGAAACAAGCAAAAAGGAGAAATGCTGCTTTCTTGTGTCATTTGAATCTTATTGCTAATAAAAAGCCATTAAAAACCAAGAGAACAGCTGTTTCAGACTAAAATAAGCAATAAGGGTTTAAAATCCTAATGAGCGAGACAACTAAAATGAAGCAGAAGAGTTACTTGAGCAATAAATGCTTCTTAATAAGCAACTGGGTAGGAACAAAACCCAGCAGCCACTGCGGCCCTCCAGGAATGACTATGGTCACCCCAGCTCTATCCTCTTGTTCCTCTGCAGTTCAGCCAAAGACCCTGCCTCTCGATGACATCACCACCGGTCCACCCACTGCTGACATCACTTCTGGCCGCCTCTGATGATGTCATTTCCGGTACCCAGAATCCATCTTCCTGCCACATCGGTTCTTGTTCCGGCTGCCCTGACTCCACCTCTTCCTTTTTTCCACCATATCTTACACCAGTATACAATTCAGTTGTGAATTCCATGTTTCTTTTACTTTTGCTGATTTTTCAGTATACGGAGTGACCATCCCCAAACCTTTTTCTGTCTGCTGCCCAATTTTTTATCACTATATATATATATACAGGGAGTCCCTCGAGTTACAACGTCTCGACATACGACGTTTCGAGTTTAAAACGCTCACTTCCATAAAAACGTACAAAATTGAGACGTCAGAAGGAATAAAGGTAAGGATTTTTTTTACACTCATTTCTTTCTGTTACTACAGTACAGTGTACAGTACAGTATATTTATGTCATTTTTCTTTTTCTGTGGCTTAGTTGTGTTTTTATGTTCTAGATTATGATTTTGCAAATGTGTTAGGATAGGTAAGTGACTTAGGCTGGCTGTGTTTCGACTTACAGCAAAATTTGGTTTACATCACTGTTGTAGGAACGGAACTGTGTCATAACCCGAGGACCCCCTATATATATATGTTGTGGAATAAGGCGCTATATAGGTGCCGACCCGACACAGACTGACAGCAGAGACACGGGTAAAATAAACAAAAAGATTTTATTGTCTTCAACCTTGGGAAATGTCTTCCCTGTGTCCCACTGGCCCTACACAGTCCGCAAAAACACACCAAAAGTAAAAACACCACAAGATCACTCTTCCTTCTCCTCCACTCCTCCCAGGCAGCTTTGTCCTCCTCCTCCCGACTCGAGTAGTGGCTACAGGCTGCTCTTATAGCCCATCCGGAAGTGCTGCAGGTAATAATTAACCTAATTCAGGCTGCACTTCCGAGTGTGGCTGCATTTCAGCCCACACAGGCTCGTCAAGCCCTGCAGCACCTGTTGGTAGTGGCCACGGAGCCCAACAGGGACGTAGTGTGCATCCCATGGCTGCTCCCCCGGATCCATCTGCCACAATATATACAGTGCATCCGGAAAGTATTCACAGCGCATCACTTTTTCCACATTTTATTATGTTACAGCCTTATTCCAAAATGGATTAAATTAATTTTTTTCCTCAGAATTCTACACACAACACCCCATAATGACAATGTGAAAAAAGTTTACTTGAGGTTTTTGCAAATTTATTAAAAATAAACAAACTGAGAAATCCCATGTCCATAAGTATTCACAGCCTTTGCTCAATACTTTGTCGATTCACCTTTGGCAGCAATTCCAGCCTCAGGTCTTGTTGAATATGATGCCACAAGCTTGGCACACCTATCCTTGGCCAGTCTGGCCCATTCCTCTTTGCAGCACCTCTCAAGCTCCATCAGGTTGGATGGGAAGCGTCGGTGCACAGCCATTTTAAGATCTCTCCAGAGATGTTCAATCGGATTCAATTCTGGGCTCTGGCTGGGCCACTCAAGGACATTCACAGAGTTGTCCTGAAGCCACTCCTTTGATATCTTGGCTGTGTGCTTAGGGTCGTTGTCCCCAGTCTGAGGTCAAGAGCGCTCTGGAGCAGGTTTTCATCCAGGATGTCTCTGTACATTGCTGTGGTCATCTTTCCCTTTATCCTGACTAGTCTCCCAGTCCCTGCTGCTGAAAAACATCCCCACAGCATGATGCTGCCACCACCATGCTTCACTGTAGGGATGGTATTGGCCTGGTAATGAGCGGTGCCTGGTTTCCTCCAAACGTGACGCCTGGCATTCACACCAAAGAGTTCAATCTTTGTCTCATCAGACCAGACAATTTTCTTTCTCATGGTCTGAGAGTCCTTCAGGTGCCTTTTGGCAAACTCCAGGTGGGCTGCCATGTGCCTTTTACTAAGGAGTGGCTTCCGTCTGGCCACTCTACCATACAGGCCTGATTGGTGGATTGCTGCAGAGATGGTTGTCCTTCTGGAAGGTTCTCCTCTCTCCACAAAGGACCTCTGGAGCTCTGACAGAGTGACCATCGGGTTCTTGGTCACCTCCCTGACTAAGGCCATTCTCCCTTGATCGCTCAGTTTAGATGGCCGGCCAACTCTAGGAAGAGTCCTGGTGGTTTCAAACTTCTTCCACTTACGGATGATGGAGACCACTGTGCTCATTGGGACCTTCAAAGCAGCAGAAATTTTTCTGTAACCTTCCCCAGATTTGTGCCTCGAGACAATCCTGTCTCGGAGGTCTACAGACAATTCCTTTGACTTCATGCTTGGTTTGTGCTCTGACATGAACTGTCAGCTGTGGGACCTTCTATAGACAGGTGTGTGCCTTTCTAAATCATGTCCAATCAACTGAATTTACCTCAGGTGGACTCTAATGAAGCTGCAGAAACATCTCAAGGATGATCAGGGGAAACAGGATGCACCTGAGCACAATTTTGAGCTTCATGACAAAGGCTGTGAATACTTATGTACATGTGCTTTCTCAATTTTTTTATTTTTAATAAATTTGCAAAAATCTCAAGTAAACTTTTTTCACGTTGTCATTATGGGGTGTTGTGTGTAGAATTCTGAGGAAAAAAATGAATTTAATCCATTTTGGAATAAGGCTGTAACATAAGAAAATGTGGAAAAAGTGATGCGCTGTGAATACTTTCTGGATGCACTGTACAGTATATATATATTCATGGCATTCATAGTCTGAATCACAATCTGATTGTATGGGTGGTTACCTACCAGGTAACGCTTGTGGTTGGTCAGCAAGCCGGCTAACATCCGCCATGGTGCCCTCTTTCAGTTGCGAGAAGCAGATCATAGAATGGTTGAAAATAGTTTTACTGTCAAATAATGCAAAGAGTATGCGACACGTGTTTCGCCCTAATTCTAATTCAGACTACGAATGCCATGAATGTAATTACCCCGATCTACATGCTGTCAAATGAACGAACCACACACCGTGGCGCAACGTTAGGGGCTTCGCCTCTAGCGCTGACGTCTGAGGTTCGATTCCCAAGAGGGAGCGCAGTGAGTGTGTACGCCTGATGAGCCCAGAATTAGGGCGAAACACGTGTCGCGTACTCTTTGCATTATTTGACAGTAAAACTATTTTCAACTATATATATATTCTAGTCATTAAGCCCATTACAATAACGGGCGCTAGAACAGTAGTGCATAAACATTAGTAGGAACAAGTGGCAAGGGACTTTGACCTCATTCTTTTTGTTGGTCGTATTTTTCTTTCTTTCTGCCTTTCTTTTGTTGATGTTTACTTGCTGAGCTGACTGTTCTTCGTGGGCTGCCGTCGTGTATTGTGTGTCTTTAATTTTCTGTGACAGTAATACCGTCTTGTACGTCCGCTGGCTTGTACGTCTGTAATATACCTTTAATTTTCTCTGGTGGTAATACAGGCGTGTGCGTCGGTAATATGCCTTTAATATTCTCTGACAGTAATACTGGCTTGTATGTGGCTGTAATATGCGTCACTGTATTGTGTACCTTTAATTTCCTCTTGCAGTAATACTGGTTTGTATTTCTGTAAAACGCCTCTAACTTTCTCTGACAGTAATATTGCGCATCGCACACACACGGACACCTGGACACACATAAGGATTTTATTAAAGAGGATATATATATATATATATATATATATATATATATATATATATATATATATATATATATATATATATATATATATAGTAAGAGAGTGGATGCTTGGTGGCTCAGGATGCTCAGGACACAAGTTAAAAGCACCAAGAACACTTTTAATCTTTTCTTCTTCTAAAATAGTGCCTCCAAAGCACCACAGCCACAATAAACACAACAGTAAAGTAATAGTAGTTCCTTCCTTCACACCTCCCAGCAAGCTCTGTCCTACTACCTCTCAACTCCGGCTCACTTGCTGGGTCTCCAACAGTACTTCATATAGTCCTTTTGACCCAGAAGTGCTTCTGTCCTTCTGCCCACATGACTTGCTCACACTTCGGGATCAGATGGAGAACTGGCTTTATCTTCAGCCTGGAAGTACTTCAGGGCTCCCGTCCTCATGACTTAGGAGTGCTTCTGGGCTATGGATGAGGCATGGCTCCTCCGGTCCTCTCACAGCTCCTCCTGGCGGCACCCACGGTACCCAACAGGGCTGAGATACTGAACTCCAAGTCCCAGGATGCCCTTCGGCTATCCGGGGCACCGTTACATTCCAGGGGAGCTTCCATCTAGCGTTTTGGGGGAGGCAGTGCCCTGGAAAAAGCTACCTTCCTCCATCCTTCCATCTCAGGGGCGTCCCGGCTGGGATGAGCTGCTGGCCGTCCCCCACAATATATATATATATATATAGTGAAAGAAGCACAAAAGACAAAGATAAAGGGTTTGGAGTTCCACCCCTATATTAATAATAGTGTCTTAAAAAGATGCGATGAGTGCCAAGTAGACTCAAATGACTGAATCCAAAATGGAACTATCTGGGGAAGCCAAGTGGCTGACTTTATTGGCGGTGGAAAGGAAGAGGAGGGTCCAACGGGGATCAGGCGGAAGTGAGGTCAGTAGGAGGGTGTGGTCTGGAGACGGCTCAGTTATTGGAGTTGATCAACTAAGCATCTCATCACATATATTTTTTCCTGCCTTCCATCCAGTGCTGCCAAAATAAGCTGAGGTGACCCTGAATTTCATTAAGTTGCTTGGAGAACGTTATGTCATATATTTTAGCAAAACTGCTCAAAGAGCGGGCCGATACAGTCGTTAAGAGCCAAGTACTTTAATAAATTCGGCATAATTTGATAATACGAAGGCCACTCTTGCATTTGCATTACTCCATTTTCCATATTAATTGTGGCAATTATAAAACATTTAAAATGTGTGCTTCTAGCGATTTCCTACTGTGTGGAGGATTTTTTAGGTGAGCCTCACTCCTTGCTGTAATGCCATTTATTACATTAATCATTATGGTGCAGGTAAAGACTGAGAATGTAATTTAAAAAGATAATAGACTATCGGTAATTCCATTTGAAACTTCCCAAAAGAGCTTGCTGTATTAATATGAATCCAATGAAGCATGCTAATCGACATATAAAGTGTCCATAAACAAGTCCCATTCATTTAATTGAAAAGTTTCTTAACAAAACCTTTACTTCTTAGAGCTTGGTCGCCCAGCATCAAAGGATAATAACAATAATTGACAATTTAACTAGCAATTAAGGCAGCACTTGAAATGCATTCATTAGAGCGGCAGCAGCTTCTGAAGGGAACTGTGGGAAGGAGCGCAGAGTCACCGGGGTGGGGGGCTTAGGGGCACATGAGACGGAGACGTTTGAGAGCCCTGCTGCTCCCTTTGATTTGGGGGTACAGGGGTGTGATACTCGGTCTGGGGCCCAGTTGTCTCCGTGTCATTGTGGGTTGGCTGCAGCATCTTGGATTTATACGTGTTAGCTTAACTGGCCTGGTGTGAGTGAGGATCAAATGGTGCTCAGTGCTGCCATTTACTCCTACCATAAATAAATGGTAAAACAATAAAAAAAAATGGATGGATAATGTCCACAATAAAACAACAGAATGGATTGTTTCATAAGCCAAAAATGCTGTGTATTTCTTATTACATTCCTGTAATCGGGAGAATGATAAATAGGAAAGGCACTTGATTGAGAGATAGCAAGGAAAGGTAACTATAAAATAGGTATATAGAAAAAAGGCACTATGTAATAGGGATATATGAAAGGCACTATATGAAGGATTGATAAACAGAAAAAGCACAAACTAACAGATGTATAGAGAAAGCACTGTATATCTCATAAAAAAACACTATATAACAGATAGACAGATA
This sequence comes from Erpetoichthys calabaricus, assembly GCF_900747795.2. NCBI lineage: Eukaryota > Metazoa > Chordata > Cladistia > Polypteriformes > Polypteridae > Erpetoichthys > Erpetoichthys calabaricus. Next base: position 207,131,997 of record NC_041399.2, on the reverse strand, counting down.
AGAAAGAAACTATATTTTAGATAGATAGATAGATAGATAGATAGATAGATAGATAGATAGATAGATAGATAGATAGATAGATAGATAGATAGATAGATAGACTGGAAGCAAAAGTGAAAGGCACTATTTAAGATAGATAGATAGATAGGAAAACATTGCATAATAGATAGAGATTTAGCAAAGGTAATACAGTATATGATAAATGGATTGAAAGGTACATGTGAAAGGTGCTATATGATTCATATATAAAAAAGGCACGGTATGATAGACAAATAGTGTGGTCACTGAAAGGAAATGAAGATTCACAAAGAGAAACAACCTGTTGTTAGGAAGCAGTCCAAACAAAAACAAGTACTCGATGACATTGAACAAACAAAAAGCAGGGTCCTAGTTTGAGGAACCTTTTTCTCAGCTGGTAAGTCTATGACAGTCACGGCAGGAAGGAGTTCCATCCTGCGATGTGTTCTCATATCAAGTCAGGCCTCCTTCCGGGGCGTACAGGATATATATTGGGGAAACTGGAAGGGGCAGAGTAATTTGCCCATACTGGGTGTCTTCTCGGCACTGTGAAGGACCAAACAGAGGACAAGGTTAGCACCAGCACCCCCTCTTGACCCAGAGTGGAAGCACATACCTCAAAAGAGCCTGGCGGATGATCTTTATAAAAGGCAGTATATGATTGTCATATAACTAGATTGCAAAATGCACTATAGATGTGGAAGGCACAACATGATTAATATATAATAGATAGATAGATGGATAGATAGAGTGAATGGCACTTTATAATAGATAGCTAGCTAGCAAGATAGATAGACAGATACAGTAACAAAAGGCACTATATTAGATATATAGATAGGAAAACACTATATAAAAGATAGATAGATTGATGAGAAAGGCACTATGAGATAGATAGATAGATAGATAGATAGATAGATAGATAGATAGATAGATAGATATGAAAGGCAGTATATAATAGATAGATAGATAGATAGATAGATAGGAAAATCACTATATAACAGATAGATAGATAGATGAGAAAGGCACTTTATGATAGATAGATAAATAGATAGATAGATAGATATGAAAGGCAGTATATAATAGATAGATAGATAGATAGACAGAGAGACAGTTGGATTAACAGAGAGACAGATAGATAGATAGATAAGGCATTATATAATGGATAGATAGATAGATAGATAGATAGATATATAGATAGGAAAATCACTATATGATAGATAGATAGATAGATGAGAAAGGCACTGTATAAAGGATAGGCTGAGCCTATCGAAGCTGCACTGGGTGCAGGGTGACACATGAATCACAAGCCCATCAAGAGGTCAGGTGTCACACACATGTATTAGAATCACAAATTAAACTAACACGGATTTTTGCCGTATCTCCTTTATCAATGCTTTTGAGGATTTGTAAGACCTGGATTAGATCCTCACAAAGTCTCTTGTGTTTGAGACTCAACAGGTCTATGTCAGAGTAGGACACGTCTTTAAGTCCTGAGATGTACTTGGCTGCTCTCCTCTGCACAACTTCAAGATCTGCTATGTCTTTCTTGTAGCGTGGTGGTCAGAACTGCACATGATATTCCAGATGTGGTCTCACTAGTGCGTTATTTAATCTGAGTATAATGCCCTTCAATTTATATTCAAGCACTTTTTGCGATATTACCTAACATTTCATGTGACTTTTTCACCCATTCCATGTATTTCTTAGATGATAAAAATATTGAGTCAGGTTTCTGTAGGCCTGTGTCTCCCATCTTATATTTACTGCATAATTAATGTTCTTTTTGTCCCACATGTAGCACTTTGTATTTGCCCAGTTCTGAGGTTTCGTCCAAGTCTTCTTGAATTGTTTTTTCTGCCTCCTCAAAGTCAACCTTTCCTTTAAGTTTAGTATCATCAGCTAGGAATGCAGCTCAGATATACTGATTACTGTGAATGGGACAGCTGTACTAAAGGGTCTCATTACATTAAAAGAACTGGCCACTCCAGGGCAAAAAAGTGTGGCACTTGAACCACTTGTCGACCCAACAAAGATATTTTTGCCTCCTCTTTGTATCAAAAGTTTGTGAACTTGATGAACAAGGAAGGTGAAAGATTTTGATAATTGAGACCAATGTTTCCATTGATAACTGATACCAAGACAAAGGAAGGGATTTTTATGGGTCCAAAAAATCAGACATATCATCAGTGCAAAGAAGTCTGAAGATTTGCCTGTGGGGCCGTTGTTGTTGTTGAGAATTTTCTTGAGAACTACAGAGCACTGAACTACATCCAAGTACATGTTCATGTGGTGTTAAAAAGCAGCACTGACTCCATTGCCACGAAGATTCAGTCATTGAGGTACAGTGTCACAGCTGTTGGTCGCAGGATGGATATGCAGTACGCCATTAAATGGTCCCCATTTGTTCACAAAGTCCCGTATACTGTGAGACGTTTAAATCAGGTCTCACTCGTCCATATTGTCTAACCCACAGAGCCATTGCCTGCTGAGTTTAAAATGCACTTTGGATGACATCAAGCTGCAGTTCTGATTTCCCCAATGATTCCCTTACCTCCGCTCTCCTTTCTCTGCCTTGGTTGCAGGATAAAGCCAAATCAATGTAAAGGCCCTGCTCCCCCCTCCGCCTTGTTGGGGATTTGACAAATTGGGTTAGAAAGCAATCACTATCTATTTCTGCCATTTGCAGTTTTCTAGTGCTGCGCTTCCAATTGTTTTTTTGCATGCATTTCTGTAGGAAATTGAATCCCCTCATCTGACTGGCTCGTCGTGTTCTCGGGCTTCTAATTTCACTGCGTAATGATACAGCCTTTCATGTCACATAATATGTTCTATGAAATCTTTTGACAAACTGTATGTTTTATATGTTAATAGTAAGACTCATGTACCTTAATTGATCATAATAATAATAATAGACAAAGTCCTGTGTAGAATCAGATCAAAAAATATCCAGAAGATCACACTCCTTGGCATGGCCCACATTCTGCAAAGAGTCCTCAACTGAACAAAAAGCTTAGTTCAAAGCCTGAGAGGTCTGGTTGACCTCTAGGAAATGCACCAGCGTACTGCAGAGGACTAAGAGGAGGGTGTATTAGTAATAATTATAATAATAATAAAAATACCAGCACAGCTAGGTGTTCCAACGATGGACTAGTGGTACGAACATACAGCAGATGCAGTCGTTGACACTAGAGAGTGTGTCATCATGTGGGACAAGACCATTCCCACAGACTGTACCATCACCACCAACAGGCCAGACATTGTGTTCCATGACAAGAAGAGCAAGGCATGTATCTTCATTGATGTGATGATCCCAAATGACATCCTGAGCAAGGAGGCAGAGAAGTTAATCAAGTACAAAGACCTAGAGATCGAAGTCAGACGCATAAGGAACACAAGGACAAGACTGGCTCCAGCAGTAATTATAGGTGCATTGGGAACCATCAAGACCGGGTTCCAAGAGCAGCTGCTAAGTCAGTATAAAGACCTAGAGATCGAAATCAGGTGCATGTGGATCACATGGACAAGAGCAGCTCCAGTAGTCATAGACTGGCAAGCAAGAGCTGCTGGACAAACTCCTGTGTGGAGTCAATGATAAAAGAGATCCAGAAGTTCGCACTCCTTGGCACGACCTGCATTCTTTGACGAGTCCTCAGCTGAGCTACAAGCTGAATTCAAAGCCTGAGAGGTCTTGTTGACCTTTGGAAAACGCACCAGTGTACCTTAGTGCACTGAGAGGTGGGTGCAATAATAATACTAATAATAATAATAACAGCACCTCTGGGTGTTCCGATGATGGACAAGTGGTACGAACATAAACCAGACGCGGTCATTGACACTGGAGACTGTGTCATCATGTGGAACAAGAACATTCACACAGAATGTACCATCATTGCGAATAGGCTGGACATCATGCTTCATGACAAGAAGAGCAAGTCATGCGTCTTCATCGATGTGACGATTCCAGATGACAACAACATCCTGAGCAAGGAGGCAGAGAAGATCATCAAGTATAAAGACCTAGAGATCAAAGTCAGATGCATGTGGAACACGAGGACAAGAACGGCTCCAGTAGTTCTTGACATACCGGGAACCATCAAGAGCAAGCTGGAAAAAACACTGTGTGTTGAGTCAACACAAATAATAATAATAATAATAACAGCACAGCTAGGTGTATCAGCGGTACGAACATACACCAGACATGGTCGTTGACACCAGAGACTGTGTCATCATGTGGGATAAGATTGTTCTATGACAAGAAGAGCAGGTCATGTATCTTCATCAAAGTGACAATCACAGATGACAACAACATCCTGAGCAAGGACTATCAAGTATAAAGACCTAGAGATCGAAGTCGTGTGCATGTGGATGACATGGACAAGAGCAGCTCCAGTAGTCATAGACTGGCCTCCAAGCTGCTGGATAAACTCCTGTGTGGAGTCAGTGATAAAAGAGATCCAGAAGATTGTACTCCTCAGCACAGCCCGCATTCTGTGATGAGTCTTCAGCTGAACAACAAGCTGAGTTCAGAGCCTGAGAGGACAGCTTGAATATATCAGCGTACAGTGCATCCGGAAAGTATTCACAGCGCATCACTTTTTCCACATTTTATTATGTTACAGCCTTATTCCAAAATGGATTAAATTCATTTTTTTCCTCAGAACTCTACACGCAACACCCCATAATGACAACGTGAAAAAAGTTTACTTGAGACTTTTGCAAATTTATTAAAAATAAAAAAATTGAGAAAGCACATGTACATAAGTATTCACAGCCTTTGCTCAATACTTTGTTGATGCACCTTTGGCAGCAATTCCAGCCTCAAGTCTTTTTGAATATGATGCCACAAGCTTGGCACACCTATCCTTGGCCAGTTTCGCCCATTCCTCTTTGCAGCACCTCTTAAGCTCCATCAGGTTGGATGGGAAGCGTCGGTGCACAGCCATTTTAAGATCTCTCCAGAGATGTTCAATCGGATTCAAGTCTGGGCTCTGGCTGGGCCACTCAAGGACATTCACAGAGTTGTCCTGACGCCACTCCTTTGATATCTTGGCTGTGTGCTTAGGGTCGTTGTCCTGCTGAAAGATGAACCGTCGCCCCAGTCTGAGGTCAAGAGCGCTCTGGAGCAGGTTTTCATCCAGGATGTCTCTGTACATTGCTGCAGTCATCTTTCCCTTTATCCTGACTAGTTTCCCAGTCCCTGCCACTGAAAAACATTCCCACAGCATGATGCTGCCACCACCATGCTTCACTGTAGGGATGGTATTGGCCTGGTGATGAGCGGTGCCTGGTTTCCTCCAAACGTGATGCCTGGCATTCACACCAAAGAGTTCAATCTTTTTCTCATCAGACCAGAGAATTTTCTTTCTCATGGTCTGAGAGTCCTTCAGGTGCCTTTTGGCAAACTCCAGGAGGGCTGCCATGTGCCTTTTACTAAGCAGTGGCTTCCGTCTGGCCACTCTACCATACAGGCCTGATTGGTGGATTGCTGCAGAGATGGTTGTCCTTCTGGAAGGTTCTCCCCTCTCCACAGAGGACCTCTGGAGCTCTGACAGAGTGACCATCGGGTTCTTGGTCATCTCCTTGACTAAGGCCCTTCTCCCCTGATCGCTCAGTTTAGATGGCCGGCCAGCTCTAGGAAGAGTCCTGGTGGTTTCGAACGTCTTCCACTTACGGATGATGGAGACCACTGTTCTCATTGGGACCTTCAAAGCAGCAGAAATTTTTCTGTTACCTTCCCCAGATTTGTGCCTCGAGAAAATCCTGTCTCGGAGGTCTACAGACAATTCCTTTGACTTCATGCTTGGTTTGTGCTCTGACATGAACTGTCAACTGTGGGACCTTATATAGACAGGTGTGTGCCTTTCCAAATCATGTCCAGTCAACTGAATTTACCACAGGTGGACTCCAATGAAGCTGCAGAAACATCTCAAGGATGATCAGGGGAAACAGGATGCACCTGAGCTCAATTGTGAGCTTCATGGCAAAGGCTGTGAATACTTAACGTACATGAGCTTTCTCAATTTTTTTATTTTTAATAAATTTGCAAAAATCTCAAGTAAACTTTTTTCACATTGTCATTATGGGGTGTTGTGTGTAGAATTCTGAGGAAAAAAATGAATTTAATCCAATTTGGAATAAGGCTGTAACATAACAAAATGTGGAAAAAGTGATGCGCTGTGAATACTTTCCGGATGCACTGTATGTTAGAGTGCTGAGAGCAGAATGGTGATAATAATAATAATAATAATGTCACAGGGAGTTTGCCCTGCAAAGGACTTGCTCCCCATATTGGGCTGTTTCCCCCCAGCTCTTGCTCCATAGCGCTGAGCGGCACAAACAGTTTAGAAAATGAATGGATCGATGAATGATAAGAATACGAATAGGAATAATAATAACAGGTTGAGCATGCCTAATCCAAATTGCCTAGGACCAGAGGTATTTCCGATATTTTTGGATTTTGGAATGTTTGTATATACATACCGAGATTTCTTTGTGATGGGACCCAAGTCTAAACAGAAAATATATTTATATGAGAATGGGCCCCAAACATTGCAGGTCAGGATAAGGACGGAATATCTTGAAGTAGCTGGTCGACAGCAAGTACAGAATGAGCAGCACGGCAGTGGAGATGATCAGCCATTTCATTGTCGAGTGTACAAAATTGGATTCTACCGAGTGTAGAAACTGGTACAGCAGAGTTAATAGTATGGAAAAATAAGCTAGGTATATATTTGAAGCATATATTAAGCACTTATGCTAAACATACTGTATATCTGAGTAATCCAAGCATATATTTGACTGTATGATGAGCACTGGAGATGCAGTATGTGAGTTACGTTTTTTAAACCCAGAGTTGTGTTGGGTGATATTATATCAGAGGTTTGGGGCTCAGTGGTGCCCTCCTGTGATTGCACTGTCCACTCTCCTACAACCAGCCATTCTTTAATGTTATCAATTCCTTTTCCTACTCGCTGTTTCCAATTTCTTTTTCTCTCTGTCATCATTCTGATTAGCCTCTGTTCTCCCATCCTGGAGACGTGACCAAGGTGACCCAACTTCCGTTCCTTAATAACTTGGCCAACTGTGTTTTCTCGTTTTAGATCTTTTCACATCGTTTCATTTTTCACCTCTTGTCTCCATGCAAGTTTTCAAATCTTCCTGCAATATCTCATTCCAAACACCTTCTTTCTTTTCTTCTTCCGCAATGTCTATGTTCTACAGGAATAAAGTAATGTAGGGATTGGCCTGAACCACTGGGTTACAAATGGATGGATGGGTAATAATCCTCCTTGTAATTAATAATCATCTTCTCTTTGACTCCAAATTCGATTAAGTGGTTAAAAAATGGACGGATGAAAAAATCATATGAATAATCATATGATTTTCTAACCCACTTAATCCTGAGCAGGTTTGTGAGGGGTGCTGGAGTCTATCCCAGCTAGCACAGGGCACCAGGCAGGAACAAACCCTGGACTGGGTGCCATTCCATCGTAGGGCAAACACACACACAGGCCAGTTTGGCATCGCCAATTTACCCAACCTTCATGACTATGAATGGATGGAGGAATCCCACACAGACATGGGAAGAAGCGTGCAAACTCCACACAGGGACGCAAACCCAGCCGCACAACGACTGTGACACCACGTGACTAGTGTGGGAGACAGCCTCAGGGCTCATTTAATGCTTGTTACACTCCGAGCCATGGGATGGCACTGTTGCTTGATGCCTTCTCCCTTCCTCCCTCCGCAGAAAAGATGACTGATGGTTCTCCCTTCCCTGACGTCACTTCTCGTTCCCATCCTCCTGAACCCGCCCCTTCTGGTTGGCAGCCTTGACAACCGTCATCGTCGCCATCTTGGGTAGTGTGAAGAAGGCTGGCATCTGAACAAGACGTTTTTTTTACCGTTTTCTGATTTTTCTGATTCTGATTTTGCCCATTAAAAAATAGGTGGTCCGACTCTTTGTGACTTGTGCTTGTGTCTTATTACAAGAGTAATAAACAATTTTTAAAATAATATCAAGGTCAGCAACCCTGAACTTTATCTTGTCACATGTCGCATGGCAGCAGATAAAGCAGGCAGTCCAGAATTCCTTTCATCCATTGGTGTCCACAGTTGTGTCATCATAGGCTTTTCATGCACGACGGTGTCATGTAGCAAAATGTCAAAGAACTAAATCCCATTGATGAAAGATGGGGGACAAAGAAGAATGGCAGGAATTGGGCAAACAAACGGAAACCGAGCAGCAGAACATCAGGTCAGAACTAGAAACTTGGTGGACTTTGGCTTCAATGAGGAGGATGATGGGACAAGACACTACACGTAAAAGTCCTGTCTTCATTTTACTATATATCTATTTAGATAGATAGATAGATACTTTATTAATCCCAAGGGGAAATTCACATACTCCAGCAGCAGCATACTGATAATAACAATATTAAATTAAAGAGTGATAACAATGCAGGTGAAAACAGACAATAACTTTATATAATGTTAACGTTTACCCCGCCGGATGGAATTGAAGAGTCGCATAGTGTGATGGAGGAATGATCTCCTCAGTCTGTCGGTGGAGCAGGATGGTGACAGCAGTCTGTCACTAAAGCTGCTCCTCTGTCTGGAGATGATCCTGTTCAGTGGATGCAGTGGATTCTCCATGATTGACAGGAGTCTGCTCAGCGCCCATCACTCTGCCACAGATGTCAAACTGTCCAGCTCCATGCCTACAATAGAGCCTGCCTTCCTCACCAGTTTGTCCAGGCGTGAGGCGTCCCTCTTCTTTATGCTGCCTCCCCAGCACACCATCGCGTAGAAGAGGGCGCTCACCACAACTGTCTGATAGAACATCTGGAGCATCTTATTGCAGATGTTGAAGGACGCCAGCCTTCTAATGAAGTATAGTCAGCTCTGTCCTCTCTTGCACAGAGCATCAGTATTGGCAGTCCAGTCCAATTTATCATCCAGCTGCACTCCCAGGTATTTATAGGTCTGCACCCTCTGCACACAGTCACCTCTGATGATCACGGGGTCCATGAGGGGTCTGGGCCTCCTAAAATCCACCACCAGCTCTTTGGTTTTGCTGGTGTTCAGGTGTAGGTGGTTTGAGTTGCACTATTTAACAAAGTCATTGATTAGGTTCCTATACTCCTCCTCCTGCCCACTCCTGATGCAGCCCACGATAGCAGTGTCGTCAGCGAATTTTTGCACGTGGCAGGACTCCGAGTTGGATTGGAAGTCCGATGTATATACAGTAGGCTGAACAGGTCCGGAGAAAGTACAGTCCCCTGTGGTGCTTCTGTGCTGCTGACCACAATGTCAGACCTGCAGTTCCCGAGACACACATACTGAGGTCTGTCTTTAAGATAGTCCACCATCCATGCCACCAGGTATGACTCTACTCCCATCTCTGTCAGCTTGTCCCTAATGAGCAGAGGTTGGATGGTGCTGAAGGCTCTAGAGAAGTCCAGAAACATAATTCTTACAGCACCACTGCCTCTGTCCAAGTGGGAGAGGGATCGGTGTAGCATGTAGATGATGGCATCCTCCGCTCCCACCTTCTCCTGGTATGCGAACTGCAGAGAGTCGAGGGCATGGCAGACCTGTGGCCTCAGGTGGTGAAGCAGCAGCCGCTCCATGGTCTTCATCACATGTGATGTCAGGGCGACAGGCCTGGGACTGGGGTGAAGCAAGATATTTTCCAAAGCCTCGGGACGCTCCCCTGTTCCAATTCCATTTCAATTTACTCATTGAACTACAGTGTGAACCCAATAAAGAGTAGAAAAGCTGGCTCATATGACAATATTTAGCTGCTGGATCATTAAAACAAACATATTTGTTGTACTAACTGAAAACCCCGAGAGAGAGAGAGGGAGAGAGACCAGCAATGATATGTCAGGCATGTTGCATTTGGCCCCCTGCAGCTTACTGAAAGCTCAAAATTGCTTCTGTGCTGTGGCTGGAGTTTTCATTACTACACATGAACCCCACCGGGGGGATCTTCCTAGAAAATGCTGCCGACCCGAACGTCCCTAAGACAAGTTTCTGAGCTAACTGAGGGCAGGCAGCGTTGGTTTAAGTTGCTGTGGCTCACACTCACACAGAGTTCTAGAATGTTCCATACACCTCAAACCTTGACATTTTAGTACAGTGGGCGAGAGCTCAGGTCACGGGCATATCGTAAATGTAAAGCAAACAAAATTAAAATATAGCATTAAACGTAACGCAATTCTGTACTGAACTAGCCGTGTGTTACTTGGCCTCACCCAGTCGTGGCCTCAGTTATAGTTGGGAGCAGGCAGTGATAGCGCATCGCTGCACCCACCACACAATGAACCACCTGGATTGGGAGCCGAGTGCACCCGAGTGAAACGAACAGCCTTGGCAGACGAAAAAAGAGTTTGGGGCAGCCACCCATATACTTGAATCCTGTCTGCAAAAAGGCAAATTATAAGCAGAGTTGTATACAGAATTGAGTCCAAGACAACACTGAGTTCGTGCAGGAAGTGGTCTGGGTTTTATGGCAGTTCGGCGGAAATAATGTCATGGAGGCCGGAACTGGAAGTGATGTCATGGTGAGTGGAACTGGAAGTGACATCTTTGTGACCGGAACCGGAAATGACGTCATAGAGACTGGAACCATCCATCCATCCATTATCCAACACACTATATGCTAACTACAGGGTCACGGGGGTCTGCTGGAGCCAATCCCAGCCAACACAGGGCGCAAGGCAGGAAACAAACCCCGGGCAGGGCGGCAGCCTACCGCAGGGCGCATACACATAATCCTAAATTGTCCCTAGTGTGACTGGAACTGGAAGTGACATATTTGTGACTAGAACCGGAAGTGCCGTCATGGTGACTAGAAAACGGAAGTGACGTCTTTGTGACAGGAATCGGAAGTGATGTCTTCCTGGCTGGACCCGGAAGTGACATTATGGGAATCAGGCAGGATTTCCCTTGTCTGGTCTGCAGAGTTGAAAGAGAAAGGTTTAATGCACCCTGCCATCCCCTGGCCTGGCGTGGAATTACCTTCTTTTGGTCCTTCTAGCTGCCTCCCATGACACATCTCAGCAACACACATTGGTTAGTCGAATGTATCAGACGTACTGGGTAACGGAGTACTTTACTGTATACAAGATTTGATTTTTTTTTTTAATAATTCATTTGAGCTGCCTAGCGTTGAACCTGCTACCTTCAATCCTTGGTGGCGTTGGTGTAAACGAGAGTGCAGTAGAGCTCCGTGTTAAAGTGGCATTTGGTAAACATCACAAAGGGGATTTAAAGTGGATTCATTCAAAGGTAAAAACTGCAAGAATCTTGACTCTCTGTTAGCAACAACGTCTAAAATTAAGTAATTAATTCTGAAACTAGAAGCTGTTGGCATCAGAGGTAACCTACAAAGACGATCTCAAGTTGGTTAGCTGGCAGGAGACAAAGAGGATGGGTAAGAGGAGAATGGAGTGAGGTGATCAGTGGAGTCCCTCAGGGGGGTCTATCCTTGGACCCCTCCTGTTATTAATGCTCCTTAGGGACAAGCTGACAGAGATGGGAGTAGATTCATACCTGGTGGCATGGATCGTGGACTATCTTAAAGACAGACCTCAGTATGTGCGTCTCGGGAATTGCATGTCTGACATTGTGGTCAGCAACACAGGAGCGCCACAGGGGACTGTACTTTCTCCGGTCCTGTTCAGCCTATATACATCAGACTTCCAATACAACTCGGAGTCCTGCCACGTGCAAAAGTTTGCTGATGACACTGCTATCGTGGGCTGCATCAGGAGTGGACAGGAGGAGGAGTATAGGGACCTAATCAATGACTTTGTTAAATGGTGCAACTCAAACCACCTACAACTGAACACCAGCAAAACCAAGGAGCTGGTGGTGGATTTTAGGAGGCCCAGACCCCTCATGGACCCCGTGATCATCAGAGGTGACTGTGTGCAGAGGGTGCAGACCTATAAATACCTGGGAGTGCAGCTGGATGATAAACTGGACTGGACTGCCAATACTGATGGTCTGTGCAAGAGAGGACAGAACCCACTATACTTCCTTAGAAGGCTGGCGTCCTTCAACATCTGCAATAAGATGCTGCAGATGTTCTATCAGACGGTTGTGGCGAGCGCCCTCTTCTACGCGGTGGTGTGCTGGGAAGGCAGCATTAAGAAGAGGGACGCCTCACGCCTGGACAAACTGGTGAGGAAGGCAGGGTCTGTTGTTGGCATGGAGCTGGATAGCTTGACATCTGTGGCAGAGCGACGGGCGCTGAGCAGGCTCCTGTCAATAATGGAGAATCCACTGCATCCACTGAACAGGATCATCTCCAGACAGAGCAGCAGCTTCAGCGACAGACTGCTGTCACCGTCCTGCTCCACTGACAGACTGAGAAGATCGTTCCTCTCTCACACTATGTGACTCTTCAATTCCACCCCATGGGGTAAACGTTAACATTATACAAAGTTATTGTCTGTCTGTATACCTGCATTGTTATCAATCTTTAATTTAATATTTTCTTTATCAGTATGCTGCTGCTGGAGTATGTGAATTTCCCCTTGGGATTAATAAAGTATCTATCTATCTATCTATCTATCTATCTATCTATCTATCTATCTATCTATCTATCTATCTATCTATCTATCTATCTATCTATCTATCTATCTATCGAGAATGATTCTGGTGTATTCATAGATGACACTATAATCAGAGGGGTGGCAGACACTGAGGAGGCAGCAAAAAGAATTCAAAAAAGACCTGGACAAGCATGAGAACTGGGCGATCATCTCGAGCAGGATATTTAATATTGAAAAGTGCAAAGTGCTGCACAGGAGCAAAAGGAACATCGATTATAAATACAGGATGGTAGACGCTGTCATACAGGAAACAGCCTCTGAAAAGAATTTAGGGGTTTATGTTGTATAACATTTTCATGGACTAAGCAATGCACAGAAGCAATTAAAAAGAAAAATACAATGTTAGGTTATATTGTCTGCGGTGGGTTGGCACCGTGCCCAGGATTGTTTCCTGCCTTGTGCCCTGTGTTGGCTGGGATTGGCTCCAGCAGACCCCCGTGACCCTGTGTTCGGATTCAGCGGGTTGGAAAATGGATGGATGGATGGATGGATGGTTATATTGTTAAAACTGTTGAATATAAATCGATGGACGATATAATAGTGAGACCGCATCTGGACGGTTGTGTGCAGTTCTGGTCATCACGCTACAAGAAAGACATAGCAGCACTTGAAGCTGTGCAGAGGAGAGCAACCAAGTGCATCATGGGACTTAAGAACATGTCCTACTGTGACAGACTCGCAAAGTTAAGCAGAGGAGGCTGCATGGGGACCTCATCCAAGTTGTCAGTGGGGGCTGGTTGGGTGGTCTCGTGGCCTCGGAACCCCTGCAGATTTTGTTTTTTTTTTTTTTCTTCAGCCCTCTGGAGTTTATTTTATTTTATTTTTTTCTGTCCTCCTGGCCATCGGACTTTACTTTATTCTTTGTTAATTGGTATTGCCTAATCTTATTTTTATATTTTTCTTTTTTCTTTCTTCATCTTGTAATGCATTTGTATGAAAACGCGCTCTATAAATAAATGTTGTTGTCAAAATCCTCAAAGGCATTGATAAAGAAGATCCAGCGACATTCTTTCAGTTTAAGGGGCAATCAGGACGTCAGTGGAAATTACCCATTTAATTAGTCCATTTAAAATGACTTCTTTAACACAATAGAATGTGCAGAACATGAAGGGGTCTGAACACGTTCTTAGCCCACTGTAGTTTCTTCCTTAAGAAGAAATGAGAAAGAAAATACTTAGTGAAGCGTTTTTGTAGCACATTTTCTGCGTATGCCTCTGGAGTCTGTGACACATGCAAATAGAGAATGCTTGTTGCTGTCGCCTTGATGCAGATCATTTCTGAAATTAAGCTCGGGAAAGTAATGTGCTTCCTCAGATGGAAAATTACATTAGGTCATTGCGCAGTAGCTTAAGGTTTAATAAGCAAGAACAAAGTTATATAAAACAAACGGCTGTGGAGAAAGTTTTCTTCCTTTTATCCATCCATCCATTTTCCAACCCGCTGAATCCGAACACAGGGTCACGGGGGTCTGCTGGAGCCAATCCCAGCCAACACAGGGCACAAGGCAGGAACCAATCCTGGGCAGGGTGCCAACCCACCACATCTTCCTTTTATGTGGAGCACATTTTTGTTATTTTTATATTACAAATGGAATTTTTTTTTCTTCTCTACTATAATCTGATCCTGGTACAGATGATACCAAGTGAGGTGAGAATCTGTTAAGCCATCACAGGGGGACTTGGACAGCATTTGTGGCAAATGAAATTAAATCTCAGTAAATGTGAAAAATGACATGTGGGAAGTAAAAATGTGGGGTTTTAATACACAATGGGAGGTCTGAAAATCAAAAGTACACCTCCTGAGAAGAACTTAGGAGGCGTAGTGAACTCTACGCTATCGACTTCCAGCCAGTGTTCGGAAGCCATTAAGAAGGCTAACAGAATGTCAGGTTATATAGCGCCTTGATGTGTGGAGTACAAGTCACAGGAGGTTCTGCTCAAGCTTTATAACTCACTGGTGAGGCCTCATCTGGAGTCCTGTGTGCAGTTTGGGTCTTCAGGCTACAAAAAGGACATAGCAGCACTAGAGAAGGTCCAGAGAATAGCGACTAGGCTGAGTACAGGGCTACAGGGGATGAGTTATGAGGAAAGATTCAAAGATCTGAGCCTTTTCAGTTTAAGCAAAAGGAGATTAAGAGGAGACCTGACTGAAGGGTTTAAAATCATGAAGGGAATTAGTCCAGTGGATCGAGACGGTGACTTTAAAATGAGTTCATCAAGAACACGGGGACACAGTTGGAAACTTGTGAAGGGTAACATTCGCACAAACATGTGGAAGTTTTTCATCACAGAGAACCACAGACACTTGGAATAAGTGGCCAAGTAGTGTGGTAGACAGTTAGGACTTTTGGGACTTTCAAAACTCAACTTGATGTTATTTTGGAATAGTTAAGAGGACAGGACTGGTATGCTTTGTCAGGCTGAATGGCCTCTTCTAGTCTACATTATACTAATGCTGGTGCACTGGTCAAAGAGCTGCCTGCCAGCTTTAGAGAGCTGAGTTCAATTGCAAGCTGGCCAGTATCAGTATGAATATTTTTCCGTTATTCTGCCTTATTCTAATATGTCATGTTAATAACAATAATAATAAAACAACAACAATAATAATAACAATATGTATTATTATTATTATTGCTATTATTATTATTAATGTTATATATTTTATTTTATATAGCACCTTTCCCATGCTCAAGGTGTATATAACCAGCTTCATCCAGTTTATTACTATGGGGGCCAGAGGTTATCCTAGTGGAACTGGTGGCAAGGCAGATACCAGCTGTAGATGGGGCACACTAACGCTCATGTCCACACTCACTTATGGAGGGCCAGATTTGATTTAATTTAGGATGCACATCTTTGCGTTGCATTGTTCTTTTTTTTATCATTCTTATTGTGTCTGGAGACCTCTTCTTCAGTTCCTACATGTTGTTTGACCCATGTTCCTGCCTTATACAAAGTACTTTTGCTTTACTTAGCCTTATTCTCTGCTTTTAGGTTTCTTGCTCTGTCGAGTGTCCACTGCTTTACCGATGCAGATTTAGTATACGTCCTTTTGAACTTTGAGCTAAATTGTTGTATGAAAATGTGCTATATAAATAAATGTTGTCGTCCTTCTTGTGACATTTGAGACAGTCATTTACACACAACCCGATGTCACTATCAGGACAATAAACACGTTTTTCTTTGCACACTTTCTTATATTATTCTTTTCCTTTGCTTGTGTATGAGAGGACAGAATGTCAGTAACTGATCTGCAATATAAACGCGCCCCTTGTGTTATTGTGGGCTACCACATCACAAGGCTTTGCGACTTCCGCATTTCCCCTGACACGAACCTTGACAGTTTCCATACTGTGAAGAGTGCTTAGGGGGCTAACCTATTCCTTGTCCTACCACTTGATTGCAATCATTTTGCTTTTTTTGAATTTACCTGGCACATCATGGTGGTTTGATCATATAGTACATCAGTTTAATTATCTGTGTCAACATCTGATGACCAATAGGGGAGAAATCAAATACTGTGGAAGAAATCAATATATTAATAGGACAAGTAAGATAAAACCTCAGAGTCAGAAACCAGGCAGGAGGAAGCTTGTTTATTGCATCCTTTATTCACTATTCAGCAAATGCCAAAGAGGGAGCATTCATCACAGCACTCTGTTACAGAATGATCAAAACGGTAAGGGCATAGGTCCATGTTATATACAACTGAATTTACCTAATCACGCTGATTAATGCATATGTTTACTCTGATTGGTTTGTTGGCTTACACCCATATATCTTATCCAAATAAAGGTCAATTCTACTTGGCTCTTGTTCTTCTGAAATGTTTTTGGTTCAGCTATTATCCTTGAAATCTCTGTGTATGTGACTACTGTCCAGTCTTGTTGCTGACTTGACATCTGCTGATCTCTTCATCATCTCCTAGTACATTTTTGGGTATTTACCTCAATCTTACTCCTAGCACTGTACATTCTTGTCTTTTATTCACTTAACTATTTCAGTAGCTCTCTTCATGACATTTCTAAAACAAATGTTGAGATATTTCAATATGCAGTGCAGACCAAAATACTTAACCATTGTTACCTCTAAATTATTCACTCACACCAATTCACATGGTCATCACTATCACTTGATTCAACTGATAGTTCAGTTTCAGTTTGTTCTAAAACTGGCTTCACAGATATTTGTTTACCCGCCACTGTGTGTTTGGGCTGATGGTTCCGCCCACTCATGAATATTGATGAGTTATTTACATTGAGTGGCAGAAATATTCATGTAGAGAAAAGCCAAGCAAAATGACACCTTTTATTGGCTAACTAAAAAGATTACAATATGCAAGCTTTCGAGGCAACTCAGGCCCCTTCTTCAGGCAAGATATAATGATTACATCTTGCCTGAAGAAGGGGCCTGAGTTGCCTCGAAAGCTTGCATATTGTAATCTTTTTAGTTAGCCAATAAAAGGTGTCATTTTGCTTGGCTTTTCTCTACATTCATAATGGCTAACACGGTACAACACCCTAGTACTACAGAAATATTCATGATATTTTTGCTGCATGATGTTATTTTATCCACTAGATGGCAGCAGAATGGGTGGACATGTTGGTGAAGGGAACAGAGGAGGTGAGGAGGTGATGGGTAGGTATGGTGTCGAGAGGAATGAAGAAGGTCAGATGATAGTGGATTTTGTGAAGAGGATGGACATGGCAGTGGTGATTACATACTTTAAGGAACATAGGATGACGTTCAAGAGTGGAGGAAGATGCACACAGATAGATAGATCCTATGCAAGAGGGTCAATCTGAAGGAGATTGAAGATTGCAAAGTGGTGGCAGGGGAACGTGTACTTAGGCAGCATAGGATGGTGGTCTGTAGGACGACATTGGCGATCAAGAAGAGGAGTGAGGGCAGAGCCAAGGATCAAATGGTGGAAGTTCAAAAAGGAAGACAGCAAGGTTGAGTTTAGGGAGAAGGTGAGACAGGCACTGGGTGGTAGTGAAGAGTTACCAGATAGCTGGTACAGCAGACGTAGTAAGGGTGACAGCAAGAAGGGTGCTTGGCGTGACATCTGGACAGAGGAAGGAGGAAAAGGAAACCTGGTGGTGGAATGGGGAAGTACAAGAGAGTATACAGAGGAAAAAGTTGGTGAAGAAGAAGTGGGATAGTCAGAGAGATGCAGAAAGTAGGCATGAGTACAAGGAGATAAGACACAAGGTGAAGAGAGAGGTGGCAAAGGCTAAAGAAAAGGCGTATGATGAGTTGTATGAGAGGTTGGACACTAAGGAGGGAGAAAAGGACCGGTGGGCTAAACAGAGGGGCCGAGCTGGGAAAGATGTGCAGCAGGTTAGGGTGATAAAGGATAAAGATGGAAAGGGACTAACAAGCGAGGAGGGTGTGTTGAGCAGATGGAAAGAGTACTTTGAGAAGCTGATGAATGAAGAGAATGAGATGAGAGAAAAGTTTGGTTGATGTGGAGATAGTGAATCAGGAAGTACAATGGATTAGCAAGGAGGAAGTGAGGACAGCTATGAAGAGGATGAAGAATGGAAAGGCCGTTGGTCCAGATGACAAACCTATGGAAGCATGGAGGTGTTTAGGAGAGATGGCAGTGGAGTTTTTAACCAGTTTGTTTAATGGAATCTTGGAAAGTGAGAGAATGACTAAGGAGTGGAGAAGAAGTGTACTGGTGCCAATTTTTAAGAATAAAGGGGATGTGCAGAACTATAATAACTACAGGGGGATAAAATTGATGAGCCATAACATGAATTTATGGGAAAGAGTAGTGGAAGCTCAGTTAAGAAGGGTGGTGATGATTAGTGAGCAGCAGTATGGTTTCATGCCAAGAAAGAGCACCACAGATGTGATGTTTACTCTGAGGGTGTTGATGGAGAAGTAGAGAGAAGGCCAGAAGGAGTTGCATTGCGTCTTTGTGGACCTGGAGAAAGCATATGACAGGGTGCCTCGAGAGAAGTTGTGGTATTGTCAGGAGTGGCAGAGAAATACGTAAGAGTTGTACAGGATATGTACAAGGGAAGTGTGACAGTGGTGAGGTCTGCAGTAGGAGTGATGGATGTATTCAAGTTGGAGGTGGGATTACATCAGGGATCGGCTCTGAGCCCTTTCTTTTCTGCAATGGTGATGGACAGGTTGACAGACGAGATTAGACAGGAGTCCCCGTGGACTATGATGTTTGCTGATGACATTGTGATCTGTAGTGAGAGTTGGGAGCAGGCTGAGGAGACCCTGGAGAGGTGGAGATATGCTCTAGAGAGGAGAGGAACAAAGGTCAGTAGGAACAAGACAAAATACATTACATGTGTGTGAATGAGAAGGAGGTCAGTGGAATGGTGAGAATGCAAGGAGTAGAGTTGGCGTAGGTGGATGAGTTTAAATACTTGGGATCAACAGTAAGGAGTAATGGGGAGTGTGGAAGAGAAGTGAAAAAGAGAGTGCAGGCAGGGTGGAGTGGGTGGAGAAGAGTGTCAGGAGTGATTTCTGACAGACGGGTATCAGCAAGAGTGAAAGGGAAGGTCTACAGGACGATAGTGAGAACAACTATGTTATATGGGTTGGAGACGGTGGCACTGACCACAAAGCAGGAGACAGAGCTGGAGGTGGCAGAGTTAAAGATGTTAAGACTTTCATTGGGTGTGACGAAGATGGACAGGATTAGGAATGAGGACATTAGAGGGTCAGCTCAAGTTGGGAGACAAAATCAGAGAGGTAAGATTGCATTGGTTTGGACATGTGCAGAGGAGAGATGCTGAGTATATTGGGAGAAGGGTGCTAAGGATAGAGCTGCCAGGGAAGAGGACAAGAGGAAGGCCTAAGAGAAGGTTTATGGGTGTGGTGAGAGAAGACATGCAGGTGTTGGGTGTAACTGAGCAAGATGAAGAGGACAGGAAGATATGGAAGAAGATGATCTGCTGTGGCAACCCCTAACTGGAGCAGCCAAAAGAAAAAAAAGAAGATGGCAGCAGAATACTACCCCAAATGTTATTCAGGCCTAACATTGTACATATGAACAAAACGCATTAATCACACTTGGGGTTAATTCCAAGCTTGAGAGGCGGTAAATGCCAGGATTAACACCAAGGATGTTAATAATTGATAGATGGATATTATTTCATCTGCTGGTGCCACTACGTTATGGATTTTCGCTGGTGGATGGACACCCAGTGTTGCTTGAATGGGCTCAGTCTCTGTGCCCCCCAAAGTGATAATGAATGAATAGGCCTTATTGGATTTTATATCCCTTCTAAATGGTTTCCATTTCTACTGAATGTGCATATTCTATATCAAATTGATTGCCAAGTCTTTCAGGCCTCCTTGTCTTGTGGGTTTACACTGCGCCCTGCACGCAATCCATCAATCACCCTTATAAGCACAGAGGGGCCCAGGCAGTACATGTGTACCACAGTGCATTGAATTGATGGATGCGGGCAATGCATTTTGATTAGAACAGAGGATTTTTGGGTTTGCATTTCAACAGCTGAGTGATCAGTACTGAAGGAACATGGTTTTAATGTATAGTAATATTTCACTTTAATTTGTGACCATTTCTGGTCTTCTTAGCTTCATTAATTTCCACTGATTGGATGAAAGGTTATGGGCAATGTTCCCACACGTTCACATCTGTCATTGACCTGAAGCATGTCATAATGGCAGAGAAAGAATAAGAGCGAGGGAGGCAGCCATCACCGCGACGTAATTACATTTACCCAAGTAAACAGGCATGTGTGCTTAACCATGCATTGCACTACTCTAGACAGGCAATCCATTCACAAGTGACTGACTTTAAAAATGTATTAGCAGCAAGATCAGGTAAACTCACCCAGAATGCAATGCCAAAGAAACATAATGACGTTTTTCTCCATTTCTAACACTTTTTTTTTCAATGGAGTTGTATTGACAGTGGTTGGTGCCACCTCAGCTCCTAGCCAGTCAACGTCTACACCAGGGGATCTTCTGCTGTCTTAGTAGTTGGTTGATTGACACTTGGAAATCGGTTCTGAGGATGAGGAAGAATGCCCTGTGGTAGAATGGCATGCCACCCAGGACCGGTTCTTCTATTATAGAAATAGATTTCACCACACTCAGCCTGATCCCAACTCAAACATTGGACTACGACTCTTCAGAAGCTAGACTGAAGAATATAGCAGGGTGATATTCATCGAAAAATTGTAAGACATTGTAATCTCTGAGTGTCCCTCTAACCTGGCATAAGAAGTGACAAAAACATATCTGGAGGTTAATTCAGGTGGGATAATATGAGACTTTGGTATGGCATATGCAGCTAAAGGTTTGACGTACGTCACTGTGATCTGTGAATCTTATCTCGTAGTACCTGATTTTACTCACACTGAAAACAGCAGAAGCTATCCAGACTATGCAAGCAAAATGACAAAGAGATGGAAAGAGACAGGTGGGAACAACTCAGACGGGCCGTTAAAGGAGAGCGGGTGTGCCCAGTGGTCTAAGGTTTGCAGTAACCATGTGCTGTTTTCTAGTCATGCTATTCCAGCAACAGATTGTACCCATGTTTGGAGGTTGCATGCTCGAATTTCGGGAACCTTGAACTGCTCTGACAAGTGCCATGAACATGGAAGTTCATCAACAGATGGGCAATGTCGCCACATGTACGTACCAAAAATGCCTTCAGCACTGCCAAAGTTGATGAACCCTACTTCAGTATCGGGATTTGTCAAGAGATTCCTTCAAGTTATTATCTGCAGTGTAAGCTGACAGTAAACGGAAGCTAAGTGTGTTTCTCCTTCTGTTATTAGTAATATTACAAGGGGGCTCTGCCCCCTGCTTGCTTCGCTCGCCTACCCCCGGCGTTGGGTATCCTGAAATACATTAGTCGACCCAAGCAGCACATCATTCCTAACTTCACTCCGCAGTAGTGCCACTCACAATATGGCGGTGACGCCTGCGCCTCCTGTACTTTATGGACCCGTGGGGCCTCCGTAGCCTCTTCCGTTTGACTCTGGGTTGCAGCACAGAGTCCTCTTTTTTGTGTGGCTGTCGGTAGTCGTTAGCCATGGGCGCGTTGTTGCTTCATTTCTCATTCACGTCAGTTGAGCTCTTTCGTTTTTGGGCCGTGACTCCTTCGTGCGCGGTGGATACAACTTCGCGTGCGGTTTATGAGATGCGCGCTGTACGCGCCTGCGCAGTACGTCTCATGGTCCCATCACCGTGTACCTGCGTCCATGCCATCCGGTTTACCATTCTCGGTTAGTAATATGGATTATTATCCTATTAATATTATTATTATCTGTTATTATTTTTTATTACTGCCGCATCACTGGATGGGGGGGGGGGGGGGGGGGGGGTGGGGGGGGGGGGGGGGGGGGTAGCCTTTTATTTTATATCTATAGAGATTCTGGTTAAGTAACACACTGCAATCACTTCCCAGGGAGCATGCACCCCCTGCTGGATAAAGCATATCAAGCTGCTTGTGTGTTAGTGCAAGAAAGTGTCAGGATGTGTGTTGAGCTCTGTCGGCAGCTCCTGTTTTGTGTCCTCCCAACTCAATCTGTTGCTGGGTATTTCTAATGGTGTTTTAATTTGTTGTGATTCGGGGTCAGGATGATAGCGAAAAAGCACGTGTGCCCTTCCAATAAGCCACCATCGCAGGCAAGACTCTCCATTAACCAGTTCAAAATAGCTCCATCCCAAACCAGCTCGCTTCCCAACTGCTACCAGCAGGCTTCAGCCTAATTAGACCTAAAAATGGGATGTGGACAGAAGAGAGGTACCAAAAAAAAATAAAAAATTGGGGACTCCAGGGGAAAACCCATTTAATGACCAGATTCAAATGCAAGGATTGAAAGCTGTTAGGGTTGGTTTCCTTCGCTCTCTGAAAAATGACTTCCTGTGTGGTCAAAGCATTTATAACGAGGTAGAAGCGGAATAAGTGGAGTTACTGCGGGTTAAAGCAGAGGTGATGCCATTAGGTTAACAAGGTTGAACGATACCCTTTAAAGAGCCAACAGCACAAAAATGAAACTTTGCAATGCGCACAATAGCGACACCTGTCCTCACCACTGAATTATTGGCATAGGGATCTTTTAAGTGCTTCTGCCACACTCGCCTAAAAGCAATGGACTCATACCACTCTCAAAAAAGGGGGAATTCATTACGTTGTGATCACTTTACAACTACACATAAACTAACTTAACTACATTTTACACATCCCTGGGGATTACATCTAAACAGGGGCATCAGTGAACCCCAAACCTGAACACGATAACACGAACACAGTCCTGGGTTCAAATACTAGATGGTTTATTTATCAAAATCATCTTCAAAAGCTGACAGAAGTACAAGTTCAAGTAACATCTCTTACAATCTTCTAAGAATTCCTCACCTCTCACCACCGCACTGCCCTCCTCCAGTCAAGAGTTGCCTTCCTTCCTTCCAGCTCCGACTCGACTGGATAAGGCAGTGCGGTCCCTTTTATTGAGGAATCAGGAGCACTTCTGTTGCCAGGGCCAGGGCCACTGCCCCATGGAAGTACTTCCGGGTCGTATAGAAATCCCATGAATTGGGGAATGCATTTCCCTGCAGTGCCCCCTTGCGGCACCCACGGACCCCAGCAGGGCTGTGCTGCCGGACTACAACTCCCAGCATTCCTTGCTGTTTCCTGAATGAGCGCCGATATGGAGGGCGGCTACCATCTAACCCCAGAGACATCCCCAAGAGACAGTCCTTCCCTGTCCTCTTTTTTTCTCATTGCCAGATAAGATATTAAGCCCATGTGTGGTCGGGATGCTTCGTCCATTCGTTAGGGCCACTTAGTTCAAGGTGCATCCTCCTTCCCTCTCTTGGCTGAGATGTCTTTACGTTCCCTTGGGGCATCCCATCCAGGTAAGGGATCTTCCTGGTTCCTAGCCGGGATGCCCATGTGCCACTTACACCTCAAACAATAACAACAACAAAAAAAAAAAACACAATACAGGTATCTAAGAACTGCTAAATTAAAGCTTCTACCCTTCTGCACTGTTACTGCTCTCCCCTTTTCCAGTTTTGCCGCTCTTGCATATACAAAATCAGCTGCTTCCTTGCTTTTTGCAGTATTAAGGGAGTAAATAAGATGCTCGTGTGAAGCATGAAAAATTTGCCCATTAACTGACCGCAACAGCAGTGAGTCCACTAAAGAGACGACGCCGCCAAGCCAGTAAGTGAAGGCATTTTATGCAATCTGAAAAGCTGGCTCTTGTTGGAAAGGAGCCTTAACAGAAAAGTGTCTTGTGAGGATTCATTTTTTGATTTTTTTCAATACTGTACCTTCTAACTCAACGCTATTATTGTATTTGGCTACTTAGTGGACTCTATTGGTCCACTTGGCCCAGCTAGACTCGCCTGGATAAGGGAGTGCGGTCCCTTTTACTGAGGAATCGGGAGTACTTCCGGTACCAGGGCCACTGCCCGATGGAAGTACTTCCGGATCATACGGACGTCCAATGGATTGGGGAGTGCATCTCTCTGCAGTGCCCCCTTGTGGCACCCACGGACCCCAGCATGGCTGTGCTGCTGGACTGCAACTTCCAGCATTCCCTGCTGTTTCCCAAATGAGTGCCTATATAGAGGGCTGCTGCCCTCTAACTAAATTAAAACTTCTACCCCCCTTGCACTGTTACTTCTCTCCCCTTTTCGATTTTCGCTGCTCTTGCATATACAAAATCAGCTGCTTCCTGGCTTTTTGCAGCATTAAGGGAGTGAATAAGATGCTCGTGTGTAGGATGAAAAATTTGCCCATCAACTGATTGCAACTGCAGCGAGTCCACTAAAGGAGACGACTCCGCCAAGCCAGTGAGTAAAGGCATTTTATGGAATCTGAAAAGCTGGTTCTTGTTAGAAAGGAGCCTTAACAGAAAAGCGTCTTGTTACTATGAACATGGAGTGAAAGTTAATAACATCTTAGCTCAACAAATCCACAAGCAAGAAGTTCACAATGCAATCTCAGCAATCACCAACACAAACGGAGACAAAATCATTGACCATAAAAATATAACGCACACATTTAGAGACTACTACAAGTCCTTATATTCTACTGAGTGTAAAGAAGACAAGACACAATCTAATGCATTTCTGGATGCATTACAGATACCACAGCTAGATGCTCTCAGTGCAGAGGAACTGGATAAACCTCTGGCACTATCAGAATTACTAGATGCTATAAACTTGAGAGTGGGAAAGCAGCAGGCCCTGATGGCTACTCTACCGAATTTTACAAGAAATTCTCCACTCAGCTAGCACCCTCTTATTAGCAACATTTACAGAACCTAGAGACAATAAATTTCTACCTCAAACGTTTCACCAAGCATTAATCGCCGTCTTTCCTAAACAACATAAGGATTTATTACATACAGACCAATTTCACTTCTGAATAATGATGTTAAGATACTCTCCAAAGTCCTAGCTAGAAGGATGGAGAAAGTGCTACCTTCGGTAATATCACAAGATCAAACTGGATTTATTAAAGGCCGACACTTAGCTTCCAATCTTCGACGCCTGTTTAATGTAATATATTCACCCACAAAGTCAAACACCCTGGAGATATTATCGTTGGGTGCAGAAAAAGCATTTGATATGATTGAATGGAACTACCTTTTCACTACATTGGAGAAATTTGGGTTTGTTCCGAACATTTATGCATGGATCAAACTACTGTATACCAATACAAAACTTCAGTTTGTACTAACAACATTAATTCAGACTACTTTAAACTAGAACGTGGTACCAGACTGGGATCCACCTTGTCACCACTGCTTTTTGCAATCGCCGCTGAGCCACTGGCAGTTCACTGTAGAAATGCTTATGAGGTAAAGGGGATTATCAGAGAAGGAGAAGGACTTGAACAGAAAATTTCTCTATATGCAGATGATATGGTACTGTATATATCAGACCCACAAAATACTGTACCTGCAGTCCTAACAGCACTAACAGAATTTCAAAAGATTTTCAGTCTCAGAATTAATTTGAATAAAAGTGAGCTCTTCCCAGTGAATTCTCAAGCACAAAATATCAGATTGGACACCTTTCCTTTTATCATCACAGATCAGTTTAAATACTGAGGGGTAAACATCACAAGTAAACATAAAGGTCTTTATCAACAAAATTTTGCCGTTTGTATGGAAAAAACTAAGCAAGACTTGCATAGATGGTCAACCCTTCATCTCACTTTAGCTGGAAGAATTAACGTTGTTAAGATGAATATCCTTCCTAAGCTCTTTTTATTTCAAAACATTCCAATATACATCAATAAATTGTTTTTTAGGAAATTAGATTCGACCATAACCTCATTTATTTGGAATTCAAAAATCCATGTATCCAAAGAGCACCCCTATAAAGACCTAAAGCAGAAGGTGGCATGGCACTACCTAACTTTCAATTTTATTACTGGGCAGCAAACATGCAAGCTATAAAAACCTGGACATGGAGAGAAATAGATGAACACACACAGGCTTGGTCTGCAACAGAATTAAAGTCCTGCTGTACTTCTTTATATTCCTTGCCTTGTACCCCAATAAATGTAAGTCATCACCAATATACTAACAACCCAATTGTGCTTCACTCACTCAGAATATGTAGGAAGTATTTTAAGATAAAAAAGCTTTTATCTGTGGTGCTTCTGCACGAGAACCACCCTTTTCCACCGTCTCTCAAACATATGCAGTTTTTAATGTCTGGAAAACATTCGGGATGAGATCTGTTGGATCTTACAAACGATTACACTCCAAATTTAACTTTCCAGCAACACATTTCTTTCACTACCTTCAAATTAGAAACTTTGTTAAACAGAACCTGCCCAATTTTCCTCACCTCCCTCCTACCTCTGTGCTGGAGAAAAGCGTCTTGTGAGGATTCATTTAATGTAACTTTTGATTTTTTTCAGTACTGCACTGTTGCCAGCAATGGACCCGGTGACGGTTCTGCTACTGTCAAAGAGTCCTGATTCTGGATCCACTGTAGGGATCTAGAACCGTGATGTCAGAGAGAATAAGTGTTTTTGCCTTAACAAAATTTGCTCCTCATTTTTTGCGATTTGTCTTCTTTGTCAGCCAGTCAGTCATTTTTCTAACCCGCTTAGTCCTGAACAGAGTCACAGGTCGGTGCTGCAGCCTATCCCAGCTAGCATAGGGCACAACGCAGGAGTTTATCCAGTCCATCGCAGGCTGAACACACACACTGGGGCCAATTTGGCCTTGCCAATTCATCTAAGCTTCATGTCTTTGGACTGGGGAGGAAACCTACGCAGAGACACAGGGAGAACATGCAAACCCTACGTAAGGAGGACCTGGAACACAAGCCCTGGTCTCCTTAATACGAGGCAGCAGTGCTAATACTGTGCCACTGTGCCACCTAGTCTTCTTTGAGTTTTTACAATAAAATGTCAAATGAGATTTATTTGGACTGTGGAATTTTATATTCAGTGCTTGAACCTTGACCACATCGATAGCTGAACAATTTTGGACACATCGATAAAATACAGCTACACATTTTAAGATGCCTAAACCATTACTGTATGCAATTTCCAAGATACTTTCCTGAAGCACTTTTGATAATAAATCGACAGATCAGCACGTCATTAGCAATAAAGTCGCATTTATGAGTTACTCTGCGATCCATATGGCGGGCTGCCTAGGATGAAATTATTCCCATCTTCAAACCTAAATTGCTCCATATGGAAGTGCATTTCTGGCTTTAAGTGGAGAATAGAAATGTGCCAGGCAAGAAATATTAGAAGTCATTAGCACATATCAGAGGGAGCTGGCCAAAAAATACAGTCGGCAGCTCAGATATCTTCTCTCTGTGAATTATCCAATCCTTCGCCTTCTTCTAACATTTTTTTTTTGTTTTTGGAATGGCACCATAAAGAAAAGAATTAGGCCAAAATAAGAGGACAACGACGACACTGTATCAGGTATGAGCTCAAACAAGCCAAGCCAAGCCAAGTGTGAGTTAAGATCTCTTAACCAGAAGATAGTCGAGGTGTCCCAGTTTTGCAACTTTTGAAAAAGTTAACAGTTCACATCACTGAAGAGCCTAAACTTTGTGGATTTGTCTCATATTTTTTTTGCTTTGTGATATTTGTAGGGCGGCACGGTGGCGCAGTGTGTAGCGCTGCTGCCTCGCAGTTAGGAGACCTGGAGTTTGCTTTCCAGGTCCTCCCTGTGTGGAGTTTGCATGTTCTTCCCCGTGTCTGCGTGGGTTTCCTCCCACAGTCAAAAGACATGCAGGTTAGGAGCATTGGCGATCCTAGATTGTCCCTAGTGTGTGTGCCCTGCGGTGGGCTGGCACCCTGCCTGGGGTTTGTTTCCTGTCTTGCGCCTGGTGTTGGCTGGGATTGGCTCCAGCAGACCCCCGTGACCTTGTAGTTAGGATATAGCGGGTTGGATAATGGATGGATAGATGTGATATTTGTTTTTCTGGAGAGCAGTCCTTTGGCCAGTTCTGCTCCTTAGGATACGTGTGTCAAATTCCAGTCCTGGAGGGCTGCAGGTTTTCATTCTAACCATCTTCTTCATTAGTGACCAGTTGCTAATTAACTTCTTTTGCCTTCATTTTAATTAACTCATGGGTGTCGAACTCTTATCTTCATGACCGTGACATGGTAGAGACCATTAAAGTCAGGGGTTTTGAACTCCAGGCCCGGTGGGCTGCAGTGGCTGCAGATTTTCATTCTAACCCTTTTCCTAATCAGTGACCAATTTTCACTGCTAATTAAATTCTTATTCCCTTCATTTTAATATCCCTGTTTTTAAGGATTCAGTCCTTTGAATTAATTTGTTTCTTCATTAAATGGTAGCCAAACAGAAATGAGATGTGAAACGAGCCAACAGATGACCAGCTAAATTGGTGCTTCAAACTCCCAACTAATTTCACTCCAAGCAATCTGTTAATGAGAAGCCGATGGCAGTTAATGATGGTAATTAAACTCGTTATTCAATTCCATGGCTTATTGCTGCTCTCATTCTGCAAAAGCAGACATTTCCAAAACTGTTCATGTTTTAGTGACCTGAGAGATCAACCTTAGTGAGACCATCACCTTTCTTTATTTTCAGATATTGTGTGATGGGCACAGGTGGCATCTCGTTTTGTGTCTCACTATTATTTGGCTGCTAATTAAGGAAAAAGAAACAACAAAGGGGCCTGAGTCAAGTTAATTAAAATTAAGGCAAAAGAAGTTAATTAGCAGCAAAAACTGGTCACTAATGAAGAAGATGGTTAGAATGAAAACCTGCAGCCACTGCGACCTTCCAGGACTGGAGTTTGACACCCGTGCTCTAAAGTGGCTGCAGGCTTTCATTCTAACCATCTTCTTCATTAGTGACCAGTTTTTAATGCTAATTAACTTCTTTTGCTTTAGTTTTAATTAACTTGACTCAGGCCCCTTAGTTGTGTCTTTTTTTAATTAGCGGCCAAACAGCAATGAGACACAACGAGCTGCCACATGACCAGCTCACCTGTGCCCGTTCACACAGTATCTGAAAATAAAGAAAAGTGAAGGTCTCGGTAAAGCTGATCTCTCAGGTCACCAAAACATTTTGACAAACACAACACACACAACAGTTTTGGAAATGTCTTCTGTGGCAGAATGAGAGCAGCAACAGGCCACAAAATTAAATAATGGGCTTAATTAACAGCAAGAATCAACTTCTCATTAATAGATTGGTTGGAGTGAAATACGTTGGAGTTTGAAATCCCAGTTTAGCGACTCATCTGTTGGCTCGTTTCACGTCTCATCTTCTTGGAGTTTGACACCCCTGCTGTAAATGTTTTAATACGAATGGCATATCAAGATCTCCTTTGGTGTCTAATGTTATTTGCGGAATATATACTACACCAGTAACGGCGCACTGCACGATAACATGCAGTGAATACACTTGACTTGAGCATTCATAGTATTCATCCTCTTTCTCTGTACATTTGTTTCCATCCATCCATCCATTATCCAACCCGCTATATCCTAACTACAGGGTCACGGGGGTCTGCTGGAGCCAATCCCAGCCAACACAGGGTGCAAGGCAGGAGACAAACCCCGGGCAGGGTGCCAGTCCACCACAGGGCACACACCCACACACCAAGCACACACTAGGGACAATTTAGGATCGCCAATGCACCTAACCTGCATGTCTTTGGACTGTGGGAGGAAACCCATGCAGACACGAGGAAAACATGCAAACTCCACGCAGGGAGGCCCTGGGATGTGAACCCAGGTCTCCTAACTGCGAGGCAGCAGCGCTACCCACTGCGCCACCGTGCCGCCCACGTTTGTTTCCTTTATGGCAATTGCTCCCTAGTTGGAATAAGTTCTTTAAATTGCAGTATTTTAAGTAACCAGAAACTATCCTCTTTAATAAAATCGCTGTGTTCGTCCAGGTGTCCGTGTGTGTCTTCTGGTGAAGTGCACATGCGCGAGGCACGGTGCGATGCGCGACATTACTGTCAGAGAAAGTTACAGGCGTTTTACGGAAATACAAACCAGTATTACTGCGAGAGGAAATTAAAGGTACACAATACAGCGAGTCATATTACAGCCACATACAAGCCAGTATTACTGTCAGAGGAGATTAATGGCATATTACCGACGCGCACTCCTGTATTACCGCCAGAGAAAATTAAAGGTATATTACGGACATACAAGCCAGCGGATGTACAAGACAGTATTACTGTCACAGAAAATTAAAGACACACAGTACACGGCGGCAGCCCACGAAGAATGGTCAGCTCAGCAAGTAAACATCAACAAAAGAAAGGCAGAAAGAAAGAAAAATACGACCAACAAAAAGAATGAGGTCAAAGTCCCTTGCCATTTAATATGGACTGTTCCTACTAATGTTTATGCACTACTGTTCTAGCGCCCGTTATTGTAACGGGCTTAATGTCTAGTATAGATATAATGTAAAAGGCGATATCCCTCCCATAGTGATACGGCGGTAAAACTCACATAAGAGAAAAAATAACAGCTTTCTTTAATGACGATTTACGCGGCATGACAGATGGGAAGCCATAATAGCATAACAATATCAAGGTGGGATCTTGATCTATAGAGTCTGCCATTTTTCGTCTGCTGCGCTGAAAGGGTTTTTGGGACGGAGGACGATATCACCCATCCCTCCGTCCATTGGCTTCGAAGTGTTTGGCAGCAGTCCAAGCCTTATATACTGTCTGCTCCACGTGCAGGCCCCTCTCTGGTCTCCAAACAAGGAAAGGAAAGGACTCAACCCCATCTCCAAAATACAGGAATAGCACAATGCCTACCCTCGCAGTTATCCCCTTCATTCTCCAAACTGCTAGACTAGCGTTTTCTAAATGCAGCCTATCCCCTGTGTGCCATACTTGGCTTGCACATGTGAATGAATCCATAAAACAATTTCTTGCACAGAGCACAGTGACATTAAACTTGCATTCGTGTTACAACGTTTAGCATTTGTTTGCTCAGAGGTTGATGTGCTTGCCGCTTCCTGAGCAGCTCTTTTTTACTCCACCCTAGCGGCCCGCTGCTTCTTTCGTCGGCAACTTTTTGCGTTAAAACTGATTGAGTTAGTTTTTGTGTTGCAATTACTTAGTACGTTTTCTTTAATGTTTCACATAATCTGGCACTTAAGTCTTCAATCTGCATCAAGAATGGTTAGCGAAGGTGGTAGGGAATGAGAACGGCACCCATACGCATGCGCCACACGGCCGCCCTGCTGCACGCTGCCGAGAGTTAATTCTACAATAAAATAAAATAAAAATAAAAAGAGTAATGAAATCATCACCCCGAAAGCGGATAGTAGACGTCACGTAGTATATGTGTACCAAATTTCAAGTCAATAGGTGAAACGGTTTGCGAGCTACAGGTGATATAAAATCTTGGACAGACAAACGAACAGCCACGGTAGCGTATTATAGAAGAAGATTACCTTTGTCGTCGTCTGTTATAATTTGCATTGCTTCTCCATGATCATAAATATACACCTGACCGAACTGCGTTTTCTTCGAAATTAAACTTGTCATTGCTTTAACTGTTGCGGGACCACAGATTCTCATAGCGTATGGTCCATTATTGTGTAAACGTCTACGTTTTGAGCATTGAATGATGCGAAGGCGAAAAGATTATTGTAGACTCATATATTTTGCCTGTAGGGTTTGCGGATTCTGCGGTGGGCTGGCACCCTGCCCGGGGTTTGTGCCTGACTTGCGTCCTGTGCTGGCTGGGATTGGCTCAAGCAGAACCCCCGTGACCCTGTTTTCGGATACAGTGGGTTGGGAAATGACTGACCGACTGTTTGTGGATTTCACTTTCCTCAAACATCAAATCTTTTAATTCTCTTGGATACGCCTCTTCATTGTGTAGAAACACTACTTTTCAATGTTGGCAACACGAATTGGACGATCTACAAGTCTCTGACTTAAACTTCAAAGCCTTACAATATTTCTATACTTCTGACATATCACCTGTGTCCATATATTCGATCTCTATTCGCCTTTCCGTTATTTCACCGAGTAATGATTTCTCTTTTTTAGCGCTAATGCGATCTTTATCTTTTTTTGATACTTTCGAATTTTTCTGCTTTTAGATTCCGTAACTTGCTCTTTATGAATATCGCACCTTCGTTTTTTTGAGTCTTTTGAATTCTCCCGTTTTCTTTATCTCTAACCTGCTCTGCATGTGTTTCGCCCCCTCGTTTTTGAACCTCATTATGAAGTTTTGCTTTGTTTTCTACTCTCTGTCTTATATTTCTGACCTCGCTTTGTCCTGCTATTTTTTCAATTACACGTGGTCCGTGACTGTAGCGACCTCCGCGTCCGGCTTGAAAAGCAAAATAAAACAGACAGAGGTAGTAAAGTCTCACAAAAGTTTTACTTGAACAATCAAGAAAAAGAACGGCGACTTCGTAACCCCAAACACAACCTTCTAGCGTCCTCTCCAACCCCTACTCCCGTCCCGGGTTAAAAACCACCTTACAGCATCAATCAATACCCTGCTGTCAGTCTTCCGTGCCGTACTTCTCCCTCAATCGCACCTAACAGTCACTCAAAACAAAAAAAAAGGCTTCCATCTGGCTGGGACGCTCTACAATACTTTTGAATTTTACTGCTTTCATATTCTTTACCTTTCTCTGCATGTGTTTCGTGGCATCGTTTTTTTTTTGAGCCTTTCGAATTCCACTACTGTCATAATCTCGTACAGTGCATCCGGAAAGTATTCACAGCGCATCACTTTTTCCACATTTTGTTATGTTACAGCCTTATTCCAAAATGGATTAAATTCATTTTTTACCTCAGAATTCTACACACAACACCCCATAATGACAACGTGAAAAAAGTTTACTTGAGGTTTTTGCAAATTTATTAAAAATAAACAAACGGAGAAATCCCATGTCCATAAGTATTCACAGCCTTTGCTCAATACTTTGTTGATGCACCTTTGGCAGCAATTCCAGCCTCAAGTCTTGTTGAATATGATGCCACAAGCTTGGCACACCTATCCTTGGCCAGTTTCGCCCATTCCTCTTTGCAGCACCTCTCAAGCTCCATGGTTGATGGGAAGCGTCGGTGCACAGCCATTTTAAGATCTCTCCAGAGATGTTCAATCGGATTCAAGTCTGGGCTCTGGCTGGGCCACTCGAGGACATTCACAGAGTTGTCCTGATGCCACTCCTTTGATATCTTGGCTGTGTGCTTAGGGTCGTTGTCCTGCTGAAAGATGAACCGTCACCCCAGTCTGAGGTCAAGAGCGCTCTGGAGCAGGTTTTCATCCAGGATGTCTCTGTACATTGCTGCAGTCATCTTTCCCTTTATCCTGACTAGTCTCCCAGTCCCTGCCACTGAAAAACATCCCCACAGCATGATGCTGCCACCACCATGCTTCACTGTAGGGATGGTATTGGCCTGGTGATGAGCGGTGCCTGGTTTCCTCCAAACGTGACGCCTGGCATTCACTCCAAAGAGTTCAATCGTTGTCTCATCAGACCAGAGAATTTTCTTTCTCATGGTCTGAGAGTCCTTCAGGTGCCTTTTGGCAAACTCCAGGCGGGCTGCCATGTGCCTTTTACTAAGGAGTGGCTTCCGTCTGCCCACTCTACCATACAGGCCTGATTGGTGGATTGCTGCAGAGATGGTTATCCTTCTGGAAGGTTCTCCTCTCTCCACAGAGGACCTCTGGAGCTCTGACAAAGTGACCATCTGGTTCTTGGTCACCTTCCTGACTAAGGCCCTTCTCCACTGATTGCTCAGTTTAAATGGCCAGTCAGCTCTAGGAAGAGTTCTGGTGGTTTCGAACTTCTTCCACTTACAGATGATGGAGGCCACTGTGCTCATTGGGACCTTCAAAGCAGCAGAAATTTTTCTGTAACCTTCCCCAGATTTGTGCCTCGAGACAATCCTGTCTCGGAGGTCTACAGACAATTCCTTTGACTTCATGCTTGGTTTGTGTTCTGACATGAACTGTCAACTGTGGGACCTTATATAGACAGGTGTGTGCCTTTCCAAATCATGTCCAATCAACTGACTTTACCACAGGTGGACTCTAATGAAGCTGCAGAAACATCTCAAGGATGATCAGGGGAAACAGGATGCACCTGAGCTCAATTTCGAGCTTCATGGCAAAGGCTGTGAATACTTATGTACATGTGCTTTCTCAATTTTTTTATTAATAAATTTGCAAAAACCTCAAATAAACTTTTTTCACGTTGTCATTATGGGGAGTTGTGTGTAGAATTCTGAGGAAAAAAATGAATTTACTCCATTTTGGAATAAGGCTGTAACATAACAAAATGTGGAAAAAGTGATGCGCTGTGAAAACTTTCCGGATGTACTGTATCTGTATTTGTTTTTCTCTCCAACGCTTTTGGGTCTCTTTTCTCCACGATGCTCTTTCTTCTTCGCTTAGTCGTTGACGTTTCATCTAGAACGTATTGTCCTTATATGCTTTATATGAGCTGAGAGCAGAGGATCAGTGTCTGCTACATGCCTTTACACGACTGAGTGTTTTGCTGCCTGTGGTCATATTTGATATTGGTTGTAAGTAGGGCGTGTCAAGCAAGAATCTTATGTTCCACATCCCTGCGAGACGGTCCTGGGACAATCTCTTGGCACCAAGTCTCATGTTTACGGTCCCCGCGAGACGCTCTGTGGCCAATCTCTTTCGTCTCGTGGGTCTTTTAAGTGTCTTCCGAGAAGATCACGTCTCGTCTCCCTGGTTTTCCTTTCCAAGATTTTTTTTTATAATAGAGAGATAACATCAAGTTGAGTAATAAACAGGACATAGTACTAAACTGGATGAAACTGGTTTGAAAATGTTATGTAAAATGACATATTTGGCAGAATAAAGGAAAAATATTCAAACTTATAGTTGTCAAGTTTCAAACTGAATCCTGGTTTCTAAAGCGGTCAGGCCGCTCACGTAACCAGTACACCACCATTTGAACAATCGAGATGAGAACAGGCCACTTAGATCGGCTTCTCATTAAGAAATTGGTTGGAGTTTGAAGCCCCTATTTATGTTGTTCATCTGTCGACTCGTTTCACATCTCATTTTCTGTTTGGCTGCCATTTAGTAAAAGAAAGAATCAATTCAGAGGACTGAATCTTTAAAAACAGGGCCTATTGAAATGAAGGGAAAAGGAGTTAATTAGCAGTGAAAACTGGTCACTGATTAGGAAAAGGGTTAGAATGAAAACCTGCAGCCACTGCAGCCCTCCAGGCCCGGACTTCGACACCCCTGCTTTAGGGGATCAGCAAGGAATCATGGCAGAAAAATTCCCAAATCCAGTTGTGTGAAACTTCTTGAATCAGAATATTAGAAGTGTAACAAGTTTAAAGTTGAAAAATACGTCCAATGTCAAATATTAGAAAGTAAACTTTAGATAGAAGCTCTGAGCGTCTACAAGCATCTCCGAGCCTATCAGACTGTGCTTCTTTGCAGATGAAGGCATTTCTCTTCTCGGAATATAAAATCCTCGAGTATGTAGTGTTTAGATTCCAGGATTCAGCAGCCGAGATGCCAAACCTAACAGATGATAGATTAAAGATACTTCACGGTTGGCTGTAGGCAGCGTCAGTGTGACTCGAAAACTGTATGAGAGCCAGACACAAAAACAAAAAAATGCATTTGCTCCCGAAAAAGAGACCGCCGTAGAAAGAGAGTGGAGCTGCTAGACCGGAGCTGCAAGGATGTGCATTTAGAAGTGTCTCAAATTGTGCTGACAGCTGGGAAGGGAAAACCTATCGGGGAACGATCCAGCGTATTATTTTATGGAGAAGAAGAAGCTTTCTGTCAATATGCCAATAGCCTGTTCATGCACAATGTGAAAATATGGCCTTTATTAGAGATGCAAAATGGTTACAGCACATTTAATGCCTCGGGCATGTTTGAAAATGGCATTATCATACCTGCTTAATCCAGTGCAGGATCACTGGTGCCAGGGGCTTTATAAGCAGCACTAGGCACAGGGCAGGAGCCAACTGTACTGTAGATGGGGACCCAGTCGATTAAAATCAGCAATTAATCTGACAGGCATATCTCTGCAAAGTGGACGGAGAATCAGCATAGCCAGAGAAAAACTTACTCAGACTCTAGAAGAACGTGTGAAGTCTCCACAGAAAGTGGTACATTATTGAATCACAGTAGTCTGTGACACTGATCAACAGAAAAAGACCCTTTAATGCCTTTGCAATTTAGATTAGTCCACCTTAAGAAAAGGACAACTGTCTGTGTATTTGTGTATCTGTGGGTCCATCTGGTTGCTATGTCTCTGTCATTCCAACAGATGATGCATGTCATGACTAAGAGTTCCAAATCCCTTCCAATAATGCCAGGTAAAGGGGGATATCCTTGTCAAACCCTGGCTAGTAATAAGAACATGCACCAAATCTTTATCAAAATGAAAGATCTGTTCTTCACAAAAAGTATTACAGTGACAGTGAAGCTCCATGGAGCAGAAAGGCAATCCAGATAAAACAAGTCCCAAAAACAGACTCCAAAAGCAAGGTCAAAAAACAGAATAGCACGTCCAAAAGTGAGAGATCCAATAATTAGCAGAATTCGCAATAAACACAAGTACACTCACCGACTCAGTAGCGTAATTCACAATGAACCACTGGGAACTATGGAAGACTCCTTAGATTTATGTCTATTCAGTTCCTGGTAGTGAGTTTCAGGAGGCTGTTGGGGGGAACCACCCACAAAACACATTGAAACATAACAAAGGCAGCCAGTATAAATAGACAAACCCAAAAATAAACAGTGATGCAGAAAAACATAAATAAAAGAATCAAAAATGAACATGAATCTGAACCCCAGCCACATCACATCATAAATACCTTTAATAATAAAATGCATTGAATTCGTCATTCCAGCAGATGGCGCATCACAGACATTAACACTGCTGTTGCGAATCCCATACTAAATGACATATAAAAGAGTTATAGTTGTGCTCATAAATTTACATGCCCTGGCAGAATTTGTGAACTATTGGCTATTGTTTGGAAAATATAAGTAATCATGCAGAAAGCTTTTGTTTTAATTAGGGAGTATGCTCAGACAAAGCAATTTATTATCACATAATTGTGTGTGCCCTTTTTAAATCATAGTGATAACTGAAATCACCCAAATGGGCCTAATCAAATGTTGGGGGTGACAATAAACACACAAGTTGACCCACACAGGTTGTTGTTAATTAAACCCGTTCTTTAATTCCGTGGCTTGTTGCTCCTCTCATTGTGCAATAGCAGACATTTCTCTTGATTTTCTCTTTTCTGAGAGGTCTGCTCAAATGTATTGGGGACCTGAGCAGATCGACATTCCTGAGACCTTCATCTTTCTTTATTTTCAGATATTCTGTGATGGACACCAGTTGTTTTGGCTCATTTTGTGTCTCATTATTGTTTGGTGGCTAATTAAAGAAAAAGAAACAATTAATGGGGCGGAGTCTTCAAGAGACGGTCAATTAAAATGAATTCAAAAGAAGTTAATTAGCAGCAAAAACTGGTCACTAATGAAGAAGATGGTTAGAATGAAAACCTGCAGCCACGGTGACCCTCCAGGACTGGAGTTTGACACCCGTGCTCTAAAGCAGGGGTCACCAAGTCCAGTCCTGGATGACCACCGTGGCTGCAGGTTTTCATTCTAACCATCTTCTTAGTTAGTGACCACTTTTTGCTGCTAATTAACTTCTTTTGCCTTCATTTTAATTGAATTGTTTTTTTAAGATTTGTTCCCCTGAATTTCTTCAACGTTCCTCTGAACTGCTTCATTTCTTTCCTTAAATGGCACCCAAACAGAAATGAAATGTGAAGTGAGGAAGACTAACAGAAGACCAACTAAGTCAGAGCCTCAAACTCCAACCAGCTGCGGTCCTGATTCTTGTTATTAATTAAACCCGTTCTTTAATTCCGTGGCTTGTTGCTGCTCTCTTGTGCAATAGCAGACATTTCTGAAACTGTTGACTTTCTCTTTTCTAAGAGCAGCGCTGTTAAAATGTTATGGGGACCTGAGCAGATCGACATTCCTGAGACCTTCGTCTTTCTTTATTTTCATATATTGTATGATGGACACCAGTTGTTTTGGCTCATTTTGGATCTCATTATTGTTTGGCTGCTAATTAAAGAAAAACAAACAATTAAGGGGCTTGAGTCTTCAAGAACAAGTCAATTAAAATGAATTCAAAAGAAGTTAATTAGGAGCAAAACAGGTCACTCGTTAACAAAAGGGTCAAAATGAAAACCTGCAGCCAAGGTGGTCCTCCAGGACCGGAGTTGGCGACCCTTGCTCTAAAGCTCTGTCATGCTGGAGGAAGCCTGTTGGTGGAGAGCTTTTTTCAGGTCTTCCCAGAGATGGTTGGCAGGGTTCAAGTCCACCTCCGGCTGGTCAACTTGAGGATATTGACACTGTAGTTTTTTATTGGCTGGCTGAGCTATCAGATCATACACTCCTCAGATGGAGGTCCAGGGCTTCTGGACTCATTGTGCTTCCTGGTAGCCGCATATGAATGAGGATATTGCTTTGAGTCAGAGGGGTGGCTCTGAGGCTAAGGATCTGTGCTTGTATCTGGACGATTGCTGGTTCAAATCCCATTACTGCAGGAAGGGATTCTACTCCGTTAGGCCCTCAAGCAAGGTCTTTCACCTGAAAATTGCTCCAGGGGTGCTGCTGTACAATGATTACTCTGTATTCTGACCTACAAAGGTCACGTGAAAAGACAATTTCCCCTCAGGGATTAATAAAGTAAATCAAATTGTAGCGGGGCTACATAGTAGTAATAGTGTTGTCAGTGTTAGTACCATGTGCGTCTTGTTCCATCGTCCTGTTTGCTGTTTTGTGTGTCAGTGAATGACGTCCCCGTAAAGGGGAACGGATGATGGGAGGAGACCGCAACCTCAATCCTGGAAAACACCTTTTTGCTATTAATCAATTACATCCATCACAGGACTATTTAAATAATCAGGAGGGAACAGAAAAAAGGAGGAAGGAGAGGAGAGAAAGAGACCTTTCATTTTCACGACCACGAGTCATCTGTACCTGCTGTATTCCGCATCGTGAGAGACCCCGGGGTCGGACTTCATCATCCACCACGCGCCGAGGATTCATGGTGAGGCTGCTCCATTTTGTTCCGGGAAATACAAACACTCCACGTATCGGTTAACCAGTCAACTGTATTTCAGGACAATTATATATTCGGACTCAAGTTCACGACCATTCAGTTCCGTATCTCATTCAGTTTTTGTTATTTGTGTTGTTTGTTATGTTACAAGGGCAAGGGAGGGTTTATTGTGTGTGTATATATATATATATAAATATATATATATATATATATATGGTGTTGGTGCTTTGGTGGAGGGATATATATATATATATATATATATATATATATATATATTTTCACGGCATTCGTTGTCTGTGTCACAATCTGATTATATGGGTGGTTACCTACCAGGTAACGCTTGTGGTTGGCCAGCAAGTCTGCTAACATCCGCCACGGTGCCCTCAGTTGTGAGAAGTAGATCATAGAATGGTTGAAATAGTTTACTGTCAAATAATGCAAAGCGTACGCGACACGTGTTTCGCCCTCATTCTGGGCTCATCAGGCGTACACACTCTGCTGCACTCCCTCTCGGGAATCGAACCTCGGACGTCAGCGCCAGAGGCGATGCCCCTAATGTTGCTCCACGGCGTGTGGTTCGTTTATTTGACAGCATGTAGATCGGGGTAATTACATTCACGGCATTCGTTGTCTGTGTCACAATCTGATTATATGGGTGGTTACCTACCAGGTAACGCTTGTGGTTGGCCAGCAAGTCTGCTAACATCCGCCACGGTGCCCTCAGTTGTGAGAAGCAGATCATAGAATGGTTGAAATAGTTTACTGACGTCCGAGGTTCGATTCCCGAGAGGGTTGTGCAGCAGAGTGTGTATGCCTGATGAGCCCAGAATTAGGGCAAAACACGTGTCGAGTACTCTTTGCATTTTTTGACAGTAAACTATTTCAACCATATATATATATATATATATATATATATATATATATATATATATATATATATATACAGTGGAACCTCGGTTTGCGAGTAACTTGGTTTACGAGTGTTTTGCAAGACGAGCAAAAATTTTTAATAAATTTTCACTTGATAAACGAGCGAGGTCTTGCAGTACGAGTAGTTTGTCTGCTGAGAGTCATGTGATCACAACTGAGCTGATAGTTCTTCTCTCTCTCTCTCTCACTGCGGGATTGTGGGCAATCGTCTCCTATTCTCCATCTGAGTTGGCGTGCCTCACTCATATAGTCAATATCCGTACGAGCGTATAGTGTTTACTACAGCATTAGCATTGTGACTGTGTGCGCGTGCACGTGTGTGTGTGTGTGCACACGCGCGCTCGTGTGTGTGTGTGTGTGTGTGTGTGTGTGTGCTCGTGCATGCTCGTGTGTGTGTGTGTGTGTGTGTGCTGTGACGTGCGAGTCCCCGTCTTGCACCCTAAAACACGAAGCTGAGTCTCAGTACTTTAGCAACACCAGCTTTATTCAGCTTGAAACAACAACAGCGCGGTTATTTATACACAGACACAGCAGTCAGGCAGGGCCCTGCACATTTATAAAGTTCCTTGTTCCTTGTATCACCCATTGACGGCAGGCGCTTATAGCATGTCCGCGATCTTTTCGGATTCACTTTTACGGAGAACTGCTACAGCGCTGGGAGACTGCGATTGCTTTGGGACGCTCTTCCACATGTCATCCCATTGGGTGCAATCCCACAAGTTTAGGAACTCACTCACACCAGCCATGATTCTTTTCAAAGGTAAAATGCAAATTAATTTGTTTTATGTATTTTTACTCTATATTTTGTATTAATCATTTTTATATGAATAGTTTTGGGTTGTGGAACAAATCATCTGAGTTTCCATTATTTCTTATGGGGAAATTCACTTTGATATATGAGTGCTTTGGACTATGAGCACGTTTCTGGAGCAAATTATGCTCGCAAACCGAGGTTCCACTGTATATATATATATATATATATATATATATATATATATATATATGTATATATATATATAGTGCTTTTTTTTCTTGTTATTGCTCATTTAATATAATTAATTACCTATTTTTACATATCATCTGTTTTTTGCGTGCTTGATTAAACCGTCGATTGTGGGGAAAATTTTCATTTGTTAGAGGTACGGCTTGTTATTTAGATTCAGCTCAGTAATTTATCCAGGCCACAGGGCTTGGAGGTGTAGCTGCCAGCCGGGTAAGTGGTCGGCCGTTACAAAATTAAGAAAAACAAATTATTTTTTTATGTTACACACGCGTGTCGGAGGATCACCCTCCAAGTTCTTCTCAGGTATGTGATACCACCCCAGGCCGACAGGGGGCACTGCTACTAGCTGTCTTGTCATTTTCTAACTCCACAGTACAGAGAAACCACCCAGTGAGGGCCCAGCTGACTCCGCCCCTTCCAGTCCCCGAGCTATAAGAACTCGACCGCCCGGTAGATGACGTCACTTCTGCCCAGAGTGGCTAAGGAGCTCGGTGACATTCCAAAGGCACACCAGAGGGCCTGTTTATTACAGCCACTTTATTCTCATGGCCACTGCTTTGTTTCCTATTACAACATCATGCATTTGGTTTTATTTGGACTTCGGATTTGCCCCACAGAGGTTCTCATTCTTTTGAGCTGGTTATTCCCTCGGATGGCCGCATGTTATTAATCATTGTGTATTATTTGCAGACTCTGACATATACAGTATTTTTCATTGTAAAGCATCATTTATAAATTTCCTATAACTTAATGTGCTCTAATTATTAACACCCATTTATCCTTTATGTAATGTTAAACTACACAGAGCAGGCCAAAGCTGATGCAAGTTTCCAGTTAAGTCAATAATAATATCCTTCACAATCAAATTCTCCATTATGCTGACTTACAAAATGACTGTTGTGTTTCTGCTGAAATGCATAACTCAGGATGTGGTGCAATTACACCGTCATTTAATCAATCTTTATTAGAACAGGGCATCACAAGGCGCCGTACAACGCAAGTAATGGGATGATCAGCTCACTACGGGTGGCGTGCATTCAATGATCAGCAGGGACGGCACAGCGCATCAAAGGGGGGGAAAACGGGTGAAAGGTCAACATTAACAGCAAGGCCAACAGATTTTAAATGGCGTTGAGGGGATTAAAAGAAAAGGCTCTGGTTAAGCATATTCCTCACAGGTGGCGCAGTGGTAGTGCTGCTGCTTTGCAGTAAGGAGTCTGTGGAAGACTGTGGGTTCGCTTCCCAGTTCCTCCCTGTGTGGATAGCGCTTTGAGTACTGAGAAAAGCGCTATATAAATGTAATGAATTATTATTATTATTATTATATTTTCACAAGTTTGGCACAGAAAGCAGATGGCACAATGGTTAAGGCTACTGCCTCACAGCTTTAGGAATACTGGCTTCAAATTGTGATGTGGTCAGAGTCTCTGTGGAGTTTAAACATTCTCTGAGGATTCATGTTTGGTCTCTTCTGGTACTGAAGTTTCTCTCCCTCCTCCAGATTGATGACCTGAAATTGGCCCAATATATATGACCAGACTTGGTTCCTGCC
Source organism: Erpetoichthys calabaricus (assembly GCF_900747795.2). Classification (NCBI taxonomy): domain Eukaryota; kingdom Metazoa; phylum Chordata; class Cladistia; order Polypteriformes; family Polypteridae; genus Erpetoichthys; species Erpetoichthys calabaricus. The sequence continues at coordinate 207,089,269 of NC_041399.2, read as the reverse complement.
ACTGCCAATTCGGCTAGTTCTCCGTGGTGCTGTGATTGACAGAGTAGGATGACATATTGGTTTGTTTCTAAACTGTGCTCTTTGGATGGCATTATGCACTCTGCCTTTAATTGAACATGCGTGGCACTATATACTGTAGTGTAGATATGAGAGACAATGTGTATATAATAATCTCTCTATTATATAAAAAAATCATGGGACAAGACGAGATTTTTTTCAAGAGATTTTTTCAAGTCCCGTGAGACGAGACTATTGCCATGAGATTTTTTCAAGTCCTGCCCTCCTCTCAGCCATATTCAACCACGCACACGGTGCTCTCACCTCTCATTCATGTGAATGCTTTTGTCAGACACAGTTCATACTCTGGGGTGGGACGGTGGCGCAGTGGTAGTGCTGCTACCTCGCAGTAAGGAGACCTGGGTTTGCTTCCCGGGTCCTCCCTGCATGGAGTTTGCATGTTCTCCCCGTGTCTGCGTGAGTTTCCTCCGGGTGCTCCGGTTTCCTCCCACAGTCCAACAACATGCAGGTTAGGTGCATTGGCGATTGTAAATTGTCCCTAGTGTGTGTGTGTGTGTGTGCGCACCCTGCGGTGGGCTGGTGCCCTGCCCAGGGTTTGTTTCCTGTCTTGTGCCCTGGGATTGGCTCCAGCAGACCCCCGTGACCCTGTTGGATAATGGTTGGATGGATGGAGTTCCTGCTTTCTCAGCTCTTATAAATTTTAACGTTTTCCTCACTTTAAGTTCCCAATTAAAGAAGATGTATTATGTCCAAATCTTATTGAAGAATTTCATCATGAAGGGTTATCAGCCGAAGAAACGAGGACACGAGCAATCCTAGTACAGAGAAACGATGAAGTCAAACAATATTAACGCCAAAAATGTTGATCAGTTACACGGCAAATTGGTTAAATGCACAACAACAGACTCTGCTGAAACAGTTGGTGGTGATTGTGTGGAAGATGAAAACATCAACTTACAATATCACGAAGAATATCTACAACCGTTAACACTGTCTGGTCTTCCACCGCATGAATTACTGTAGAAAGAAGGATGTATCCAAGAAAGGTAATGTAGTAAATCTTCTGCGGATAGCATTACACAACAAAGGAGATATTGATATGCCATTTGCATTAAAACATTTACAGTTTCCCGTTACAAAAGCTTTTGCTATGACAATTAACAAATCTCAGAGCCAAACATTCGAAAAAGTCATTTTATTTAATAGAGAGAAAGAAACGAAATTCAATCACGGGCAGTTATATGATGCGTTGTCACGATGAAAGTCCAAACACAGAATCAAAATTCAATACCATATTGACAAAATTGTAATTAAAAATTTTTTACTGAAGTTTTACAGTAAAAGTATAAGTTTAAAAAGTATTTGCATGTTAATTTGAAAGCCAAAGAGAATGAAATTGTATTACGCAACGAATAACTCTAACGCAACATGAAACATAATTTACTTTCAAATTATTACGTTTTACTATTTTTTACTATGGTTAATTACTTGCTATTATGTAAAATAGTTAGTTCTATTATGCATATGTAAAAATTTCCATGACAGTAAAAATATGTTTAAATTGTACATCCGCACCCCTATACGTGAGTGGCAGAACCACAAAGAGGCTAGTGTTTAGCGCAGGCCCAGGGGTTGGCGAGCAAAGTGAGCAGGGGGCAAAGCCCCCTAGTAATAATAATAATAATAATAATACATTTTTCAATATAATGCCTTTCCTATAATCATAAGCTTAAGAATATTAGAAAGGTGTTATAAAAATATACTTTAACCCTCTTGGTATTAACCCCAAGAGTGACTTGGACTTGGAATTCTATGTAACTACAGTGAAGCCCAAGTCAGATGTCTAACACTAGAATCCCTGAAGCCTACGAAAAAACGCGTAATCCCAGCCCACCTTAAATTCCTTCGCACCTCTCTTTTGTTTTGTAAATGTGTCGATCAGCAGCCTGCTATCCCATCCAAGACGGAGCTCAACTTGGGCAAAAAGTTCTTCCAGTTCCAGCCAAGGCTCCTTATCTGCATGTGAGCTGCCTGGAGTTGTAATAATAATAATAATAATTCTTCACATTTATATAGCGCTTTTCTCACTACTCAAAGCGCTCAGCAATTGCAGGTTAAGGGCCCAACAGAGCAGAGTCCCTTTTGGCATTTACGGGATTTGAACCGGCAACCTTCCGATTACCAGTGCAGATCCCTAGCCTCAGAGCCACCACTCCGCCCTAGAGGGTAAATAATATATTGTCATTTGGAATACACACTTTTCATGTGTATTTTGTGTCTACTGCAATCTGTGTAAATGTACGATGAGAGGGAATGTTTTTCATATTTTAGTGATAATTGACAAAATGTAGACATGAAGTGAATAATGTGTGAAGACTGAAGTCCAAATATCAAATAAACACATTTACAAAAGGTACAAGTTTAATATAACAAGTGCACTTTTATTCAAGACTATAACTGTAGAAAAAGAACTCTGGTTAGGGTGCAACATTGACATGCCAGTTTGGGTGGTGCAGTGGTAAGAACTGCTGACTCGCAATGAAAAGGTTGCCGGTTCAATTCCGAACGCCACCATTTTGAGTAGTGAGCTGCTCTTATTGTTACTATTACAGAATAAAAACATACATTTGATTTGAGTCTGTAACAACCGGTGTAAATTTATGGTACTTGTAAAGGTTAGCATTTTTTTTTTTATTCAGTTTTATTCTCTCAGTCACATTCATGCTCCCACCGAACTGACACTGTAAGTTTTCAAATAAAGACGTGATATAATAGAGGTGAACTCAAATGAGGATGAGGGTTGCACATTGGAGAAAGAGAAAAGAGACCCTCCAAGCACATATAAGAACAACGCAGCTGCACCAGGCGTAACGGCGAAAGATGGCACCGTTTGGATGCGGCAACAGGTTGGGCGTCATCCTGCCAGTTGATGTGTGTAGAAGAAGAATGTTCTCCTCAGCACCATGTATTTTGTGTGTTTAGTAAATTAGAATTGTTATAATAACTATTTTGTGACTTGCCAGTGAGAGACGCTTGGCTTATGAACTAACAAAAATATGTTATTCCAGGGTTCAGGAGAAATAGTGTCCACATGAATAAAATCTAAGCTGTTTCTTGTTTTCCCTTTCTCAGAATGAATGTTTCAGACACAAGGTCACAAGGCTGCAGAAAGTACATGTAGTTTATGCAAAGGCGTCTCTCCTGTGCTTAGCTTTGAGAACACAGATAATGCTTAGCTCAACAGACATATTGTTTAACTTTACTGTTTTGTCTTTCTGTCTTATTAATCATGAAATGCTGAATTATAAAAACCCCTCCTAATTTTTTCTCGGTGTTCAATTGAGCTTTGCGGCAATAAGTTATACTCTTTTGAATCTCTACTTACTGTGACTCCGAATGAATAAAAAAGAGAATTGAGAAATATTATCTGCCTGCTTTTCAGTGTGCCTTTTTCATCCACATGTGCCACATGAATTGTCCTTCAAAGAAAAAAGCTCACCAAGGTATCGTGCAAAGTCCTGTTTGTGATCATGTTTTGTGATGCAGTGGCATAGCTAGGGACGGTCTGCCCCGGGGCGGCACATTTTTGGGGGCGGCATTATTGGCCAAAAGGCTCGGAACACTTCACGTGTAAGCAGCAGGGTTCGGAAAAATATCACTCATGAATGAAAAAAGTCAAATTCTCTGATTTTCATTCACAAATGCTTCAAAAATCATTTTCAGACGGTCCTTCTGTGACGGCATCAGACATGACAGTTCAAATTTATGAGGCAATAACAAAAATAAACAGAAACATTACACCAATAATAATTTCAAGGAAGATAAACAACTAATTCACAATGTATAATTACATTTCGGTAACAATTCGAATGCGTTCTTGCTCATCCCCACCTATCACTTGTACACCACACTGGTTCTGGTTTTCGCAGCATAATTATATTAAACTAATAATCAGAACACGGCTTATCAGTGCGTCTGTACTATATTCTTGTCTAGTTGATGCTTATAAATAATTATATGTGAAAGAAATATTGCTGTTTCTATATATATAAATAAATCTATGCAAATGTATCTTAATTTTTCTCAATACGTCATTTTAATTTTCTATTTAAATAAGTTAACATATTCAGATACGTTAGAGGGTGGTAAATTGAAGCCCTGCCCCGAGTGGCACGAACTCAAGCTACGCCACTGTTGTGATGGTCTTTATATGGAAAACATTTGTGTTACTTATATAAAAGCCAGATCGAATGTTATTTACCTTAATTTATTTATGTATCTTCCTACAGTGTACAGTAATCCCTCACTATATCGCGCTTCGCCTTTCGCGGCTTCACTCTATCGCGGATTTTATATGTAAGCATATTTAAATATATATCGCGGATTTTTTGCTGGTTCGCGGATTTCTGCAGACAATGGGTCTTTTAATTTCTGGTACATGCTTCCTCAGTTGGTTTGCCCAGTTGATTTCATACAAGGGACGCTATTGGCAGATGGCTGAGAAGCTACCCAACTTACTTTTCTCTCTCTCTTGCGCTGACTTTCTCTGATCCTGACATAGGGGGACTGAGCAGGGGGGCTGTTCGCACACCTAGACGATATGGACGCTCGTCTAAAAATGCTGAAAGATTATCTTCACGTTGCTACTTTCTGTGCAGCTGCTTCCTGAAGCGACATGCTGCACAGTGCTTCGCATACTTAAAAGCTCGAAGGGCACGTATTGATTTTTGACTGAAAAACAAACTCTGTCTCTCTCTCTCTCTCTGCTCCTGACGGAGGGGGTGTGAGCTGCCGCCTTCAACAGCTTTGTGCAGCGGTGCTTCGCATACTTAAAAGCCAAACAGCCCTATTGATTTGTTTGCTTTCCTCTCTCTTTCTGACAGTCTCTGCTCCTGACGCGCACTCCTTTGAAGAGGAAGATATGTTTGCATTCTTTTAATTGTGAGATGGAACTGTCATCTCTGTCTTGCCATGGAGCACAGTTTAAACTTTTGAAAAAGAGACAAATGTTTGTTTGAAGTGTTTGAATAACATTCCTGTCTCTCTACAACCTCATGTGTTTCTGCGCAAATCTGTGACCCAAGCATGACAATATAAAAATAACCATATAAACATATGGTTTCTACTTCGCGGATTTTCTTATTTCGTGGGTGGCTCTGGAACGCAACCCCCGCGATGGAGGAGGGATTACTGTAAAGTCACAAATAGACTGCAGAGCTCCCTGTGTTTGATCGACACGGGCATGCTGACAAAGTACACGTGTAATGCCACAGCAGCTTCCACCTAGATAGATCTTTATTGTCATTGTCACTTTTACAAAGGAACAATGAAATTGAAGGTGCAGTTGACTCAGTGTGAGGAATAAGAGTTAAAAAGACAAGAAGAGAGAAAATAATAACAAACCGAATAGTAATAAAAGTACTTTACAAAATATACAAATTGCACTTGTTGACTTAAGTCTATATTGCACATTGGGAGAATGATACGGAGCAGTTTTTATTCTGAGTTGAGGGCCATGATTGCTTTTGGATAAAAGCTGTTTTTAAGGCGGTTTCTCCTGGTTTTCATTGCCGTGAAAAGCTGGAAGAGGCAATGACCGGGATGTGATGAATCCTGTGAAATGTCTATTGCTTTTTTGCGGCATTGGGGTGTGTAGATTTGTTCCAGAGTGGGGAGGGTACAACCAACGACGCTGTGGAGCGCTTTCTTTTCTGAGGAATTGCAGCTGCCGTACCACACACACAGTCCGTACGTGAGCACACTCTCGATGAAACAGTGATAAAAAGCAAGGAGCAGATTTTTGGAGAGATGGTTCTTTCTGAGAATTCTCAGAAAATATAGTCTCTGCTGCGCCTTCTTCAGCAGCTCCTATGGTGTTGGAGCTCCAGGTCAGGTCATCCTCCAGCTCAATGCCCAGAAACCTGAACACCGGGACCCCCTCCACTCAGGCCCCGCCAATGATGAGTGGCTGGATGTCAGTTTTGTTTTTTTCTAAAGTCAATAACAAGCTCCTTCGTTTTTGTGGTGTTGATGAGCAGCTTACTGACTGTGCACCACCCTGACAGCCACTCCACCTCGTCCCTGTATGCCAGCTCACCCTCCTTGCCCGAGATGAGTCCAACCACCGTCGTGTCATCCGCGAACTTTATAATCTTGTTGCTATGGTGAGCTATCAACTCTTCAGTACGCAAGCGACTCTCCATGCTAGTGATTAGATCTGGACGGTGTACCTGTATGTGCCCAAAAAATGAAGCCTGGTTGACTGAAGTGTTTGCTTCAGTACGCGAGCAATGGTATGAGAAAATCAAACTTCCTTTTTAGGCACATACTGTAGATCTACTAGAGCCATGTGCAAACTGTAATGGGCCCAGTTATTTTGGCAGAGAAGAGTACCTGTGATTTTTGACTAGAAATGTAACAGTTTACTTGAGGTAGAAGTACATTGTACTGGCTTCACTGAATCTCCTGTTCAATTATCCAGCAAGCTAAACATCTTCATGCAATAATTCCTGGAAAGGAAGTGATGCTGAGAATGTTTAATTACACAACTGATGTGAAACGGCGGCACGGTGGCGCAGTGGCGCAGTGGGTAGCGCTGCTGCCTCGCAGTTGGGAGACCTGGGTTCGCTTCCTGGGTCCTCCCTGCATGGACTTTGCATGTTCTCCCCGTGTCTGCGTGGGTTTCCTCCCACAGTCCAAAGACATGCAGGTTAGGTGGATTGGCGATTCTAAATTGGCCCTAGTGTGTGCTTGGCATATGGGTGTGTTTGTGTGTGTCCTGCGGTGGGTTGGCACCCTGCCTGGGATTGGTTCCTGCCTTGTGCCCTGTGTTGGCTGGGATTGGCTCCAGCAGACCCCCGTGACCCTGTGTTTGGATTCAGCGGGTTGGAAAATGGATGGATGGATGGATGATGTGAAACTTTAAATATGAACAAACACTAATAAGTACTTGTATAAGTAATGTAAAGTAAATACAGCAGCATTTAAAACTAAGAGCTTAAAAGCTGAAAGCTCAGTAAATTTACGTGTTGAAATATAACATTTACTTTGACGTTCCCTGACCAAAGTTACTTAAACAAAAGCTATAAAACTAGAAAAAAGAGATAACTTACTGGGAATGCCTCCACAAGGGCTAACTAAACAGGATGAAGAGGGATTGTTTGAGAGAACAAACACCGAGATAACAAACACACCGTGCTTACTGCTGCTGCACTTGTCACAGGTGTCTGGTCACACTTATAGGTAATCTAACTTAGACACCATTAAAATATCCGACTAAGCCACCCAGTTTTATTAAGAGACTGGGAACTCCTGAAATTTACCAATAATAGCACACAGGTTTCTTTAAATTGGGCGGTGAGTAAACACACAATGAAAGACACAACAGTAATTTAGAAAAGAGCAACAGTAAGTTCTATTGTACAAGACAATATAAGGTACATTAAAAAGATAAACGAACATAACAGAACCTAAACATATCAGGAATTAATTTCCTTTTTTTTAAAAGGAAAATACCCAGTCCACACTCTAAAAGTCCGTAAAAACAAGAATTGTAGGATACAACCTTTAGTGGTGCAGAGTCCAGTTTGGGCACTCTGTTACCCCAACACTTAATTGTTCAACTGTCCATGGATGCACTCTGTTCCCCGGCAGAAGTTGTGTCAAATTGTTGACTCCCTGTCAGCGTCTCTTCGTTGTTCCTTTTTCTTCCACTCTGGGCTCCTTGTGTGGCTGGGACCTAGGCACGCCTCATTCCTCATCTGTCAGCTTCGCTTGGTCCTCTCATGCGGCTTCCCTCTTTCGCTGGACCCACAACTGGCGTCTCCTTGTGGAGCTGTCTCTTCCTCCCTGGAAGTAAATGTTGCTGTCCTTGTGCCTCACGTCGTGCCAGCCAGGTACCCTTGTCTGCCTGCGAGCCCCTGTGCCCTGCCCGAGTGTCTTGGCAGCGTTTCCTGTGGACTCTCCCTTTTGCCTTCTGCTGGCCAGGAGTTTATATTTACTTCAGCCCCTGCTGTTGTCAGTCCTGGACAAACAGTTTAATCAATGGCACATCTAAATTGCCTGGGTTTAACAATTAATAAAAACACAAGTTAACAAAATGTATGGTTACCAAACATTAATAAGTACAGATATGCTGATTAGGAACCAATATTTCCAAGCCAGGTAAATACAAACATTCTCTAAGGCCAAACTTCAAAGCAGTGACTCCCTTGCAAGACAGCAAATACCATTAATAAGTACAGACAGCCTTTTAACTTCTCACCCTCCAGTCCCAACAGTGGGTGCCTAATGGAACCACCCAGTGCACAAAAAAAATGTAAAAGAGTCCCCCTCTGACACACTCACTTCTTACTTCCTGTCACATTGGCTTCCTGCTTCCTGCAGCAGCAGCATTAGATAGATCAGGCATGTCAAACACGCGGCCCCCGGGCCGCATGCCGCCCGCAACAGAAATCTGTGCGAACATAATTACGAAAGTATGAATGGCAATACTTTGTGGAAACCAGGGGAGCTCCAGCTGCCCCAACACCGACACAAACAGGCAAGAGACACGAGTTCCAGCACAGCACATGTTATTTATAAGTGGGGAAGCGCTTTTCCCTCACTCCCCACAGCAGCATAGTACAATAGAGCACCAAATACACTGTCTTCTTTTTCTCTTTTTTCTGCCTCCACTCCTTCACTCATCCACTGTGTAAGCTTCATCCCTCTTCCTCCCAACTCTGGGTCCTCAAATGGAGTGAGGCGGCTCCTTTTATGTTACACCTGGGAGTGTTCCAGGTCACTCATCAGGGTTAATTGGAATCATTCCCAGGTGTGATGGAAACTCAAAGTAGAGTTCTACAGCGCCCCCTGGCGGCCCCCACGGAACCCAACAGGGTTGTGCCAAAATCCAACTCCCAGAATGCCCTGCGGTAATCCGTGGTGCCACAACCCTCTAGTGTCCAGGGGAAGGTAGTGTCTGGTGGATGCTCTCTTCCTGCTCCGGTCCTTCCATCCAGCTGACGTCCCTGCCAGGTAATGACTGTGGCCGACCATCACAACTGAAAGATGAGAATTGAAACTTTGAAAAATGAAATTTTTTTGACAAAGTAGAGAAGCAGCAACATCGAGCCTCACAAATACGCCATTTCTGAAATGCTGCCAGAAAAGAGAATCATTTGAAAATGAAGACCATTTCTACCTGATTGTAAGTCGTATGTGCAAAATTATCCCACCTGTTTCTTCTTTTGTGATGTCCCCCTAGGGATCTGAACATGAAGCTTGTGTTTAGTGGTTTTCATCATGGCTCCTGATATTCCAAGAATGAGATTAGAATCTTAATTTTTAGGAAGCAGCTGTTCCTCAGAGATAATTGAAGATTGACAAGCTGCTGGCTCTGAGGGGGTAAAGATTACCACGACAAGTGAGCGTCTGCAAAAAGTAATGCAATTCTCTTTCTTTCTTTCTTTCTTTCTTTCTTTCTTTCTTTCTTTCTTTCTTTCTTTCTTTCTTTCTTTCTTTCTTTCTTTCTTTCTTTTGTTAAACCCTTTTAACCCACAATACATTCACAGAGAGCCACAACCAAGAAGGGGAGGCAACATCACTCGCTAGGTTACTGGCCATCTTGAGAATTCATGCCAGGCCATCAGTAGTCTGCTAAAGCTGCCAGTCATCCACAACTCACCTGGAAAGTGAGATGAAACTAAAGTAGCAGAGCAACTCACAGATACATGTGAAGAATGTGCCAATTCGACACTGTGTCCTGTAGCTAGGAGGCAGTCAGTCTGCCACTCAATTACCCTTTTTGAAATTATGTCTGTCGGTGTGTCTATATGTCTGTGTTTAAACACGATAACTCGAAAAACGCTTTGGCCATTTAGTGTTTGATTTCATATTGGTTAATTATTTCTTTCTTGTATACAGTAATCCCTCACTTATCGCGGGAGATAGATTCCAAGGCCGACCGCGATAACTGAATTTCCGCGAAGTAGGGACACCATATTTATTTAATTATTTAACGTGTATTTGGACGTTTTTAAACCCTCCCTGTATTGTTTTCAACCCTCTATTACTCTATCTACTCTATTTACTCTATTAATAACAGGAACAACTGCTAAGCAATATGAAATCGGTAGATAAGTTTACACTTACTGTATATCGAAGTACACGTAGCTATATATGACGTGATGATGGTGATGAATATGCTGCGCAGTAAAAATGATGACGATTGAAGGTGATAATCCCCTGAATGCAGTAGCAAGAGCACGTTAATGTTGAATGAGTGAGATGAGACTTCCTGGTTAATGCAGCACTCCGTCGCTGAGCCAATCAGCAGCACACAGGAACTTAACTGCGTGCTCTGATTGGGTAGCTTCTCAGCCATCCGCCAATAGCATCTCTTGTATGAAATCAACTGGGCAAACCAACTGAGGAAGCAAATACCAGAAGTAAAAAGACCCATTGTCTGCAGAAACCCAGGAAGCAGCGAAAAATCCGCGTTATATATTTAGATATGCTTACATATAAAATCCGCAAAGTCGTGAATCCGCGAAAAGTGAACCGCGAAGTAGCGAGGGATTACTGTACATAGTATAGAGAAAGTAAAGGAATCATGAAAAAAATTCAACCTCGAGATTTTGATGAATGTTGACGTTTCAGACCTTCAAAAATACCATTTTTGAAAATATGTCTGTCGTTGTGTCTATATGTCTGTGTTTAAATGCGATAACTCAAAAAACGCTTTGGCCTCGGTCAGTGAGATTTTGTACACTTGCCGTATATCAAAAGTAAAGAATCCTATCAACTTTTTGGGTCACTTCCGGCAACCGGAAATGTTACTTTAACTGAATACTTTCGCAAATTTTCAAGTAAGATTTTGCATAGATATTTATAATGATGAAAAGCAAACAGATTTGAAATTTGAGGAAAATGACTCAAACTGAAGTAGTATTTTATTTACTCAACCAATCGATTTTTTTGTATGTTGGAAACATAAATGTGTACACGATATTAAAAACTGTATTCTATATAACACATATCTTTCAATAACTATTATTAATTTTATTTTGATTTTTATATCATCAGTTTAACAATAACGTGTAAACATTGAATATGCCATGTAAATTTAAAGATGTAATGAGAACAATAAGCTGCCACGTCCCTGTCGTGTTCCTGGTAATACATTTAATTTTATAATATTTTTTTTATTTCCATTATCATTATCATAATTGAATATAGATAAATGTAGTTTTACCTATAGCAATTTATTGAAACAAATCTTTCTATATAATACGTTACCGTGTCTGTTGGTTTGCCTGTCCAGGATTTTAAATCACCTGTAGCTTGCAAACTGTTTGACTAATTGACCTGAAATTTGGTACACATATACTACATGATGTCTACTATCTGCTTTCGGGGTGATGATCGACCTCCAAGGTTATTTCTCTTTTTACTTTTATTTCATTTTATTATCGAATCTACTACTTTGAAGTGCGTAGCAGAGCGGCCGTGCGGTGCATGTGTACGGGCGCCGTTCTCATCCCTACCACCTTCGCCGTCACTTCCTCTAACTCTTCTTATCTTAAATCATTCTTGAGGCAGATTGAACACTTAAGTGAAAAATGAAAGAAAACGAACTAAGCAATTGCAACATGAACACTAACTTAATTAGTTTTAACGTGAAAAGATGCTGACAGAAGAAGAGAAGAAGCGGGCCGCTAGGGTGGAGAAAAGAAGATCTGCTCAGGAAGCAGCAAGTGCATCAACCTCTGAGCACACGAATGATAAACATACAGAGAAATAGTCTGAAAACTAGGAATGCTCAAGTCAAGTGTATCCACTGCACATTATTGTGCAGTGTGCCGTTACTGGTGAATACTGTAATAATTAATAATAATAAATGACTCTTTGTGGTCATTAAAGATCCCTGGGTATCCTTTGTAAAGAGTAGGATGAAACTTGATGTCCTGGCTAAATTGTCCGCTTCGGCCTGGTCATTCTGGCTCCTGTCACACACGTGCGAGTAGGGGGATGTTGTGTGGACCAAGCAAAAGTAATTCCATGCCAGGCCAGGGGATCACGGGGTGCACTAAACCTTCTCCTGTTATCTCTATAGACCAGACCGTGGGAAAACCTATCTGAGTCAGTGATGACGATGCCAGTTCCGGCACCCAGAAGAAGGTCACTTCCGGTTCCGGCGCCCAGAAGAACGTCACTTCCGGCGCACAGGCTGATGTCAAAAGGACATCACTTCCAGTTCCCCTACATCACTGCCGGTCTGATCCCTTAAAGCCGCCATCTTTTCCAACCCTCGTCAGTTCTGTCTTGGACTCAGTATTGTCAACAGCTCCGTACTGTTTAAAAAACCATTTGCAGCCAGGAATATTATACAGGTGGCTGCCCCAAACCTTTTTACGTGTGTCGAGTCTGTTCCTTTTCACACCCCTTAATCATCCCCTATCTCTTATTGGCTAACTGTCTCTCACCCCTTTGCCAGCTAACAGCTAATGTGTGGTGAATGTACCGGCGCAAAAATGGCTGCCATTGTATCATCCAGGTGGAATCTACACATTAATAGTGGTTGAAGTTCCTTGTATTATTATTATTAAATGAGGTAAATCAAAAAGTAAAGGCAATTTCAAAATTGTGAAGTAACCACAACAGATAGAAGTTGACGCAATACAATACGTTTGTGATAGCTTACGGATAGTTCGGCCACACACAGTGCAACATTCTACTGTTAGTCTAGTTGAAGTCAAGGTGGAATGATCATGGACTCTCCGCTGCGAGATTCCACCATCTTTGGGATGTTGTCTTGTGGAGATTGGTAAGCTGTTTGGGTACCCATGTTCTGCAAACGTTACAGTTCCCCAAGTCAGCATTCACTATGGCACGTGCAGATCCATACTTTATTTGTAAATGTGCAGCAACAGCAGACAACCTCGTCTGTTGGTCTTCTCTGATAAAGGTATTCGGTATGTTGATGTGGACTTGTGTGTGTGATGTTGATGGTCAAGTAGATCGAGCTTCATCGGTTACACCTGTTCTTCCCACATTAACTTTTTGTACCCATTCATAAACTTTTCATTAAGTCCTCCAACATCCTTCAGTGAATTTCATAAGGCTTCACCCCGCCTGTCCAAAGAAATCTCACCATTGTATGTTTTTGTTTTCTGTTATACAGACCATCATGCCATCTCTTTGTGTGCTTTATTAATAAATTAGGTAACCCAGATTGTAATTTTTTGGAGAATGCTGGTTTCTCTTTGGTCAGATTCCATAAGTTATGCCTGGATATGGAGAGATGCCACAACGTTTGCTGTGTTTCACCTGGGCACAGACAGATATCAACAACAACAACAACAACATTTATCTCTATAGCACATTTTCATACAAATAATGTAGCTCAAAGTGCTTTACAAGATGAAGAAAGAGAAAAAAGACAAAGTAAGAATTAAAATAAGAAAACACTAATTAACATAGAATAAAAGTAAGGTCCGATGGCCAGGGAGGACAGAAAAAACAAAAAAACTCCAGACGGCTGGAGAAAATAATAAAATCTGCAGGGGTCCAGGCCATACAATACAATACAATACAGTTTATTTTTGTATAGCCGAAAATCACACAGGAAGTGCCGCAATGGGCTTTAACAGGCCCTGCCTCTTGACAGCCCCCCAGCCTTAAATCTCTAAGAAGACAAGGAAAAACTCCCAAAAAAAACCTAGTAGGGAAAAATGGAAGAAACCTCGGGAAAGGCAGTTCAAAGAGAGACCCCTTTCCAGGTAGGTTGGGCGTGCAGTGGGTGTGAAAAGAAGGGGGTCAATACAATACAATACACAGAACAGAACAAATCCTCAATAAAAAATAAAAAATAAAAAATTTTTAGAAGTACGGAGCAGAATTTAACAGTAGATGATATCACATAATAAGATTTGGATAATTTTAGACTCCTGGAGACCTCATCCATCAAGCTGCCTCCCCCATTTGGCCATTCCACGGCTGAAACAGTGTTGGGCCAGCCAATCCGATGAAAGGACCCCTCTTTCCCACAATTCCTGCGATCCTCCATCAGAGATGACTTTACCTTAGGCAGGCAAAACAACTTGGCAGGTGGGCCGTGGCACCAAGTGCCACATTTGCGTACCAAGAAGAAAAACAGAATAAGTGAGGGTTAGTATACAATTATAACTATCATGTTACTTATGTTTTAGTGCTAATGACTAACAACAGAGATGCAGTCTGTACAGTTAATCAGCAGCTCTAGTCAGGGTGTGCTAAACTGAAGTAGTGAGTCTTCAGCCGGGATTTAAAAGCTGAGACCGAAGGGGCATCTCTTATAGTAGCAGGCAGACCATTCCACAGTTTAGGGGCCCTGTAACTAAAAGTTTGACCTCCCACTGTTATTTTATTAATCCTTGGAATCATAAGCAGACCGGCATCTTGAGATCTTAATGTGCGCTCTGGTTTGTAAGTCATGATAAGTTCAGACAAGTAAGCCGGACCTCTGCCATTTAATGCTTTATATGTTAAAAGAAGGATTTTGAAATCTGCCCTAAACTTAACTGGGAGCCAGTGTAAGGATTTAAGAACTGGAGTGATGTGTTCGTATTTTCTTGTTCTTGTAATAATTCTTGCAGCCGCATTTTGTATTAACTGGAGGCTGTATAAAGAACAGTTTGAACATCCAGTGAACACCGCATTGCAGTAGTCAATCCTACTAGAGATAAATGCATGAATTCATTTCTCAGAATCCTGTTTATTTAGAAAGCGCCTTAATTTCCTAACATTCTTAAGATGGAAGAAACCTGATTTGGACAACTTTGTGATATGCGCTTTAAATGACATGCTAGAGTCAAAGATAACTCCTAGATTGCGGGCTGATTCAGTAAAATTAATTTTGATTCCAACTGAGTTAAATGATGACAAAATATTGTTATGATCAGCGTCATTCCCTCCAAAAACTAACATCTGTTATATCTGTATTTAAAGACAAGTAGTTCTCATTCATTCACTCCTTTAATTCACTAACACAACTAATTAAAGACAACATCGGAGAAACTTCATCTGATTTAAATGAAAGTATAACTGGGTGTCATCTGCATACAAGTGAAAATTAAAATTATGTTTCCTAATGAGAGATCCCAGTGGAAGCATGTAAAGTGAAAACAGTAAAGGTCCCATTACTGAGCCCTGCGGGACACCATACTGAACTTCTGTGTATAATGATGGAGTCCTGTCAGCACATTTCTGTACATATTAGAATCGATTTGATAAATAAGAACTAAACCAAGCGAGCACGGTGCCTGTAAGCCCCACATCATTTTCTAGCCTGTGTAGTAAAATAGAATGGTCGATGGTGTCAAATGCTGCACTTAAGTCCAACAACATAATTACAGTGGACTTTCCTTCATCAGAGGATATCAGAATGTCGTTTACAACCCGTGTTAGTGCCGTTTCTGTACTATGACCAGTGTGAAGTTCCATGAAGGGCCATGAGACCGCCCAGCCCCCTCTGGGCATTCTACCTAACATAAATGATCAGTCCTCATTGTATTCAGGGTTTTCATGGAAGGACTTGATGATGACGGTCACATGGACTTCTGGCCTTTAATCCATCAATGTAGGGACATCATGGTGCTTTGATTAGGTGGTGGTGGCACATGTCTCCACCACAGAAAACCGGAAAAAGAACAGAAGAGAAACTAGGGGTTAGTATGGATTTTGCAGCCATATCAGACTATTTAGTATGGTATGTCTGGCCAAAGGACCCTGGATGTTTTTTCATTTTATATAAATAAAAAAACATAATTCTATAGGAGTTTTAAACAGTGTGCGTCAAATGAAACGATGTAAGTTCAGTCCATGTGTGTAGTTTATTGTGCAAATTGTTTCATATACCTTTAATGCCAGTGAGTAAACTAACATGTAAAGGAAATAAGTAAGGGTACTACATTTCTAAGAAATATAATTGTACAGTTCTTATAAGATGCTCTAAACTAAGAATATTTCATGTATTAATTTGGTTTATAATTGTTATGACAATGTTACACCGGGGCATGGAGGGGTGCCAAACAGTGTAGTATGTTACAACAGTCATAGACGGACGACAGACATTTCAGCATTTATAATATAATTTATTATAATAAAACAATATAACATTTAAAATTTTTGATGTTTTGATTTTAAGCTAATCCTTTTCAATTTTTTAAACATTTTTTTTCCAAAAAAATTATTTTTTATGCATTATTTTACCCGTTGTTCGTGAGAGTATTTCATTATGTACTCTCTGTATTGCAAAATGTATTGAACGTGGATTACGTGTATTGACTCACGCAGTCCTGGCTCAACGGGAAACAGATAACTACATTTTTTTGATTTGAGTTAGAAGTTGTTTGCAAAATGAAAAAAAAAACACATACTGTAAAAAAAAATAAATAAAGCGACCGAAACCCCAAGAAGAGTCAAAAATCACTGTCAAAAATCAGGGAAGAAGTGATGTGTTAAAGTTTTAAAGGATTCATCTGGAGATCTAATAAAGCTTGGTGCAGACTCTGACATTTTATCCTGTCGTGCTGATGAACTCAAGGTTACGACCCTGGAGAACACACCCCAAAAAACGTGACATGCGACCCTAAGGACGGTTACGCAAAATGGTGTCTAGTAGAGAAAAAGCTCATCAGACTAAAATTCCGCCCTGATCATGACACATGAACAGTAAAATAGACATCTGGGCTGGGGTGGGATGAGTGTCAGAAATATACCTCGCCTCAGACAGCATTATTTAACACGTCGGCCCAGATGTTAGCCTTTCATTCGCTCACCTCCAGATCCTTTTCTTTTTAATCCTTCAGGACATGCCTGCCATTATACTGAATACTGTGTTGAGAAAAGCTCCTAATGGGAAAACCAAAAAGGTAAAATATCCCTCCCCAAAGCAAAACAGGATTAATGAATTAAGTATTTTAATATTTCAACTAAACAAAATGAGACAACAATATTTAAATAAACAAAGAATCACTTCCAAGCCTTAGAGAACAACTATAAAACATGTAATCAATAATTAATTACTGAACTGAAGCAAAATTAATCTGAGGGAAAGAGAAAAAAATTAAAGGAAAAAATGGAAGGTAATTAATAATAAAAAAAAGTCATTAATTTACTAAGTCATAAATCGAAAGCACAAAGTCTAAATACAAAAAGCAGGGGTCAAAGGCAGAGAAATCCAAGGTACGAAATGCCTTAAGAGAAATAAGCACTACTAACACGTAACAGAATGTCTTAAAGTGACAAACACCTCAGTAAAATAACAAAACAAGTACGCATCGAGAAGGAAAAGAGCCCAAGAACACAGAGAGCAAGAGCTTCCAAAAGCCGCAATGAAGTGCTGTGACCAACTGAAGTCTTTGAGGTTCCTCGAGAAACTGCTGCGGCGCCCGAGAGCCATGACTCAGCTATTGGCTCTACAGCAAACTGCAAATAATTAACAATTAATGGAAAATAAAGTGTTGGGAAAGAACAAAAAGAATGGAGCCAGGAGGGAGGCACAGGTGAGAACCTGCCATGGTGTTGACCTCACCAGCTATGAGGATGGCAGCCATGTATCAGTGAGTTTCATGCAATTGCCTTGTTTCATTCTGTCTAATGATTTATTGGCTAACCAGCCATGTTACTTGTCAAAGACAGGTAATAAGAATAATTTAATTTTTTATTTGTTAAGAATGGAGCGTGAGATCGACAGGCGGATCGGTGCGGCATCCGCAGTAATGCGGGCGTTGCATCGGTCTGTCGTGGTGAAAAAGGAGCTGAGCCGCACGGCGAAGCTCTCAATTTACCAGTCGATCTATGTTCCTACCCTCACCTATGGTCATGAGCTATGGGTAGTGACCGAAAGAACGAGATCTCGAATACAAGCGGCTGAAATGAGTTTCCTCCGCAGGGTGTCTGGGCTTTCCCTTAAAGATAGGGTGAGAAGCTCAGTCATCCGGGAGGGACTCAGAGTAGAGCCGCTGCTCCTCCGTATTGAGAGGAGTCAGATGAGGTGGCTCGGGCATCTGATCAGGATGCCTCCTGGACGCCTCCCTGGTGAGGTGTTCCGGGCACGTCTAACCGGGAGGAGGCCCCGGGTAAGACCCAGGACACGTTGGAGGGACTATGTCTCTCGACTGGCCTGGGAACGCCTTGGGATTCTCCCGGAAGAGCTAGAAGAAGGGGCCGGGGAGAGGGAAGTCTGGGCATCTCTGCTCAAGCTGCTGCCCCCGCGACCCGACCTCGGATAAGCGGGAGACAATGGATGGATGGATGGATATTTGTTATATATTGTCCTACGTGTACCTTCAGCACCTTTTCTCTTTATCCGTGTGTATGAACATCTCTTGATCAGCACTCCTTCTCTTGAGCATGTTCCCCTAAAGCCTTCTTCTCAGACTTGGTCATTAGTTTTGAGGAGCCTTCCTTATCTCCTATCTGGTTTTATATTCCCTATTTTTGACGGCGCCTCCTGTGCCGTTTCTCCTTCTCACACTTCCTCTTTCAGTTGTGCCACCAAAGCCAAACTGACCTATCATATTGCTCTAAGGCAGGGGTCCCCAACTCTGGTCCTGGAGGACCACATTGGCTACAGGTTTTCATTCTAACCCTTTTCTTAACTAGTGACCAGTTTTTGCTGCTAATTAACTTCTTCTGAATTCATTTTAATTGACTTGCTTTTTAAAGATTTGTTCATTCCTCTGAATTGCTTCATTTCTTTCAGAGCTCTGAAAACTCCCATAGTGCATGTATGCAGCATAAGTGAGCTTGTTATTCCATCCATCCATTATCCAACCTGCTGTATCCTAACTACAGGGTCATGGGGGTCTGCTGGAGCCAATTCCAGCCAACACAGGGCGCAAGGCAAGAAACAAACCCTGGGCAGGGTGCCAGCCCACCGCAGTGTGTGTACACACACCAAGCACAATTTAGGATCGCCAATGCACCTAACCTGCATGTCTTTGGACTGTGGGAGGAAACCGGAGCACCCGGAGGAAACCCACGCAGACACAGGGAGAACATGCAAACTCCACGCAGGGAGGACCCGGGAAGCGAACCCAGGTCCCCAGGTCTGCCAACTGCGAGGCAGCAGCACTACCCACTGCGCCACCGTGCCGCCCCTAAACCAAAACCAAAATCAAAATATTAGATTCAAGAAGGGAGCTGACGATTGTCACTGTTGTTATAAGGAGTTGTTTTCTTTTGTTTTTTCTGCCCTTCTCTATGGGTGCTGGGTTCATGTTTTGCCTGATTTCTGGGATTTTGAAACCAGAGAAATAAGAATTTTGCAAATTTAAAACGTCTTATTATTATTATTTTGGGTGCCAGATTTCTGTTGAGTTAGCATCTGTCGTTGCCGTGGTGATCCGTCTAAACAGCCTCCGGGAAAGCGCGGCCTGTGATGTCATCTGAAGTGGCAGCATAAACGTCAACTGAAAGGTTTGTGGAGTGTCTGCTATTCGGATTGTCTCTTTGGTTTCACTGTTTTCTCTGACTATCGTACTATTTTCTTTAAATAAAATATTTCTTTCTGACTTTAGATGTTTGATTTTTGGGTTAGCATTCTTTGATGATGATTTTTTTGGCTGTGCTCTTGTAGCGACCTCCGCTTGCTGTTTGAACACCTCTTTTCTCCCAGTCCCATTTTCGTCTTGAGTCAGTACAGCTCTGTCTAAGGAGTGGCAAACCAAAGTATTTATAGCCCTCAGGTGTTACAGCGTGACCTAATTACAACACCTGAGGGAAATTATCTAATCTAGTGATGCAACGCAAGGCTTAATTACATAATTAGCAGTCATGAAACAATACATTAAACTAATACAAAACACTAAACCTAAATAATTAACTAAAGTTAAAGTGAAACTTGAAATTATGAAGAAGGCGGGAACAACAAAACACAAAGGAAACAAAATGACATAACAGAAAGAACGATGTTTCCAGCCAATATCAGATGAGAGAGTTTAGACTTTCACTAACCTTATAATAATAATAATAATAATAATAATTTGTTTAGTGTTTGTGCATGCACTTTTTTTCCTCCACGGCTCCCTGAAGAGCTTTGTCCGTCCTCCACAACTGACTCTGACTTGCCTGGATCAGGTCAAGTGGTTTCTTTTATCTTGAACCTGGGAGTACTTTCTGTGCTAGGGCATAACCCGATAGAAGTATTTCTGGGTCAATCAGCAGTTCCAAAAAGTATGGATTGTGAATCCCTCCAGCTCCCCCTGGTGGCCCCCACGGAACCCAACAGGGCTGCCCCGCAAGACTACAGGCTTCTGTGTGGGAATCTTAATCCAGAAAGGTTGACAGCTAGTTTATCAGTGCAGTGCTCATCTCCCCCTGTCCTTCTATTGTACCAGGTAAGGATTTTTGTTCAGTCCCGGTCAGAATGCCAGTCCATGTGTTCCATCCATTACTATATTTGTTAGTAATATATGGAAACAAGGCACAATGAAAATGAAAGCAGATTTGGAGATCCTCCCCTTGTATTGTAGCAGATGAGTAATCGTAAGAGACTGAAACCGGTCTTTTTTACTGTAAAACTTACAAAGACAAACAAATGAGTTAACGGATGGTTCTTATACTGTATTATGGTGGTAGGAAGTTGGAAGTGAGGGCATCATGACAGGACGTAGTGAGGACATTGGGACGGGACGGAAGTGTTGCAAAATGAGCTAATTTTCTGTAGGTCTCTGGGAAGAAGAGAAAGGCATAAATTCTCCTTAGCAACCCTTTTCCATAGTTTGATCACCCTGAATGGGACCCTTTGGCTGACCCCGAAGTGCACGTGTGTGACATATATTGTGACAAGAAGAGACCCGAGACATGGCAAAGGTTTGGGGCAGCCATCCGTATAATCTGTATCCTGGCTGCAAAAAGTAAATATTAAAAGCCAGTAGTAGTTACAAGCCAGAGTCCAAAACAGAACTGAATTCCAGAGGAAGGGAGTGAGGCTTTATAGGAAGTCTGGGGGAAATGATGTCATCCTAGGGGCCGGGACTGGAAGTGATGTCATCCTAGGGGCCGGGACTGGAAGTGATGTCGTCCTCGGGGCCGGGACCGGAAGTGATATCATCCTAGGGGCCAGGACTGGAAGTGATGTTTTCCTAGGGGCCGGGACTGGAAGTGATGTCATGCTAGGGGCCGGGACTGGAAGTGATGTCGTCCTCGGGGCCGGGACCGGAAGTGATGTCATCCTAGGGGCCAGGACTGGAAGTGATGTCATCCTAGGGGCCAGGACTGGAAGTGATGTCGTCCTTGGGGCCGGGACTGGAAGTGATGTCATCCTAGGGGCCAGGACTGGAAGTGATGTCATCCTAGGGGCCAGGACTGGAAGTGATGTCGTCCTTGGGGCCGGGACTGGAAGTGATGTCATCCTAGGGGCCAGGACTGGAAGTGATGTCGTCCTTGGGGCCGGGACCGGAAGTGATGTCATCCTAGGGGCCAGGACTGGAAGTGATGTCGTCCTCGGGGCCGGGACCGGAAGTGATGTCATTCTAGGGGCCAGGACTGGAAGTGATGTCATCCTAGGGGCCAGGACTGGAAGTGATGTCGTCCTAGGGGCCGGGACCGGAAGTGGAGTGTCCCGAGTCGAGGCAGTGGCTCCTGGTGAGATTTCCCAGGGAAGGTCTGCAGGGAACTTAGAAAGAGCCTTAGTGCACCCAGCCACCCCCTGGTCAGATGTGTTACCATTATTCTCCAAGCCCTTCAGCTGCCTCCTATTCACACGTGTATATATATATATATAGGATATGTGGTCGCTCCTTTGAAACCCCCTCTTAAACGGTGATACAATGGGAAACAAATAAATGTTTTTTTTTTTTTACCTCCTCTTTGCTCGATCAGTTGCTGGCTTGCGGCTGCTGCCGTGCCGTGTGATCTGCACGCGCTGCTCTTTCTTCGTCACTTAGTTGTTGACGTGTCATCTAGAAAGTATTTATAAGAGCTGAGAGCACAGGACGTGTGTCTGATAAAAGCCTTTACACGGCTCAGAGGTTAGATGTCCATGATCTTATCTGAAAATAGTTGTAAGTAGGGCGTGACTTGAAAGAATCTCATGTTAAAAGTCCCCACTAGATGGTCTAGAGACAACAACAATCTCGTCTTTTAATTCTCGTGGATACGCCTCTTCATTAGGAAGAAACACTACTCTTCCCTGATGGCAACACGAATTAGACGATCTACAAGTCTCCAACTTAAACTTTAAAGCCGAACAATATATTTGTTCTCTTTTTGCTGCTCCGTTATTTCACCAAGTAATAATATCAGTTTGTTTGCGCTAATGCGATCTTTACTGTCATTTTTTTTGGGACTTTCGAATTTCTGTACTTCCATTATCTCTAACCTGCACTGCATGTGTATTGTGGCAATGTTTTTGAATTCTTTACGACATTCTGCTTTGTCATCTACTCTTGTGTTTTTTATTTCCGGCCCCGGGCGTGGTAAAAGTCTTGTCTCGCGGGATGTGAAAGTGTCTCTCTGAGAAAGTCACATCTCTTCTCTCTACCCAGGATTTTCTTATTATAATATATCTATATATATATATAAAAGCCAAAATACCACTGATTCACTCATCACGAAATCTCCCGAACCATGAGGACTTGGGACTTGAAATTTGGAATTTAGGTTACCCTAGGTCTATAGGTGTTCGTTAAGAAATGGTTTTAAAAATTTCAAGGTCCAAGTGTGAAATTTCTTAAAATTTTTTAGACCCGTTTGTATGTCCGTCCACTTTTCACGAGAGAACTACTTAACGGATTTAGATCGGGTTTTTTTCTATAATTTGCTTGAACATTCCATTGATTTTGCGACTTTCTCGTCTTGCTAAGTATCATAGTTCACTTGCGGATACCGATTTATTAGCGCAAATCCGAGAGACACTTATCGGGCTGTGGGGAGGGGGGCAAGGCCCTCCTCGCTCACACGTCTGCCTCAGGGCGTAACCTTAACTCCGCTTAGTTAGCGAACAAGAGAACTACTTAATGGATTTAGATCTTTTTTATCTATAATTTGCTTGAACATTCCGGTTGATTTTGCGACTTCTCTCATTGCGGTAAAATCACAGTTTGCTTGCAGGAGTGATATATTCATACTAATCCAAGACAGAGGCTGTGGGCCGAGGAGATGGGGGAAGAGTGACGTCAGGAGTAGAGAGCTGGGAGGGACCTCCTCACTGTCCTGTTTCACTAATACACTAGTATTAGCTAGTGTATATATATATATATATATATATATATATATATATATATATATATATATATATATATATATATATATAATATTGTGGATGCTAGGGGTCGCTGTTGCCCCGTGAAACCCACCAGACAGACGACCAAGACACACTTGTAAAAAGCACCAAGAAGAATTTTAATATTTTTCTTCAATTACAGTGCACAAAGCACCATACTCGCCACAATTCTACTATAACAATAATAATAAACAATAATCAATAATCACAATCCTCCACTCCTCCCAGCAGCTCCGTCACTCTACCACCCAACTCCAACTCTTCTGCTGGGTCTTCAGCAGTCCTTTAAATAGTCCATGACCCGGAAGTGTTCCTCCCGGGTCAAACGCCACATCATCCGACCTCAAGTAGCCCGGAAGTACTGGGGGTTTCCGTCCTCGTGACTCCGAAGTACTTCAGGGTTGTAGTAACAGTAGGAGTCCCCAGGTTCTTTGTGAGCTCCCCCTGGCGGCACCTAACAGGGCTGAGGAAACGAACTCCATGTCCCAGGATGCCCTGAGGGAATCCGGGGAACCATTGCCGTCCAGGGGAGCTGCCACCTAGCGTCTAGGGGAAGGCGGTGTCCTGAAAAGGCTGCCTTCTTTCATTCTTTTCTTTCAGGGATATCCCGGCCGGACGGAACTGCCGGCCTTCCATCACAATATATATATATATATATACAGTATATATATTGTAATTGCTAGCCCGGCCACAGACAGACGCGACACCACAATGTCCACAGCACACACATTTATTATACTACTATTTACAATAATATTTACACACTATGGCAGTCCTTGTTCCTTCAGCTGCCTCCACTTCTTTTTCGCAAGCTCTGTCCACTTCCACCCAACTCCGGCTCCCCGAATGGAGTGAGGCGGCCCCTTTTATAATGCCCCAGATGTACTCCAGGTGCCTGATGATGAACTTCCGGCTCTCTTGCACCCGGAAACCCTCCAGGTGTACACCATCCCTGGTCTGTTAGCACTTCCTGGTGTACCAGAAGCGCTGTCCCCCAGGGATCAAGGACCGTCCAGGTGCCCAGGGAAGAGAAGTGCTGCTCTCCTGGTCCCTCCTTCCTCCAGGCGTCCTGGCGGGGCAGGGTTCGTGGCCATCTATCACTCTCTCTCTCTCTCTCTCTATATATATATATATATATCTATACTAATAAAAGGCAAAGCCCTCACTGACTGACTGACTGACTCACTCACTCACTGACTGACTGACTCACTCATCACTAATTCTCCAACTTCCCGTGTAGGTGGAAGGCTGAAATTTGGCAGGCTCATTCCTTACAGTTTACTTACAAAAGTTAGGCAGGTTTCATTTCGAAATTCTACGCGTAATGGTCATAACTGGAACATATTTTTTGTCCATACACTGTAATGGAGGAGGCGGAGTCACGTATCGCGTCATCACGCCTCCTACGTAATCACGTGAACTAAAAACAAGGAAGAGATTTACAGCACGAGTCAAACGCGGGAACGAAGGTAAATGACGTTAATTTTTGACTGTCTTTTAATACTGTGTAAGCATACATATTAACACATGTGCAATTAAACGTGTGCATTTACGGGGTGATTTCTCAGGCTTAAAAGCTCGCCTTTTATCAAACGCGGGAACAAAGGTAACTGACGTTGTTCACTGTCTTTTAATACTGTGTAACCATACATATTAACACATGTGCAATTAAACGTGTGCATTTACGGGGTGATTTCTCAGGCTTAAAACCTCGCCTTTTACTAAAAAGGTAAATGCAAAACTATTTTCAATCACTTTAATGAAACGCTCCCGTTAAGGATTGCAATAACATATTCGCGAGATAAAAGAACGAAGTAGGGGGAAATGACGGAAGAGCCGCAAACAGCGAAGAGCAAAAAATTAATTAAACAATTGAGAAGGGAGCGAGTGAAGCATTCAAGCATGTTCATAAGGGAAACAAAGCACGGTGTAAAACATAAGTTTAAATTAAGTTTATAGAAACGCTCCCGCTGCGGATTGCAATAACATATTCGCGAGATAAAAGTTTAATGAGAACACACGAGGTATAAACGAACCACACACCGTGGCGCAACGTTAGGGGCAACAGTTTCAACCATTCTATGATCTGCTTCTCGCAACTGAAAGACGGCACATGGCGGATGTTAGCCGACTTGCTGACCGCAACAACTCTGGCGCTGACGCCACATCTCAGTGCCAACACTTTCCAGACTCTACTTAAAAGACACGCCCTCCTCACTGGACAGTTAAAAAGACCAATCAAACTAACGATGACATCAAGTATTACCCAATCAAAAGTAGGAAAGGAGGCATCTTCATAAAATACGTGTGGGATGATTTGCATGAGACGCTGCTTTAAAAAAAATGATAAAAAAAATACGGGAGAAATCCCGTCCAGTATTGATTCAAAACGGGACGCGCAATTTCATTCTCAAATGCGGCACGATTCCGTATTTTAAAGGACGGGTGGCAACCCTACAGTGCCAGGTAACCACCCATACAATCAGATTGTGATTCAGACTAGGAATGCAATGAATGTAATTACCCCGATCTACATACAAGGCGAAAGTCTTGCAACATTCAAAGATGATGGTTTGGGATAAGTACACCATACAACATAAAAGAGCTTATGAAGCCTTGAACCGAAAAAAGCAACATCTCAGAGATCGTAAAAAAAAAAAAAGGAGGTAATGTCGTTTTACTCGCTGTAGATTTTATTGAAACATTACCAGTTATTCCACGAGGGAGACCAGCAGATGAACTCAACGCGTGTTTAAAATCCATGCTTCTCCCACGCTCGGTTATATGTCGCGTGTTCTCGGGTAGGTACACCAAAAAATGTATACATTTAAGCATGTAATGGGCAAACAAAAAATGAGGTATACCCGAAAGCACTGCAGTAGTACTCAATGTAACTTTACTTCTTAAATGTTAATGTTTTACTGTTTAATAATTTATACGCTTCTTATATGTTGTTCAAATTCTTTAATCAAAATACCAGTGACAGCGCAATGCACGATAACATGGAGTGAATACACCATACGCATCTGCCCACGGCCGCCCTGGTGTGCGCAGATAGGAGTTGATTCTACAATAAAATAAAATAAACATAAAAAGAGTAATACAATCATCACCCATAAAGCGGATAGTAGACGTGACGTACTATATGTGTACCAGATTTCAAGTCAATAGGTGAAACGGTTTGCGAGCTACAGGTGATTTAAAATCCTGGACAGACACACAAATTGCCACGGTAGCAAATTACAGAAGAAGATTTTACTGTTTAATAATTTATATTTATATGAAATGTGCTTCTTATATATTACTTCATATTCTCATATGATAATGATGTTAATGTTTATATTGATTTCTGTGTTATTAAAACTGCATGTATGTGTGTATATGTATATATATATATATATATATATATATATATACTAGCAAAATACCCGCGCTTCGCAGCGGAGAAGTAGTGTGTTAAAGAGGTTATGAAAAAAAAAGGAAACATTTTAAAAATAACGTAACATGATTGTCAATGTAATTGTGTTGTCATTGTTATAAGTGTTGCTGTCTTTTATATATATATATATATATATATATATATTATATATATAATATACACACACACATAAACATTTATATACATATACATATATATACATATCTACATATACACATATCTACATATATATACACACATACATAAACACACACATAAGACTTATTGACTGAAACGGGCTTTCACGAAAACAGTTAGGGCTTTGCTACAGGATACACCCTCCACAAGTTAACCAAGTAAAAATAAAATATATATTTCTGTTTTATTTAAACCTTTTAAGTTCATATGCATAGCCCCATTTGGCTGTTCAATTTTTTTTTTCTTTCTTCAGTAATATTTAATCTCCTTAAAGAAAAAGAACATATCCATTTTACTTTTTTTGTATCTGTGTAGTAATATTTTAGTGTAAAAGAATAACCAGTATTTAAACCTTTTATGTTACTTTATACATTTATTTTACACAATGTTGAAAAATTAATAAGAAAGCTACATATTTTGGCAGCTGCTGCTTTCATTTTCAATGAAATGAAAAAAGCTCTCCAAGAGAAAACGTCAATGAAGAAGAAACAGTCTAACATCTAAAAAGGAGAAACCCTCATTTATAAAAGTTTGCTGCAGATGACTTAACTGAAAATAAATGAATAGTTCCTATGTGTATAATACATATTTATCTATTTGACTTATGCCTTTATTCCACCAACTTACAACATCTGAAGTATAATTTGTTACATTACTTTTGTTTTTTGCAGCACAGGCAGGTGAAGTGACTTCCTCAGGGTCACACAGTGGTGTCAGTACCACGATTTGAACTGACAAGCTCCGGGTTTGCTGAAATATTACTGAAGAAAGAAAAAAACGAAAATGGGCAAATACGGCTATGCATACAAATGTCCATCCATCCATTATCCAACCTGCCATATCCTAAATACAGGAGCCAATAAGTAGATATGTATATATACAGTATATATATATATATATATATATATATATATATATATATATATATATATATATATATATATATATATATATGTGAATGTATGTATGTATATATCTATGTCTATATATATATATATATGTAGATATGTACATTTGTATATGTATATATATGTTTATGTGGATGTGTATATACGTATGTATATGTAGATATGTGTATATGTACATATGTATATATATATGTTTATGTATATATATGTTTATGTGTGTGTGTGTGCATATTATATATATAAAAGACAGCAACACTCATAACAATGACAACACAATTACATTGACAATCATGTTACGTTATTTTTAAAATGTTTCCTTTTTTTTTCATAACCTCTTTAACACATTACTTCTCCGCTGCGAAGCGCGGGTATTTTGCTAGTATATATATATATATATATATATATATATATTTGCAGCTGGAGATCCACAAAGGAAGAAAAAAATGAATCGCGTATCATAAAGTAGTTTTTATTCCTGAGCTTTCAACCCCTACCAGGGGTCTTCATCAGAGGATAATGCTTAGACTTACAAGAATCAAAGGCAATATATAGCAACATATTAAGTGTGGGGGGGGGTGGGGGGGGGGGGGGCGGGGGGGCTTTGTATAGTTTATATATTATGTACATGTTCTTCTTAAGTTAGCATATGCTGGATTTATGTCCAAGTGTCTGAACACAGGGTCACGCGGGTCTGCTGGAGCCAATCCCAGCCAACACAGGGTGCAAGGCAGGAACCAATCCCGGGCATATATATATATATATATATATATATATATATATATATATATATATATATATAAACATTGGTGAGGGCACTTTACCTTATTCCAAAAACATTTCTGATTTACATGAAACCACTGAGGCGGGCAGACAGCTGCTGGACTTGCCATTTAAATTGTCCACCTTGCCACTCTTATAAGCTTTACATATGTGATGTGACACCCATAATAAATACATCCCGGACAGATTAGGCACGCTGGAGGTGTTTCAAAGTCATCGAAGGCTGCCGTCGCTTCTAAAGTGCCATCTGTGCTCAACATGCTTGCAGGATTCTGCTACATTAATAAAGGGAGAGCAATAAGTGTGCAAAACATATAAATCATTCATTGGCCATTGGAGAAGGGAAGAGGTAACCTTGAGCTTATTTTCCAAAATTATGCAAGTAAATAGGAAGCATTATTCATTTATTTGTTTATTTGTTTGTTTAAGCACTACCAAATGCACACACCGAGGCATGAACGCCCAAGCTTGACTGCACTGATTTCATCTTTATGCTGCCAGAGGAGAAATGATGATGGATGGCTGACATCTGTCTGCATCATCTGCTAGGCTGTCACACACGCAGGAAAAAATAAGCAAGAAATAATCAGCAGTCCTGCTGACAGACTGACACATAACTAACACATAAAATGGTTAGAAGTCAGTCTGGTAAACATTGAGTGGTCACTTTATTAGGCCTGCTGGCTCTTTCAATGGCCTCCCTCTCATGTGTGGATGCTGCAGAGTGGTGACATGTGGCATGTTGATAAGGAAATGTAAGTATTAAACTGGAATCAGTACATGTGACAATAATGGCCGTATAAGCCTGTTTTGTGTAAAGCATGCTGGTCAGTACCAATGGCACATCAATACGCATGTGCATTTTTAGAGGGAGAATGAGCAAGACTGGAGACCGGAGTGGGCTTGAGTGTCACATGGCGGTCATTGCTAAAAGTGTTAATATGGACATCAGGAACAGGAATGGTTCCTGGGTTTCCACTCATGATTTTGTCATAAGTGTTTTAAGAATGGATCAGTAGCCCAAAAAAAACTCACTGAATGGTGGTTCTGTATTCGAAGGTTGATTGATGATGAAGGGATGGAGAAGAGGTTGAGAGAACTTGTACAGAAGAATGGATGGTCACCATTAGTCAACTATGTGCTGAGTGGATTCCGCTCAAATGATGGGGGCTGTAAATGAACCCAGGGCCTTGGTGTCAAAGGTGTAATAACATACAGTGGATTCACAAACTATGCAGGCTCCTTCACCTTCTGTACAACTGACTGTGGTGTAGATTTAACTTTACATCAATAAATGTGACATTTCTGTCCATCTACTGTATCTACACGCAATATACCCATAATGGCAAGATGATTTGCAAAACCTTTATAGAAGCCCACTTTATCAGCAATCCCAGCTGCTGGTTTTCTTGGGTAGATCTCTGCAAATTCTGCAGTCCTGAATGGGGGAAGTTTATCCCATTCTTTGTGGCAGATCCTCTCAAACTCCAATAGTGTCTGTAAACTGCCATCTTCTGGACTCTCCACACATGTTCTGTGGAGTCTTTGACTGGACCCCTCAAGGACTCTCAGAGACTTGTTCCAAAACCACTCCAGGGTTGTCTTGACTCTTTGCTTTGGCTCGTTGTCAAAGGTAGACTATTGAACCATTCTGAAGTTTCATGCCTTCTGGAGGAGGTTTTCTACCAGGACATCTCTGTATTTAGCTGCATTCATCCTTTCCTCAGTTCTGATCAGTACCCCCCTGTCCCTGTCCCTTTTGCTGCCACCACCATGCTTCTCCACATGGATGTTATTAGAGAGGTGATGATCAGTATCTGGTGTTCACCAAGTCATAGTGCTTGGAGCTCTGATGAAAGAATTCGGTTTTTGTCACATTAGGCCAGAGAATCATTTTCCTCATGCTTTCAGATTCCTTTAAATAGCCCTCCTCTAACTACCTTACGCTCCTGATCGATGAGTTGGTTGTTCTCCCCATAGGATCTCCCGATCCAGTAGAGGACTTCTGACGGTCTGCCAGAGTGACCATTGGGTTATCGATCACCTCCCTGATCAAGGCCCTTCTTGCCTGGTTACTCAGTTTGAACAGTTGGCCAACTCCAGGTGGTTCCAAATTTCTTCCATTTCTTGAGGGACGCTGTCCACCAGGGAACTTTCAGAGCTTTAGAAATGGTTTGGTCACTTTGCACTGATCTGTTGTATACTTCACCACAATTTGATCACTGAGAGGTCTACAGAGAATTCCTTGGATGTCATGGCTTGGCTTTAGTCTTGATATGCGGTGTGAGTCAAGAGCCCTTCTATCCACAGGTAGACGTGTGCCTTTCTAAGCGATGTCCAGTCAATTCAGTGTGTGCCACGGGTGGACTCCAGTCACGTTCTTGATGCCTCTCATAGAGAATTAAAGCAAACAGGATGGACCTGAGCACAATTTGGAGCTCCACAGCAAAGGGTCTGAATACTTACATGAATGACAGGTTTCACTTTTTGATTTTTTTTAATAACCTTTCTGAAAGCATGTCATGTTCACTTTGTCATTATGGGAGTTTGACTGCAGGTGGATGGGCAAAAGCATCAAATGTTTCCATTTAATATTGAATCTACAACACAATAAAGTGCGCAGAGAGTGAGGAGGTCTGAATACTTTCTGAATCCGCTCCATAAATTTTTTATCCTCCATGCTCACTTGCTTTACTGGCATTAATGCAATGATCCTGGGTGTCTCCGTCTAGTTCTGCAGAGGTTGTGACGCGGGCCTGGTGAAAGACTAAAGGGCGTAAAAGCTTAAAATGGAGGAATGATATAATACATAAATAAACTGATATTAATAAAAGGCACTATATAAGAGATAGATGTATAGTAGTAAAATGCACTATATAAGAGAGAGAGAGAAGTAAAAGGCACTATATAATATGCAGGAAGTAGTAAAAGGTGGTATTTAATAGATAGTAATGAAAAGTACTACATAAGATAGATGCATTGATATAAACGGCAATTTTAATAGATAGATACTATGTTAGCGTGGTTGGCAGGATAGATAGATAGATAGATAGATAGATAGATAGATAGATAGATAGATAGATAGATAGATAGATAGATAGATAGATAGATAGATAGATAGATAGATAGATAGATAGATAGACAGACAGTATAGTAGGCAAGATTAAAAATCTTGATGCATTGATAGACAGATACTATGTTAGTGTGGTTGACAGATAGATATATAGATAGATAGATACAATAGATAGATAGATAGAGTCCTGCGGTGGGTTGGTACCCTGCCCAGGATTGGTTCCTGCCTTGTGCCCTGTGTTGGCAGGGATTGGCTCCGGCAGACCCCCGTGACCCTGTGTTTGGATTCAGCGGGTTGGAAAATGGATAGATAGATATAGATAGATAGATAGATAGTAGGCAAGATTAAAAATCTAGATGCATTGCTATAAAGGGCAATTTTGATAGATAGATAGATAGATAGATAGATAGATAGATAGATAGATAGATAGATAGATAGATAGATAGATAGATAGATAGATAGATAGACAGTATAGTAGGCAAGATTAAAAATCTTGATGCATTGATAAAAAAGGGCAATTTTAATAGACAGATACTATGTTAGTGTGATTGACAGATAGATATATAGATAGATAGATACAACAGATAGATAGATAGAGTCCTGCGGTGGGTTGGTACCCTGCCCAGGATTGGTTCCTGCCTTGTGCCCTGTGTTGGCAGGGATTGGCTCTGGCAGACCCCTGTGACCCTGTGTTTGGATTCAGCGGGTTGGAAAATGGATAGATAGATAGATAGATAGATAGATAGATAGATAGATAGATAGATAGATAGATAGATAGATAGATAGATAGATAGATAGATAGATAGATAGTATAGTAGGCAAGATTAAAAATCTAGATGCATTGATATAAAGGGCAATTTTAATAGATTGATACTATGTTAGCATGGTTGGCAGGATAGATAGATAGATAGATAGATAGATAGATAGATAGATAGATAGATAGATAGATAGATAGATAGATAGATAGACAGTATAGTAGGCAAGATTAAAAATCTAGATGCATTGATATAAAGGGCAATTTTAATAGATAGATACTATATTAGCGTGGTTGGCAGGATAGATAGATAGATAGACAGTATAGTAGGCAAGATTAAAAATCTAGATGCATTGATATAAAGGGCAATTTTAATAGATAGATACTATGTTAGCATGGTTGACAGATAGATAGATAGATAGATAGTAGCAGCGCGGTGGCGCAGTGGATAGATGGATAGATAGTAGGCAAGATTAAAAATCTAGATGCATTGCTATAAAGGGCAATTTTGATAGATAGATAGATAGATAGATAGATAGATAGATAGATAGATAGATAGATAGATAGATAGATAGATAGATAGATAGATAGATAGATAGATAGTGATGAAAGGCACTATATATTAATAATACAAAGAGATAGTCATAATTTATTGTAGTTTATTCACTGGGATCAATCATATTTTAAAACAACCCCTTAGAGAGTTTTCTTTTTCTCATTTTGCCATCCAGTATAAGTAATGATCTGTGCTTCCTGGAGATGTCTCTTTGACTCTGGAAGTGCTCCCAAGCCGGTCTTTAAGTGAGCTTCTGGCTTTCAGTCAAAGAGTAGAGTGAGGACATGGATTCTGCTATGAAATGGAGAAGGAGGAGGGAGAGAAGGCCAGAGTATTAACAGGCGCTTGAAAATGGTTGGACGAGATCAAGGAGGCATAAGGAGAATGTGTTCTTAGTGCTAATAAAGGGACGGCTATGGAAAGTATGGCAGAAAGGGCATGGTGCTTTTTATTTTCATTTGTGTTCACCCTATGTCTTAATCCTTCCATTTTACCCTTTCTCATACTTCTTATTCATTTCCCAATGTTTTTCTGTTGAATATCTGGTCCCGTCTCAGAATTATTTCTAGGAATTGCACTAAAAGGGTAATTCCATGTCAAATCATCCCACTTTTGGACCTCATCATCACAGATTTTAACAAAACTTGGCATGTTGATTTGGTCTTATGAGTAATCCAAGGAACTGTTTCCTCCCCTCCTGGAATCTTCTGATGGCTACTTCCAGCAGGAGAACGTGCCATGTCACACCATCTCAGACTGGTTTCTTGAATGTGACAATGAGTTCACTAGACTCAGATGGCCTCCACAGTCACCAGATCTGAATACAACAGAGCACATTTGGGATGTGGAGGAACCGGAGATTCACTTCATGGATGTGCAGCTGACAGATCTGCAGCCACTGTGTGATGCTGTCATGTCAATATGGACTAAAATCCCTGAGGAGTGTTTCCAGAGCCTTGTTGAATCTACGTCATGAAGAATTACGGCAGTTCTGAAAGCAAAAAGGGGGTCCAATCCGGTACTAGCAAGGTGTACCTAATAAAGTGGCCGGGGAGTGTAAATGCAGACCCATTAACTACTCTGTAGGCAACCATCAAGAATTACAACTTAATAAGTGCTGCTACAGCATAAGGAGCCAGTGCAGAGATCTGAAGAGGGGAGTGATTTTTGCTTGTCTTGGCTGGTTTAAGGACCAGATATTCCAAGGAACTCTGAATTACCTGTAATGGCTTGGTGACACATGTTAGTACCTCTGCCAGCCGAGATTTGGAGTAGTTGTGATGGTGCGGGTCCTGCTCCATGTTCCCTCTTACAGTTTCGGGAGCCTCTTGAACCCAAAACTGCCGATAACGTAACAGAATGAGCTGACAGCTGGGGGCAAAGCACATGCTAAGCAACAGGATGGTGCAAAGTGCATAAGTGCTTTTATTAACAATAAAAAAAAATCAAAACACATTAAGTTCATAAATAATCCATAAAAACAGTGAAAAATCAAAATGTTTAAAACCAGGCTAAAAACTAGTAACAGTCATTAGGTCATACAAGCCGAGCACAACTCCTTCCATGTCTCCCCAGCTCACCCTTGGCTCATTCAGCTGGTGAGACTTCAGCAGCCGTGGTCCTCTCAATCTCAACCCCCATCTTGGCTGCCTCCGTTGGCGTCTGCCAGACCGCTTGGGGTCGGTTGTTCTCTTGTCATCCTTCACGCCATTGCAATCATCCCTCGGATCCCTGGAGAAGATGCCCCCTCGATCGTACCCACCTTTAGCACAATCAGTGGTTACAATCTGTCCTTAGAGCACCGATCCCTCGCACCATCGTGAGTCCCCTGACTGCACTGCCTTCTCTCTTTCTCTGCCCCAATACCACACTCTTGTTGTGCAAGCCTTTCTTTCTTTCTTTCTTTCTTTCTTTCTTTCTTTCTTTCTTTCTTTCTTTCTTTCTTTCTTTCTTTCTTTCTTTCTTTCTTTGCACTGCAGGAACCCAATGAAGCAATTGAGAACGATTGCACCTTCACGTGCAATCACCCCAATTACCTCATCGACTCCCCATGGTTGCGCGAGTGCAACCACCGGAGACTGACACGGCCAAACGGATTATTTATTAAAAACTGGCCATTGGTTTTGAGTTGAGACCTGCTATATCACAGTAGTCCAGACATGGCAAGACCAATGGCTTGACCAAGAGTCGTGCTCAATACTCCGTCAGATACGATCTGATCTTGCGGAAATAGTGAATATAAATACTTAAGAACTAATTTAACTAATTTAATGAGATGATGGATGGTGTCCTGGGGGATCTCCTCCAGGATCTGGACCAGGGCATCACTGAGTTCCTGGACAGGCTGAGGTACAACCTGGTGGCGTTGCTTGTCTTGGCTGGTTCAAGGACCAGATATTCCACTGAACATAATGTCCCACCCAGAGGTGTTCTCTTGGATTGAGGTCAGGCGAGTGAGCATGGGGGCCAGTCAATGATATCATTTCCTTCATCCTCCAGGAACTGTGTGCATACTCTCAGCACCTAAGGCCGGGCATTGTCGTGCACCAGGAGGAACCCAGGACCCCTGCACCAGCATAGGGTCTGACAATGGGTCCAAGGATTTCATCCTGATACCTAATGGCAGTCAAGGTGCCATTGTCTAGCCTGTAGATGTCTGTGCCTCCCACCATGGATACACCTCATCAGACCATCACTAACCCACCACCAAACCGGTCATGCTGAATGATGTTACAGGCAGCATAACATTCTCCATGGCTTCTCTAGACCCTTTCACGTCTGTCACATGTGCTCAGGGTGAACCTGCTCTCATCTGTGAAAAGCACAAGGCGCCCACCAGTGGTGGACCTGCCAATTCTGGTATTCTATGGCAAATGACAATCGAGCTCCACGGTGCCGGGCAGTGAGCACAGGGCCCACTAGAGGACGTCGGGCCCTCAGGCCACCCTCTTGAAGTTTGTTTCTGATTGTTTGGTCAGAGACATTCATACCAGTGGTCTGCTGGAGGTCATTTTGTAGGCTCTGGCAGTGCTCATCCTGTTCCTCCTTGCCCAAAGGAACAGATACCAGTGGATCCTGCTGATGGGTTAAGACCTTCTACAAGGGGCCCTGTCCAGCTCTCCTCGAGTAACTGCCTGCCTGTCTCTTGGAATCTCCTCCATGGCCTTGTGACTGTGCTGGGAGACATAGCAAACCTTCTGGCAATGGGAGGCATGTTTTGATGTGCCATCCTGGAGAAGTTGGACTACCTGTGCAATCAAACTCTGTAGGTTCCAGGTATCGCCTCATGCTACCAGTAGTGACACTGAGTGTAGCCAAATGCAAAACGAGTGAAACAACAGATGAGGATGGAAAAATGTCAGTGGCCTCCACCTGTTAAACCATTCCTGTTTTGGGGGGTCGTCTCATTGTTGCCCCTCTAGTGCACCAAAGCAGCTGAAACTGATGAACAAGCCCCTCTGCTACTTAACTGACCACATCAATAGCCCAGAAATTTCATTGACTTGATGCTATACTCTCATTAAAAGTGTTCCTTTAATTTTTTTGAGCAGTTTATATTTCACTCCCTCCAAAGCCCCCACACCTCACACAACTCCAAAAGTGACCGGCGCTACGCTATAATTAAAAGTGCATTATTAAACATACAGCGTAAACCCTCCCTTGTCCCGACACTGAACATGAAACAAATAAGATACACAGAGAACACGAAACACGTATAAAAGTCCAAAGGATTAAACGGAGAAGGATTAGTAAGTATGAATCTTGTCCAGCTGGAAAGCGTCCTACGGCAGTTATACTTGAATGAAATTGTTGGCAACACCAGACGACAGAAAACAGTCTCACCGGATTGTCCTCGGCGTGTAACAATGGCGAAGTCGTTAATGTCTGGTGTTGAAAGCGGCAAGCAGGAAAAGGTGTAAAGTGATCCGTACCGGTGCTCTGTCTTGGCTATCTTTTGTCTTCGGTAAACTGTTGACGTCATAAGCGATTCTCTTTTTCCTTTCGTCCTCTTGTTTAAATAGCAATGGCCTGTATGGAATTGATGTATTTGATGGGGAAAGCAGTGTCATGGTTCCACAGCGTTATTCTTCCCCTGGTGTTTCCAGGGGACAACATTTAAAGAGATACACATAGACCATATCAATGGGACAACACTATAAAAGACGCGACTCAGGACAGAACACATTTAAGACGTCCCCATTCACGTAGCACCGCTACAACTTGGACAGTCTGTAGGCCTCATTGACCCAAATTGTGTTGAGAAGGTCTGTAGGACCCCCGTGTAGAGGTCTATTAGCCGATTTGTGATTTGTGTGTACATAACGGCACTGATTAACTTATCAAAGAACCAGCTGCTAAACAGAGATAAGATGTCACTGCAGAGAAACCAACATGTGTGTGTCATAGTTAGTGTGTCATCTTCAGCCACCCCCTCTAATCCCCTGGAGACCCAAGTCCTCTTCAATGTCTGCCCCACATGTGTCATTCAATTGTCATCTAATTGTAGTGTGCTCTGTTGTTGATAAAAGCATTATGGAAATCAGAACAAAAAAAATAAAGCAAAGGATTTGGAGGACACTCCACATGACTCATCAAAACAGTTCCTTTGTGGAGACCAGCCTGCAGTTTGTGATGGAGGTGTGAAAGAGCTACCAGTGAGTCATCGGGGTGTAATATATTACAATAAGGAAAAGTAATTGCCTCCCATAATTCGATTTATATTCCGGCTGTGATGAAGTCAGCCCTTTTCTGCTCAGTCACAGTTTGTTTTCTTCACTTTCGTTTTCTTTCTAATTTGCGCCCACTGATCCCTCAATTCACTTTCCCACCCCCACCAAGTCCAGACAATAATCCTTTCTCCTTCTCCAGTTATTAAAGCTCTGACGCTGTATTGACAGGGTACACAGCCCACCTTAATGTGGACATCAAAGCTTTCAAACTCGGCTGCCGCTGTCTTCACTGAAAGGCGCCTGGCCCGGCTTGCTGTGTGGTTCACGTCCCTTTACATCTCATGGCAGGGAAAACCTGGGCGCAGTGTTGAAATTTCCAAACAAGAATGGCAAATTAAAAATTCAGCTCGAATTAAATAAGGACACAGTATTCAGAAAGTAGGGAATGATAGTGGAATTCATGAATATTTAGTATGACATTTTCATGCTTGCTAGGATCAATTTAAATATCAAAAAATAAACTGGAGACATCTAAGGAACAATAATAGAGACGTGTCATATTGCGCATTTAAATGTGTATGCATTTTTGCTGTTGTTTGTATTTAGCAGTTCAGAGAGAATAATGGATTATATTATTGACATACTTAGTTTATACAAATGAGTGAGATTTCAGAAATAATGAAAGTTAAACAAGCCCCTTGAAACGGCAAGTGAAGTTAAACAGTGGCCATGTGGTAATCAAACATTTGAGTTGTTTTTAGAGGTGTGATAGATAGATACATAGATAGATGTGAAAGGCACTATGTAATAGATTGATAGACATATGGATAAGGCACTATATAGATAGATAGATAGATAGATAGATAGATAGATAGATAGATAGATAGATAGATAGATAGATAGATAGATAGATGTGAAAGGCACTATATAATAGATAGATAGATAGATAGATAGATAGATAGATAGATAGATAGATAGATAGATAGATAGATAGATAGATAGATAGATGTAAAAGGCACTATATAATAGATAGATAAATAGATAGATGTAAAAGGCACTATATAATAGATAGATAGATAGATAGATAGATGTGAAAGGCACTATATAATAGATAGATAGATAGATAGATAGATGTGAAAGGCACTATATAATAGATAGATAGATAGATAGATAGATAGATAGATAGATAGATAGATAGATAGATAGATAGATAGATAGATAGATAGATAGATGTGAAGGCACTATATAATAGATAGATAGATACTTTATTAATCCCAAGGGGAAATTCACATATTTAATAGATAGATAGATATTAATGGCACTATGTAATGAATATAGATAGATAGATAGATAGATAGATAGATAGATAGATAGATAGATAGATAGATAGATAGATAGATAGATAGATGTGAAAGGCACTATATAATAGATAGATAGAAAGGCACTATATGATAGATAGATAGATAGATAGATAGATAGATAGATAGATAGATAGATAGATAGATAGATAGATAGATAGATAGATAGATACTTTATTAATCCCAAGGGGAAATTCACATACATAATAGATAGATAGATATTAACGGCACTATGTAATGAATATAGATAGATAGATAGATATTGAATGCACTACAGTATGTAATTAATATAGATAGTGTAAGAAGAAACACCATAAGACATTGCGAAGGTTTGGGGCAGCCACCCGTATAATTTTTCCTGGCTACAAAACTGTTGTAAAATCATAGACATGTTGACACAATCAAGTCCAAAAGAGAACTGATTCATTATACACAAGATGGCAGCTTTAAAGGCCAGTAGAGGAAGTGATGTCATCAAGACCGGAACCAGAAGTGGCATCGTTGGCTGCCCCAGAGCTCGGCAGGATTTCCCTAGAAAGGTCTGCAAAAGATCGAGAGGGAGACTTAGTGCACTTTGCCACCCCCTGGTCCGTCATGGAATTACATGTACTCAAGCCCTTTAGTTGTCTCCTAAACACACGTGTGTGACAACAGATAGATAGATAGATAGATAGATAGATAGATAGATAGATAGATAGATAGATAGATAGATAGATTGATAGTCAAGACCCTGTGAACAGGAAGGACTTGGGGAGAGTACATACACAGGACAGTACCTCCGTCGCTCCACTAGATGGCAGCCCCCTAGGGTTGCAGTGTTGCCTCTGATTCCCACAGGGCACCATGGGACTTGGAGTTCGGGGTAGCCCTGTTGAGATCTGTGGGTGCTGTCATGGGGGGCTGCAGAGCCATACTTTGTCAAGTTGTCACCAGACCTTGAAAGGATTAATGCGCTCTGCCACCCCCTGGTCTGACCAGGAATGACCTTCTTTTGAGCCTCTTAGCTGCCTACCATGCGTACTTGTGTGACACCATGTTACCCTGTAGTACTGATGATCCTACGTTTTAGAACAGATGACATTTAGGATGACTGCATGGGTTGTGAACAAACAGACTAATTGTAAATATTAATAATAACAACAATAATTAAGTACATTTATATAGCTCCCTGTGTGGAGTTTGCATGTTCTCCCCGTGTCTGCGTGGGTTTCCTCCGGGCGCTCCGGTTTCCTCCCACAGTCCAAAGACATGCCAGTTAGGTGGATTGGCGATTCTAAATTGTCCCTAGTGTGTGCTTGGTGTGTGGGTGTTTGTGTGTGTCCTGCAGTGGGTTGGCACCCTGCCCGGAACTGGTTCCTGCCTTGTACCCTTTGTTGGTTGTGATCGGCTCCAGCAGACCCCCGTGACCCTGTGTTCGGATTCAGTGGGTTGGAAAATGGATGGATGGATGGATATATAGTGCTTTTCTAATCTATTATTCTAATATATTATTAGTGGAGAACCACTTCAGCCACCACCAATATGCAGCATCCACCTTGGAGGACACAATGGCAGCCATTCTTGCGCCAGTACACTCTCAGCACACATTAGTTATTAGGTGGTGGTGGAGTGAGAGAGATAATTAGTCAGTATGGGACTGGGGATGATTAGGGGGCTTGAATGACCAGATTGTGGTGTGTCATTCTGCTAGGACATCAAGGTGCATCTTTAGTGACATCAAAGATTTGAGACTTCAGGATTTCTTCTCGTTTAAAGGACAACACTATTTTTTTTTCTCAACACAATTCC
The DNA here is from genome assembly GCF_900747795.2 of Erpetoichthys calabaricus. Lineage (NCBI taxonomy): Eukaryota > Metazoa > Chordata > Cladistia > Polypteriformes > Polypteridae > Erpetoichthys > Erpetoichthys calabaricus. The sequence goes on along the minus strand of NC_041399.2, from coordinate 207,048,494 downwards.
CTGTCGCTACACTGGGGCATTGGGATCCACACACAGACCACAGGGTAAGCGCCCACCTCTTCCTCACCAACACCTCTTCTAGCAACAACCCAAGCTTTTCCTAGATGGTCTTACCAGCTCTGAAGTGCGGGTGAAAAATTGATTGGAAATTACGTCAAGGAGTTCAAAAATGTATAGCGGCTTTACAAAAAGGTGGCATTTGGAAGTTTTTTTTTTCTTTGCTTTTTATAAGGTTAGGTCACTTTGCTAATACTCTTCACATGTCTGAGCTGAAAAGATGGCATTTAGGATGTGCGTTTTATAGGCTGCGGACAATCAAAATAGCCTGAATGGACTGGAAAATGTAGTAAAGTCAATGGTGGGTCTAAAGTGATCCCCAAGACATGGCAAGGTTTTTTTTTTTTAATTAGGGGATTTTTTTTACTGTTTGTTCATTGGGGGGTAAAGTAGAAAAAGTCATAAAGTTTCAGGAAATGTAGGATGCTTTAACTGATTTCAAACACCAAACCAGGTCACATTTGACCCGAGAACATTGTAAGGGATAAGTCAGATGTTATATATTGCAACTCACAGCCACACCATCACAAGGCAATACTGAAAATACTTCAAACACGATATCAGATATGCTAATTGAGTATATAATAAGCAATGTCAATGGGCAAATAATAGCAAGTTTAAAAATAAGAGAAGCATGAAAGTACAGAGATACTGAAAAAAAAATCACAATTTATTAGCCATACAAATCCACAGAACCTCCACTGTCTAAAAATGAGCTACTGAGCCCAAGCCAAAGATGATGTGCCTTCAGCTGCTTCTCCAGTTTCTGATGTACTCATTCCAGTAACTGCAGCCTGCTCCGCACAGCTCAGCATCAGCACATTTTTGTTGCTCAGCATTTACATGTATTTTATTTCTTCTGAGATGTCCGGGTTAGATGTACTTCCTGAGCAAAAATCAATAAAAAGTGTGTAACAGTTGAGCGTTGGCATCTGAGCACCAGAAACCCCTGTTCTCTAAAGACATTGGGCATTTACAATCATCTGCTTTTGCCAAGGCAAATCCGTCTCTTTGTCTATTTATCTATTGAACATGGGAAAGAAACTATACAAATAAAATGTTTTATTATTATTATTATTATTATTATTATTATTATATATTATATAGTGCCTTTCATACCTATCTATCTATTGAACATAGAAAAGGAGCTATATAAGTAAAATATTGTATTATAATTATTATTACTGTATCTATTATATAGTGCCTTTCATATCTATCTATCTATTGAACATGGGAAAGGAGCTATATAAGTAAAATGTTTTATTATAATTATTATTATCTATTATATAGTGCCTTTCATATTTATCAGTCTATCTATCTATCTATTGAACGTGGGAAAGGAGCTGTATAAATAAAATGTTTTATTATTATCATTATTATTATATATTATGTAGTGCCTTTCATATCTATCTATCTGTCTACTGAACATAGAAAAGGAGCTATTTAAGTAAAATATTGCATTATAATTATAATTATCTAGTATATAGTGCCTTTCGTATCAATCTATCTATCTATCTATTGAACATGGGAAAGGAGCTATATAAATAAAACGTTTTATTATAATTATTATTATCTATTATATAGGGCCTTTCATATTTATCAGTCTATCTATCTATCTATCTATTGAACGTGGGAAAGGAGCTGTATAAATAAAATGTTTTATTATTATCATTATTATTATATATTATGTAGTGCCTTTCATATCTATCTATCTGTCTACTGAACATAGAAAAGGAGCTATTTAAGTAAAATATTGCATTATAATTATAATTATCTAGTATATAGTGCCTTTCGTATCAATCTATCTATCTATCTATTGAACATGGGAAAGGAGCTATATAAGTAAAATGTTTTATTATAATTATTATTATCTATTATATAGTGCCTTTCATATTTATCAGTCTATCTATCTGTCTATCTATTGAACGTGGGAAAGGAGCTGTATAAATAAAATGTTTTATTATTATCATTATTATATATTATGTAGTGCCTTTCATATCTATCTATCTGTCTACTGAACATAGAAAAGGAGCTATTTAAGTAAAATATTGCATTATAATTATAATTATCTAGTATATAGTGCCTTTTCTATCTATCTATCTATCTATCTATCTATCTATCTATCTATCTATCTATCTATCTATCTATCTATCTATCTATCATATAGTGACTTGATTTTTATTATTTTTAAAACACCAAACATGGGAAAGAAGCTATATAAATAAAATGTTGTATTATTATTATTATTATTATTATTATTATTATTATTATTATTATCTACTAGCCATGTGCGCCCAACTACGTTGCGTGTGTTAAAGTCGTCTGTGAAGGGCTCCCTGTTTAAACGTAGCTGCCAGTCGTGAACTGGGCCCTTCGTCGCACAGCATTATGATTTTTTATAAGGGAAACAAAATTACAAAAGAAAACCCTTGGACATTGATTCGATAGGAACGGCCTACTCAGAATCACTGTCCGAATAGTAATTATGTGGTGGTGGAGGAGCATTTCTGCTTCTCTCCGTTCACAGTCCGTCTCGTTTTCACGACGCTGTCGTTTCCTCTCACGATCTCTTCTCAACCTTTCTCCAATCTCACATTTTGCTTTGTGGCAATCCAAAGAGTAAGGCAATATACACGGAGCAATTGTTATAAAAGGGGGACACATAGGTATCCAGGCTCTTTAAAGCATAAATAGGGATCACTTCACTGACATGTGAGCAAGTCACGGTACAACTGTGAGACGCGCAGCACTCACCGGCTACAACGTAACAATAATAATTTCCGGAACGTGCTGTTACGTTGTCATTCATTTTACCCACTGTCTTTCTTTCATTCTTATGTTACGTAGGCACATACCTTTTATCTTCGGTAATCTCATTCTCTAACCAGGCCTCAGGAGCTAACCAGCGTAACACTGTCTACCACCCCTTTCATTATTCCGGCACATTGTTGACATCCGTGAGTAACAACAACATACTAAACTGGAAGGTGGTCTACGCATGCGTGGAATTCGCGGACAAACAAAGATCAAGGTCCAAATGAAGATTATATATAAAGATTAGTTCATTTAAAGCACAACAATTTGTTTAGTTTGAATGTCTGTGTTTTGAGGTGTGACTGGAGTACTACAGTCTTCAGTAGTATAAGCCTGGAGGAGATTCTTAATGCAATGCCTATATTTTAGCTGTCTCTCTACTGCCATCTAGTGCTTCTTCTTCTAATTCATTCGCGGACAAACAAAGATCAAGATCCAAATGAAGATTATATATAGAGATAGCATCCGTATGTATGGTGTTCGTGTCAATACCCCGTATGTATGACGATGTATGGTGTTCGCGTCAATACCTCGACTCAATACAAGTTAGAACCATGCAATGGGACTCTGCCTCTGTAGTTAGAACATAACGTGGCAAACGCGGACGCAGTATTATATGATTGGCTAAGAATGTTCGAATGCTATGTGGAGAGCTTTAAATGTTAAGAGCGGTATTGTGTATTGTATTCTGTAGTTAACAGGGAGCCAGTAAAGCTGAGAGAGAATTGGTGTAATATGTTCAATGGATTTAGAACAGCAGGTTATTATCCTGGCAGCAGAATTTTCGCTCTGGTTTCCTCTCACAGTCCAAAGACATGCTGGTTAGGTGGATTGGCGATTCTAAATTGGCCCTAGTGTGTGTTTGGTGTGTGGGTGTGTTTGTGTGTGTCCTGCGGTGTGTTGGCACCCTGCCCGGGATTTGTTCCTGCCTTGTGCCCTGTGTTGGCTGGGATTGGCTTCAGCAGACCCCCGTGACGCTGTGTTTGGATTCAGCGGGTTGGAAAATGGATGGATGGATGTACATCAGGTCAAAGCATTGGATTGCCTGTAGCAGTGGGCCAAAAAGACCCCCACAGGCTCTTCTTAGCACACCATAGTGGAATGAGCCTGTGGCAAAAATTGCTCCAAGAGAGAGCGCCTCCTGGAGGGGATGGAAAGAATTTTCACGATAGCATTAAATTTTGCCCCCATTCTCTTCACCACAAAAACTTCTAGTGTGCCCAGGGCTTGCCCTGTGATGGTGCAGGCTTTCCAGATATGTTTGTTAGGGCATCACGCTTCTAACAACGCTCCTGAAGACCACAGCGTAGAGCACCACACTGGCTACCATGGACTGGTAGAGCATTTCCAGCAACTTGCTGCACACATCAAATGATCGGAGTCACCTTAGGAAGTCCTGTCTGCTCTGCTCCTTCTTGTCCAGCTTTACTGTGTAGTCACCACAGTCTGGTTTGTTGTTCATGTGAACCCCCCAGGTCCTCGTAGCTCTGTGCCACTTCAACGTTGTCCCCCTGAATGGTGACTGCTCTCGGAGGCTCCTTGGCATGCAGAAGTCCACCACCAGCTCTTTAGTCTTGCTGAGTTGCACTACAAGACAAAGTTCTCCATGAATTTCCTATGCTCTGACCCGTCTCCATTATTAATGCAGCCTATGATGGAGAAGTCATCCCTGACACATCTGGATAAAAAAGACACATACAGTATGTCAGGATGCTATTCATAGACTTTAGCTCCGCCTTCAACACAATCATCCCTCAAAAGCTGGTTGTAAAATTGAGCAGGTTGGGCCTGAACACCACCCTCTGCAATTGGATCCTGGACTTCTTGACAGAGAGGCCCCAGTCAGTTCGGATGGGCTGCAACACTTCCAGCAACATCACACTGAGCAATGGAGCGCCACAGGGCTGCGTGCTTAGTCCACTGCTCTTCACCCTGCTGACTCACGACTGCACAGCCACACACAACACCAACCATCTCATCAAGTTTGCGGATGATACGACAGTGCTGGGACTGATAAACGGGGATGATGAGACAGCATACAGAGATGAGGTGGAACGGCTGTCTGCATGGTGTGAAGACAACAATCTATCTTTCAATGTCGACAAGACAAAAGAGATAATCGTGGACTTCAGAAAATCACATCCTGCCCACATCCCACTCAGCATCAACGGTTTAGATGTGGAGACTGTTAGGAGTACCAAGTTTCTCTGTGGACACATAACACCTCATCACTAATCAAGAAAGCCCAGCAGAAACTACACTTCCTGAGGTGGCTGAAGTGAGCAAGTCTTCCCCCTTTCATCCTCACCATATTATACAGAGGCACCATTGAGAGTGTTCTGACCAGCTGCATCACTGTCTGATATGGCAACTGTAACATATCCGACCACAAGCGCCTGAAAAGGATATTGAAGACAGCAGAGAACATTATTGGGGTGCCTCCCCCTTCACTACAGGACATATTTTACAAACGCAGTGTCCGCAAGGCCTGCAGCATTGTGCAGGACCTCTTACACCCCTCACATGGACTTTTCACACTTCTGCCATCCAAGAGAAGATACTACAGCATCAGAGCCAGATCTGCCAGGCTGCAGGAGAGTTTTTACCCCCAAGCTGTCAGACTCCTTAACACCAGGCTGCCCCCTGGGATCTTCCACACGGCCTCAACCACCTCGAAAAACAGAACTTTTATACATGCGAGCCACTGACCTGTAAAGATGAGTGTGCGGGTAGAAAAGAACTGATAATCTCATACTGACTGTAAGAGCCATTTCCTAGTTACATAAGATTCATAAAATATTTAATAGATGACAATGCATAATCTATAGGAGGTTCCTATAACCCCCATATGTTGAGTAGAATTGCTATATTCTTGCCATTTCTAACAGCTCTGACTAAACATTATTCTCAGTTAGTGATCAGCCTTGCCATGTGTAAGGTGTAGAGGGCGCATGGTTTTAAACCGTGACCGTGCCTACGGGCGTTTTGAGTGTGTGAAGTAACTTGTAAGACAACACGCTTATTTAAGCGCAGAGCTGTACACTTAAGGCGTACAGAAAAATAAATTAAGAACTTTTAAGTATAGAATTAACTAAAGTTTCTCAAGAAAAGCTAAGTTTAGAGAAGATACATTTTTCTTTTTTTTTGCCTTTTATCTTACGTGTGTAACTATTGTCTTTATTCTTGTGTGGATTATTTGCTTTTAACTTTCACGAAATATTTTTAAAATGAACTTTTGGACTGAGGGATTTCTTTCGGCACACGTTTTACCCGTGCTTGATCCTGCCTCACACTCCGGCGGCTACACTGACCTTTAAGTATTTTGACATTCTTGATATCCTTCTGCTGTGAAACAACTGAACACCAGCAAAACCAAGGAGCTGGTGGTGGATTTTAGGAGGCCCAGACCCCTCATGGACCCTGTGATCATCAAAGGTGACTGTGTGCAGATGGTGCAGACCTATAAATATCTGGGAGTGCAGCTGGATGATAAATTAGACTGGACTGCCAATACTGATGCTCTGTGCAAGAAAGGACAGAGCCGACTATACTTCCTTAGAAGGCTGGCGTCCTTCAACATCTGCAATAAGATACTGCAGATGTTCTATCAGACAGTTGTGGCGAGCGCCCTCTTCTACGCGGTGGTGTGCTGGGGAAGCAGCATTAAGAAGAAAGACGCCTCACGCCGGGACAAACTGGTGAGGAAGGCAGGCTCTATTGTTGGCATGGAGCTGGACAGTTTGACATCTGTGGCAGAGCGACGGGCGCTCAGCAGGCTCCTATCAATTATGGAGAATCCACTGCATCCACTGAACAGGATCATCTCCAGACAGAAGAGCAGCTTCAGTGACAGACTGCTGTCACCGTCCTGCTCCATTGACAGACTGAGAAGATCGTTCCTCCCCCAAACTATGCGACTCTTCAATTCCACCCGGGGGGGTAAACGTTAACATTTAACATTATACAAAGTTATTGTCTCTTTTTCACCTGCATTATTATTATTATCAATCTTTAATTTAATATTATTTATTGTATCAGTATACTGCTGCTGGATAATGTGAATTTCCCATTGGGATTAATAAAGTATCTATCTATCTATCTATCTATCTATCTATCTATCTATCTATCTATCTATCTATCTATCTGTCTGTCTGTCTGTCTGTCTGTCTGTCTGTCTGTCTGTCTGTCTGTCTGTCTGTCTGTCTGTCTGTCAGATAGATAGATAGATAGATAGATAGATAGATAGATAGATTGTCTATCTATCTATCTATCTATCTATCTATCTATCTATCTATCTATCTATCTATCTATCTATCTATCTATCTATCTATCTATCTATCTATCTATCTATCTATCTATCTATCTATCTATCCATTCTGACCTGTCATTGTTTACACATGTCTTAAATAACTATTATCATACACGGATAATTTCTGTATTATCTATATCTATTATTTATTTATTATATTACATATTTATTGACTATATTTATCTAGATTTCTTAATACCATACATTGCATCAATCTTGTCTTTGCACAACGTCTTGTCTTGTTTGTGTTTTAATTTTAGTTTTAAATCCATCCATCCATTATCCAACCCACTATATCCTAACTACAGGGGGTCTGCTGGAGCCAATCCCAGCCAACACAGGGCGCAAGGCAGGAAACAAACCCCGGGCAGGGCGCCAGCCCATTTAATTTTTAATTTAAATTTTAATTCTATTTTTTTTTTTGTATTTAATTTTAATTTTTTATTTGCACTTCATGTTGTTACACTGTGGACCCTGAGCTTCGCAATTTCGTCTATCTGTGTACTTGTATATGGTTGAGATGACAATAAAGTTTGCTTTGACTTTGACTTGAAAATGTCTGTAGCTGGCCAGCACTGGCATTGTGTGACATGAACGCAGAGTTGGCACATGCACATTTTAGAAACTGCTTGTTATCCAAGAGAAATCCAATTGTAAATGGATCGTTTTAATGATTTTATTTTTGTATTTTTATCTGAAATGTAACTTTTGAAAGAGAGTTACTTGGATTGAATAATTTTCTTCCTGGATTTTAACAGCTGCAGCCGAGTAGAATATGAACTCGTCATAGGAGAGGATTCTGTACTCAGGCTTTACTAAAGAGCGGGTGTAATTAAATTCTGCAGCTATGATGCATCCTGCGGGATTTAATCCCTTTGTCGCTTTGCATTCTCATGAGGTAAAGACTCAGTCATTTCAGCGGCGTTGCATTAAGCAAATATTTGGAGATTTCAGCAAGCAGACTTTGTCAAATATTGTTCAAGGCTCTGATACGCAGAACTTCAGTGGGTTTGATCTTCAGGCTGTGATGAAGTGCGGTCCATAAAGGTTGTGGTGCACGGCCAGGGCCCTTGCCCGGCCGGGATGCATCTACATTGGTAGGGAGTGTATCCGGAGCATGCTGCAGCACCCCCTGGTGGCCCCCACGGACCACAACCCCCAACTCCAATGGAGCCCTGCGGGAGTCTGAGGCACTGCTGTACCCCAGGGGGGCTGCCACCTTTCCCCCTTAATTTGGTTTCTCTCTTTTGGTTACGTCCTCAGTGGCCTCTCTCTCTCTGTCTCTCTGACTTCTTGCTGCTTCTCTCATTTCGCATTAATCATCTCCTGGTTAATACGTCTTTTATCACAATAATCCTCAAACTTTGCGTCTGTCATCACAGCTTGTTCTTATTTACACTGAGGATTTTCAGCCAACGAATTATTCAGCAGAAATGTTTCTTTATTGCTTGTGTTATTTAAACGTTATATAACTGTGTTTTCAGTCGCCATAGTTTGATTTAACCTTATTAAATCTAACTGAAATAGTACTTAGTGGGTTTCGAATGGATTTTGCAGTTTGGGCTTCCCTGACTGGGATATAATCATTACTGTAATGTCTCTGTTGGGACTAGGGAGTCCCAAAAGCACTTCAGAGGTTGCCCTCTAGGCAGGGTGGGAAATAAAATCAAAACCCTGACTAGAAACAAAAAAGGGCCTTGGAAAATCTTTACTAAATAAAAAGTTTATTTTAAAAAAGGCTTAATATCAATGCACCTCCTAAGAGCATAAATAATTGCCTGACAAGGCAAAGTCCCAACACAGAATCCAAAGGCAAAGTCAAAAACAGCACAGGTACAAAAATTCCAGATATCACGAAAAGCAGGAGGAAACGCAAAAACCACAGCTAATCACAAGAAACACTCCACACCCCGGTATATTCGAAATGAACCTCCGGAAACTATGGAAGGCCCTCCAATGTACAGTATGAGGGGCACTTCTCGGCGGTGATTGGCGGGTGGCCACGTCTCTCGGGGGGACCACCCACAAAACACATAGGACATAATCTAGGCATTTTCCAATTACAAAAAGGCACCAAAAAATGTACATAATAAACAAAATAATACACATAAATGGCACAAAACTGTCAAGAAACACAACTTTGAACCCCAGTCAGGGGAGAAATGCTGGCTGAAACATGACAGTCGGCATTGCTTCTTTGAGTACTGAGAAAAGCGCTATATAAATGTAATGAATTATTATTATTATTATAAAAGACTAGCCATGTGCGCCCAACTACGTTGCGCATGTTAAAGTTGTCTGTGAAGGGCTCCCTGTTTAAACGCGGCTGCCAGTCGTGAACTGGGCCCTTCGTCGCACAGCATTATGATTTTTTATAAGGGAAACAAAATTACAAAAGAAAACCCTTGGACATTGACTCGATAGGAATGGCCTACTCGGAATCACTGTCCGAATAGTAATTATGTGGTGGTGGAGGAGCATTTCTGCTTCTCTCCGTTCACAGTCCGTCTCGTTTTCACGACGCTGTCGTTTCCTCTCACGATCTCTTCTCAACCATTCTCCAATCTCGCAGGTTGCTTTGTGGCAGTCCAAAGAGTAAGGCAATATACACGGAGCAATGGTTATAAAAGGGGGACACATAGGTATCCAGGCTCTTTAAAGCATAAATAGGGATCACTTCACTGACATGTGAGCAAGCCAGGGTACAACTGTGAGACGCGCAGCACTCGCCGGCTACAACGTAACAATAATAATTTCCGGAACGTGTTGTTACGTTGTCATTCATTTTACCCACTGTCTTTCTTTCATTCTTATGTTACGTAGGCACGTACCTTTTATCTTCGGTAATCTCATTCTCTAACCAGGCCTCAGGAGCTAACCAGCGTAACATTGTCCACCACCGCTTTTGTTATTCCGGCACATTGTTGACATCCGTGAGTAACAACAACGTACTAAACTGGAAGGTGGTCTATGCATGCGTGGAATTCGCGGACAAACAAAAATCAAGGTCCAAATGAAGATTATATATAAAGATTAGTTCATTTAAAGCACAACAATTTGTTTAGTTTGAATGTCTGTGTTTTGAGGTGTGACTGGAGTACTACAGTCTTCAGTAGTATAAGCCTGGAGGAGATTCTTAATGCAATGCCTATATTTTAGCTGTCTCTCTACTGCCATCTAGTGCTTCTTCTTCTAATTTATTCGCGGACAAACAAGGATCAAGATCCAAATGAAGATTATATATAGAGACTAGCCATGTGCGCACAACTATCTTGCGCGTGTTAAAGTTGTCTGTGAAGGGCTCCCTGTTTAAACACGCCATTTCTCCTCCATAAACTCAAACTATTTAAAGTAGACAAGGACCTCATGTTGTCCTTCTATCGTAGTATGATCCAGTCCGTGATCACTTTCAGTTTCATTGCCTGGTTTAATAGTCTGACAAACCAAAACTCAAAAAAGCTCCAGCAGATTACGAAGTATGCAGCTAAAGTTATTGGGGCTGATGGAGATGATTTGACTAGTGTGTGTCAGAGGGCAATGCTAAAGAAACTGGAAATCATCTCAACTGATGACAGACATCCATTACATGTAGAACTAAACTTCAGTAAATCAGGAAGGATAGTTGCTTTGAAAACCCACACAAATCGCTCCAGAAACTCTCTTCTTCCTAGTGCCATACGACTTTTCAATAAGAAATATTGGAGATAATGTTTAAGGTTTTGATATATATCCTGTTACTTTTTTTTTTTTTTTGGTATAAATATGTTTTATCTAACTGCCTTACCTTAACCTTTCTAATTTCTATTTGTCTGTTTTATTTCATTCTGTCTGTTACCTGTTATTAGATGCAACTAAGAAGGCAAATTTCATGTTTTCCTGTGTAAACATGACTAAATAAAGAAACCTAAACCTAAACCTAAACCTAAACCTAAAAACCTAAACCAGTCGTGAACTGGGCCCTTCGTCGCACAGCATTATGATTTTTTATAAGGGAAACAAAATTACAAAACAAAACCCTTGGACATTGATTCGACAGGAACGGCCTACTTGGAATCACTGTCCAAATAGTAATTATGTGGTGGTGGAGGAGCATTTCTGCTTCTCTCCTTTCACAGTCCGTCTCGTTTTCACGACGCTGTCGTTTCCTCTCACGATCTCTTCTCAACCTTTCTCCAATCTCACATTTTGCTTTGTGGCAATCCAAAGAGTAAGGAAGAACCAATGCTTCTTTCTTGAACTCCAAACGCCGACTGATGGAAAATCACAGAAGTGTGTCCGACTTATATACTCTGACTGCCGACTCCAAGAAGCGGGTGAACATTCGATTTGGATGAAGTGCTGCCAACGACGGTCGATAGAAACACAAAAAACCACAGTCTCGACAACGAAGCAGGTGTCGACGCCAGACCTAAACACAAAGAGTGGTATCGACAGTGTTTGTAAAGAAAAGTAACAACCAAGGCAGTGTCAGGGGAACATGAATTCGCGGACAAACAAAGATCAAGATCCAAATGAAGATTATATATAAAGATTAGTTCATTTAAAGCACAACAATTTGTTTAGTTTGAATGTCTGTGTTTTGAGGTGTGACTGGAGTACTACAGTCTTCAGTAGTATAAGCCTGGAGGAGATTCTTAATGCAATGCCTATGTTTTAGCTGTCTCTCTACTGCCATCTAGTGCTTCTTCTTCTAATTCATTCGCAGACAAACAAAAATCAAGATCCAAATGAAGATTATATACAGAGATAATGAAACTTTATAATTCCAAACTTTAAAGGAACATCTTTATGATTAGTTTAAGTCACAGGACATTATGCTCAGACTATATAATACACTACCATCCATCCATCCATCCATCCATCCATCCATCCATCCATCCATCCATCCATCCATCCATCCATCCATCCATCCATTATCCAACCCACTATATCCTAACTACAGGGTCACGGGGGTCTGCTGGAGCCAATCCCAGCCAACACAGGGTGCAAGGCAGGAACAAATCCCGGGTAGGGCACCAGCCCACCACAGAGAGACCGTATCTGGAGTGTTATATGCAGTTCTGGTCACCACACTACAAAAAAAAAACGGTGTTAATCGAATGTATCAGACGTACTGGGTACCGGAGCCCTTTGCTGTATACAAGATTTTAATTTTTTTTTTATTAATTCACTTGAGCTGCCTAGCGTTGAACCTGCTACCTTTAATCCTTGGTGGCGTTAGTGTAAACGAGAGTGCAGCAGAGCTCCGCGTTAAAGTGGCATTCGGTAAACATCACAAAGGGGATTTAAAGTGGATTCATTCAAAGGTAAAAACTGCAAGAATCTTGACTCTCTGTTAGCAACAACGTCTAAAATTAAGTAATTAATTCTGAAACTAGAAGCTGTTGGCATCAGAGGTAACTTACAAAAACAGGATCTCAAGTTGGTTAGCCGGCAGGAGACAAAGAGGACGGGTAAGAGGAGAATGGAGTGAGGTGATCAGTGGAGTCCCTCGGGGGGGTCTATCCTTGGAGCCCTCCTGTTATTAATGAGAATGATTCTGGTGTATTCATAGATGACACTACAATCAGAGGGGTGGCAGACACTGAGGAGGCAGCAAAAAGAATTCAAAAAAGACCTGGACAAGCATCAGAACTGGGCGATCATCTGGAGCAGGATATTTAATATTGAAAAGTGCAAAGTGCTGCACAGGAGCAAAAGGAACATCGATTATAAATACAAGATGGTAGACACTGTCATACAGGAAACAGCCTCTGAAAAGAATTTAGGGGTTTATGTTGGGTAACATTTTCATGGACTAAGCAATGCACAGAAGCGATTAAAAAGACAAATACAATGTTGGGTTATATTGTTAAATCTGTTGAATATAAATCGACGGACGATATAATAGTGAGACCGCATCTGGACTGTTGTGCGCAGTTCAGGTCATCATGCTACAAGAAAGACATAGCAGCACTTGAAGCTGTGCAGAGGAGAACAACCAAGTGCATCATGGGACTTAAGGACATGTCTTACTGTGACAGACTCAGAGTATTAAACCTTTTTAGTCTTGAGCAGAGGAGACCACATGGGGACTTCATCCAAGTTTTCCAAATCATGAAAGGCATTGATAAAGGAGATCCAGCAGCATTCTTTCAGTTTAAGGGTGAATCAGGTACTCAAGGACATCAGTAGAAATTAAGGGGAAGAACATTAAAAGTGAAGTCCAGAAGCACTTCTTTACGCAAAGAGTTCTGGGAATCTGAAACAAACTAGCGAGACATGGAGTCGAAGCAGAATGCTTGACAGCCTTTAAGAGGAACCTGGATGAGATGCTGGAGACAGCTTAGCTATTAGCTAAATAAACAGGCTTGATGGACTGAATGGTCTCCGCTCGTTTATCAAATTTCTTTTGTTGTATAGAAGCAGCCAGCTGGACAGGACTAAATACTTAAGTGGCAGTGGAGTAGGCGGGGCTAGACACTTGAGTGGCAGCAAACTGGGCAGAGCTTTGTGCTTCCGTGGCAGCTGATTGGATGGGGCGTCACACACAAACAATCTACCAAGTTGAAGCAGAAACCTTGACCACCTTCATAAAGAATCTGGAGGAGAGATTGGGGCAACTTAACGGGCTTGACAGACTGAATGGTCTCCTCATGTTTGTTACATTTCTTTTGTTTTTATGTCGTGTAGAAGCAGCCAGCTGGATGGGGCTAAATACTTCAATGGCAGTGGAGTAGGCGGGGCTAGACACTTGAGTGGCAGCAAACTGGGCAGAGCTTTGTGCTTCCGTGGCAGCTGATTGGATGGGGTGTTGCACACAAACAAAGTACCAAGACATGGAGTTGAAGGAGAAACCTGAAAGAAAGAAGAAAGTTGAAGGAGAAACCCTGAACACCTTTAGGGAGAATCTGGATAATATATTGGGGCCATCTTAGCTGTCAGCTAAACAAACAGACTCAGCGGACTGAATGGTGGTCTCTCATTTATCAAATTTCTTATGTTCTTATGTTGTGTGGAAGCAGCCAGCTGGATGGGACTAAATACTTCAAAGGCAGTGGAGTAGGCGGGGCTAGACACTTGAGTGGCGGCAAACTGGGCAAGGCTTTGTGCTTCCGTGGCAGCTGATTGGATGGGGCGTCACACACAAACAAACTACCAAGTTGAAGCAGAAACCCTGAGCACCTTCGGGAAGAATCTGGAGGAGAGATTGGGACGGCTTAATGGGCTTGACGGACTGAATGGTCTCCTCTCATTTGTCAGATTTCTTATACAGTACTCTTATGTTTCAAACCCAGGATGTTGTATCCATGAGGCAGCATACATACGCAAGGCATTGAGCTTATCAAATTACCCCAATAACTGCATTAGTGTGAACTTTAAATTTTAATTAAGAAAAGCTCATTGCTCAAACTGCATAATAATTCTTTTCATTTGTTATTTTTAATTTTCTGTTAACTGTTTTCCATTGAAGCTATGTGTCAGCTATGCCCATTTTTAGATTTCTTAAATTGGGGGGGGTGTTGGCAAAAGAAATATGAATTCCAATATTTGTATTCCATGAGTCATTTTCTGTATATTGTGCTGTAGGAGTGAATATGTGGGAGCTATTTAATGTGCAATGATTTATTTAATGTCATCTGGCAGATACGGTGGGTCTGCTGTGACTAACAAGAAGGCGCATTGAATTGTAGTCAAACAAGCGCTCCATTTCAGTAGGCTGCAATGAGGCTAATACAGGTGTTTAACACTGCTTTACTCCCACAATCAAGCACCAAATAAAATAAAACAAAAGCGCTCTTATTGCATGTGCCCAGCTCGTGGTGTTAAAATTATAGAGATCATGAAATATCTTTAGGAAGAGGTTACATGTGGCAGGAAAGAACGCCGTGTAGGAGGATTTTCTGTCAGATCTGTGCACAACTCAACCGTCTCCAAAACAAATGAGCTTTAAGATGATTGAAAGGGCCGTGAGGGAAAGGTAGGAGAGGAGATACTCTGTGATCCTTTGATCATTTCGGCATTGGATGGGTACCTCTGACCACTGTTATCATACAGGATAGGTACATACAGAATGAAGGACAAAACACCCGAAAATTAGAAACAAAAGGAGCAGTTAGCTTGGTGTTTAGTGCTGACTTATCTTCTTGAAACAAAGAACCGTCAAGGCATCAGCAGCCATACCACCGGCGCTTCAGAACAGGTCATTCCACCTGAAGTTTAGCACCTGCGAGCCCCGCCAGTATTTGGATGGGAGACCATTTAGGAGAAGCTTGGGTTGCTGCCGGAAGAGGTGTGATGGAGGCCAGCAGGGGGCGCTTACCCTGTGGTCTGATTGAGGATCCCAATGCCGCAGTAAGCGATGGAGACACTATACTGTAAAAATGGTGCCTGCATCCCCCCTCCGCAAAGACGTCTGGAAGCATTTCTTAACGCAAGGAGTTGTGAGAATTTGTCTGCATAATGTCTCACTGGGAATGGGACAGCCAAGTTAGAACTTTCTTTTCTTTTGAATTTTCTTTCTTAATAGATATTCTGGTGTCTCCTCATATCTATCTATCTATCTATCTATCTATCTATCTATCTATCTATCTATCTATCTATCTATCTATCTATCTATCTATCTATCTATCTATCTATCTATCTATCTATCTATCTATCTATCTATCTATCTATCTATCTATCTATCTATCAAATGACAACCATACCCCCGCCCCACCTTTGGATGAGATGTAAATTGAAGGTCCTGACTCTCTGTCATCATTAAAGATCCCTGGGCATTCTTCATCAAGAGCATGGTGTATCTGTATCCAGCAGGGGGCACTCTTTCTCCTCTGGAATGTGTTTCTTAATGCAGAATTGACTAGAACCAAATATCATCTCTTTTGTACCCATGGCGGAAAATAATTACAAGAGAGAAATATGGTACAAAAAGATATATATGCATTTAACTCGCTTTAAAATATAACATTCATTCCTAATATATAATGCATAACCCTGTATAGATACAGTACATATTTATGCCGGAGAGAAGCATAGGGACATAATAGCCAAGTAGGATAATGCTGACCAATCAGATGTCCCATTCAGCAACTAGGAATGCTGGTGACACAGTGCTGCCTCTGACGTCGTGCTGGATCCTCGTCATTATAAATACTCACATAATTACATATTTGTAGAATTCATGTTAGAACTGGCTGGTTATTAATACCTTCACAAACTCAGTGTTTTGTAACCATATTGGTTAAGTAGACATCAGCACTTCCTAAAACAAACTGCTTGTGTCCTTCACATGTTTTCTGCCTATGTCTGTAAGCTGACTTACAGCTGTCCCTGGCAGTCTGTCTCTCTCTCTCTCTCTCAGCTGAATTGCATGGATTTGTGAAATAAATTTCTATCTATCTATCTATCTATCTATCTATCTATCTATCTATCTATCTATCTATCTATCTATCTATCTATCTATCTATCTATCTATCTATCTATCTATCTATCTATCTATCTATCTATCTATCTATCTATCTATCTATCTATCTATCTATCTATCTATCTATCTATCTATTATATAGTGCCTTTCTTTATCTATCTATCTATCTATCTATCTATCTATCTATCTATCTATCTATCTATCTATCTATCTATCTATCTATCTATCTATCTATCTATCTATTTTTTAAAATTTTTTATTGATTTTATTGAAATCACACAACATTCCATACAAATAGATCAATTTTACAAGAATAGGATTGAAAACAAATCAACCCCCACCCCTGAGAAAGAGAGCATGGGCAGCAGAATAAAACTTAAACCTAGTAAAAATAAGCAAATAGATAAATCCATGGAGTTTGCATGTTCTCCCCGTGTCTGCGTGGGTTTCCTCCGGGCGCTCCGGTTTCCTCCCACAGTCCAAAGACATGCAGGTTAGGTGGATTGGCGATTCTAAATTGGCCCGTGGGTGTGTTTGTGTGTGTCCTGCGGTGGGTTGGCACCCTGCCCGGGATTGTTTCCTGCCTTGTGCCCTGTGTTGGCTGGGATTGGCTCCAGCAGACCCCCGTAACCCTGTGTTCGGATTCAGCGGGTTAGAAAATGGATGGATGGATGGATAAATCCATAAGTGAATATAGATAAATGGAGAAGAAAAAGAAGAAAAAAAGAGAATAGGGAGAGAATCTGCTTCCTCAGTGCTTTAAATGCTTATTCTAAAATGTTATTGATTAGATCCTGCCAGGTTTGGAAAAATTTCTGCACAGATCCTCTAAGTGAAAGTTTTTTTTTTTCCATACCATGCCTTTCATATCTATCTATCTATCTATCTATCTATCTATCTATCTATCTATCTATCTATCTATCTATCTATCTATCTATCTATCTATCTATCTATCTATCTATCTATCTATCTATCTATCTATCTATCTATCTATCTATCTATCTATCTATCTATCTAATTCACTGTTTGTTGAGCTGCAGCTCATCCAGTTCCTACGCAATGAACAATTACATTTATTCAACACAGCCAAAACAAACCAAACCCTGAATTAATTGTAATTAAGTGCATTCAAAAAGAGAAGCTGACCCAGCAGTGACGCAGCTCTCATGCCAGTGCACACACGGCGCCGTTTCCTTTTTTCCTTATCACTGAACACCAGGTGTTTATCATGCAGTCACATGCTGTGAATTTATTGTATCAGGGAAATTTGCAAACCTCTCGGCCGAGAAATGTTTGAACAGGAGATGTTCAGCTCTGCAGCTTCAGGGTTCCTCCAGTGTTATTACATCGGGCTCCTCAGAAAAGTGTTTTGCACCTGCGGCCAAATGTCAGTAATCAGAGCAATCAACACAAAAGCCTGCAACTGGGCTGTGGCTTGTAAGCAGAGATGTAAGACCCCCTGCATTGTCTTTGGATAAAAGTGTAAGAACAGGAGCTCTTTATATTACAAGTATGCACCATAGACCTTTCAAAGAAATCATGTTATTATTTTAAGTAACTGCTTTGGTTAAATGGGGCAGATTCAACATGTTGACATTACTTTCACAAAAGTACCACACAGAACCCTTAGACGGCTTTAACAGTGGTAAGCTAACGGCTGAAAGACAGTTGAAGCCCAGCACTGTCATGATTTGAAATTCCAGGCATGGCAAAAGGGGATGAGACTTCCAATCACAAAAGCAGGCCAATGTCATGAAGTGGAGCTCCTTCAATGGCACAATGGTTAGGTGCCTTCTAAAATAAGCAAGGGAGCAAACCAGAATCCTAAATGGTCTGCCCAGGAGAGGCTCACTTGAACTCGTCCCCTAATACTACCTGCTGGCTTCAGCTGGAGTAGGTCCAACAATGCGGAGCTGGCAAAACAACTAGAAATAGATAGAGAGTTACATATTTTAGATTATTCCATTTATAAAGTGCTTTTCTAGACACCCAAAGTGCTTTACGCAGACATTGAACCACCACCAATTTTTTAGCACCCACCTGGATAATGTGATGGCAGCCATTCTCATGCCAGTGTGCTCACCACACATTATATACTAGGTGGTGAAGGAACAGTTAGTCAAGAAGGAACAAGTAATGATGAAAGGGTCAGAATGACCAGGTCATGGTGGACAATTTAGCCAGGACATTGGGTACATTTTTCGAAAGACGTCCAGGGATCTCTTGTGACCACAGAGAGTCAGGACCACGGGTTTATGTCTCATCTGCCCGATGGCACCAATTACATTTACTCACAGTGTCCTTGTTACTGCACTGGGACTTTGGGATCCACACACAGACCACAGGGTAAGCACCCTCCTTTGGTCCTACCAACACCTCTTCCAGCAGCAACCCAAGCTTTTCCTACCTGGTCTCCCAAGTACTGGCCAGGCCCAAACACACTTAGCTGTCAGGTGGATTAACTGTTTTGAAGGACAGGTGGTATGGCTGCTGGTCATGAAAATATATACAAAATACAAAAAGAAATTAAAAAAAATTACAAAACTTCCAGAAGAGGAGGGATGACCGTAAACCCCCAGCTTGAGCAAATAGAAAATCTTTATAAATTAAGAATTATTTAATGAAAATAAAAAAAATACAGTGGTGCCTTGGTTTGTGAGCATAATTTGTTCTGGAAACGTGCTTGTAATCCAAAGCACTCGTATATCAAAGCGAATTTCCCAATAAGAAATAATGGAAACTCAGATGATTCGTTCTACAACTCAAAAATATTCTTATAAAAATGATTACAGTGATCCCTCCTCGATTGCAAGGGTTGCATTCCAGAACCCCCCAGGAAAGGTGAAAATCCACAAAGTAAAAACCATATGTTTATATAGTTATTTTTTAATATTTTAAGTCCTTATAAACTCTCCCACACTCTTATAAACATTTCCCGCACAGTTATACAGCATAAACCCTTTATATTCTCTTAGATATTAGGTAAGATTTGTTGAAATTATGTATGTAAACACACTGTTTATATACAGTAAAACCTAAATGTTATTTTAAAGATATCGAGTGTCTCCGATATCACATATATTACAGCCATTACGATAGACAGGCCACCAGCAATACATATGCACAATACAAGAAAAACTGTATAAAATGTGTGTACAGTTACACTAAATGTACGTACATGTACTAAGTACGTAGAAAATTAGTTATGGGTACTCACCGACAATGACACGATGACTTGTTCGTTAACGATGAGATAAATGTTACTGCACACCAAAGGAGAGCATTACAGCTCTTCTAAAGAAGCCTCTTCAGGCGACTGTGTAGCACCGCCGTCATCATCTGGAGTTTCTTCTTCCACTGAAGGCGTATTAGGCGGTGTTTTGCGGGTAAGGAACATCGTGATGGGCAGTTGCTGGTACTGCTTTTTCATTTGTGTAAGGAGGTTTTTATACACTTCCGTGGCGTCGTCAAGAACATTTCTAAATTGCAAAGAACGAATCATTTGCAGGACCCATTCTTCAACTGATGTCTGGAGATCTTTTGCTATTCGTAGAATGGTTGTGAGATGCTTGAGAGTTAGGCCGGTGTCTTCTTCCTCGCTCACAAAGCGGAATCGAATGCTGCTCTCCGTCGCTGAGCCAATCAGCACACAGGAACTTAACCGTGTGCTCTGATTGGGTAGTTTCTCAGTCATGCGCTCATACGGATGTTGACTATATGAGTGAGGCAGCTCAACTGAGACCGAGCATAGGAGATGATTACCCACAATCCTGAGGAGAGAGAAGTACCATGAGACTGAGCATAGGAGACGATTACCCACAATCCTGCGGAGAGAGATAACCATGAGACTGAGCATAGGAGACGATTACCCACAATCCTGTGGAGAGAGATAACCATCGGCTCAGTTGTGATCATGTGACGCTCGGCAGACAAAGCGTATACGTACTACTCGTAATGCAAGACCTCACTCGTTTATCAAGTTAATTTATTAAAAATTTTATCTCGTCTTGCAAAACATTCGCAGACTAAGTTACTCGCAATCCAAGGTTTTACTGTAATACAAATAAAAGAAGAGGGGAGCAGTGTTCCTGGAATGGCAGACCGGGGTGGTGGTCCCCCTTTTAACTCCTCAGACTCCCTGGGAATGCTTATGCTTGGATACTGGAAAGGAGACTCCACCCAGTCATGGAACCTCAGATCCTGGAGGAATAATGTGGATTCTGTCTACACCGTGAAACAGTGGTACAGCTATTTATCCTCATGACGATCCTGGAGGGGGCATGGGAGTACACTCAGTCTGTCTGCATTTGGGACTTAGTTGTATGAGTGTGTTTCTTCAAGGGATTCTGTGGTGGGTGCCGGGAGAGTATGGGGTTCTGGGACCCTTACACTGCACAACAATTTTTTTGAAAAGTCTTGCTTCCTGAAAAGTGTTTGCTGATTGTGACAGGTACCTACTGGGTATGCACAAATGTAGTTTTGGTTTTACTGCATCATGTAGGAACTCTGAGAAATAGACATTTATATGTTTACTGACAATAACGTATTTAGTCACGTTTATGTTTCGCATAAGCTATTAAATTCAACAGAATGTGTTTTGCTCCTGATTTTCTTTTGTATTCAATGTCTGGTGCATCACGTTGCAGTGTCCAACAGTAGTCAGCAAGCACTGAGGGATTCCAGTTGCCCTGGTATCGTCTCTCCATCGTAGCAATGTCCTGGTGAAACCTTTCACCGTGTTCATCACTGACAGCACCGAGATTTGCGGGGAAGAAGTCCAAGTGTGAGTGGAGGAAATTAATCTTGAGTGACATATTGCACTTCATTGTCTTGTATGCTTTGAGAAGTTTGTCTATCAGCTGAATGGAGTTTGGGGCTCTGTAATTGCCCAGAAAATTGTCAACAACGTCTTTGAAGGCTCTCCAGGAAATTTCTTCCGGCCCAACTAACAGATCTTCAAACCGCTTGTCACTTATAACATATCTGGTCTGGGGGCCAACACAAAAAGCCCTCTTTGATCTTGGCATCAGTTATTCTTGGGAACATCTGTCTTAAATAACGAAAACCTTTGCCTTCCTTGTTCAGTGCTTTCACAAAATTCTTCATGAGTCCCAGTTTCATGTGAAGAGGAGGCAAAAATATCTTTGCCGGTTTGACAAGCGTTTCATGTGCCACATTTTTCTGTCCTGTAACTAACTTTTTACGGAGTGGCCAGTTCTGTTGAGAATAGTGCGACTCTTTGGCATGGCTGTCCCATTTAGAAATGGAACTGTCTGAAAGGCGGAGTTATATCGCCAGGAGGACGGACTTAGTTGCTGCCTTCAGCGGAGTAAAGCATTGTGGGTAGCAGGAAAGAGAGAGAGAAAACCTGCCTGTTCTTAGTGTCTGTTTGAAGTATTAGTTTTAAGGTCAAATGGTTAGAGAGTTCCTTAGGAATAGTGCGCATCAAACGAAATAACAAAGCAATGTAAGTTCTGATCATGTGTTCTTGTTTGTGTTGTTTGCTTATATAGCTTTACTTTAGAGCCAGCGAGTTATCTCCTTGTCAAAACTAAATAAGTAAAGAACCAGAAAGGAACATTAATTACTTATAATTAATATAAGTTTAACTGTCTACAATTTTTAAAAGGCACTACTAACTAAGAATATTTAATTTATTAGTAACGTTTATAATTGTTACCCTTGTAATTTAATTAACCCTGTGAAACTCTTTCTTTAGTAACAATGGTGGCATCTACTGACCAATTTCAGTATTGCAACTTTGCGATTAATTGTATTTGTTTAAGAATGTGAAACACGTTATCTATTTTCCTTTGTGTGTAATTTGAGAAATATTAATAATAGTTTACATTTAAGTTTTTATTGTAGATCTCACACATACTTGTACATGTATAGTACCTTCATATTAAAGTTTGCATCGGAGTGGTGGCTCTGAGGCTAAGGATCTGCACTGGTACCCTGAAGGTTGCTGATTCGAATCCCTGTCACTGCCTTAAGAGATCCTACTCTGCTGGGCCCTTGAGCAAGGCCCTTAACCTGAAATTGCTGCAGGGGGTGCTGTACAATCTCTGACCCCAAAGGATATGTGAAAACGTAACAAATTCCTAATACAAGAAATTGTATAAGGCGAAATAAAGAACAAAAAAAAATCTCCTTTCCAAGTGTTTTAAGCGACACACTGCTACGAATGCCAACTTTTCCTGCAAAATCAGACGAACCCTTTTAGTTTTCTCTCCTACCGGAACCAAAAATAATAATAAAAAGCAGAAAATCCTGACAACACAGCAATACTTACAATAAACTACTTTGCAGCTCAATGATCCACTGCTAAATCCGCCTTTCTGTCCGAGGGAGGACCCAGCAGCTGTGATGTCAGGTTGGTCCTGCTTCTTATAGTTTCACTGACAAATCACAAGAAATAGATGCAACATCTGCGATGGGTTGGCACCCTGCCCGGGATTGGTTCCCTGCCTTGCGCCCTGTGTTGGCTGGGATTGGCTCCAGCAGACCCCCGTGACCCTGTGTTCAGATTCAGCGGGTTGGAAAATGGATGGATGGATAGATGCAACATTTAAAATCTTTTACAAGCAAAACAGTATATCTCCGAATAAATGAGGCTCTGCAATACAGTATCTGAGGCAAACCTTTAAGTGTAATGCACTATTTTTCTTATAATTCATAAAAGCTTTGCTGTGAATACGGTACTGAGTGCATAAATAAACTTTTGTGGAAGAAATTTAATGGGCACCCCCTACTGAGTGTCACATATAGGCAGTAAACACAGGCAGGAGAAAGTGTCAATCCTTCTTATTTTTATTACAGTATCTAAGACACATAAGAGTCAACACAGCATATCTTACTAGCAAGTGTTACAAAAGGAAAGGCGCATCCTCTGCGCCATATTTGTACAATTCATTGATGAGATCACAACTCCAAGGAATTCATTACATAATCAGAAAACTTTTAACATGATTGGTTACACCCAGTTGCTAATGGGACGTGACAAATGTTTATACCTTAAATAACCACAATTAGCCCCGTCCACTAGGTTGATTGATAGTCCTGTCAGCTTAGGAGTTTTGAAATGTGTTTACGACCCTCAGATTTCGCATGTTTTTCCTGTTCTCATGGTTTTTCAGATGTGAAATGGACATGTATAGCGCCCGACCCGACAAAGACTCACACTGAGGCACGTGTAAAATAAAATAAACTATTTATTTACCTGTGGGGCATGTCTTCCCCGTGAACCCCACAGGCAATACACAGTCCCAAACACACAACAGTCACCAAGCACTTTCCTTCTGGCACCACCACTCCTGCCAGGCAACCTTGTCCTCCTCCACCCGACTCCGGCCGCTGAGTGGTGGTCGCTGGCTCCCTTTTATTCGGTACCCATCCGGCTGCACTTCCGGGTAAGGCGAAAACCAGTGCCCAAAAGGGGCCAGCCGCTCCTGTTGCAGAACCCCCTGGCAGTGCCTGCGGAACCCCACAGAGCTGCACAGAACTCCAACCCCCATGCAGCCCTGAGGAAATCCGAGGAACCGCCGCAACCCAGGGAGGCTGCCATCTAGTGTCGAGGGGGAAATTCTGGGCTTCCCACCCTTGTCCCCATGGCAGATGTGGTGATGGGGCGTCCCGGCCATCCGTCACACAGACAATGGTCTACCTTTTTACTTTCTCATATATGAACTATAGGGAAAGTATTGTAATAGTCCAAAGTTTTGACATCAAGATTCATCAGAAATTTAGGCCTCCCTGACTTTCTTGTATACAAAGTATAGGGAAAGTATTGGAATCCTCCAAAAATTCCATTTCAAGATTTTGATGAATCTCGATTTTGATGAATTTTAGATCTCTCCAAATCTGAAAATACTGTTTTTGGAATTGTGTCTGTGTGTCTGTGCGTGTGTGTGTGTGTGTAAACACGATAATTTGAGGACGCTTTCACTTAGGTCAACCACATTTTGCATACAAGCATTAAAGTACAAAACATAGATTTCTATCAACCTTTGCTGCTATTTCCGCTAACCAAAGAGTCTGACTTTATTTTTATAATAATTGTTCAATATATTATTAATTTGATTTGATTTGTTGTTGATGGTTCTTTAATGGTCATCTATTCGATATATATAAAATCCTAAGACTAAAAGTGCAACGATTTTATGTGGCGTTTTGATGTCACGTTTTTTTGTCACGTTTTAAATCTGCCTTTATTTTAAAACCTACATATATATGTTTGGTATCATTCTTTTCAGGATTTGTCAAACTTTAATGTGATGTTGTTAGATTTTCAGATTCTTATTCCGTTTTTAAATTATAAACTAAAGAATATCAAGAACTTGCGTCCGGCAGGACGAGTGCCAAAAGATTTAACCACACCCGGGGCTGGAAATAAAAGACAAAAAGAGTAGGACAGCAGCTGTACAGGCTTTTAAATGTTCGAAGTGCCACGTGAGATGCAGCAGAAGCAAGCCAGCAGCTGATTGAGCAAAGAGGAGGTAAAAAAAAACTATTTGTTTCCCATTTTGTCACCATTTAAGAGGAGGTTTCGGAGGAGAGACCGCGTCTCCTTGGGGTGCGTTAAGCCCCACTTTTCACAACATGAGCAGCAGAGATGTGAAGTGGCTGGCGCGTAGCGCAGGCCGGGGGGGGGGGGGGGGGGGGTTGGCGAGCGAAGCGAGCAGGGGGCGAACCCCCTAGTAATTTAAAAATATAATCATTGTCCACTAAAAACGCCTTTATCATAGTAAATAATAAATAACACATTAAGCTTTTCAACATAAACATAAATTCAATTGCTGCCTCGCAGTTAGGAGACCCGGGTTCACTTCCTGGGTCCTTCCTGCATGGAGTTTGCATGTTCTCCCCGTGTAAGCGTGGGTTTCCTCCCACAGTCCAAAGACATGCAAGATAGATGCATTAGCGATTCTAAATTGTTCCTCGTGTGTGTGCGTGCTCTGCGGTGGGCTGGCGCCCTGCCCACAGTTTGTTTCCTGCCTCGCGCCCTGTGTTGGCTGTGATTGGCTCCCGCAGACCCCAGTGACACTGTAGTTAGGATATAGCAGATTAGATAATGGATGGATGGACATAAGTTCAGAAGATAAAAATATGAAATTCGAGCACAAACTCAGCAAATAATAAAGTTGGGCTTCTTTTAACAATTACCTGCGTCACAAGCTAGGTGCAATTCGAACCGGGGTGCAAATTCAACTCCTAACCTTTTAACCTCAACGGTACTGAGCGGGAGGACGAGCTGCTGGTGACTCTGGGAATGTGGGCGGGACTCACTTGCCCCTTCGCAGCTCCACCCCTCGGCCCTCGTCAGTGTATCACCAGCGCTGACCGCATACGCATGCGCTACTGTTTCGTTCACTTAGGATTTTTGTATTTATTCGCCTCTGTAGCTCATCTTGAATATCACAACGAGAGGAAAAACGAAGCGTGTCGTGGTACCCTGGCAAGTAAACCTGGAAGGTATCAAATGGTTGGACTGGGGAGAAATGTAGCCGTTCTTTTTCCTTTATCTGAGGTAGCATCGGTCCACATTACCATGGATAATGGAGGATCTACTGTAGGCCTACGTAATAATCAAGACATAAAAAAAATGAATAGAAAAAAATGCCACAATATGTAGAAAAATAATTAAAAAATGACAAAATCACAATAAAGCAGAAAATAAACTTAAGCCAGGCAAAACATACAAACTACGAAGGTGAGAGACATTAAATACATCAATATGTCTGCCCAGAGGATCAGAAGTGCGGACTTTAATGGACACACACACACACTCACTCGGTGCCTAAACAGTGCTAGGCGACGATCACATTGACTAACATTAAAATGTCTTTAGAAAATTGTCCTTTTGCTGAAGTGGATACAGATGACCGCCTGTATGTAGAACGGAAGTCAAAATTTCGATCGATTAGACGTTGTAATCCATCACAATTTTGGAGCGACCCAAAACCTCCACTGCAGCTGCCAAAGAAAAGTCCTCATGTATTAAAAAAAAAGAAATGATAAGGGATCTCTTGGGAAGAAAAAAATCTGGGTCATTGTGGTCTTTGGAGATGGGAGGATAAATGTATGTCAGACTATGGAGGAGACGGCACTGAACACGGTTAAAAATGT
Organism: Erpetoichthys calabaricus; assembly: GCF_900747795.2. Classification (NCBI taxonomy): domain Eukaryota; kingdom Metazoa; phylum Chordata; class Cladistia; order Polypteriformes; family Polypteridae; genus Erpetoichthys; species Erpetoichthys calabaricus. The sequence continues at coordinate 207,021,780 of NC_041399.2, read as the reverse complement.
TCAGGTCAATTAAACTTAACGGGATAAAAAAGCGAAGTCGCAACTGACTGACTACAGCTATGAGATCTGGTTTGCTAACATTAATGTGAAATAGTTATTTATTGAGAACGTCACTGAACGAGTGTTATGGAAATGGGGTATGATGGACATCAACTAAGGTGAATTTTTAAGTAAATAAAGTGAAGTTCTGTATTTCAACACGTTCCTCTTTATCCTGGAGCCAATGAGTGATGATTTAGAGCATGTGGGTTGGACATACGAGTAAGAATTTCACTGTACTCTGTACATATAAAAAAAACGCTACAGCTACTTGTATTACTGCAAATATAGCGACTATAGAAAGTACTGCCGTCCTTGGATGTTTGTGAACTTTATTATTCTACAACGTTGAATCAGAGTGGATATAATTTGGCTTTTTAATAGCATTGATCAAGAGAAAGAGTCTCTTTAGTGTCAAAGTGAAAGCAATCAACATGTGTGTGTCCAACGATGGACATTTTTTTTTTTTACAAAATTTTCACTAATCTGTAGACAGCAAAGCTCTCAAGGGTGGACTGATGTCCTCAGGTAGACATTAAATTGTGACAGCGTTTAGTTGCTTGTGCAGTGTGTATTCTAGAAGATTGAGCGCAAAGTGCTGTTTTGTTATTTATAGGGATACCCAGATGTCTACTAAGCGCTAACATTTGCCACGTACTCATAGCCCTAGGCAGGGCCGGATTTTCCTATAGGCTAACTAGGCTTCAGCCTAGGGCCTCAAGATCAAGAGGGGCCTACATTCAAATTGTTAGCAAAATTAAAATTACACTATTCTAAAAACAGTGAACACTAAAACATCCATTTTCCAACCCTCTGAATCCAAACACAGGGTCACGGGGGTCTGCTGGAGCCAATCCCAGCCAACAGAGGGCACAAGGCAGGAACCAATCCCGGGCAGGGTGCCAACCCACCGCAGGACACACACAAACACACCCACACACCAGGGCCAATTTAGAATCGCCAATCCACCTAACCTGCATGTCTTTGGACTGTGGGAGGAAACCAGAGCGCCCGGAGGAAACCCACGCAGACACGGGGAGAACATGCAAACTCCACGCAGGGAGGACCCGGGAAGCGAACCCGGGTCCCCAGGTCTCCCAACTGCGAGGCAGCAGCGCTACCCACTGCGCCACCGTGTCGCCAACACTAAAACACTGAACCAAAAATAAGGAGAAATTCTACGCATATGACTAATAAACAAACATAAAAATGTATTGGTTAATCACAGTAATGATGTATTTTATTATCTCTCATGTAATTTACAAACTTAAAAATGGAAGGTGAAAGGGCCTCATAAGTGGAATAGCCTAGGGCCTCTTTTCATATAAATCCGGCCCTGGCCCTAGGAGATATCTCTCATTTTTTATTTTACAAGCAAATAAATGTCGATGTAAATGTATATATATTTTTTCGGAACAACATGTATTCATTTTAAAAAATTGAAAAAAAAAATGCACACTTCACAAAAATAAATTTAAAATCACAAAAACTGGGCATTCATCTTAGTCCACATTAGGTTTATAGTTTATATGGTTAATTAAAAATCATAGCACTAATTTGGTATTCAGTTTGTCACATATATGCTTCTCGGGATCACCTTCCAAGCTCTAGTCCTGCGCACAGCGCCCATAGCAGCAGTGACGTGCGGTGAGGTTCATGGCTGGTGACTCCTACAGAGTGAGATTTACAAATATATGAACCAAAAGAGTAGCTTACTGACTATTCAATTGGCGGCCAGCATGCACATGGACTACTGGTTATGTTTCATATTCTTTACACACACACAGGTAAGGTACGTATTTGGCTGAGAAAGAACGTTACAGTCTGCGGTGGGTTGGCACCCTGCCCGGGATTGGTTCCTGCCTTGTGCCCTGTGTTGGCTGGGATTGGCTCCAGCACACCCCCATGACCCTGTGTTCGGATTCAGCGGGTTGGGAAGTGGATGGATGGAAAAACGTTACAGTTATAGCGGCGAAAGGGAGAGCGTAGAGAGCGCATTTGCTCAACACCCTCCATCCATCCATCCATCCATCCATTTTCCAACCCGCTGAATCCGAACACAGGGTAACGGGGGTCTGCTGGATCCAATCCCAGCCAACACAGGGCACAAGGCAGGAACCAATCCCGGGCAGGGTGCCAACCCACCGCAGGACACACACCAAGCACACACTAGGGCCAATTTAGAATCGCCAATCCACCTAACCTGCATGTCTTTGGACTGTGGGAGGAAACCGGAGCGCCCGGAGGAAACCCACGCAGACACGGGGAGAACATGCAAACTCCACGCAGGGAGGACCCGGGAAGCGAATTCAGGTCCTCAGGTCTCCCAACTGCGAGGCAGCCAACACCCTCCATGTGTTCTAAATTTGCCGTTGCAATGGATGGATGGATAAATTCCACAATTCATACTCATTCAATACAAATGCAAGTATAGAGTGATGTACGAGAAAAACGGATTTCAATTTTGACCTTAATTGAAATATTTAGTTGTTTTTAAAAGCTTATAATCATGACACTTTAATCAAATTTAATAGACTGTTCAACATAAGGATACCAAGGAAAACAAAAGAATATTTTATTTAAGGTCGAAATTTCATTTTTAAATATTGGATTGTTTTTTTTTCTTAGTATGATCCCATTTTTTATAAAATTGAAAACTTTTTATGGTCGTGCCTTTATTTGACAATGAAGTCTATGTGCCGATCCCTCTCCACGAAAATCTTCGTCACTTTCTTGTAAAAAACCTACTCATTTTCCTTTAGTTTTGTCTTAATCTTCTGTTTTGGCAGTTAGTCTGAACAAAAAAATAAAAAATAAACTGACCGCTGTAGTGCAATTGACTGTGTGATATCGCTAACATATTGGCGCCTCTGCGTAGAAGAACAGCAGCAATGAGCACCTGTTGGGCTCACATGCGCCCCCTTCAGTGAGGTACGGTACTGTCTGCCTCACTTTGTGCCTTTTCACTGCGGTTTTATGTCCAATCAGCAAGACTAAATATGTGACAGAACTTTCTTTGAGAGTGAACCATGTTACGCTGTTGATGACAACAATAACCACAACATTTAGATAGATAGATAGATAGATAGATAGACAGACAGACAGACAGACAGACAGACAGACAGACAGACAGACAGACAGACAGACAGACAGATAGATAGATAGATAGATAGATAGATAGATAGATAGATAGATAGATAGATAATATAAGAGCCAATCTTAAAAAGTTAAAGTTTTTAGTTAAACTCATGTTAATGTTTGCTTAATTTGAATAGAATATAATTTCTTCCATAGTCACAGACAATGGTATAGTGTTTTTCCCCTATAAGTTAGTAAGAGTTAGAACCTTCTTGGTATAACTGAGAAACAGTGTGATATTAGTAGTTGTGTTTAGAACAGGTCCCAGTAAACAGGGACTTGAAAGTTTTCTGACCGTTTTGAAATGGTTCAGAAATGTTAAATGAATAGTAACGATTTACAATGTAACAAGATTAAGCTTAGAACTGAACTTTTCTTATTTTAAATTTTTCCATTTTTTGCTATTTTAATCCTCTCTTTTGTGTGAACTGTTTTACTTTGAAACTTAACTAAACTTTTAAAAACAAAGATATTTTGTCTGTGGAATCATTTCTGCGTGTCAGGCTTTTGTTGAATCCCATTTTTTAAGTTAGAGCTGCTGAACTTTGGTAACTTTGGAAAAATGCAGCTACAGATAGATAGATATGAAAGGCGCTATATTAGATAGACAGATAGATAGATATATAGATGTGAAAGGTGCTATATTAAATAGAGAGATATGGAAGGTGCTATATTAGATAGAGAAATATGAAAGGCACTATATCAGATAGATAGATAGATAGATAGATAGATAGATAGATAGATAGATAGATAGATAGATAGATAGATAGATAGATAGATAGATAGATAGATGTGAAAGGTGCTATATTAGATAGTATGAATAAGGCGCTATATAGTGCCCGACCTGACACACATTGACATGGAGGCATTGGTAAAATAAAACAACTATTTATTTGTCTTCACCGGTGGGTCATGTCTTCCCTGTGAATCCCACAGGCACAACACAGTCACAAGCACAGTGCAATATTAACACCAAGCACTTTCTCTTCCTCCACCACTCCTCCCTGCAACCTCGTCATCTTCCTCATGATTTTGGCTCCTGGATTGGTGGCTATTGGCCCCTTTTATAGTTCACCCAGAAGTGCTCCAGGTGCTTGACTACCATGTTCCGGCTGCACTTCCGGGTGCGGTGAATACGTTGCCTACAGGGGCTCAGGAGTCCCTGCTGCAGCACCCCCTGGTGGTGCCTGCGGGACCCAACAGGGATGCACCCAACTCGAACTCCCGTGGAGCCCCGAGGCACCTCTCCAACCCAGGGGGGAGGCCATCTAGCATCCAGGGGGAGGTATTGCACCGTCCAGGGCTGCTCCCCCTGAAGATACAGTGCAGGGGCATCCTGGCTGGGCATGAATCCTGGCCGCCTGCCACAATAGATAGATATGAAAGGTGCTATATTAGATAGATACATCGATAAATGTGAAGGATGCTATATTAGATAGATAGATAGATAGATAGATAGATAGATAGATAGATAGATAGATAGATAGATAGATAGATAGATAGATAGATAGATAGATAGATAGATAGATAGATAGATAGATTTTTATTTGTCCCCAGAGGGAAATTTGGCTTTTTACTGAAGCTCATTAAATAAATACATAAATAGAAAAATAAATTATTATAGACACCCACTCTATGGTCTGAACACACACAAGAATGACTAAAAAGCAAGAAAATTACAAAGAAAGAAAACTTCAGACTTGGCAGTCCCAGTCACTGTGAGGCGCTATACAGGTATATTGCCAGGGGCATGAAGGAGCTCCATTTGCATTTCCTGACACACTTTTGCTGAGTAATTTGTTGGCTGAAAGTCCTCAGTGTTGGTGTGTCAGAGAGAGGATGTGCAGCATTGTTCATAATGACACTCCCTTTTAACTGAGCCTGTCCTTTCAATCAGCTTGTTGATTTGGTGGTCCTCTCTTGAAGTGATGTTACCAGCCCAGCATACCACACTGGCTATCACAGAGTTGTAGAAGATGTGAAGGATGTCACTTCCCACATTAAAGGAACACAGTCTCCTAAGGAGGAAGAGCCTGCTCTGCCCTTTCTTCTCTGTCTCCAACCTGTCATTGATGTGGACCTCCAAGTACTTGCAGGAGTGGATCCCACCTCTACATTCACTCCTTGACATAAAGGCTCTTTGGTGTGGTGAAAGTTAATAACCAGTTCCTTTGATTTTGCTGATGTTAAGATTCAGACAATCCACACACCAAAATGACCCTTATGATCACAAAATTCAGTGTGATGGCATGAAAATTGCTTTTATACCCTTAATTCAATTTTTGGTTGAGGAGGACTACTTTTGAAAGTTAGATCGAAAGTCGTAAGCTATGCTCACTGTGAGGTGGACGTTTTTCATACGGAAAACAAAAGAGTGTGCATGGAAAATAGAAAGGTTTGGGTTGCTGTTGTCACACTTGTGCGATTAGGGGACAACTTCAGGGCTTGGCTGACTGCAATTAAACTCCGAACAAGGGGCTGGCGCTGTCACTTAATACTTCTTCTGGGTTGGTGCTGTCACTTAATACTTCTTCTCTACAAGAAAGGATGACCGACAGACCAACCACTGATGACATCACTTCCGGCTTCCAGCCTCCTGAACCCGCCTCTTCCTTGCTCTTAAATCTTGAAGCGGTCCCATTTTCACTTCCGTCTGACTTTCTTGTGTTTATTTTGTGGTTTTGTTTTTGATTTAAAATCTTTCAATTATACGGGGACCACTTCAGAGCCCCGACCCTTCATGATATCTCTTTTTTTGATCTTACATTGTATATGAAGCCCCTTTATTTGATGACTGGCAGGGCCGTCTTAACAGTGGTGCACTGGGGCCCCAGTTTTGACAGCAAAACAGAAGCTTATATAGGCATCAGAAATATTGTGGACCCAGCCAGTGCCCATTGTGGCGATATGTTAAGATGGTCATGATGACTGGAGGTCCAAGTGTTAAAAAGGAAGGAAAAAAGGAAGAGTCCAAAAGAGTCCTGCAGGAGTTGGAAAGGGGAGCAGCCTTCTTAACTGGGAGTAATGGCCTGGTTGCCTGTTTAGTTTAAGTAGGGCCTCTGAAGCTAGAAATTAGTGTGAAAGAGAAACACAAATGGGGTAATTTATAATTAATATGGTAGACATACAGTAGTAACAAATAATCTGAGGACAATTTATTCAGATGCCTTACTGACATGTCTTCATTTCTCTTCCAGTGTATTCCCATTAAAGGACTGGGATTTGTCCTGGATGCCTACAAGTGTGTTTGCAGACTTGGGTTCTACCATCCTAAGAGGATTTCAGCCAATGGATATAAACGTAAGTGCCTCCAATTGATTGTTTTTGTGTAACATTTTTATTCTTTCTTATTTTTTAAGAAATAAAACTTTGAATTTTACATAAATCCCTGAAAATGTTTTCGACTTTACACCGTGCCAACACTCTTCTAAAATATACAAATAAGCAGCTTTAAGGGTTTGCTAGTGTGCGTCTTTTAAACACTAATTGTTATCAACAAGAAAGCAAAAGTGTTGTTATGGTCTTTTTATTTAGCAGTAAATGAATAATTGTCTCGTCTAAGCCAGAGTTCAAATTTGGGGTTCAGATTCATGCTGTTTTGTTTCATTTTTGATTCTTTGGTTTATGTTGATTATTAACATCATTGTTTATTTTTGATTTTATTTATATGAATATATAAATATGATGCTTGTGTTATGTTCCATGTGTTTTGTGGGTGGTTCCCCCCAAGAGGCGGAGCCACCTGCCAATCATTACCAGGATCTTCCCTCTGCCCTATCAATTCAGAGCAAGAGCGGTGTTAAGGGGAGGCAAGTGGGGGACCGCCCCAGGCCCTGTGCCTAAGGGGGGCTCCAATTTTGAGGTCCACGTGTCCCGTTTGAGCAGATTTGTCAAGTTATATTCTCCAGTTATATTTTGAAAAAGTCCACGTGGTATCTTGCAATAATTTAGCTGAATACTGTGTGGCAGGCGGCTGCCGTCCATGCCCAGCTGGGACGCCCCTGCACACTATATTCAGGGGGAGCAGCCCTGGACACTGCAATACCTCCCCCTGGACGGTAGATGGCTGCCCCCCTGGGGTGGAGCAGTGCCTCAGGTTCCCGCAGGGCTTCCTGGGAATTAGAGTGGGGTGCATCCCTGTTGGGTCCCACAGGCACCGCCAGGGGGTGCTGTGTTTGGGACTCCTGAGCCCGTATGGGCAGCATATTCATCACACCCGGAAGTGCGGCTGGAACTCGGTGATCAAGCACCTGGAGCACTTCCAGGTGGACTATAAAAGGAGCCAGCGACCACCACTCAGTGGCCGGAGTCGGGTGGAGGAGGACAAGGTTGCCAGGGAGGAGTGGTGGTGCCAGTGAGAGAGAGGAAGAGTGCTTGGTGTGCTTAATTTGGGACTGTATTGTGTCTGTGGGTATGAGGAAGTGTAGCCCACAGACAAAGAAAATGAAAAGTATTTTGGTTTATTTTACACGTGCCTTTTGTGTCCAGTCTGTGTCGGGTCGGGCACTATATAGCGTCTTCTTACAACTGTAATGAGAAAATCCGGTGTAGGTTAACATTATTTTTATTAAATTCACACACAGGTTTATACAGTCCACACATATTGGTAACAGTGTTTGACGTAACTGGCCCCGTGTGGGGTTGGTCAGCCCTAGGCCCCGCACACCCCTAAGGCTGCCTCTGATCCGGAGGGTATCCCGCAGTTCCTGGTGGTTCATTGTGAATGCGCTCAGGTGTTGGTGAGTTCTTGTGCCTTTCTCTGTTCTTTTTGTGAATTAACTGGACTGACGATCTGTTTGCTGTGTTTATTTGACCTGGCCTTGGATTTCTGTTTTGGGACTTGTTCGCCTTGGATTGTTCTTGCTGGCAAGTGAAATAAACCTTAAACATTAGGAAATATTTCTTTACATGGAGGACCACAAACACTTGGAATAAGTTGCCCACTAGTTTGGTGCACGGTATTACTTTAGGGACCTTCAAAACTCGACTTGATGTGACTCTGGAAGATCTCTAGTGATTGAGAGGGTGATAGAGAAAGAAAAGAAGAGGAGGCGTCAATTTCTTTAAACTTCATTTCTTTAAACTTCAGCGACTCTGTGGGTGCAATGGCCAAATGTAACTAATGCTGTGTGGCGCATGTGCCCAAACAAGAATAGTATATTGTGCTGAATTACACCTAAAACATCAGTCTAAGCAAAAGGAGATTAAGAGGAGACCTGACTGAAGTGTTTAAAATTATGAAAGGAATTAGTCCAGTGGATCGAGACTGGGACTTTAAAATGAGTTCAACAAAAACACATGGAGACAGTTGGAAACTTAGGGGGAAATTTTGCACAAACATTAGGAAGTTTCTCTTCATACAGAGATCAACAGACATGTGGAATAAGTGACCAAGTAGTGAGGTGGACAGCAGGACTTTAGTGACTTTCAAAACTCGACCTGATGTTATTTTGGAGGAATCAAGCAAATAGGACTAGTGAGCTTTGGTGGGCTGAGTGGCCTGTGCTCGTCCCGATTGTTCAGATGCTGAAGCTTTATAACACACTGGTTAGGCCTCATCTGGAATCCTGTGTGCAGTTTAGGACTACAAAAAGGACATAGCAGCACTAGAAAAGGTCCAGAGAAGAGCGACTAGGCTGATTCAGGGCTACAGGGAATTAGTTATGAGGAAAGATTCAAGGAGTTGAACCTGTTAACCATTTAATATCAGTAAATGTAAAGTGTTACACATAGGAAGTCAAAATGTGAGGATTTAATATACAACAGGAGGTCTGAAAATCAAAAGTCCACCCTGTGAGAAGGACTTAGGGGTCATAGTGGAGTCGACACTATCAACTTCCAGACAGTGTTCAGAAGCCATTAAGAAGGCTAAGAGAATGTCAGGTTATATAGCACCTTGATGTGTGGAGTACAAGTCACAGGAGGTTCTGCTCAAGTCTTTATAACACACTGGTGAGGCTTCATCTGGAGTACTGGGTGCAGTTTCGGTCTCCAGGCTACAAAAAGGACATAGCAGCACTAGAGAAGGTCCACAGAAGAGCGACTAGGCTGATTCCAGGACTACAGGGGTTGAGTTATAAGGTAAGATTAAAAGAGCTGAGCCTTTACAGTTTAAGCAAAAGGAGACTAAGCCCCTGTCCACATGGATGTCTGAACTGAGTGTCTGTCTGCCGTCTGTAGCGCCTGGTGAGCGCTGATTGAATGCCAAGTGTTTTCTGCTCATTTCAGTGAATCAAACCATCCACACGGGCACTCATCATGAAAGGAATTAGTCCAGTGGATCGAGACTGGGACTTTAAAATTAGTTCAACAAGAACACATGGAGACAGTTGGAAACTTAGGGGGAAATTTTGCACAAACATTAGGAAGATTTCTCTTCATACAGAGATCAACAGACATGTGGAATAAGTGACCAAGTAGTGAGGTGGACAGCAGGACTTTAGTGACTTTCAAAACTCGACCTGATGTTATTTTGGAGGAATCAAGCAAATAGGACTGGTGAACTTTGGTGGGCTGAGTGGCCTGTGCTCGTCCCGATTGTTCAGATGCTGAAGCTTTATAACACACTGGTTAGGCCTCATCTGGAGTCCTGTGTGCAGTTTAGGACTACAAAAAGGACATAGCAGCACTAGAAAAGGTCCAGAGAAGAGCGACTAGGCTGATTCAGGGCTACAGGGGATGAGTTTTGAGGAAAGATTAAAAGAGCTGAGCTTTTACAGTTTAACTAAAGGAGATTGAGAGGAGACCTGACTGAAGTGTTTAAAATTATGAAGGGAATTAGTCTAGTGGATCGAGACTGGGACTTTAAAATGAGTTCATCAAGAACATGGGGACACCGTTGGGAACTTGTAAAGGGGAAATTTCACACAAATACAAACAAGCTTTTCTTCACACAAAGAATCACAGACATGTGGAATAAGTGACCAAGTAGTGTGGTGGACAGCAGGACTTTAGGGACCTTCAGAACTCGACTTGATGTTATTTTGGAGGAATCAAGCGAATAGGACTGGTGAGCTTTGGTGGGCTGAGTGGCCTGTGCTCGTCCCGATTGTTCAAATGCAGAAGCTTTATAACACACTGGTGAGGCCTCATCTGGAGTTCTGTGTGCAGTTTTGGACTACAAAAAGTACATAGCAACATTAGAAAATGTCCAGAGAAGAGCGACTAGGCTGATTACAGGGCTACAAGGGATGAATTATGAGGAAAGATTAAAAGATCTGAGCCTTTTCAGTTTAAGTTTTATGTCTGTCTGGTGGGTTTTGTCCACATTAATTTTAAAAGGTTTTCTGACCAAACCGACAGCCAGAATCCTGCCCGACTACGCCAATTGTGGACGCTTGAGGCGCTGTTGCCCCGCTAAACCCACTAGACAGACGTCCAGGACACACGTTTAAAAGCCCCAAGAATAATTTCTTTAGTATTCTTAAATAAAGTGCACAAAGCACCGCACACTCCACAATTCTCAAATCAATAATAATCAATAACAATAATCAATCCTCCACTCCTCCCAGCTGCTCCGTCACTCAACCTCCCAACTCCGGCTCTCCTTGCTGGGTTTTGACCAGTCCTTTAAATAGTCTATGACCCGGAAGTATTCCTTCTCCGTGTCAAATGCCACATCATCCTTCAAGTAGCCCGGAAGTACTGCGGGCTTCCATCCTCGTGCCTCCGAAGTACTTCCGGGTCGTAACAACAATAGGAGTCCCCAGGTTCCTTGTGAGCTTCCCCTGGCGGCACCCATGGCACCCAACAGGGCTGAGGAAACAGACTCCATGTCCCATGATGCCCTGAGGGAATCCAGGGAACCATTTCTGTCCAGGGGAGCTGCCACCTAGCGTCCAAGGGGATGCAGTGCCCTGATAAGCCTGCTCTTCCTCCTTTTTTCTGTTCAGGGACGTCCCAGCCAGACTGAAATGCTGGCCGTTCATCACAACACAGGCAACCACAGACATATGTAGTAAGTAGTGTGGTAGACAGGAGGACTTTAGGGGCCTTTAAAACTTGACTTGATGTTTTTTCAGACAAATTAATAGGACTGGCGATCTGTGTTGGGCTGATTGGCCTGTTCTCGACCAGACTGCTTTAATGTTCTAATTTCGGTAATGTGACGTAGCCTATCGGTTGTAAGAGAAAACAGACTGCAATTTTTTCTAGAGTGGGTTGGGCCAAGGAATACAAGTTTTTCTTAGGACTTTGCAAAACGTTATTTTGGAAGATTTAAGTGAATAGGACTGGTGAGCTTTGTTAGGCCCAATGGTCTGTTCTCGTCCCGATTCTTCCAATGTTCTAAACACAAATCAGTGGTCAGCAATGATGTTTCACGGCTCCAAGTGACCAGATTTCAGGCATCGTCCACGTGGAATTTGCACTTCTTCCCTATGTCTGCATTGGCCTTCCTACGGGGACTTCAGAATTTCCTTCCATATTCAAAACATGTGCATGATAGCCTAAATCACGGGTGTTGAACTCCAGTCCTGGAGGGCCACAGTGGCTGCAGGTTTTCATCCTAACCATCTTCTTCATTAGTGACCAGTTTTAGCTGCTAATTAACGTCTCTGGCCTTAATTTGAAATAACTTGACTGAGGCCCCTTTGTTGTTTCTTTTTCCTTAATTAGCAGCCAAATAGCGAGACAGAAAACGAGCTGCCACCTGTGCCCATCACACAATATCTGAAAATAAAGAAAGGTGAAGGTCCCAGTAAGGTTTATCTCTCAGGTCACCAAAACATCTTGACGGTGTTCTTAGATAAAACATGAAAATCAACAGTTTTGGAAACGTCTGCTGTGGCAGAATGTGAGCAGCAATAAGCCATGGAATTAAATAATGAGTTTAATTAACAGCAAGAATTGACCTCTCATTAAGAAACTGGTTGGAGATAAATTGGTTGGAGTTTGAAATCCCAGTTCAGCTGGTCATCTGTGGGCTCATTTCACATCTCATTTCTGTGTGGCTGTCATTTAGTGAAGAAAGGAATAAATTCAGAGGACTGAATCCTTAAAAACAGGGCTATTAAAATGAAGGGAAAAGGAATTAATTAGCAGTGAAAACTGGTCACTGAGTAGGAAAAGGGTCAGAATGAAAACCTGCAGCCACTGCCGCCCACCAGGCCCGGAGTTCGACAACCCTGACCTAAATTATGATTCTGTATTATTGACCTTGTATAAAGAGTGGGGATCAGTGGCTCTCACCCCAGGCCAGACTAATGGAGGGCCCACAAAATAAAATAAATAAGTGTCTTGGAGTGGAAAATATTCCATTTTTAAACTGCAGACTGTTTATATGAAATTTTAATTATTTTGCTTGAACAATCTAGAATGAACTGAGTTTACAGGCATTGCAAGCATCCTGTTTTTTGTACATTCTTCCCATAGTGTACTAATAGTTTATGCATGTGTTCCAGCCGGTTTCGTTTCAATGTAGACTATTTCTATTACTTTTTTCCTACTCTTTTTGGCAACTGGGAAATCCTTTTCCATCCATCCACCCTCTTCCGCTTATCCGAGGTCGGGTCGCGGGGGCAGCAGCTTGAGTAGAGATGCCCAGACTTCCCTCTCCTCGGCCATTTCTTCTAGCTCTTCTGGGGGAATCCCAAGGTGTTCCCAGGCCAGCCGAGAGACATAGTCCCTCCAGCGTGTCCTGGGTCTTTCCCTGGGCCTCGTCTCGGTTAGACGTGCCCGGAACACCTGACCAGGGAGGTGTCCAGGAGGCATCCTGATCAGATGCCCGAGCCACCTCATCTGACTCCTCTCAATGCGGAGGAGCAGCGGCTCTACTCTGAGTCCCTCCCAGATGTCAGAGCTTCTCACCTTATCTTTAAGGGAAAGCCCAGACACCCTACGGAGGAAACTCATTTTCAGCCGCTTGCATTCGTGATTTCGTTCTTTCGGTCACTACCCATAGCTCATGAACATAGGTGAGGGTAGGAGCGTAGATCGACTGGTAAATTGAGAGCTTTGCCTTTTGACTCAGCTCCTTTTTCACCACGACAGACCTAAGCAGACCCGCATCACTGTGGATGCCGCACCGATCCGCCTGTCGATCTCACGCTCCATTCTTCCCTCACTCGTGAACAAGACCCTGAGATACTTGAACCCCTTCACTTGGGGCAGGATCTTGCTCCCAACCCTGAGAGGGCACTCCACCCTTTTCCGGCTGAGGACCATGGTCTCGGATTTGGAGGTGCTGATTCCCATCCTAGCCGCTTCACACTCGGCTGTGAACCGATCCAGAGAGAGCTGAAGATCACGGCCTGATGAAGCAAACGGGACAACATCATCTGCAAAAAGCAGTGACCCAATCCGGAGCCCACCAAACCGGACCCCCTCAACGCATGGGGAAATCCTTTTCTTCCTTACATTTCCAGTACCTATTGGGAAATTCCACCATTCAGAAAATTGTCATGTGCTATGGGAATGTCTCAAGCCTCTTGTCATACCAGAGCCAACAGAGCGGCTATGGACTGACATTGCAGAAGGATTCTGCCAGAGATCCCAGTTCCCTAATTATCTTGGAGCCCTGGATATTCTGTCCTCTAGACCGCGAAATGAACGACATGTAAACACAATAAAGACGTTTCCGTCGCACTCACTGGAATTTTGGCAGTAATTCATGTCAATAAAATGATGCATGCAACATTTTTTTTTGATGCCATCTGAACACGCATCTGACCAAACACAAGTGGTGAGCGCCCGTGTGGATGGTTTGATTGAGCAGAAAACACTTCAATTAGCGCTCACCAGGCGCTACAGACGGCAGACAGACACTCAGTTCAGACATCCATGTGGACAGGGGCTTAGTCTCCTTTTGCTTAAACTGTAAAGGCTCAGCTCTTTTAATCTTACCTTATAACTCAACCTCTGTAGTCCTGAAATCAGCCTCGTCGCTCTTCTGTGGACCTTTTCTTGTGCTGCTATGTCTTTTTTTGTAGGCATGGAGACCAAAACTGCACACAGTACTCCAGATGAGGTCTCACCAGTGTGTTATAAAGTTTGAGCAGAACCTCCTGTGACTTGTACTCCACACGTTAAGGTGCTATATAACCTGACATTCTGTTAGCCTTCTTAATGGCCTCTGAACTCTGTCTGGCCGTTGATAGTGCCGAATCCACTATGACCCCTAAGTCCTTCTCACAGGGTGGACTTTTGATTTTCAGACCTCCCGTTGTGTATTCAATCCTCACATTTTGACTTCCTATGTGTAACACTTTACATTTACTGACATTAAATGGTTAACAGATTCAACTCCTTCAATCTTTCCTCATAACGCATTCCCTGTAGCCCTGAATCACCCTAGTTGTTGTTCTCTGGACTTTCTCCAGTGCTGTTATGTCCTTTTTGTACCCTGGAAACCAAAACTGCACACAAGACTCCAGATGAGGCCTCACCAGTGTGTTATAAAGCTTCAGCAGAACCTCTTGTGACTTGTACTCCACACATCAAGGCGCTATATAACCTGACATCCTGTTAGCCTTCATAATGGCTTCTGAACACTGTCGGGTAGTTGATAGTGTCAAATCCACTATGACCCCTAAGTCCTTCTCACAGGGAGGAGTTTTGATTATCATTGTGTATTTAATCCTCACAGTTTGACTTCCTACGTGTAAAACTTTATATTTGCTGATATTAAATAGTTAACAGGTTCAACTCCTTCAATCGTTCCTCATAACTCATCAACCTGTAGCCCTGGAATCAACCTAGTAGTCACTCTTCTCTGTACCTTTTCTTGTGCTACTATGTCTTTTTTTGTAGCATGGAGACCAAAACTGCACCCAATACTCCAGATGAGGCTTCACCAGTGTGCTGTAAAGTTTAAGCAGAACCTCCTGGGACTTGTACTCCACACATCAAGGCGCTATATAACCTGACATTCTGTTAGCCTTCTTAATGGCTTCTGAACTCTGTCTGGCCATTGATAGTGCCGAGTCCACTATGACTCCTTTGCATTAAGGAGATTGTGGGTTCGCTTCCCGGGTCCTCCCTGTGTGGAGAGCGCTTTGAGTAGTGAGAAAAGTGCTATTTAAATGTAAAGAATTATTACGTTTGACACACAGGGCTACAGATGAGGACTAACCAGTGCAAACTCATTTGAAAATGACACTGGACTATTTCCCTTCCCTTGTAATATCGTCTTTTTTTTTAATAATAATAATCCATTTCTAAGTCTGGGTAAATTTAAACTTCTCAGACGTATTTTTCTACTTGTTACTTACCGTCAAGGTAGCAGGCCATTAACATACAGCATTTCCTTTCAGTATTTCAGAGCTGGGAAGTGTAAGTCTAATAAGAGCTTCGGGGAGGAAACCCATTTATAATCTCATTTGGCACTCAACAATTCATAGTCATCGCTTTTGTAAATCCCAATGGTGGTGCAATGCAATTTTGTAAGGATGATCTATTAGTCGTGAATTGAAAGTCTGCTTCCCTTCATTTGTAACTGAAAGGAGCGCCTCCACTTATATACCTGTGTGTCTTCCATTTCCTGTACTCGATTCCTTTTTTGCAATATTTTATGTAGGATGACTGAATGTCTCTAAATTTTGCTATATTAGTCATTCTGTCTCACTTTATATTTGTTGAAAACAGATTGATCCCATATATTATATCACCACGCTATGGTTACAGTGGATTCAGAAAGTATTCAGACCCCTTCACTTCCTGCACACTTTATTGTATTACAGATTTCACTTTCAATAGATGCATTTGCCATTTCTGTCCATCAATCTATAAACTCATAATGACAAAGTGAAAGATTTGAAAATTAATTAACATCACAACCTGACATCTCTCATTCCTAGAAGTCTTCAGGCCGTTTGCTGTGGCACTACAAATTGTTCTTACGTCCATTCTGTTTGGTTTTAATTCTCCTTGAGATGTTTCTAGAACTTGATTGGGGTCCACCTGTGTGACAAGGAGAACTGAATGGACGTTGTTTGAAAGGCACACGTGTACCTGTGTATAGGAGGTCCCACAATTCACACTTCATGACAGGACAAAAACCAAGCCATGAAGTTCAAGGAACTCTCTGTAGACCTCTGAGATCAAATTTTGGTGATGCACAGATCAACCGTATCTAAAGCTTTGAGTGTTCTCAG
Organism: Erpetoichthys calabaricus; assembly: GCF_900747795.2. Classification (NCBI taxonomy): domain Eukaryota; kingdom Metazoa; phylum Chordata; class Cladistia; order Polypteriformes; family Polypteridae; genus Erpetoichthys; species Erpetoichthys calabaricus. The sequence continues at coordinate 207,005,512 of NC_041399.2, read as the reverse complement.
GAGGAAAATGGCCTGAATAATTAGGAAATGACAGATGTTTGGACTCTGCCTTGATTTGGGCATCCACACAAATTGAGTAACCGAGCAAGAGGAGTCTTGGTCATGGAGGTGACAAAGAACCCAATGGTCACTCTAAGAGGGTTTCAGAAGTCTTTTGCTGAGATGGGGGAACCTGTCAGAAGGACGACTGTCTCAGCAGCACCTAATCAATCAGACATTTGTTGTAAAGTAGCTTCCTAGAGTTGGCTGTCCAGCCAAACTGAGTAACCATGCCAGAAGGACCTTAATCATGAAGGTGGTCAAGAACCCAGTGGTCACTCCAACAGACCTTCAGAAGTCCTCTGCTGAGATGAAAGAACGTGTCAGAAGGACGACCATCTCAGCAGCACTCCCAAAATCAGGCCTTTATGGTAGAGTGGCTCTTGTCAAATGGCATTTGAACACTCTACAGAAGGTGGGAGAGGAGGATGCCATCATCTATATGCTACACCGATCCCTCTCCCACTTGGACAGAGGCAGTGGTGCTGTAAGAATTATGTTTCTGGACTTCTCTAGCGCCTTCAACACCATCCAACCTCTGCTCCTTAGGGACAAGCTGAAAGAGATGGGAGTAGATTCATACCTGGTGGCATGGATCATGGACTATCTTACAGACAGACCTCAGTATGTGCGTCTTGGGAACTGCAGGTCTGACATTGTGGTCAGCAACACAGGAGCGCCACAGGGGACTGGACTTTCTCCGGTCCTGTTCAGCCTATATACATCGGATTTCCAGCACAACTCGGAGTCCTGCCACGTGCAAAAGTTCGCTGACGACACTGCTATCGCGGGCTGCATCAGGAGTGGGCAGGAGGAGGAGGAGTATAGGAACCTAATCAAGGACTTTGTTAAATGGTGCGACTCAAACCACCTTCACCAGAACACCAGCAAAACCAAGGAGCTGGTGGTGGATTTTAGGAGGACCAGGCCCCTCATGGACCCCGTGATCATCAGAGGTGACTGTGTGCAGAGGGTGCAGACCTATAAATACTTGGGAGTGCAGCTGGATGATAAACTGGACTGGACTGCCTATACTGATGCTCTGTGCAAGAGAGGACAGAGCCGACTATACTTCCTTAGAAGATAGATAGATAGATAGATAAATAGATAGATAGATAGATAGATAGATAGATAGATAGATAGATAGATAGATAGATAGATAGATAGATAGATAGATAGATATCTATCTATCTATCTATCTATCTATCTATCTATCTATCTATCTATCTATCTATCTATCTATCTATCTATCTATCTATCTATCTATCTATCTATCTATCTATCTATCTATCTATCTATCTATCTATATTCATTATATAGTGCCTTTCATATCTATCTATCTATCTATCTATCTATCTATCTATCTATCTATCTATCTATCTATCTATCTATCTATCTATCTATCTATCTATCTATCTATCTATCTATCTATCTATCTATCTATCTAAAGGGCTCTGAGCACACAAGTATAATGACTCTCCAGTCCGGGACAAAAACTGAACTCTTTGGGCAGAACTCCAAGCACTTTGTTTGGCAATGACCAGGCACTGTTCCTCACCTACTTAATACCATCTCTACATTGAAGCTTGATAGTGGCAGCATCATGCAATGGGGGGCTGCTTCTCAGTCAGCGGTGGGTCAGAACAGAGGGAAGGATGAATGCTGTCAAAAACAGAAGGAAACCTGCTCCAGAGTGCCCACTGCCACATACTGGGATGACGGTTCACCTTTCAGTGCGACAATGACTCGAAGCATCAGATCAGGTCAGGTTGGGGAGCAGGCACTGGTACAACGCATTGGTACTCGATGAAATAGCTTGGGATCCTGGTTGGCAACCCCCCCAGGCAGACACGTGGTCCAGTCCCACCCTCTGGAAATGACCCTCTATCTGCTGCAGTGTTACGTGGGCGTCCCCTTGGCCTGGTCCAGCCACTCTGGTCCTCAACAATAAAGGGTCCTGTGAGCCAGATCACCCCCGGGAATCGCACCACATGGCCACAGTGCCGTAACTGATGCTCCCTCACAATGCAAGTAATGTGCCTCATTCGGGACTCCATGAGTAACACAAAGTCAAACCAATGGTACCCAAGGATTTTCCGGAGAGACACAGTACCAAAGAAGTCCAGTCTTCATTTCAGGTCACTGGATAGCATCCATGTCTCACAACCATATAGCAAGACAGGAAGCACCAGGACTCTAAAGACTTGGACCTTCGTCCTTTTGCATAGATATCGGGAGCGCCACACACCCCGTTCCAGTGACCTCATGACCCCCCATGCTCTTACAATCCGTCTACTGACTTCATAGGAAGAGTCACCAGAGACATGAATGTCACTGCCAAGTTAAGTAAACCTCTCGATGAGGTCGACACTCTCTCCACAGACAGACAAACTGCTGATGGCCGTGCCCAAGAGGTCATTAAAGGCTTGGCTGTTGGTTTTTATCAGGACACTCACAAGCCCAGACAGTCAGACTCCTCACTCAGTCTCTCGAGCGCCCCGATCAGAGCCTCCATTGACTCCAGGAAGATCACAGCATCGTCAGCAAAGTCAAGATCAGTGAATCTCTCTTTCCCAACAGATGCCCCACAGCTGCTGGACCCCACGACCCCTGCCCAACACCCAGTCCATGCACGTACTGAACAGAGTAGGAGCAGAAACACACCCCTGAGGGACCCCAGAATCAACTGGGAAAAACACAGAGGTCCTGCCTCCACTCTGTACAGCACTCACAGTACCAGTGTAGAGCCTGGCCATGACATCCAGCAACTTTTGGGGGGATTCCGTGAAGTCTCAGGATGTCCCACCGGGCAACTTAATCAACTGAGTTGAACGCCTTACGGAAATTGACAAAGGCTGCAAAGAAACTCTGCAGATATTTGCGTTTGCGCTCCATGAGCAACCCTCAGTACCAGGATGGTAGACTTCTTAGGCGTAAAACCAGACTGTTCCGGTCGCTGGTAGGTGAGCAAGTGATCACAGATCCTATTGAGGACGACCCTAGCAAAGACCTTACCCGGCACCGAGAGCAGTGTTATCCTCCTGTAGTTGCCGCTATCCATTTCCAGATAGAGATGACAATTCCTATTTTCCAGTCAGCTGGGATGACACCCGTCTCCCAAATGGAAGCAAAGCCAGGAGGACATCCTTACCATCAGCCTGGAGAAGTTCACCCCAGAATACCACAGGTCCCTGTAGCCTTCCCTACCCTCAGCTGGTTCACCACCTGTGCAATATTATTGAGACTGGGTGGTTCCCAGCTAATTGGAGGATCAGCCTGAAGAACCATGGACAATGCTGTAGTGTCTTCAGGACAAGTAGGTCTAACCTTAAATCCCATAGAATATATGAGGAGAGACCTGAAGATGGCAGACTACAGACGCTGCCCATCCACTCAAACAGAGATTGCCAGGAAGAGTGGTATAAACTACCACAAATCCAGGTGTGCAAAACTTGTAGAGACTTAGCCAAGAAGAACTGAAGCTGGAACTGGTGCCAAAGGAGACTTCTACAAAATGAAGAATTAAATGGGTCTGAATGCTTCTATGAGTGAGAGATTTCAGTTTTTGATTTTTAATAAAGATGTATTTTCACTTTGTCATTGATGGCTATTGTCTGTATTTTGATGGGCAAAAATGGCAAAATTATTCATTTCCAATGAAATCTACAATAAGATATAGTGGGCAGAGAGTGAAAGGGTGTGAATACTTTCTGAATCTTCTCTATTTTGGGACTTCCATTGCATTTTGAATTTTTAAAACCCAGTTCTCCATGTGGGTCTGCTTAGGCCGAAGCCTGCAGGTAAACAGTTGGGGGATTGGCCACCCAGAATATGGTCATATGGTGGAAGTCCTGGCCTACTTTATTTGGCACTTTTAGGAGGCCTCATAACCCTTCCACCATGTCACAACACTAGAACAATATTGAATGCGCACAGGTCAATGGATGCCACATAATATGACACACAGGCGAGTGAGTGGTTAAGGTTCCGTCCTCTGAGGCCAATTAACAGCACTACGCCACAATCCCATAGGCCACGCTACTGGAGAAACGGCGTCTGTGCCCAAGTCACTCTCTTAATGGCGGTAACCTTTAAAAACTGCCCATTTTGCTTTTTGACTTTCCCTGCGGACTTTTCTTTTTAGCGTTCTAAACAATAAAGCGCCCTGTGATTTTAACTGCCTGTCAGCGTTTACTTTGGGCGTTGTGAGAAAGCCGGGGTCTTACATTATTTATGTTTATGACCAGTAATTACTATATTGTTGATCTGGTACCGGTAATAGTGTTCAGAAGATGCCTTTCAAATTTTAGAGGATAAGGCCAACAATCCAATTTACCGCAAGGCCCCCCTAGATCAATGTGCCTAACTGACTTTGCTTATGAAGACAACAAACAAAGGCAACACACCTATTCTCATTTTAGGGGGCTTGATCTCTGGAAACGCATAGCTTGTTAATTTTTGGGGTGTGAAATGTTGATTATTTGCCATTCATATATCCTGTACTTCCAAATCGACCAGCTAATGGGGTACGTTTAAATAACTGCTGCGCCAGCGGTAACGATATGCTGTATATCATATGGCAAAATTATGATAATATTGTACAACGTAAAGGACGACCTAGAAATCTCAAACTAAGGAAGCTTTCATTTTCAGGATACTGATACGCTATAATTATCTTCTGAGATTGATTGTGATTACCTGCTAATCAATACAGTTGCAGTTTTCAAGGTCATCGATTTCTGTTTCTTTCAAGATGAAGCTGAAGTAAATAAAACAAGCTGGAGTGAAAGCAAATGCTCTTTGGATAAGAAATCAGCAAGGTCATTGCATGGCTAATGTCGGTAAATGTAAAGCATGACGCGTAGGAAGTAAAAATGTGAGGACTGAATGCACAATGGGAGGTCTGAAAATTGAAAGTACACCTCATGAGAAGGACGTGCAGTGGTAGCGCTGCTGCCTCACAATAAGCAGACCGGGATTCACGTCCCTCCCTGTCGTGAAGTCCGCATTTTCTCTCCGTGTCGGTATGGGATTCCTCCCGGTGGTCCTCTTTCCTCCCACAGACATGCAAGTTAGGTGGATTGGTGATCTTAAATTGGCCCTAGTGTGTGGCTGGGTGTCCAGGGTTTATTCCTGCCTTGTGTCCTATGCTGGCTCCATTTTATTTTTATTAGAGGCGGAGTGGTGGCTCTGAGGCTAGGGATCTGCACTGGCAATCGGAAGGTTGCCGGTTCGAATCCCGTAAATGCCAATAGGGACTCTGCTCTGTTGGGCCCTTCAGCAAGGTCCTTAACCTGCAATTGCTGAGTGCTTTGAGTAGTGAGAAAAGCGCTATATAAATGCAAAGAATTATTATTACAAGTAAGCCCGCGATTCGCTAGCGAATCGGAAATCCAAGAATGGCAATCATTTTCTGTTCCGTCTGATATTTGGATGGATGACATATCATGGAGGGTGGGTCCGTCTGGGGAAATGTCATTTATTATTAATTATTATTATTCATTACATTTATATAGCGCTTTTCTCAGTACTCAAAGCGCTATCCACACAGGGAGGAACCGGGAAGCGAACCCACAATCTTCCACAGTCTCCTTACAGTTCAATAAGCATATCTGTACTAAAGCGGTTTCGTTTTGTGGAGACGTGATTCTGTTGCCTTTGCTGACACCGACTGCTGGCAGAGTGGAGCACAGCACGTGTAGTTTACAGGTTGTGGTGTTCGTGTGCCAGCCACTGAGTCGGGGAAGCCGCTGGATTTGAGTCTGTGACCGTTATGTGATCTATATTACTGGCACAGTGGATTAGAGCAAGTGTAGTGAACAGGTTGTGTTGTTTGGGCATCACCTACTGACTCTGGGAAGCCGCTGCGTTTGACTCTGGGGCGTGCGCCACGGCACGATATGCGGTTCGGTGGGAAGCCGCTGCGTGATGACATATCATGGAGGGTATATGCGGTGGTGTGGGCGGTCGCGTCCGGGCGGCTGTACAACCTGGCGTGCACGCTTTACCTCAGGTGTAGTTCACAGGTCGTAGGCATGGTAAAGTTTCCATTTAATTCAATAACCCTATTTGAACTAAAGCGGTTTCTTTGTGTGGGCACCTTCGTTCATTGTTTGTATCCATACGGGCTCGTTTACAGGTCGTAGCCATACGGGCTTGTGTTTGTATTACTAATCGTTGAGCTCCCTCCATTTGGATACGTGCCTCCTTTGCCTGTGCTGTGTCAAAAGCACGTTGTGGGCATGCTCGTTCATTGTCCAGGCGGCTGTACAACCTGGCGGGCGTGCTTTGCCTCAGGTGTAGTTCACAGGTCGTAGGCATGGTAAAGTTTCCATTTAATTCAATAACCCTATTTGAACTAAAGCGGTTTCTTTGTGTGGGCGCCTTCATTCATTGTTTGTATCCATGACTGTACAGGTTGTGTTGTTTGGGCGCTCACAGGTTGTGTTGTCTGGGCACCACCTACTGACTCTGGGAAGCCGCCGCGTTTTGGGATGCGGCGGCATTTGACTCTGGGGCGGGCGCAACGGCGCAGCACGTTGTGTTATTTGGGCGCCACCTACTGACTCTGAGAAGCCGCTGCGTTTGACTCTGGGGAGGGCGCCAAGGCCGCAGTGCGCATGCGTGCGTTTGACTCTGGACTCTGGGGCGGGCGACAAGGCCGCAGTGCGCATGCGTGTGTTTGACTCTGGACTCTGGGGCGGGCGACAAGGCCGCAGTGCACATGCGTGCGTTTGACTCTGGACTCTGGGGCGGGCGCCAAGGCCGCAGTGCACATGCGTGCGTTTGACTCTGGACTCTGGGGCGGGCGCCAAGGCCGCAGTGCGCATGCGTGCGTTTGACTCTGGACTCTGGGGCGGGCGCCAAGGCCGCAGTGCGCATGCGTGCGTTTGACTCTGGACTCTGGGGCGGGCGCCAAGGCCGCAGTGCGCATGCGTGCCTTTGACTCTGGACTCTGGGGCGGGCGCCAAGGCCGCAGTGCGTATGCGTGCGTTTGACTCTGGACTCTGGGGCGGGCGCCAAGGCCGCAGTGCGCATATGTGCGTTTGACTCTGGACTCTGGGGCAGGCGCCAAGGCCGCAGTGCACATGTGTGCGTTTGACTCTGGACTCTGGGGCGGGCGCCAAGGCCGCAGTGCGCATGCGTGCGTTTGACTCTGGACTCTGGGGCGGGCGCCAAGGCCGCAGTGCGCATGCGTGCATTTGACTCTGGACTCTGGGGCGGGCGCCAAGGCCGCAGTGCACATGCGCCTCGGTGCGTCCGCCGTGCATAAATTAACCGTGGTTTAGTAAGATAGATGGGCATCTCTATTGTTTGCTGCTTGTGATGCTGGATTGCAGAGCTGTCATTGGAGTGTGTGGCATATGACGTCTTTATCACGATGGTATAAACGTCAGCATTATACACTTCCTGACCATCCAACTTTATGGATAAATCAAACAAAATTCCTTTTATTACTATTAATGTTATATAGTTATAAATTCTTTTCTGTTCTTCGACTTTGATTTGCATCTTGTGTTTTAGATTTGGCTTCCTAAAATATCCCGGTTGTTGTCCTCGCTACATTTCTCATTCTACAGTTTTATCTCATGTCCTGGACTTTGTTTATTTGATTCCTGTCCACTCGATTATGACCTTGGCTTGTCATCACCATTTCTGTCCATCATCTGATTCTGTCTTACTTGAAACTGCTGTGTAGTCAGCACACCGGAAGGACAAAAAGTGTCTTAAATTTCTATTGAGAATTCTCAGCAGCAGTGCTAATTTTTGTAATGTGCCATCTATTGGGCTGAAAAATGCAGTGCTTATTATATTACATGCATCACAAAATACATCGTAATAGGTGGTGCATCGTAAACATTAATGCTAAATATGCACATCAAAGTGCAACTGCCGGATGGATAGAAATCGGCTTATATTATTTAGACACTGCAGAGCTTGCAAATTTACTGTATACTATATATATTGAATATCATTCTTAGTAAAAGGACAAGTGTCTGTGTGTGTGTCCATCCGATTGCTGTGCTTGTGTTATATGCTATTTGGTATAAGCTTTTTAAAGGGGTGGTAATGTTTGTGATGCATCATCTGTTGGAATGAAAAATGCAGTGCAGTTTCTTACTGCATGCATTGCAAATACATTCCAATATATGATTAGTGATTTGACCAATTTACCAATCACCCATTTTGTCCTTTGTAGTGGGAATAGGTGTTTCTGTGTTATTCCAGTTGCTATAGCTCTGTCATTCCAATAGATGGCACAGCACAAACATTTGTAGTACTAAAATGCATTGCATTTGTCATTCCAACAGATGGTGCATCACAAACATTAATACTTTTTGTACGAATCCCATTCCAAATGGCATATAACAGAAACATCAATGTAATTGAAATGTATCCAAATTTTACTCCGTTTCCTACGGTCACTCATTTTGTCGCGTGTGTGTTCTTCCCTCCTGTTTCTCTCTCTGAGCGTGTGTGTGGTGTTTGTCTGTAGCACCGCCCCTCCCCCTCCTGCTCCTGCTCAGTGCAGACACGCATTTTCCAGTTGACCAATCCCATGCAGCTTGGAAAAAAAAATAGAGAAATAAAAAAAGCGGCTCCGACTCCGGCTCACAGACAGGAGCCGGCTCCGATCGTTCGCTTCAAAGAGCCGGCTCCAAGAGCCGTTTCGTTCGCGACCGACACATCACTACAAAATAACTCAACATACAGCCATTAGTGTCTAAACCACTGGCAACAAAAGTGAGTACACCCCTAAGTGAAAAATGCCCAAGTTGTGCCCAATTAGCCATTTTCCCTCCCCGGTGTCATGTGACTAGTGTTACAAGGTCTCAGGTGTGCTAAATTTGGTGTTATCGCTCTCACTCTCTCTCATACTGGTCACTGGAAGTTCAACATGGCAACTCATGGCAAAGAACTCTCTGAGGATCTGAAAAAAAAGAATTGTCGCTCTACATAAAGATGTCCTCGGCTATAAGAAGATTGGCAACACCCTGAAACTGAGCTGCAGCACGCTGGCCAGGACCATACAGCGGTTTAACAGGACAGGCTCCTCTCAGAACAGGCCTCGCCATGGTCGACCAAAGAAGTTGAGTGCCACGTACTCAGCGTCATATCTTTTGAAAATAGACGTATGAGTGCTGCCAGCATTGCTGCAGAGGTTGAAGGGGTGGGGGGTCAGTCTGTCAGTGCTCAGACCATACGCCCGCCACACACTGCATCACATTGGTCTGCATGGCTGTCGTCCCAGAAGGAAGCCTCTTCTAAAGATGATGCACAAGAAAGCCTGCAAACAGTTTGCTGAAGACAAGCAGACTAAGGACATGGATTACTAGAACCATCCTGTGGTCTGAAGAGACCAAGATAAACTTATTTGGTTCGGATATTGTCAAGTGTGTGTGGCGCCAACCAGGTGAGGAGTACAAAGACAAGTGTGTCTTGCCTACAGTCAAACATGGTGGTGGGAGTGTCGTGGTTTGGGGCTGCATGAGTGCTGCCGGCACTGGGGAGCTACAGTTCATTAAGGGAACCATGAATGCCAACATGTACTGTGACATACTGAAGCAGAGCATGAAGCCCTCCCTTCGGAAACTGAACATGATAACGACCCCAAACACACCTCCAAGACGACCACTGCCTTGCTAAAGAAACTGAGGGTAAAGGTGCTAGACTGGCCAAGCATGTCTCCAGACCTAAACCCTACCTCATGGACCCTCCTGGACCCCGTGATCATCAGAGGTGACTGTGTGCAGAGGGTGCAGACCTATAAATACCTGGGAGTGCAGCTGGATGATAAATTAGACTGGACTGCCAATACTGACGCTCTGTGTAAGAAAGGACACAGAGCCAACTATACTTCCTTAGAAGGCTGGCGTCCTTCAACATCTGCAATAAGATGCTGCAGATGTTCTATCAGACGGTTGTGGTGAGCACCCTCTTCTACGTGGTGGTGTGCTGGGGAGGCAGCATAAAGAAGAGGGACGCCTCACGTCTGGTAAAACTGGTGAGGAAGGCAGGCTCTATTGTAGGCAAGGAGCTGGACAGTTTGACATCTGTGGCAGAGCGACGGGCGCTGAGCAGACTCCTGTCAATCATGGAGAATCCACTGCATCCACTGAACAGGATCATCTCCAAACAGAGGAGCAGCTTCAGCGACAGACTGCTGTCACCGTCCTGCTCCACTGACAGACTGAGGAGATCGTTCCTCCTCCACACTATGCGACTCTTCAGTTCCACCCGGGGTGGTAAACGTTAACATTATTCAAAGTTATTGTCTGTTATACCTGCATTGTTATTACTCTTTAATTTAATATTGCTTTTATCAGTATGCTGATGCTGGAGTATGTGAATTTCCCCTTGGGATTAATAAAGTATCTATCTATCTATCTATCTATCTATCTATCTATCTATCTATCTATCTATCTATCTATCTATCTATCTATCTATCTATCTATCTATCTATCTATCTATCTATCTATCTATCTATCTATCTATCTATCTATCTATCTATCTATCTATCTATCTATCTATCTATCTATCTATCTATCTATCTATTGAGCATCTGTGGGGAAGGTGGAGGAGCGCAAGGTCTCTAACATCCACCTGCTCCGTGACGTCGTCATAGAGGAGTGAAAGAGGATTCCAGTGGCGACCTGTGAAGCTTGTGTGAACTCCATGCCCAAGAGAGTTAAGACAGTGCTGGAAAATAATGGTGGCCACACAAAATATTGACACTTTGGGCACAATTTGGACATTTTTCACTTAGGGGTGTACTCACTTTTGTTGCCAGCGGTTTAGATATTAATGGCTGCGTGTTGAGTTATTTTGAAGGGACAGCAAATTTACACTGTTCTACAAGCTGTACATGGACTACTTTACATTGTGTCAAAGTGTCATATCTTCAGTGTGGTCCCATGAAAAGATATATTTACAAAAATGTGAGGGGTGTACTCACTCTTGTGAGATACTGCATGTATGTTGTGACTTGTTGTCAATAAATAAATACTATACTATACTAAACTGTAAATATTTGTTATTGTGTTGCAAGTGGATGTTGGCATTCATCTCTGATTTAGTATCACGGTCACCCCTGTAACCTCATGTGCATGTTGTATGTGTACGGATCTCACGCAGCACATCACGTCAAAGCGTACATGTTAACATCACTTCAACTCAATCCTCTGCAAAGAAATTTCACAAATGTTTGTGTTGAACACTTGATTACTGTATATACTCGAGTTTAAGTTCTCAAGTCGGGGCTTGATTTTACCGTATAATTTCTGGTGTTTTGTAATGTCAGTTGTATAAGGCGAATGTGGAAAACTCACGCTATTGGTCAAAGAGATTATGATATGCTAATGCCCACCTGAGAGAGTAACCACGGAGCACACAGCTTTTTGTTTTCTATGTATTGTGCCTACGTGACCACACGGTGATACCCAAACTATTCCAAAACGACGCTTGCACTGATTTGTGTTTTTTGTATCTCACACCCTCATACACCTTTATCGTAAGAGCATCCCTTATCTACGATGGAGCGTTCGATCAGAATAAAAATATGAAGCTGGTTTTAAATTAAAAGTTGTTGAAGTGGTGAAAGAAATTGGTAACTGGGCTGCTGCGACAAAATTCGATTCGTCTGAGAAACTGATGAGAGATTAGAGGCAAGAAGATGTAAAAAAAGAAAAAAATAAGTGTCGTATTTTTGAATGGCCGTACAAGTCATGGCTTGATTTTGCCGTATAATTTCTGGTATTTTATAACGTCGGTCGTATAAGTGGAATGTGGAAAACTCACGCTATTGGTCAAAGAGATTATGATATGCTAACGCCCACCAGAGAGAGTAACCACGGGGCACACGGCCTTTTGTTTTCTGTGTATTGTGCCTACGTGACCACACGGTGATACCCAAACTATTCCGAAGCAACGTTTGCACTGATTTGTGTTTTTTGTATCTCACACCCTCATACACCTTTATCGTAAGAGCATCCCTTATCTACGATGGAGCGTTCGATCAGAATAAAAATATGAAGCTGGTTTTAAATTAAAAGTTGTTGAAGTGGTGAAAGAAATTGGTAACTGGGCTGCTGCGACAAAATTCGATTCGTCTGAGAAACTGATGAGAGATTAGAGGCAAGAAGATGTAAAAAAAGAAAAAAATAAGTGTCGTATTTTTGAATGGCCGTACAAGTCATGGCTTGATTTTGCCGTATAATTTCTGGTATTTTATAACGTCGGTCGTATAAGTGGAATGTGGAAAACTCACGCTATTGGTCAAAGAGATTATGATATGCTAACGCCCACCAGAGAGAGTAACCACGGGGCACACGGCCTTTTGTTTTCTGTGTATTGTGCCTACGTGACCACACGGTGATACCCAAACTATTCCGAAGCAACGTTTGCACTGATTTGTGTTTTTTGTATCTCACACCCTCATACACCTTTATCATAAGAGCATTCCTTATCTACGATGGAGTGTTCGATGAGAAGAAAATATGAAGCTGGTTTATAAATTAAAAGTGTTGAAGTGGCAAAAGAAATTGCAAACTGCGATGCTGCAACAAAATTCGATGTGTCTGAGAAACTGATGAGAGATTGGAGGAAGCAAGAAGATGTAAAAAAATTAAAATTAAGTGTCGCATTTTTGAACGGACATATAAGTCTGGGTCTGATTTTATGATCGATGTTTGGGGTTTCAAGACTTGACTTATACGTGAGTATATACAGTAGTAATAAATAATTCATAGTCATTTCATACTGTGCCATTTCCGTCTGTATGGTTTACCAATTGAGTATCATTTATATGTTGAAATTTTAGTGTTTTTCAAGGCTCATGTTACATTGTTCAGATGTTTGTGTTGATTAATCTTGATTTTTAATGTTTAAACACTGATTTTGTTGGAAGTACCAATACAATAAATATATGTGTAATTTTATCGACCATTTATATTTTTATTCCTGTGAGTGGTTATGTAGGTAGGGACCCCAGTGCACTGCTTTGCCCAGGGGGGCTTATAATGCTGTTAAGACAGCCCTGTTACCAATAATACATTATTTAAAGGCATAACTTAACTCCTGCCTGTCTTTTACTCTGTGTATTTGCCTGAGGTTATACATGTAGAAGTTATAAAGTACAATACCTTATAAACAGTGGTAAGTCTAGGGGATTTGAGGCATTCTGACAAAAACTACATAATAAAGAATACAAAATGGGAAAATAGAGTAATAGAGAACGTCACCAAGAGAAATCTCAAGGAGAATTAAAGCAAACAGGAGGCCCCTGAGCACAATCGGAATCACCAGAGCAAAGGATCTGAACACTTCTAGGCCTGAGAGATTTCAGGTTATGATTTTTAATAAATTTGCAAACCGTTTTGAAAACACATTTCCACTTTGTCATGATGAGTGCAGATTGAGGATCTAAAAGGTGTAATGCATCCATGAAGCAAAGGGCTCTGAATGAATTCTCTGTATACACCATGTTGACGTGATCAGGAGGATTTTGTTTTTAATTTTTTTTTTTGGGCCAAACGCTAAAAATGGACGTGACGCGTGACTCTTACAGTCTTGCGGAGCTTTCAGTAGTCAAGGGGTTAATAATCAAAGGTAACAATCGTCTGAATTACTCTGCTTGACTGAATAAATAATTAGATCAATTAAGCTAGAAAGCATTCCAGAACACACAGTGGGCCCCCCCAAGGACTGCAGTTTATAATGCTTGACCTAGAAAATGCAACTCTGATTATATCTCTCGTTGTCTGCAAGGAATTTTTTTGTTATTGCTGTTTATTTTATTTTTATTTTTTCTTTTCCTTTGGCTGCTCTTATTGTTTAACCAAATATCTTCAGGCAGTGCATTATTTTAAAAACAAAGATGTCTCCCTGACCTCTCCAGTCTTTGAAATGCAAGCATTGTTTTGACATCTCGTATTATATATATATATATATATATATATATATATATATATATATATATATATATTTTTTTACAATTTGAAATGTCTCTGCCTATTCATCTTATTTGCTAATGACTGCGTTCTGGGCTCTCCTCTGTTGCATCCCTTCCATTTCACGCCTTGTGAGGCATTGGATCTGTTGGAGCTACAGTGACGCTATTATTATTATTATTATTATTATTATTATTATTATTGAACCATACCATACCATGTTCTAAGCCCGCTTATTTCTGAACAAGATTTTGGGGGGCTGCAGCTAGTCCCAGCAAGCATATGACACAATGCAGGAACAGCTGCTAGACAGGCCACCAGTCCATTACAGGGTTATTATTTTTATTTTAGATTATTAGTCATTGTTATTTTAAAATTGTACTTTTTAGCGTATTGCTACTAAATGAATACATACCGCATTTCTTTCTTTGCTTCGCAATAGATAACCAATGAAATTGTTCGCCAATTAATGGAACAAAAGGGTCTTCTACAACCTTGACAAGCCAGGAGAATTTACTACCATTGTTGACATCCAGTTTGTTGCTGCAATGATTCACCCCGGTGGAGGCAGAAACGATATCCCCCAACGCTTGAAGCGGCAGTTTTTGGTTTGTAACTGCACCTTGCCCTCCAACTCCTCAGTCGATAACATTTTTAGGACTGTGTCAGAGGGCTATTTTTGTGAGGAACGGGGTTTTCCAAAAGAAGTCTGTGACCTGACTTCTGCCCTTGTGCCAACGACTCGCAGGCTTTGGCAACCCACCAAAATTAAAGTAAGTCATATCAGTGAACAAGCATTTGTTATACAGCGGGGTAGCAGGTAATGTTGATGTCTGATTCAGCTGAACTGTGGCTTGGGTATCCTCTGTGTAAAACTGCCCTTATCTCTTCACGCTCATATGAGTTTCTCCTGGAGGTCTGCTTAACTTGTTCATCTGGCATTTTAATTTCAAATTATAAATAAATTACATCTATCTATCTATCTATCTATCTATCTATCTATCTATCTATCTATCTATCTATCTATCTATCTATCTATCTATCTATCTATCTATCTATCTATCTATCTATCTATCTATCTATCTATCTATCTATCTATCTATGTATTGAGCATCTGTGGGGAAGGTGGAGGAGCGCAAGGTCCCTAACATCCACCAAAATCCGCCTTGTGATATTCATCCATCTTGCTCTTGTAAAAAAGGACAAGACATAGATAAAAAATTTGGGGCGACACTGCGACCCTGTATATTGTAAAGGTAAAAAAAAAAATTAAATGCAGCTTTTCGGGAAAAGGTGGTCGCAAAGTGGGGGCTTACCCTGTGGTCTGAATGTGGATCGCAATGCCCCAGTGTTGGAAAAATGGTGCCATCCTTCAGATGAGATGTAAAACTGAGGTCCTGACTCTCCGTGGCAATAAAAGATCCCTGGGCATCCTTCAGAAAGAGTAGGGTGCATCCCGATGTCCTGGATAAATTGCCCACCGTGGCCTGGTAATTCTCGCCCACTTATTATCCCCTGTTTCTAATTGGCTATTTCTCTAAACCCCTTCACCACCTAACAGTTAATGTGTGGTGAGCATAGTGTCATAATGGCTGCCGTCACATCATCCAGCTGAATGCTGCACATTAGTACAGTAGTGGCTGAAGTGGCACCCCAGTCACTGAAGCGCTTTGACTAGTGAAAAAGTGCTATATAAATGTAAAGAATTATTAGTATTATTATTATTATTATTATTAAGGACACAAGTCTCAGATCAGACTATCCAAGATGGCAACACAGGCAGCAGGGCCGTTCTTAGCAGTTTGGCAGCCCTACGCGGTTCAGAAATGTGCAGGCCCCGGATGTGCAGGCTCCGGATGGGGGGGTGGGGGGGGAGGATCCGGGGAGGCAGAGCCCCCCCTGAGCTCAGGAAGGTGTTCTAATAAATCGTCCGGAAAAGGCCTTAGATGACCAGTAGGCCTACATGTACGCTTGTGTGTATGCAGAGTGGTAAAATATTGATTTTGTTCTGAATCTGGTAAAGGCCGGTAATATAGGGATATTTCATGATTTTATGGGGATCTCTCTGAATGAATCCGAAACGAATCTCTAAAATTAATGTTTGCTATAGTGCATTTGGCAAAGTTACATCGGCGTGACAATATTATTAGGGATTTAGGTGAAGATTGCAATTTGGATAATAAATTACAATTGTTAGTAAGACTAAGAGATGCACTGAACTGAATTTCCTGTGACTGGCACAGACAGCTGCATTCCCAGGGGCATGATAGGGGCCCCAGGCCCACAGCCCGACAACAAAAAAAAAATGAAAATTGTAAGTCGGCTTCCCTCACGGTCGGGGCCCAACGCGGATGCGTAGTTCGCGTATGCCTAAGAACGTCCCTGCAGGCAGGAAGAGGAGGGTCCAGGTGGCAAAACACTGGAAGTGACATCAGAGGTGGTGAGGTTTGTCAATCATCTGGTCTGTAGAGGGAGGAAGGCATTAGAATACAGCCCCACCCTGTGGATTGGCAAGGAATTACCCCCACCAGAGCTTTTAAGCTGTCCCCAATGCTCCATCCATCTGTTTTCCGACCCATTAATTCACATTTTTCTTTAACCAATTGGGTTGATTTTTAGAATTTTGTTTTTATTTTGAAACGGTTTATAAATTTAAAAGTTGATCTCGTGGCGCCAGATTGTGTTTTGTTTTTTAGTGGCTGTTGCCATGTAACACGGATAACGCACTGGTGAGGCCTCATCTAGAGTCCGGTGTGCAGTTTTGGTCTACAAAAAGGACATAGCAGCTCTAGAAAAGGTCCAGAGAAGAGCAACTAGGCTAATTACAGGACTACAGGGGACATGTAGTTACATTAGTTACATGTAGGAAGTAAAAATGTGAGGTCTGAATACATAATGGGAGGTCTGAAAATCGAGAGTACACCTTATGAGAAGGATTTAGGAGTCATAGTGGACTTGACGCTATCAACTGCCAGACAGTGTGCAGTAAGAAGGCTAACAGAATGTCAGGTTATATAGCACCTTGATGCATAGAGTACAAGTCACAGGAGGTTCTGCTCAAGCTTTATAATGCACTTGTGAGGCCTCATCTGGAGTCCTGTGTGCAGTTTTGGTCTCCAAAAGGACCACAAAAAGGACATAGCAGCACTAGAGAAAGTCCAGGGAAGAGCGACTAGGCTGATTCAGGGCTACAGGGGATGAGTTATAAGGAAAGATTAAAAGAGCTGAGCTTTTACAGTTTAAGCAAAAGAAGATTAAGAAGAGACATGATTGAAGTGTTTAAAATGGTGAAGGGAATTAGTCCAGTGGATCGAGACGGTGACTTTAAAATGAGTTCATCAAGAACACGGGGACACAGTTGGAAACTTGTTAAGGGGAAATTTCATACAAATATGAACAAGTTTTTCTAGAGCATAGAGAACCACAGACACATGGATTAAGTGACCAAGTTGTGTGGTGGACAGCAGGACTTTAGGGACCCTCAGAACTCGACTTGATGTTATTTTGGAGGAATCAAGTGAATAGGACGGGTAAGCTTTGGTGGACGGAGTGGCCTGTGCTCGACCCAATTGTTCTAATGCTGAAGCTTTATAACACACTGGTGAGGTCTCATCTGGAGTTCTTTGTACAGTTTTGGACTAAAAAAAGGACATAACAGCATTAGAAAAGGTCCAGAGAAGAGCGACTAGGCTGATTCCAGGGCTACAGAGGTTGAATTATTAAGAAAGATTAAAAGAGCTGAGCCTTTACAGTTTAAGCATAAGAAGATTAAGAGGTGACCTGATTGAAGTGTTTAAAATTATGAAGGGAATTAGTGCAGTGGATCGAGACGGTGACTTTAAAATGAGTTCATCAAGAACACGGGGAGACAGTTGCAAACTTGTTAAGGGTAATTTTTGCATAAACATTAGGAAATTATTCTTTACACAGAGAACCACAGACACTTGGAATAAGCGACCAAGTAGCGTAGACAGTAAGACTTTAGAGACCTTCAAAACTCGACTTGATGTTTTTTTTAGACAAATTAATAGGATAGGACCGGCGATCTGTGTTGGGCTGAACGACCTATTCTCGTCCAGATTGTTTTAATGTTCTAATTTTCGGTAACGTGACGCAACCTATCAGTTGTAAGAGAAAACATACTGCAATATTTGGGTTGGGCCAAGGAATAGAAGTTTTTCTTAGGACTTTGCAAATTATAATGTGGTCGTGTGAGGTATGAGAATCAATTCCAATAAATTTGCCAGCTGGGTCACCCCATTTAATTAATGTAAAAAAAAAAATGAAACAGAAACACTCCCACTGGCCAATAATTAGCTAGAATTTGTCAGATCATGGACCAAACAAAGCCTTGAAACTGTGGATGATGCTGACTTAGAAGGAGTGGTGGCTCTGAGGCTAGGTAGGGATCTGCACTGGCAATCGGAAGGTTGCTGGTTCGAATCCCGTAAATGCCAATAGGGACTCTGCTCTGTTGGGCCCTTGAGCAACGCCCTTAACCTGCAATTGCTGAGTGCTTTGAGTAGTGAGAAAAGCGCTGTATAAATGCAAAGAATTATTATTATTATATGAACTGCATTGTCTTCGGGAATGGTTGTTGATATCTACTAGATAGATAGATAGATAGATACTTTATTAATCCCAATGGGAAATTCACAATGAATAGCCTATGGCATCTGGACAAGAATATAATACAATACAATACAATACAGCTTATTTTTGTATAGCCCAAAATCACACAAGGAGTGCCGCAATGGGCTTTAACAGGCCTTGCCTCTTGACAGCCCCCCAGCCTTGACTTTCTAAGAAGACAAGGAAAAATTCCTAAAAAAAATCCTTGTAGGCAAAAGAATGGAAGAAACCTTTGGAAAGACAGTTCAAAGAGAGACCCCTTTCCAGGTAGGTTGGGTGTGCAGTGGGTGTCAAAAACAGGAGGTAAATACACCACAATACACAGAACAGAAGTACAGTAATCCAGTTGTTTTATGGAGCCTGAAGTGGGGCAGAAGCTGTTGTGGGGTGGAGCCTGAGGCGGGGCTGAGCCTGCTGTGGGGTGGACCTTGAGGTGGGGCTGAGCCTGAGGTGGGGCATAGCCTGTTATGGGGTGGAGCCTGAGGCGGGGAAGAGCCTGTTGTGGGTGGAGCCTGAGGCGGGGCTGAGCCTGTTGTGGGGTGGAGCC
The DNA here is from genome assembly GCF_900747795.2 of Erpetoichthys calabaricus. NCBI lineage: Eukaryota > Metazoa > Chordata > Cladistia > Polypteriformes > Polypteridae > Erpetoichthys > Erpetoichthys calabaricus. Next base: position 206,986,345 of record NC_041399.2, on the reverse strand, counting down.
TGAGGCGCGGCTGAGCCTGTTGTGGGGTGGAGCCTGAGGCGGGGCAGAGCCTGTTGTTTATACAGTACTGTACAATACAATTTATTTTTGTATAGCCCAAAATCACACAAGGAGAGCCGCAATGGGCTTTAACAGGCCCTGCCTCTTGACAGCCCCCCAGCCTTGACTCTCTAAGAAGACAAGGAAAAACTCCCAAAAAAACCCTTGTAGGGAAAAATGGAAGAAACCTTAGGAAAGGCTGTTCAAAGAGAGACCCCTTTCCAGGTAGGCTGGGCGTGTAGTGGGTGTCAAAAAGAAGGGGGGTCAATACAATACAATACAATACACAGAACAAATTGTCAATACAGTATAAAAATAAAAATTTTACAAATACGGAACTAGAATTTAACAGTAGATCATATCACATAATATAATTAAGCTTACAGATAATTTCAAACTCGTGGTTGGACAGATGATGTAGAGGTTGGGAGCATACGCTGAGAGCGCACTGCTACACCTACCACACAATGAACCACCTGGATTGGGACCCGAGCACAGTGGGTGACACCGCAGCACCACACTTGGAACAGTGAGGTTTTTGATGGTGGCTGGAGTGCCAATCCTGCCACCAATCCCCAAGTTTTCCCTGTAACTTGCAGGACTGGATGCAGATTAACGTCATACCCAGGACAAACTGGTAAAGTGGTGGCTCTGAGGCTGGGGGATCTGTACTGGCAATCGGAAGGTTTTAGTTTGAATCCCACAAATGACAGAAGGGACTCTATTCCGTAAGAAAAGCGCTATATAAATGTAAATAATTATTATTATTATTATTATTGGGCCCTTGAGCAAGACCCTTAACCCGCAATTGCTTTGTCTTGGGTATGACGTTAATCTGTATCCAGCCCTGCAAGCAACTTGGGGGAAAGTTGGGGGCTGGTGGCAGGATTGGCACTCCAGGCACCGTTAAAAGAACCTCACACGGTTCCAGTGTGGTCACTGAGGTGTCACTGGCTGCAATCAGGTCCCAATCCAAGTGTGGTGGGTGCAGGTAGGGTGCTATCAGTGCATGCTTCCAAACTCTTCTCTCCAGGATGAAGCAGTTGCCCTGTGTTGAACGTATTGAGTGTTCTGCACAAATCCCAAGGGGAAATTCACATTCTCCAGCAGCAGCATACTGATACAATAAACAATATTAAATTAAGGATTGATAATAATGCAGGTAAAAAACAGACAATAACTTTGTATAATGTTAGATGTTAACGTTTACCTCCCCGGGTGGAATTGAAGAGTCGCATAGTTTGGGGGAGGAACGATCTCCTCAATCTGTCAGTGGAGCAGGACGGTGACAGCAGTCTGTCGCTGAAGCTGCTCTTCTGTCTGGAGATGATACTATTTAGTGGATGCAGTGGATGGTGCCCTGAAATGGGGGGACGGTGTAGAAAAAGTGTTGTGTGTCCGAAATGTCAGCAGATCCCCTTAAATGAAAGTTTGCACTGTGCACTTTAATCACATCTGAGTTGTTTAATTTATGATTTGAAATTGTGGACCAGCAGGGCAAATCAAGGACAAATGTGTCTTTGTCCCAGGGAGCTGTAAAAGCAGTAGGTGTAATGCTATTGTGAGGGACGTCCGGCAGCTCAACCCAGGCGGGACGCCCAAAAGAGGGAAGGATTGGGGAAGACAGATATTTTGGGACACAGCTTCCCTGGAGTGTAGCGGCGCCCCCGGGACTTGGAGTTCGGCTTCTCAGCCCTGTTGGGTGTCGTGGGTGCCACCAGGGGGAACTGTCAAAGGACCTGGGGACCTGGGGACTCATCCTTTCCCAATACGAGGTAGTCACGAGGAACGGAAGCCCTGAAGTACTTTGGGGCTAAAGAAAAAAGCCAGTTCTTCATTAGACCCGGAAGTGCTAGCCAGTCACGTGGTCTGAAGGACAGAAGCACTTCCAGGTCAAGGACTATATAAAGAACTGCTGGAGACCCAGCAAGCGAGCCGGAGTTGGGAGGTAGAAGACAGAGCTTGCTGGGAGGTGTGGAGGAGAGAATTATATTGATTTATTGTTTATTGAATTGTTTATGGTGGCTGTGGTGCTGGAAAGGCACTTTGAAGAAGAAAAAACAATTAAAAAAACTTCTTTGTGCTTCTACCCTGTGTCTGCGCATCTGTCTGTCGTGTTAAAAGGAGCAACAGCGACCCCTGGTGTTCACATTATATATTTATTTTTGGTGTCTTTCATTGGTTTTGTTTTATTGTTAACTGTTTTGAGGGAACAGAATTTGATTGTACTGAATACAAATGACAATAAACCTGACTTGATATAAAGTTTAGGTTTTTTTTTTTTTCTTTTAGTAGCCTCAATATCACCAAAAGATTAGCACTTAGCCACCAACGTTCACATTCTGAAATTTACAACTGCTTTTTTAATTATTATTATTTTTTACTCGTAAAGCTTTGTGACAATCTGAATGGCTCCCTCCGATACAAATTGCCTTCTGCATAGCATTTGAAACAAAATGCGTTCTTTGCATCTGATAAAGGCCAGCTGATTGGTGGTTGCAAAGGGGTGACAATGTACAGTAATTGCAGCTGCTCAGAATCCTTTTCACCGAAGAGATAATGTCACAGAAATCTGAAATGGCCTGCTAGAAGTGATCCGTTGTATGACTCAACCAATTCTCGTTATACGAGAAGAGTTCATTTTAAGCTCTTTGGCAATGATGAGCCGCCATCTGTTCAATAAAGAAACAGGGAATTGCATTAGTCGTCCGTGTGGAACTGTAATGAATGCACCCACACCATAAATAAAACCAAAGGAAGAAGGAGAGATGTGCGTTTTGATACACACATGCAAGTCAGGGCTGTTTATAGGAAGATCGCAAAGGCTCTCAAGGACACAACAAAACATGAAAACTGCCTGCCTCGATCAACCATTTTTGACAAGAATTTTCAATGTCGTTACAGGTATAGTGGCAAAGGCTACAAAAGTTAGACCGTCAGGTTATTTTGATTTGCCCCACAGGACAATTTTACTTTTCAAAGGTTGATCTTTGATGGCTTATGAGGCTTACAAGAGATTCTCGTTTATGTTTCATTTAACTTTGTCACAGATCTTTGCCCTACAATTCCTTAACACAGCGTTTCTCAACCTTTAAGTATTTGCGACCCGAGTTTTCATAACAGGTTTAATCGCGCCCACCCTAACGTTTTTTTGAAAGGAGCCCACTAATACCAATTTGTTCTTTTTTAATTAATGATATATCATAGATGCATATTTTATTATACCTACTGTGACAGATAGGGTGCGCTGTCGTCCCCTTGAACCCTCAGACCACATGTCAGACACCAGTCCAAAAAATGAATTTATGATAATATCAATGTGCACAAAGCACCCTCCACTCCACAATACTCAATAATAAATCAATACTACAATACACAATTCCTAATCCTCCACTCCCAGCAGCTCAGTCACCCTTCCTCCCAACTCGGCTCACTGCTGGGATCTCCCACAGTCCTTTTAAACTCCTTAACCTGGAAGTGCTTCTGTCCCTCAGTCCATGTGACTTCCTAGCATTTCCGGATCAGATCAAAATTCTTCTTTTCTTCATCCCGGAAGTACATCATTTCTTCTGCTCCCGTGACTGGGAAGTACTTCCGGGCTATACGGAAAGTACCACTCCCTGTTCTTCCCTGCAGCACCCCCTGGCGGCCCCCATGGTATCCAGCAGAGCTGTGAATTAAAACTCCAAGGTCCATGATGCCCCACTGGAATTCAGGGCACCTCCATGTTGCAGGAAGGGCTCCATCTGGCGGCTTTGGGGTATGCCAGGATAAACTGCCAGCCATATATCACACTACTTAACTTTTATCGACATTTATCTAACTCTATATTTATTTGTCTAGTATCAGAATGTATCCATCTATCCATCCATTTTCCAACCCGCTGAATCCGAACACAGGCCCACGGGGGTCTGCTGGAGCCAATCCCAGCCAACACAGGCACAAGGCAGGAACCAATCCCGGGCAGGGTGCCAACCCACCGCAGAGTATCAGAATGTAGTTTAAGTTAATTTGTTTTGGTTTCAATAGATGTATTTTTCATATTTTCGATTCTTGTTTTCTTTTTTTCACATCTTCGCACCCCCCTAGGGGGGCCCGCCCCACAGGTTGAGAACAACTGCCTTAACAGAAATAGCTTTAGACAGAAAGGAGACACTGCAATGGACTGGCACCTCATCCAGGGTTTGTTCCTGCCTTGTGCCCTATGCCAGCTGGGATAGGCTCCCATACCCCATGGTGACCCTGGTCTGGACAAAGTGGGTTAGAAAACGACTGACTGACAGAAAGGAGACATGAGATAGACCTGCAGGAAAAGGAGTCAAAATGGAGAATTTGGTTTGAAAGTAGGTTATATTTTGTGAGCTCACTTTCCAGTCTTTTTTTGATCTCTTTTAAGATTGTTTTTGAATTATTATTGGATTGATGCCTTTATCCAAAGTGACATTTGCAATACATTTGGTTCCATTTCTTTTGTTTTTTCCAGTTGGCAGGTGAAGTAACTTGCTTGTGGTCGTATAGTGGTGTCAGTAGTGGGATTTCAACTCACAAACTCAGGGTTTGAAGTTTAAAGTCTTGACCACTACACCACACTGATGGCTAGGATGAGTATGATCTACAATCCCAAATCCGAAAAAGTTGGGACTTTTATTTCAATGAACACGGTATGAACCCAAGATATTTCATGTTTTGTCTGGTCAACTTCATTTCATTTGTTAATATACATCCATACCTCCATTACAGGCCTACAACACTTTCCAAAAAGAGTTGGGACGGTAAAGCATTCAGCACTGTGTAATGTCGCCCTTCTTTCTCACGGCACTTAAAAGGCGTTTTGGCACTGAAGATATCAAGCGATGAAGCATTTCAGGTGTTATGTTGTCCTGTTCTTCCTGCAAACACGTTGTGAGGGATCTGAACTCTTTTGGGAAACCCAATGGGATGATACGCCAAAACGCGACTTCCACATCTGTGGAGGGCTGCTTGTCCATTGCCGAGGCAACTGCAGGTTCGCAGCGTAGTAGTATATCGCCAATGAGCCAATATATATGAGCCAATCGCGGCCACGCTATAAACCTGGGTGATGCAAGGAACCTTATAAATGCAGGGAACAATGTTACTTGGCCACTAACCTGGCCCCGACCCTGTCCGTTTGCTGTTTCTATGTATAGGAGAGTGGTAGCTCCCGCTACAAAAAATAACTGTGCTGTTCCTGTTTCAAGTAGAATAAAGCTGGTTTTGCTAAAGTACCGAGACTCAGCCTCGTGTTTTGGGGTGCAAGACAGGGACTCACGCGTCACAACGTCTTAAAAGTGTGCAACAGTATGGGGTGGTCGTTCTCTCATTTTCGTTTCAAAATTCTCCACACATTCTCTTTTGGGGACAGTTGAGGACTGCGGGCAGGCCACTCCAGTCCCTGTAGCCTCTTCTTTCACATCCATGCCTTTGTCATGTGTGGTTTTGCATTGTCTTTTTGAAAAATGCATTGATGTCCATGGAAAAGATGTTATCTTGGAGGTAGCATATATTGCTCTAAAATCTCAATGTACTTTTCTGCATTAATGCGGCCTTCACAGAAGTATAAATTACCTTTGCCAAGGGTACTGACGTAACCCCATACCATGGCAGACGCTGGCTTTTGGACTTGTTGCTGATAACAGTGTAGATGGTCCTTTTTGTGTTTGGTCTGGAGCACATGGCGTCCATTTCTTCCAAAAAAGATCTGGAATGCTGATTCGTCTGAACACAATACACATTTCCACTGTGGTCCACTCCAGATGCCTCTGAGCCCAGAGAAGTCAATGCCATTTTTGGATGTGCTTAACATGGGGCTTCTTATTTGCACAGTAAAGTTTGAAGTGGCGTTTGTGTATGTAACTCCGTATTGTAGCGCTTGACAAAGGTTTGCCAAAGTCATTCCTCGCCTGTGTGGTTTTATCAGCTACTGATGAGTGAAGCTTCTTGATGCGGTGCCATCTGAGGGATCGGAGATCACCGGTGTTCAACTTAGGTTTGCCCCCTTTCCCTTTACGCACTGAAACTCCTCCAGATTCCTTGAATCGTTTAATGATATCATGCACAGTTGAGGGAGAAGAATGCAAATCCCTTCCAATCTTCCAATCTTTCTTTGAGGAACATTAGTTTGTAACAATTCAGTCGTTTTCTCACGCATTTGTTGACAAACTGGAGATCCTCTGCCCATCTTCTCTCCTCAAAGTCTCAACCTTTCGTGGATACCAAATCAGGATTACAATCACTTGTTTGAAATCACATCATTATTGAATTATTTGACTTCATTACCGACCCTAATTTGCCCCCATCCCAACTTTTTTTGGAATGCATTGCAGGCCTGAAATGCAGGAAATGAAGGAATGGATGTTAAGTGACAAGCTGGTTAAGTTTGCAGATGATACCAAGATAGGTGGATTGGCAGTTAATTCGGAATCCGTTAAATCATTACAGAAGGACTTTGACAGCAGACAGGCTTGGGCAGATGAAATTTAATGTCAGTAAATGTGAAGTGTTACATGTAGGAAGTAAAAATGTGAGGTCTGAATACATAATGGGAGGTCTGAAAATCGAGAGTACACCTTATGAGAAGGATTTAGGGGTCATAGTGGACTTGACGCTATCAGCTACCAGACAGTGTGCAGTAAGAAGGATAACAGAATGTCAGGTTATATAGCTCCTTGATGCATAGAGTACAAGTCACAGGAGGTTCTGCTCAAGCTTTATAATGCACTTGTGAGGCCTCATCTAGAGTCCTGTGTGCAGTTTTGGTCTCCAGGCTACAAAAAGGACATAGCAGCACTAGAGAAAGTCCAGGGAATAGCGACTAGGCTGACTCCAGGGCTACAGGGGTTTGAGTTATGAGGAACGATTAAAAGAGCTGAGCCTTTACAGTTTAAGCAAAAGAAGATTAAGAGGAGACCTGACTGAAGTGTTTAAAATTATGAAGGGAATTAGTCCAGTGGGTCGAGACTGGGACTTTAACTAAAAAACGTGCTCAACAAGAACACATGGACAAAGTTGGAAACTTGTTAAGGGTAAATTTTGCACAAATGTTAGGAAGTTTTTCTTTGCACCAAGAACCACAGACATGTGGAATAAGCTACCAAGTAGTGTGGTAGACAGTACCGCTTGAGCCAATAAAACTGAAGTGTTACTGGTAGGCCCAAACTCCCAACTTTCTAAGGCATCTAACTTCTCTGTTTCTATTGATGGTACACTTGTCAAACCTGCTCCTGTGATCAGAAATCTTGGTGTTTTGTTTGATTCATCACATAACTTTGCGTTACACATTAGGTCTCTTTCCGAAATTTCATTCTATCATCTCCATAACATTGCCCAGCCTCTGTCCATTTCTGTCTTGTAATGATGCTCAAACTCTGGTTCATTGTTTTATAATGTCTCGTATTCATTTCTGTAATTCCCTTTTCATTGGCCTCCCTGCAACCACAAAAAAACAGAAAAAGAACAGAAGAGAAAGTAGATAGATAGATAGATAGATAGATAGATAGATAGATAGATAGATAGATAGATAGATAGATAGTTAGATAGATAGATAGATAGATAGATAGATAGATAGATAGATAGATAGATAGATAGATAGATAGATAGATAGATAGATAGATAGATAGATAGATAGATAGATAGATAGATAGATAGATAGATAGATAGATAGATAGATAGGAAAGGCACTTCTGAATGAATCATTGGCTGAAAGGCCTCAGTGTTGGTGTGTCACAGAGAGAGTATGTGCAGCATTTGTTCATAATGGCGGTCAATTTTGTTTCCATTCCTCCCTTCACTATGACCTCCAGGGGGTCCAGAGTCAGTCAGTCAATCAGTCATTTTCTAACCTACTTAGTCCTGAACAGGATCACACCGGGGTCTGCTTCAGTCTGTCCCAGTCAGCACAGAGTGTAAGGCAGGAACAAATCCTGGACAGGGCGCCAAGCCATCGCAGGGTGAACACACACACACCAACCACATACTACGGCCAATTTAGTATTGCCAGTTCACTTAACCAGTATGTCTGTGGACTGTGGGAGGACCTGCAGGAAGCCCACACAAACATGGGGAGAACATGCAAAGTAACACAGGGAGGACCCAGGACGCAAAACCCTGGTCTCTTTACTGTGAGGCAGCAGCGCCAACACTGTGCCACCACGTCACCTGGTGTGCATCCTATAACTGAGCCTGCCCTTGTAATTAGCTTGTTAGCACTGTTCATCACAGAGTTATAGAAGATGTGAAGAATGTCACTTCCCACATTACAAGAACACAGTTTCCTAAGGAAAATGGGCTGGCTTTGCCTTTCTTTTGCAGTCCTTCAGTGTTCCGAGACTGCTGTCCCCAACATCCAGGGCAGTTCACTCTGCTGTAGTCCACCACCATCTCCATTGAATGGCTAAGGGTTTAGCTCGCACTACCTGACGCAGACTTCCATCAGGCCTCTCTGTATTCTTCCACATGTCAGCCATTCATACATCTCATGATAGAAGAAGCTCCTGAGAATGTCTACAGGTGGTGTGTCTCAGTATCATGTAACACCATTACATGTTTCTGACATGTTATGGTCACTGACGTAACTGTGATTTAAAACAATATATGTTGTTAAGCTCTTCTCATTTTGTCAGAGACCATACTGGAATACTAAAGGTTAAAAACCATTTTAGAAACAGTAATTAATGTCTAATTATTATTGGAGGCCCAACTGTGAGTTACTGATCACGAGGGGGTTAGACGCGTTATTAACCCTAGCAGATGAAAATTTCAAATTAATCAGAATGTAAATGGAAAAAAATACAGATTACCAGTGACTCGAATTAATAAGGTCAGCGGAGTTCCATCTGGATTATGAAATTGCTTTTTTTGAAAGCTGTTAAAGAACATTTTTTTTGGAACAGGAAAATGAGTGAATTCATATCAAATTCATATGATTATTGTTAGAAGATGGGGTGAGAGCAATCACTGTGCCAACCAGTAAAAGAAACAACCAGTGCAGTTATGGGTTGACAAGACCAAAAATTAAATGATGATAATTCTCATAATGGTCCTAATGTTTCCCAAGCCAACAGAAAGTCGTATATTGCACCCTCACAAAGTTTTTCAGGAGGACCGCTAGTCTGTTCCATACCACTGCATGGTGAATTGAACAGACAGGAACACTTTGTGCCACTTGGGGGGGCTCTATAGGCACAGCGCAAGGGCTTTGGGTGGTCACCACAAATAACCCCAAAGTACTTGTGGTAGGTTACCCAGTAGTGATTGTAGGTCCACGTTTAAAAGCCTGGGGGATGCTTGAACTCAAGAGTGGAACAAAAGATAAGGGGGTCATCTGCCATGAAGAACTTGCAAACTGTTTGGGAAGTGGAAAAGCCAACTCACGGGCTAGTCAGGAATTGTTATCTGTATTAGTAAGGTTCAGAATGGCATAGGATTTTGTTATTTGGTATTGTTGTGTATTCTGGTAGTCCTTTTATGTGTAGGAGCCCCAAGGCACACAAGTCCCAAAAAGTTGAAAACGCACTTCTAATAATGCCCACTAGAGGGGGATATATCTCTAAACCCCGGCTAGATAATGTAAATGAACAAACCCAAACTTCATAAAAATTAAAAAAAAAGGTTTCGTTCTTCATACACATGCTCTGGCACACAGTGACGCTCTGTAGAGCACAATGGCAAAATGGAGTTGCCGAAAAACATGAGACAGTCCAAATCCAGAAATCCCAAGGCAAAGTTGTAGTGGACTAAGAAAAACCCAGCTAAGAGTCACACTGCCTTTGACGTTGATTTATTTCTTTTTTCGGTGGGGATCCCAGGAACGCACCCAGCCTTGGCCCGACTCACACACACTCCTCTCACAGAGACAAAAAGCAAACGGTAACAAAACAGAAATGGAAGAAGGTATTCCTCTTCTTTCTTTGGTTTCTCCCATTAGGGGTTGCCACAGTGGATCATCTTGTTCCACATCTTCCTGTCCTTGCTCTGTCACATCCATCACCTGCATGTCCTCTCTCACCACATCCATAAACCTTCTCTTAGGCCTTCCTCTTCTCCTCTTACCTGGTAGCTCTATCCTTAGCACCCTTCTCTCAATATACCCAGCATCTCTCCTCTGCACATGTCCAAACCAACGCGATCTCGCCTCTCTGACCGTCCAACCCGAGCTGACCCTCTAATGTCCTCATTTCTAATCCTGTCCATCCTCGTCACACCCAATGCAAATCTTAACATCTTTAACTCTGCCACCTCCAGCTCTGTCTCCTGCATTCTGGTCAGTGCCACCGTCTCCCACCCGTAAAACAAAGCTGGTCTCACTACCGACCTGTAGACCTTCCCTTTCACTCTTACTGATACCCGTCTGTCACCGATCACTCCTGACACTCTTCTCCACCCTCCACCCTGCCTGCACTCTCTTTTTCACTTCTCTTCCACACTCCCCATTACTCTGTACTGTTGATCCCAACTATTTAAACTCATCCATCAACTCTGCTCCCTACATCCTCACCATTCCACTGACCTCCCTCTCATTCACACACATGTATTCTGTCTTGATGGTCCTACTGACCTTCATTCCTCTCCTCTCTAGAGTAGATCTCCACCTCTCCAGGGTCTTCTCAACCTTCTCCCTACTGTCGCTACAGATCACAATGTCATCAGCTTGAACAATAATAAACAAAGTATTACTACACAAACCCATCCCAGTTCTCTTCCGGCGATAATACAATAAACACAAATTCAACAATAATAAACAATTAATAAAAACCACTCATGGTGAAGTCCATTAAATGGCAACTGATGTAATGACATGATGGAGATAGATAGTCCAGAGATCAGCTTGCTGTATGTGAATGTAAAGAACAGTCCCACCAGTATTTCCTTGATGATGACGTGTGATGGGATCAGGAGCGCTCCTTTCTTTGAAGGTTGACAACCAATCCTATTACAGTCCTCATGCAGCAGGAAGACACCAGACAGTCCATACACTGACTAGGAGACAATCCAGGACAAAAACAAGAATCCACAGGCATTGAACGGGAAGGCAAACAAACTGGTAACTCCAGACACGACCCAACAAAATAACTCTTTTCCTCTGTATAACTGGCTTCTTTTTAAATCTCACGCTGGCCTCCTTGTCCCCAGCAGCCCCTGCACCCTCAGCAGATGACCAGTCAATATGGCAGTGCGGTGGAGAAAGGAGAGGTGATTGGAAGAGAGACAACTTGTGCTGGGCAGCACAGTGGCGCAGTGGTAGCGCTTCTGCCTCGCAGTAAGGGGACCTGGGTTTGCTTCCCGGGTCCTCCCTGCGTGGAGTTTGCATGTTCTCCCCGTGTCTGTGTGGGTTTCCGCCGGGTGCTCCGGTTTTCTCCTACAGTCCAAAGACATGCAGGTTAGGTGCATTGGCGATTCTAAATTGTCCCTAGTGTGTGCTAGGTGGAGACTTCCCTGCAGTAGAGCAGTGCCTTGGATCCCCGCAGGACACTGTGGGAAATGGAGTTCAGTTTCCCAGCCCTGCTGGGTACCGTGGGTGCTGCCAGGTGGCGCTACAGTGAGACAAGGAGATTTCTACTTTCTCTATAGCCCGGGCTGAAGAAAATGCAACTCTCCATCTGACCCGGAAGTGCTGACGAGCCATATAGTTGGAAGGATGGAAGCACTTCCGGGTCACGGAATATATAAAGGACTGATTGGAACCCAGCAGGTGAGCCGGAGTTGGGAGGAAGTGTGACGGAGGAGAGGAGGAGGAGGGTTATTGTGTGTATTCTATTGATTTACCAGCAAGCCCGCGATTCTCGAAAGAATTGCAAATCCAAGAATGGCAATCACTTTCTGTTCCCTCCAATACTTGGAGAGATGAAATATCATGGAGGGTGGGTGCGTCCTGGGAAAGTTCATTTAATTAAATAAACATATTTGTTGGAGCTGTGACTCAGTTGTAGGCGCCTTCGTTTATTGTTTTTAGCCATGGAGTTTCGTTTTTGTGTTTCTATGACTGTGTCGTCAGCGAGAAGTCGTTTGCTGACGGCGGCGGATTCGCGTGCTGAAGTGGCCATGTCGGCGGATCCAGGCATGGAGGGCTACATTACTAAACGAACATGGTATATGCGGTGGTGTGGGCGGTCACGTTCGGGCGGCTGTACAACCTGGCGTGCACGCTTTACCTCAGGTTTAGTTTACAGGTCGTAGCCATGGTAAAGTTTTCATTTAATTAAATAAACATATTTGTACTAAAGTGGTGTCTTTGTGTGGGCACCTTCGTTCATTCATTTTATCCATACGGGCTCGTTTTTGTATTTTCGTTAGTTGAGCTGTTTCTTTTTGGAGCCGTGACTCCGTTAGCTATAAGTCGTTTACTGTTAGGAATTATAATCACACTTACGTTTAATACGGAGTGTTTGTTTATTGTTTTCATCCATCTGGTGTCGTTTCTGTGTTTTCTGTGGCTGGACTGTTAATAATAAATTACTGTAATACTGTAATGTGATTCAAATATGCGCTGAATCGTTTCGTTTTTGTTTTCTCCGTGGCTGTGTCGTTAGCTATGGGCTCGGATTTGTATTTCCGTTAGTTGAGCTGTTTCGTTTTTGAGCCGTGACTCCTCTGCCTGTGGTTGTTTCAGAAGCGCGTTGTAGGCGGCAGTGCGCGTTCGCTTCGAAGTCTGGACGTCTGGGGATTCCGTACTGTAATACTGTAATGTTATTCAAATATGTGCTGAATCGTTTCGTTTTTGTTTTCTCTGTGGCTGTGTCATTAGCTATGGGCTCGGATTTGTACAGTGTGAGGGATGGCCGGCCATTCATCCCGGCCAATACCCCCAGGCCGGTAGATGGAGCTCTCCTTGCAACGTGGAGATGCCCCGAATTCCAGCAGGGCCTCATGGACTATGGAGTTTTAATACACAGCCCTGCTGGATAGCGTCGGGGCCTCCAGGAGTCGCTGCAGGGAGGCTCAAGGACTTATACGTGTCCTATAACCCGGAAGCACGTCATAATCATATGACCAGAGGGAACGACGTGTTTCCGGGTTGAAAAGAAGGACTTTTTATCTGACCTGGAAGTGATAAGAAATCACATGGACTGTAAGATGGGAAACACTTCCGGGTCAGGGAATATAAAAGGACGATGGGAAATCCCAGACATTGAGCTGAGCTGGGTGTCAGGGTGGCAACGCGTCTGGAAGTGGAGGATTGTGTATTGGTTATTGTTATAGAGTTATTATTGGAGTATTGTGGAGTGGAGGGTGCTTTGTGCACATTTATTATTATTATTATTATTATTATTATTAACAATAAAACATTATTTGGACTTTTATGTGGTGTCTGACGTCTAGTCTGAGGGTTCAAGGGGTCACGGAGACCTTAAACTATCACAACAGCCTAAGCAAACGGCTGAGTCTGGTACATCTAATCTATGTTTTCTGTGGCTGTGTCGTATCACACTGGTAGGCGATTCGTGACATCCGGTTTACAACGTTCTCGTTTCTGTGTTTTCTGTGGCTGTGTTGTTAACTATGGGTGGGCTCGTTGCAGTGCGCGTGCGCTTCGATGCGCCCTGCGTCCATCTGGTTTACAACCTTTGGTTAGTAATATGGATTGTGTGTTTGGTAGGTGTGGTGCTTTGGAGGCACTATCGCAAAGAAAGAATTAAAAAATCTGCTTAGTGCTTGTAAACTTGTGTGCTAGAGAATCTGTCGGTTGGGTTTCACGGGGCAACAGCGCCCCCAATTGTCCACATTGTATAATAAACACCCCTTTATTTGAAGCCAGGGCTGTTTTGGTGTATGCGTCTTTGGGGTTTGGGACTCACTGCCGCCCGCTAGCTTTCACAAGATTCAGTCACTTATTACGGAGCTCCATCCCGGCAGGTTGCTCTGGCCAGTAATGATGCCTCCTTCTTATGGGTTGCCCAGGGTTTTATGAAGGCAGGACCGGAAGGGGCGGGGTTAAATGCCTTCACCTGTGCGGCTTCTCTGCACCTTGGCAGAAGACGGGGATGACAGTGTTAGCAGCACTATCGTCTCAGTGGGTTATTATTATTACACATCTCGACTGAGTCTGCGAGGAGGTCCTCCGGCACGCATGCATGGAAATATGTAAAACTTTTGATAAAAGCCTAAGGCCAACTCAGAAAAAAAGAATTCAATGAAGCAGCTGAACGTAATGTTATTGCACAGGCTGACACATGGAGGCCTTACATCTTCCTCCTCTTTTTTTACTTTAGTTTTTTTTTTTTACTCAGACAGTATCTCCATATCTCCATTTTGAGGGACATGTTAGAGCAGCACTTTTCTATGCTGAGTCATGGGGACTGAATTCTGTGCTCAGTCATTGTTTATTTGGAGTTTGCATATTCCCAGGGGTTTTTCTGCCCTGATCTCAAGTGGCGGCTTCTTTATTGCCAAATCTGAATCTGGGATAGACTACACCCCGTATGACACTGAAATCAAAAAAACGAAAAACAGAGAATGTTCTTCTTCTTTGCTTCGGAGAATGACAGCTGCACAATAATAAGAGTGTAAAGGGTTAAAAGCGTCACCATTCCACGTCTTTTGCCTCATTTTTATACAAATCAAAAACGACACTTGTCAAAGAATCGGACGGAGGTGCCACTCGCCTCTCTTTGCGGCTTCTTCTTTTGACACAAAACCCATCAATCAATGCCGGGTGTTTCCATAGCTAACATGAGGCTAAGATGAGCTGAATTGTTGGTTCATCTTTTCTGTCACATGGCTTACTCATCAATGGCTTGACATGTCTGACGCTTTCAATATACTGTGCATTCAGAATACTTCACCTGTCATTATAATAATATTGACTCTGCTGCTTCTGCTGCTGCTTATCTCCCAGTTTTAACAAGACTGTTACACTGCTTAAAATCTGATAACATTCTCACATTGGCATGGTGGGGATGGCAGAGCTTATCCTGGAAGCCTTGAGCACGAGGCATTAACCTACTCATCACAAGGTATGTACTCTCATAGATGTCCACACTTACGTTCATGTAGACCAATTTAGGACTTTCAAGTGTCTTACATGCAGATCTGAAGGACTGAGCATATGGCAGAAATAAGCTCTGAACAAGGAGCCCACTCTGTCACCAGAGACGCTCACATACACATCCACACTTACGTTCATGTAGACCAATTTAGGACTTCCAAGTGTCTTACATGCAGATCTGAAGGACTGAGCATATGGCAGAAATAAGCTCTGAACAAGGAGCCCACTCTGTCACCAGAGACGCTCACATACACATCCACACTTACGTTCATGTAGACCAATTTAGGACTTCCAACTGTCTTACTTTCAAAAGGATTGAGCGCATGGCAGGAACCGACTCTGAACAAGGAAGTGACTCTATCACCAGCTACCCTCACATACGCATCCACACTTACACTCATGTAGACCAATTTAGGACTTCCAAGTGTCTTACATGCAGATCTGAAGGACTGAGCATATGGCAGAAATAAGCTCTGAACAAGGAGCCCACTCTGTCACCAGAGACGCTCACATACACATCCACACTTACGTTCATGTAGACCAATTTAGGACTTCCAACTGTCTTACTTTCAAAAGGATTGAGTGCATGGCAGGAACCGACTCTGAACAAGGAAGCGACTCTATCACCAGCTACCCTCACATACGCATCCACATTTACACTCATGTAGACCAATTTAGGACTTCCAAGTGTCTTACATGCAGATCTGAAGGACTGAGCATATGGCAGAAATAAGCTCTGAACAAGGAGCCCACTCTGTCACCAGAGACACTCTCATACACATCCACACTTACGCTCATGTGGACCAATTTAGGACTTCCAACTATCTTACATGGAGATGGACTGAGTGCACAGCAGGAAACAACTCTGAACAAGAAGCCCACTCTGTCACCAGAGACACTCTCATACACATCCACATTTACACTCATGTAGACCAATTTAGGACTTCCAAGTGTCTTACATGCAGATCTGAAGGACTGAGCATATGGCAGAAATAAGCTCTGAACAACGAGCCCACTCTGTCACCAGAGACACTCTCATACACATCCACACTTACACTCATGTGGACCAATTTAGAACTTCCAACTGTCTTACTTTCAGAAGGATTGAGCACATGGCAGGAACAAGCTCTGAACAAGGAGGCCACTCTGTCACTCACATACACACTCATACTTGCACTCATATGGACCAATTTAGACCTTCCAACTATCTTACATGTAGAGGAGAAGAACTGAACACATGGCAGGAACCTACTCTGAACAAGAAGCCCACTCTGTCACCATCCACACCCACATACACATCCACACTTACATTCATGTGGACCAATTTAGAACTTCAACTATCTTACATGCAGAAAGACTGAGCATAGGGCAGAACCAACTCTGAACAAGGAGCCCACACTCATACACACATCCATACTTAGACTGTGCCAGTTTAGAATTGCTAGTTAATCTAACTTGCAGAAGCCCAGAAGTAATGGGTACAAGGCAGGGACCATCCTTACATGAGGTGCCAGTCTATCTATGGCCACACAAAAAGTCTGAGGCTTTGAACACTATGCCAAATGTAAAGCATGGGGGTGTCAGTGTCAATATTGTGGGGTTAATGGGACTGGGGCATTTCAAAGGAGGAACGAGGATTATCTAGAAATTCTGAAGCAATACATCAAGACATCAGTCAGAATGTTAAGACAGTCACAAACTTGTCTTCTAGTATGGCGTTAATGCTAAGCATATGTGTCCAGCAGGGGGTGCATGCACCCTGGGAATGAGTTTATTTTATAAAATGCAGACCAGAGTCTGAACCTGTATATATGCTCCTTGGATGGTCAACGCTAGAGAGAACATTAAGGTTTGGGGCCCTAAAGTGATCCCAGTATAATTAACTCTTTGAGGGCTGAATATTTTTTCCAAAAAGCAATGATTTCACTCAGAAGTCAACATAAAACGTCTGTTGCTGCATGCTGTGGCCGTCAGTTTGCCAAGAATATGCGGCTTGCTTGCTGCCAGGCTGTCTTTGTGTGGCTGGGACACGGGCGCAGCGCGTTACAATCTGGTTTCTACCTCTTATCATTGTTAAGTGGCAGTCCTCCCTGGCGAACATTGTCAGTGCCACGGCTAGCTGGGAACCAATCAGCTGAAGCTGGAACCTCACATTCATCTTTGATCGCATGTATCAAAAACTCGAGTCCGACAAGTCATAGTCCAGTTCAGAGATAATTGGCAATAAAGTCATCCACGGAGTGTTTTGCTTTACACATTCGCTTTGATCTCTCGCCAGATGTCAGTGCCATTTTTGCCGTCGTGTGCGCCTTGCTACTCACGAGAGAGCAGGGAATCTCGGTCAAACTAATGAATCTAACTTTCATTTTTAGTAACGAGAGTCCAACTAAAATGTAACGGTGGGTTTCGTCATAGTTTACAGTCGATTACCATCGTCAACTCCTCCTTTTGACAAAAGTCAACATCAGCCCTGAAAAAGTTAAAGAAAGATATTAATTGAGTAAAGATCATAATTGAAAAAAAACCCTACAAAAATACACGCGACTATGTCTGCTCAGATGAGAGTCGATCATAAGCTGCTTCAGGATGGTGGAATAACCAGATTAGATTCTGTGTTCCATTTGAAGTGGGAGAGGTCAGAATTTCCAAGTTCCTACTCAAAATTTTCAACTGGAAAACCCCTTTAATCGGATTTCCAAATGGTCAGTCATGTTCTAGTTCGTCCGACTTCATATCATGACGTCAATCCAAAACTGATTCAGTGAAATCTGTAGACTAGTACTGTTTATTAGCACTTCTGTTTATTTGTGTCTCATTAAATCAGTTGTACACAGAGTACTATGGATGTGTTGCTATGGAGTTTGGATGCACAAAATACCACGTAAGGCGTTGTCATCAACTGCTGTTTATTCTAATGGAGCAAGCACAACAAAGGTTTTCCTGGATGCGTCCATGTTGGTTTTCTGAATGTTTACGCAGGTTAAGGGTTGTGAAGCGGAAGAGTGTGGGTTCAGGTGGCTGGAAACTGGAAGTGGCGTCATCAGTGGTTGATCTGTCAATCATCCTTTCTGCTGTGGGCAGAAGAGAAGAGATATTAAGTGACAGCGCCCAACCCTGGTTTGGAGTGTAATTACAGTCAGCCAATCCCTGAAATATGTCTCCTAATCGCATGTGTGTGACACACTTCAGTAACCATAGTGGAAATATCAAGACAAGAGAAATTGCATACAAAAGAAAAGATGTAATTAACTTGCTTTAACATGCACCTTTCACTCCTAGTATAAATTATATATAATATATATACTCAGGGCCGGATTAAGACGAAATTGGGCCTAATGCTGCAGTGCAAAAAAGGCCTATTTTTTTTCGTCATCATTAGTGCATGTGCATTCGACACTCACTCGTCTGTTTTCATCTGGGCCTATTTCAGGAATGGGCCTAATGCTGCAGCAACAATAGCACCCACCTTAATCCGGCCCTGTATATACTGTATATATACCATACAGTGGTGTGAAAAACTATTTGCCCCCTTCCTGATTTCTTATTCTTTTGCATGTTTGTCACACAAAATGTTTCTGATCATCAAACACATTTAACCATTAGTCAAATATAACACAAGTAAACACAAAATGCAGTTTGTAAATGGAGGTTTTTATTATTTAGGGAGAAAAAAAAATCCAAACCTACATGGCCCTGTGTGAAAAAGTAATTGCCCCCTGAACCTAATAACTGGTTGGGCCACCCTTAGCAGCAATAACTGCAATCAAGCGTTTGCGATAACTTGCAATGAGTCTTTTACAGCACTCTGGAGGAATTTTGGCCCACTCATCTTTGCAAAATTGTTGTAATTCAGCTTTATTTGAGGGTTTTCTAGCATGAACCGCCTTTTTAAGGTCATGCCATAGCATCTCAATTGGATTCAGGTCAGGACTTTGACTAGGCCACTCCAAAGTCTTCATTTTGTTTTTCTTCAGCCATTCAGAGGTGGATTTGCTGGTGTGTTTTGGGTCATTGTCCTGTTGCAGCACCCAAGATCGCTTCAGCTTGAGTTGACGAACTGATGGCCGGACATTCTCCTTCAGGATTTTTTGGTAGACAGTAGAATTCATGGTTCCATCTATCACAGCAAGCCTTCCAGGTCCTAAAGCAGCAAAACAACCCCAGACCATCACACTACCACCACCATATTTTACTGTTGGTATGATGTTCTTTTTCTGAAATGCTGTGTTCCTTTTACGCCAGATGTAACGGGACATTTGCCTTCCAAAAAGTTCAACTTTTGACTCATCAGTCAACAAGGTATTTTCCCAAAAGTCTTGGCAATCATTGAGATGTTTCTTAGCAAAATTGAGACGAGCCCTAATGTTCTTTTTGCTTAACAGTGGTTTGCGTCTTGGAAATCTGCCATGCAGGCCATTTTTGCCCAGTCTCTTTCTTATGGTGGAGTCGTGAACACTGACCTTAATTGAGGCAAGTGAGGCCTGCAGTTCTTTAGACGTTGTCCTGGGGTCTTTTGTGACCTCTCGGATGAGTCGTCTCTGCGCTCTTGGGGTAATTTTGGTCGGCCGGCCACTCCTGGGAAGGTTCACCACTGTTCCATGTTTTTGCCATTTGTGGATAATGGCTCTCACTGTGGTTCGCTGGAGTCCCAAAGCTTTAGAAATGGCTTTATAACCTTTACCAGACTGATAGATCTCAATTACTTCTGTTCTCATTTGTTCCTGAATTTCTTTGGATCTTGGCATGATGTCTAGCTTTTGAGGTGCTTTTGGTCTACTTCTCTGTGTCAGGCAGCTCCTATTTAAGTGATTTCTTGATTGAAACAGGTGTGGCAGTAATCAGGCCTGGGGGTGGCTACGGAAATTGAACTCAGGTGTGATACACCACAGTTAGGTTATTTTTTAACAAGGGGGCAATTACTTTTTCACACAGGGCCATGTAGGTTTGGATTTTTTTTCTCCCTAAATAATAAACACCATCATTTAAAAACTGCATTTTGTGTTTACTTGTGTTATATTTGACTAATGGTTAAATGTGTTTGATGATCAGAAACATTTTGTGTGACAAACATGCAAAAGAATAAGAAATCAGGAAGGGGGCAAATAGTTTTTCACACCACTGTATATGTAATCATTATACAATCAAAAACAGCCAAAGAGACGTCATTGGAACAGTTCAGTCATTGTTCAGTTCTTCCGTGGGAGTCATTGATGACTGCAGTCCATTTGGTAGAGCACTGAGGGCATTGTTCTTGGCACAGGGTTGAGGTCACATCTGTGCTATGGTCTTCTGCTTTGAGGCTCCTTGAGAGACCTTAAATGCCCACAAATTTTGCATATTCAGTGAAGTATTTGGAATCAACACCTGGTATAGAAAGCTACCAACTATGCTATTTTCATATGGATTAGGCTTAATGAGACCCCAATATAACACCTCCTTTCATTTTCTGCACATAGAGCAGCTGTCCCAATCATTAACCCAAGCCTAGATCCCACTGTGCTATCCAATTTTAGACCGATTTCCAAGCTTCCATTTCTGTCCAAAATATTGGAGAGAAGTGTGTATATTCAATTGAAAGCCTTTTTAGATGAAAGTGATGTGCTCGAAGTGTTTCAATCTGGTTTTAAGCCGCTTCACAGTACTGAAACCGCATTACTGAAGGTTTTTAATGACATCCTTTTGGCAACAGACTCAGGGGATTATGTGATTTTAGTTCTGCTCGATTTAACAGCTGCTTTTGATACTATAGATCACAGTATTTTATTATCTCGTCTGGAGCATTGTGTGGGCATTCGTGGTACTGCCTTGGCGTGGTTTAAATCGTACTTGACTCAAAGAACTTTTTCAGTGAGGCTAGATGAATTTAGATCCTCCTCTGCTTCACTATCATGTGGGGTTCCGCAAGGCTTCATACTTGGTCCTCTGCTATTTTCTTTGTATCTCCTGCCTCTTGGCTCTATTCTTAGAAAGCATAAAATTGCTTTCCATTGTTATGCAGACGATACTCAGGTTTATGTACCCCTCAAACGCAAGGATGCTTACTCCATACAAACTTTGGTTATGTGCCTAGAAGAGGTGAAAGCTTGGATGGCAGTAAACTTTTTAAATTTTAATGAAAATAAGACAGAGGTTATAGTTTTTGGTCCTGGGGGCACCAGTGGGTCTATTTCTACTTCTGCTCCTGTGGATTTGGGTCCCCTTGCACAATATGGTACACCTGTTATTACAAATTTGGGTTTTAGGATAGATGAGGATTTTAGACTGGACGGTCAGATCAGTGCGGTGGTGAAATCTTGTTTTTTTCAGCTAAGACGTTTGGCGAAGATAAAAAACATTCTTTCCAAAGATCAATTTACAACAGTAATCCATGCCTTCATTACAACCCGGTTGGACTATTGTAATTCGTTGTATGTTGGTGTTAGCCAGTCCACCCTGTCTCGGCTGCAGCTGGTGCAAAATGCTGCTGCACACCTTTTAACTGGCACGCGAAAAAATGAGCACATTACACCTGTATTATCCTCACTGCACTGGCTGCCTGTTCAGCTTAGAGTTCATTTTATCCATCCATCCATCCATTGTCTCCCGCTTATCCGAGGTCGGGTCGCGGGGGCAGCAGCTTGAGCAGAGATGCCCAGACTTCCCTCTCCCCGGCCACTTCTTCTAGCTCTTCCGGGAGAATCCCAAGGCGTTCCTAGGCCAGTCGAGAGACATAGTCCCTCCAGCGTGTCCTGGGTCTTCCCCGGGGCCTCGTCTCGGTTGGACGTGCCTGGAACACCTCACCAGGGAGGCGTCCAGGAGGCATCCTGATCAGATGCCCGAGCCACCTCATCTGACTCCTCTCGATGTGGAGGAGCAGCGGCTCTACTCTGAGCCCCTCCCGGATGACTGAGCTTCTCACCCTATCTTTAAGGGAAAGCCCAGACACCCTGCGGAGGAAACTCATTTCAGCCGCTTGTATTCGCGATCTCGTTCTTTCGGTCACTACCCATAGCTCATGACCATAGGTGAAGGTAGGAACATAGATCGACTGGTAAATTGAGAGCTTCGCCTTGCGGCTCAGCTCCTTTTTCACCACGACAGACCGATGCAACATTCATTTTAAGTTCATTTTAAGATTCTTTTATTTGTTTTTAAGTCCTTAAATGGGCTTGCTCCGCCCTACCTCGCTGAGGTGCTGCATATGCACTCTCCTTCCCGCTCACTCAGATCAGCTGGTCAGCTGCTTCTGGATGTGCCTAGGACTCAGCGAAAACTCAGGGGGGATAGGGCTTTTACCGTTGTGGCTCCAAGGCTCTGGAATTCACTGCCGATCCACATTAGACAGGCCTCCTCACTGCCCATTTTTAAGTCTGCTCTTAAGACTTACCTCTTTGGTTTGGCGTTTGATCCTGTGTGAGCAGTTGATTTTACTCTGTTTTAACTCTGTTTAGTTGTGTTTACTATGTTTTAATTAGTTTCATTTATTGTATTTTATTTTATTTATTTATTATTTTGTTTTTGTTTAAAATTTATTTTAGCCTATGTTCAGCACTTTGGTCAGCGGCTGTTGTATGTAAAGTGCTTTATAAATAAAGTTGACTTGACTTGACTTAACCTCCATTTTCTTCCCTTGTTATATTTGTTATGGCTGCTTTGGAAGAGTTTTTCTGCTTTCTTTAATTAAAAAAAACTAGCATAACTGCTAGCATAATTTGGCTCACAAATGACAATTTAACAGAATTATTTTTCATTTCTGGTTACAGCATAACTCCGAAGTTGCAATAAAATGTCATCTCTGTATATATAAAATTCAACATCTGTCTGTCTGTCCACTTTTCACGAGAGAACTACATAACGGATTTAGATCGGGCTTTTTTCTAGAATTTGCTTGAACATTCTGGTTGATTTTGCGACACCTTTCATTGCGATATGTATCATAGTTCGCTTGTGGTACTGATTTATTTGCTCAAATCCGAGAGAAACGCAGCAGGCCGTGGGGAAGGGGAGCAGAGCCCTCCTCACTCAAGCGCTAGCCTCAGGGCATATCTTACATTCTGTGATGGATGGCCGGTGAGAGTTTCCGGCCCTCACCCCCAGGCCGCCAGGAGGAGCTCTCCCGACAGCATGGACGGGCCCCGAATTCCAGCAGGGCCTCATGGACTATGTAGTTTTTATGCACAGCCCTGCTGGATACCTTGGGTACCACCAGGAGTCGCTGTAGGGAGGTTCGTGGACTCATATATGCCCTATAACCCGGAAGTGCGTCATAATCCCATGACAGGAAGAAATGACGTGCTCCCGGGTTGAAGATAAGGACTGTTTACCCTGACCCGGAAGGAATAAGGACTTGTGGGTAATGGAACAGAAACACCTCCGGGTCAGGGGGTATAAAGGACTCTGGGAAAGCCCAGACACTGAGCTGAGCTGGGAGGTAGGGTGGCTAAGTGTCTGGGAGAAGAGGAGAGAGTATTGTGATTATTGTATTGAGAATAGTATTGATTATATGAGTAGTGTGGAGTGGAGGGTGCTTGGTGCACGTAATTATTGTATAATAAACAATAATTGTACTTTTACCTGGTGTTTGGAGTGGTACCTGAGGGTTCAAGAGGTGGATCAGAACCTCAACTGCTACAACGTGCTTAGCTAGTGAACGAGAAAACTGCTTAACGAATTTAGATCGGGCTTTTTTCTAGAATTTGCTTGAACATTCTGATTGATTTTGCAACTTCTCTCATCGCACTAAGAATCATAGTTCGTTTGCAGGAGCAATACAGTATATTTGTGGTAATCTGAGACAGAGGGGGAAGCGTAACGTCAGGAGTAAGGAGCCAGGCAGGGCTGTCCTTGCTGTCCTGTTTCACTTCTACGCAGTCGGAGCTGCGGAGGATGGCTAGTCTCTATATGTATAAAATCCAATGTCTGTCGATCTGTCTGTATGTCTGTCTGCTTTTCATGGGAGAACTACTTAACAGATTTAGATCTGACTTTTTTCTAGAATTTGCTTGAACATTCCGGTTGATTTTGTGACCTCTCATTGCGCTAAGTATCGTAGGTCGCTTGCGGTACTGATTTATTTGTGCGAATCTGAGAGAAACGGAGGGGGCCAAGGGGAGGGGGGCGGGGCCTTCCTCACTCACGCGCTAGCCTCGGGGCGTATCTTACATCTGCTTAGCTAGTGAACGAGAAAACTACTTAACAGATTTAGATTGGGCCTTTTTATAGAATTTGCTTGAACATTCCGGTTGATTTTGTGACTTCACTCATTGCTTCATGTATCATAGTTCGCTTGCGGTACTGATTTATTTGTGCGAATCCGAGAGAAACACTGTGGGCCGAGGCCTTCCTCACTCACACGCTAGCCTCAGGGCGTATCTTACATGCGCTTAGCTAGTGAACGAGAAAACTACTTAACGGATTTAGATCAGGCTTTTTTCTAGAATTTGCTTGAACATTCTGATTGATTTTGCAACTTCTCTCATTGAGCTAAGAATCATAGTTTGTTTGCAGGAGCAATACTTTCGTGGTAATCCGAGACAGAGGGGGAAGCATAACGTCAGGAGTAGGGAGCCAGGCAGGGCCGTCCTTGCTGTCCTGTTTCACTTCTACGCGGCCGGAGCTGCGGGGGACGGCTAGTTTCTATATGTATAAAATCCAATGTCTGTCTATCTGTCTGTATGTCTGTCCACTTTTCATGGGAGAACTACTTAATTTATTTGCGTGAATCCGAGAGAGACACAGTGGACAGAGGGGAGGGGGGCAGGTTTCTCCTCACTCATGCGCCAGCCTTGGGGTGTGCACCTTACATCCTGTTAGCTAGCGAACGAGAGAACTACTTAACGGATTTAGATCGGGTTTTTTTTCTAGAATTAACTTGAACATTCCGGTTGAATTTGCGGCTTCTCTCATTGCAATATGTATCATAGTTTGCTTGCAGAAGTGATATATTTGCGCTAATCCGAGACAGAGGCTGCGGGCCGAGGGGAGGGGGAAGCATGACGTCAGGAGTGGGGAGTCGGTCTACCTCTGCGTTTTGAGTGTAGCTTGCCTCTGCTTAACAAGCAATACCTTTTTGTTTATTAATTTTTAAAGTTTGTCCAGTTTCACTACTGTGCGGGCAGAACCGCAGGGGACGACTAGTAAAGATATAAAGGAGAAAGGCCAGACCTGAATCCCACTGAAAATATCTCATAAATCATGGTGGTGGAAGAATCACGGCTTGCAGCTACTTTGCTACATCAGGGTTAGGGAGACTCACCATCATTAGGTGCTTTACCACCACCTATGGATCCAGAGACTCTTTAGAAACTCAGAAGCATTTGTACATTTCCACTGCAATTTCCATCGCCGGAAATCTGACTATATGTAGATCCTGGTAGATAGTTCCTGGTACTTTCTTTTTACCTCTTACTGTAATGTAGATTTCACTTAAATCCGAGCTGTTGGGGATGGGGGGGTGGGTATTGGGAGGGGCACAGGTGATAAATTTTGCTGATTGGGTGACCACAAGCAGTGGGGCCATCTTACAAAGCAGTTAGTAACTAGGACTTTGGAGGGTTATTGGTGATATATTCGCATTAATCTTCTTAGCCACCTCTCTGGTGCGCCATGCACCGTATCGAACCAGTAATATCACCTGTGAAATCACGATTGCTTTGACGAAATAAGGTGGTGGGGGGGAGGGGGGGACGGAAGTGTCCTGTGAACTCTTGATCGTGCTGCACTTCAAACCACATCACTCTTCATAGATATCTCCCTGGTTTGCCGCACCATGCATCACATCAAAGCAATAATCTCCCCCATGAAGTCATAACCACTTTGAAGGAATAAGGGAAGGGTCCTCCGTAAACTCCCAATTGCACCACACATCGCACCACATCACACTTCTTAGCTTCCTCCCTGGCGTGCTGCACCATGCACCGCATCAAAGCAATAATTTCCCCCATGAAGTTGCGATTGCTTTGAAGCAATAAGGTGAACTCTCAAGGAACTCTCGATTGTGCCACACTTTGCACCACATCATTCTTCATAGCTGTCTCCCTGGTTCGCCATACCATGAACCAAAATGAAACAATAAGCTTCCTTGTGAAGTCGTGATCATTTCAAAGGAATAAGGAGATAGTTCCACATGAACTCCTGATCGCCCCACACTTTGCACCACGTTTCACACCACATTACTCTATATAGCTGTCTCCCTGGTGCGCCACTTCAAGCACCACATTGAAACAACAATTTCCTCTGTGTAGTTGCAATCCCTTTGGAGCAATAAGGTAGGTTGGGGCAGTTGAAGTGAACTCCGGTTGTGCCGTACTACACGCCGCACTTTCAACCACATAACTGTTCTTATTCTCCTGCTGTGTGGTGAAAACACAACACATAACAGGGTTCATGGACCACAAGTGTCCCAGGGCCTAAATCATACAGGAACTCATTGGTTCCTGAAAACAAAGTTACTGTGGTAGGAAAGGCATCTATAGAATCCATGACGAATTCTTCATTGTTCCAGAGGATGCTTGAGGGGTAATGTGAGACCACCTGTCAGAAGATTGAAGCTCAGGTGAATGTGGACATGGTAAGCATGACAAGATCGTAAATGTAGCAGTAAATTCACCAAGGAATGGCTGAAAAGAAACAAGTGGAGTGATCTGGAATGGCCAAGTTAAAGCCCAGATGTGGGTTTGGAAATGGGATGTGCATGCAAGACACCCCTCAAGCATCACACAGCTGACAGAATTCAGTGTGGATGAATGATGTAAGGAATGGCTGGCAGCCCAACCCGGCCGGGACACCTAAGAAATGGAAGGATGGGGGAAGGCTACTTCTTTAATGCACTGCCTACCCCAGAATGCTAGATGGTGGTGCCCCTGGATTGCAGCAGTGCCTCGGATTTGGGCGCAGCCCTGTTGGGTTTTGTGGGCACCATCAGGGGTTGTTCTATGGAAGTTGGAGTTTGGTGCAGCACTTTTGCCACACCTGGAAGTGCTGGCAGAAGAAGATTACCGGACACCTGGAGCACTTCTGGGTGCTCGATAAAAGGAGCCAACTGCCCCTACTCTGGGAGCCAGAGTCGGGTGAAAAAGGACAAAGCTTGCCGGAAAAGGCGTGGAGTCGAAAGAGAGAGAAGAGAAAAGAAAGTGCTATGTGCTGTAGACTGTGCTGTGTGCTTTGTACTGTGGTGTTGTGGGGAGTGAGGGAGAAGAGCTTTCCTAAGTTATGTTGCTCAAGTTGTCTTTTTGTGAAGGAACATTAGGGAAAAACAAAAGAAGAAAAATCTTAAGTTTATGTGTGACTGCAGACAGGAGTTCAACTCCTGTCTGCCTTTGATAAAAGAGCGCTGTCAATGAGTGTGCGTCAAGCCTCTGCCTTTTTCTGGTGGTCTCCTCATCTCACCCCAAAGTATTGCTGCTTTACCTCTCTGCCACACACGCCATTATGAAGTCAGTTCTAAAATAAAAGAAAGAAGGACCAAACGCAGCAATACATCTATGGCATATCAAAGTTATTTTTGGATCTGCATTAAGGGCAGCTTTTCACTTTTCTTGCTGCCGTATCCATTTTAAGACACCCTGTCAGTGTATTTATATATATTTATAGACATTACTTCATCTAGCTTGACAAGGTTCATTACTCGTTGCTTTTATAAATCTATGGATTTTTCACTTGTTATACTTAAAAATGATTTTCCACATCTCCTCTTTTTTCTTTTTTAATTGGCATTGATACCTCTGTTGCACAAAAGAAAACATTAAGATTGATTTGCCAGCCAGCCGTCCAATTTTTGTGATGGCCATAAATAACTTGGCTGGCTGCCTGAATCTATCACACTTTGTGCAGTTTGTCCTTTCAGGTCTGCAGACATAACATTAGGAAGGAAAGCGAGTAGCTGGAAGGCAGGAACGCTGAAGAAATTGGAGCCTGGCCTGAGTGCAAGAGGTTGGGCAGTCCATTATAACTTTAGCACTGGAACATTCTGAGGACTTGTTCTCAAGTCAATACGTTTGTGGTTCTGATGCAGGATTATCTAAAGGGCCTCATACAATTGGATGGGCTTCACTTTTCACAGCTGTGCAAAGGAGAGCAACCAAGTGCCTCCCAGGATAGATAGATAGATAGATAGATAGATAGATAGATAGATAGATAGATAGATAGATAGATAGATAGATAGATAGATAGATAGATAGATAGATAGATAGATAGAGTGAAAGGCACTATATGATAGATAGATAGATAGATAGATAGATAGATAGATAGATAGATAGATAGATAGATAGATAGATAGATAGATAGATAGATAGATACAGTGAAAGGCACTATATGATAGATAGATAGATAGATAGATAGATAGATAGATAGATAGATAGATAGATAGATAGATAGATAGATAGATAGATAGATAGATAGATAGAGTGAAAGTCACTACACGATAGATAGATAGATAGATAGATAGATAGATAGATAGATAGATAGATAGATAGATAGATAGATAGATAGATAGATAGATAGATAGAGTGAAAGGCACTATATGATAGATAGATAGATAGATAGATAGATAGATAGATAGATAGATAGATAGATAGATAGATAGATAGATAGATAGATAGAGTGAAAGGCACTATATGATAGATAGATAGATAGATAGATAGATAGATAGATAGATAGATAGATAGATAGATAGATAGAATTTTAATGTAGATAGATAGATAGATAGATATAGTGAAAGGCACTATACGATAGATAGATAGATAGATAGATAGATAGATAGATAGATAGATAGATAGATAGAGTGAAAGGCACTATATGATAGATAGATAGATAGATAGATAGATAGATAGATAGATAGATAGATAGATAGATAGATAGAGTGAAAGACATTATATAATAGATAGATAGATAGATAGATAGATAGATAGATAGATAGATAGATAGATAGATAGATAGATAGAATTTTAATGTAGATAGATAGATAGATAGATATAGTGAAAGGCACTATACGATAGATAGATAGATAGATAGATAGATAGAGTGAAAGGCACTATATGATAGATAGATAGATAGATAGATAGATAGATAGATAGATAGATAGATAGATAGATAGAGAGATAGAGAGATAGAGTGAAAGGCACTATATGATAGACAAACAGATAGATAGATAGATAGATAGATAGATAGATAGATAGATAGATAGATAGATAGATAGATAGATAGATAGATAGATAGATATAGTGAAAGTCACTATACGATAGATAGATAGATAGATAGATAGATAGATAGATAGATAGATAGATAGATAGATAGATAGATAGATAGATAGATAGAGTGAAAGGCACTATATGATAGACAAATAGATAGATAGATAGATAGATAGATAGATAGATAGATAGATAGATAGATAGATAGATAGATAGATAGATAGATAGATAGAGTGAAAGGCATTATATAATAGATAGATAGATAGATAGATAGATAGATAGATAGATAGATAGATAGATAGATAGATAGATAGATAGACAGAATTTTAATGTAGATAGATAGATAGATATAGTGAAAGGCACTATACGATAGATAGATAGATAGATAGATAGATAGATAGATAGATAGATAGATAGATAGATAGATAGATAGATAGATAGATAGATAGATAGATAGATAGATGAAATATGACTACACACTAAATGATCCCACCCCTGTTCCCTTTCGTCAGTTATACAATAAACACAAACAAACCACAAACAAAAAGCAGACACTATAAAGTCCATGGAAAACGGCAACTAATGAAATGTCATAATTGAGGCCGATAGTCCAGAGATCAGCATGTTGAATGGAAATGTAAAGATTGTCCTACCAGTATTTCCTGATGAGATGAAGACGGGTGAATGGGGTCAGGCGCACTCTTTTCTTCACAGTATGACAACAAATCCTCAGACAGTCCTCATGTGCTGGATGACACCAGACAGACCATAGCTCAAAACAAGAGATGATCCAGGGCAAAACAAGAATCCACAGGTATCAGTAAGGAAGGCAGACAGACAGGCAACTCCTGACACGAAACACAAAAGACTTCCTTTCTTTTGGTATCACTGGCCCCCTTTAAAATGTTGTCCCGGCCTCCTTGTACCCAATGTCCCCTTCACCCTCAGCAGATGACCAATCACAGTCACTGCAGGGACTGCTGGGAGTTGAAGTTTCAATTCCCAGTAGCACGGCTACAGTTTAGTGCTCCTGTTCTATGATATGAAAAGAATCAAGCATTACGCATTGTGAAAGGAAATGCCTTGACACAGGAAAAAGGTTTGGGGCAGCCACCCGTATACTTGAATAAGGCTGCAAAGAAATGAAAATCGGTAGTGCAGTTGTGTACAGGTTGAGTCCAAAACAACACTGAGTTCACAAGCGGAAGTTGACTGGTATTTAAGGCAGGTTGGCGGAAGTGATGTCAGAGACGCTGGAACAGAAAGTAATGTCATCGGGTCCAGGCAGAATTTCCCTTGTCTGGTCTGCAGGAATAAAACAGAGAGGTTTACTGCTCCCCGCTACCCCCTGGCTTGGTGTGGAATTACCGTCTTTTGGTCCTTTTAGCTGCCTCCCATCTACACGTTTCTGTGCAAAATCTAATTATGAAACGTCATTGATTTCAAGGTTCGATTGACATTTTTGCCAGAGTGGGAACAAGGGGGAACTGAATTGGATGTAACACCTTCTGCTTACACTCAGCCCATATCTCCTGCTGGCAGTCCTGGTGGTAACACAGCAATTTGAACTGTTCTGTTTTTGAACTGCAGTGCAGGTGATATCAGGGGACAAGCTCGTCGACTGTATTTCACTGCTTAGCGGTGCATTGGCACTCAGTGTTTTATGGAGGTGTGTAATCCCTGAAACCCATCAATCATTGATCGTTTGTCATTTCCTTGCGTCGCTTGATACTTCGCATGATACCCCAACCCCAGATCGGACCTGGAAAATAAGCCAAAACCTACATAACCTCCTAAGCAGAGGAGATCTTTCAGAAGCGAGTCAAAAAAAAATTGCAAAGGTAAAACAAACCACGAGAATCGCCAGCTATAAGTCTTTCAAATGGCCACAAATTTGGGAATGTGAATTGTTCTGATCGCCCCCCACACATCATGTACAGCTGGTTGACTTTGTATAGCAACAAAGGCAACGAAGGGCAGGAAATAGAGACATCTGTAACAAAAAGAAATTGGGACAGTGGGGAAAGTAAATTATTTTTATTATGTTGAAATAAAAAATGTAAATCCAGAAATACACTTGACCTCCAAAAAACTAAGTTAAACATGCAGAATATTTTATAAAAGCAAAGCAGTTATAATGAAATCATAACAACAGCCTTCAGTAATCCTGAGCTAGATTAGGAAAATTTAATAACGATATGTTAAGAACTTGCACCACTTGATGCTTCACGGGATACCCCAACACCTGGACCATCAATCGAATGTCTAAGCTTCACGGAGGACACATTTACAAGATTATTAAGATTTATAAAGGTAAATTGCTGAATTTATATTTAAATATATAAATTCTTCACTCACCACCCCTCCCCACCTGTAAAGGACACATGATACTTCAGCAGGCTTGAATCGCAGCGTTTGCGTGACTTTTATTTTGATAAGTTATTGGGTGTCCTGGTTTGCATAATTAATTGCGCAGTTTGCCGGGAATAGGAAAAGAAAATGGCGACATATGGAGTTAACAAACAAGCACCTCGCTGAAAAGTGAACAAGCTTTTACTGTAGTGACCCCGGCTGAATGATGGTCAACTCTCAGACTGATGGTTTATGAATGTTTATGTTATTTACATGCTTTTTATTTGTACTTTGCCTTTTATAGCTCTTACGGTGTGTTTATGAAACAAGGTTACGGAAACGATAATAAACATTCATAAACCATCAGTCTGAGAGTTGACCATCATTCAGCCGGGGTCACTACAAAACCCCCAAGGCCTGCGCTATGCACCAGCCACTTCGCGTCTCTGCCGCTCGCGTTGTGAAGAGGTGGGCTGAACGCACCCCAAGGAAACGCAGTCGCTCCTCCAAAACCCCCTCTTAAACGGTGATACAATTTGAAACACATACGTTTCTTTTTTATCTCCTCTTTGCTCGATCAGCTGCTGGCTTGCTGCTGCTGCGTGCTGCGTGATCTGCATTTCGCGCGGCGCTTCGAACATTTAAAAGCCTGTACCACAGCTGGTCCTACTCTTTGTCTTTTATTTCCAGCCCCGGGTGTGGTTAAATAAATCTCTTGACACAAAGTCTTGTCTCGCGGGATGTGAGTTCTTGATATTTTTTTTAGTTTATAATTAAAAAATGGAATAAGAATCTGAAAATCTAACAACATCATATTAAAGTTCGATACATTCTGAAATGAATGATACCAAACATATATATGTAGGTTTTAAAATAAGTCCGATTTGAAGCGTGACAAAAAAATGTCACATAAAATCGTTGCACAAAATCGTTGCACTTTATGGCTTAGGATTGTATATATAGAGTAGATTTTATGCACTGAGTTACAAGCTTGAGTTCAATTTGTGGTTCAAAAATGAGAAATATGACTTCTTATCTTCAAATGTATATTACTTTTGTAGGGGGTGTGAACCTAAATCAAACATTTTTGAGGGGTGTGGAGAATAGAAAAGTTGGGAGTTAAAATATCCATACTGACATAACTCCTTGAATGTGTCATTTCAGGAAAACAAAAAACCAACCACATCCTGGAAAACTCCTATGGAGAAGAAATGTCTTCCGGAGTCTATGAATGCCTACCTTGCAAGGAGGGCTGCACTTCTTGTACTGACGACACCCCGTGTTACGTTCAGGAGGATGGCTACCTGCGCACAGCCGTCGTCTCATTTCAGGCACTCTGCATGTTTGTGGATTTCATCAGCATGATACTAGCCTATCATTTTCGAAGAAAAAAGGTAAGAACCTAAATGTTGTCAAGTTATTGAGATAGATAGATAGATAGATAGATAGATAGATAGATAGATAGATAGATAGATAGATAGATAGATAGATAGATAGATAGATAGATAGATAGATAGATAGATAGATAGGAAAAGTGCTATATAATAGATTGATATGAAAGGTACTATATAATAGATAGATAGATAGATAGATAGATAGATAGATAGATAGATAGATAGATAGATAGATAGATAGATAGATAGATAGATAGATAGATAGATAGATAGATAGATAGATAGATAGATAGATAGATAGGAAAAGTGCTATATAATAGATTGATATGAAAGGTACTATATAATAGATAGATAGATAGATAGATAGATAGATAGATAGATAGATAGATAGATAGATAGATAGATAGATAGATAGATAGATAGATACTTTATTAATCCCAAGGGGAAATTCACAATTTAGAGCGATAGATATTGATTTCCCTTGTACTGAATTATTTTGCAAAAGATTTAATTACAGTGGAATGAGAAAGAATTCCGACCCTTTCATTTTCTTTATCGAGACGTACTTTCAATTTTAAACAGATACATTTGCCATTGTTGCCCATCAGAGTACACTCAATAACCCATAATGACATAAAACGTGCTTTCAGAAAGGTTTGTACATTTATTAAAAATCAAAAACTGCAATCTTTTATTTATAAAAGTATTCAGAACCTTAATTCAATATTTTGTGGAAGCCCCTTTGGCAGTTTACTAACAAACCTGTAATTAAGCAAACTTCCACCTCTTACGTCCAGGAGCCTGGGATTAAATTTTGGCCCTGTCACTTACTGTGTGCACCTTCTTACGTTATTTTGGAATTAGGGTGAGTGTTCTGCAGGTTTTCTGGTTTCTTTTCACATCATAAAGATATGCCTGTCAGTTTAGTGAGAGGTGAATATAGAATGAATACAGTCATATGAAAAAGTTTGGGAACCCCTCTTAATTCTTTGGATTTTTGTTTCTCATTGGCTGAGCTTTCAAAGTAGCAACTTCCTTTTACTATATGACATGCCTTATGGACACAGTAGGATTTCAGCAGTGACATTAAGTTTATTGGATTAACAGAAAATATGCAACATGCATCATAACAAAATTAGACAGGTGCATAAATGTGGGCACCCCGACAGAGATATGACATCAATACTTAGTTGAGCCTCCTTTTGCTAATCTAACAGCCTCTAGATGCTGTCCTCCTATAGACTTTGATGAGTGTCTGGATTCTGGATGGAAGTATTGTTGACCATTCTTCCATACAAAATCTCTCCAATTCAGTTCAATTTGATGGCTCCTGATCATGGACAGCCTGCTTCAAATCATCCCATAGATTTTCGATGATATTCAAGTCAGGGGACTTTGACGGCCATTCCAGAACATTATACTTCTCCCTCTGCATGAATGCCTTTGTAGATTTCGAACTGTGTTTTGGGTCATTGTCTTCTTGGAATATCCAACCCCTGCGTAACTTCAACTTTGTGACTGATGTTTGAACATTATCCTGAAGAATTTGATGATATTGGGTTGAATTCATCCGACCCTCGACTTTAACAAGGGCCCCAGTCCCTGAACTAGCCACACAGCCCCACAGCATGATGGAACCTCCACCAAATTTGACAGTAGGTGGCAGGTGTTTTTCTTAGAATGCGGTGTTCTTCTTTTGCCATGCAAAGCGCTTTTTGTTATAGATAGATAGATAGATAGATAGATAGATAGATAGATAGATAGATAGATAGATAGATAGATAGATAGATAGATAGATAGATAGATAGATAGATAGATAGATACTTTATTAATCCCCAAGGGGAAATTCACATACTCCAGCAGCAGCATACTGATACAAAAACAATATTAAATTAAAGAGTAATAAAAATGCAGGTAAAAATAGACAATAACTTTGAATAATGTTAACGTTTACTCCCCCGGGTGGAATTGAAGAGTCGCATATGACCAAATAACTCAATTTTTGTCTCATCAGTCCAAAGCACTTTGTTCCAAAATGAATCTGGCTTGTCTAAATGTTAGCATTGGCATACAACAAGCGACTCTTGTTTGTGGCGTGAGTGCAGAAAGGGCTTCTTTCTCATCACCCCGCCATACAGATGTTCTTTGTGCAAATTGCGCTGAATTGTAGAACAATGTACAGATACACCATCTGCAGCAAGATGTTCTTGCAGGTCTTTGGAGGTGATCTGTGGGTTGTCTGTAACCATTCTCACAATCCTGCTCATATGCTGCTCCAGAATTTTTCTTGGCCTGCTAGACCTGCTGGGTTTAACAGCAACTGTGCCTGTGGCCTTCCCTTTCCTGATTCCATTCCTTACAGTTGAAACTGACAGTTTAAACCTCTGAGATGGCTTTTTATAGCCTAAACCATGAGACTGAACAATCTTTGTTTTGAGATCTTTTGAGAGTTTCTTTGAGGATCCAATGCTGTCACTCTTCAGAGGAGAGTCAAAGGGAAGGAAGCACAACTTACAATTGACCACCTTAAATCCCTTTATATCTCATGATTGGACACACCTGTCTATGAAGTTCAAGGCTTAGTGAGCTCATCCAACCAATTTGGTGTTACAAGTAATCAGCATTGAGCAGTGACAGGCATTCAAATCAGCACAATGACAAGGGGACCCACATTTGTGCACAGCCAATTTTTCACATTTGATTTAATTTCATACAACTAAATACTGCTTCACTAAAAATCTTTGTTCGGAAAACACCCCAGTACTCCTAGGAAATGAAAGACAGACCACTGTTATCTTTTTTGTTGAAAGGAGAGTCAATTATTATGCAGGCTGAGAGGGGTTCCCAAACTTTTTCATATGACTGTATTAATGTGCATATGTAAATATGGCTTGTGGTACACAGGGCTGGTTTATGCCGGGTCCTGCTATTACTGTGAGTGTTATGTGCAGGGAATCGAAACATTTAAAAGGGAATGACACCATTAAAACATCAACATAAGGAGATATGAACATACATCACAATATATGAAATTTGACCAACAAACGTAGACCATTGAGTCCATCAAGCAAGTGCAGTTATCTAACGGCTAAGCTGTCCCAATGTCTCATCCAGGTCCTTCTTAAAAGTTTGTTGAGGTTTCAACTCCATGGCTCGGTAGTTTGTCCCAGAGTCCCACCACTCTTTGTGTAAACAAGTACTTCCAAGGCTTCAGTCCTAAATGCCCTACCCTTGAATTTCCACTGTTGTCCTTGAGTATGTTATTCACCACTATTTTGAAAAGATTCTGCTGGATTGACTTTATTAATGTCATTGAGCATTTTGAAAACCTGAATTAGGTCCCCACCCAGTCTCCTCCACTTGGGGCCAAACAGGTTTAATTCTCCAAGTCTGTCACACATGGACACGTTCTTAAGTTCTGAGATGTACTTGGTTGCTCTCCTCTGCATAGCCTCAACTTGTGTGCTTTAAGTAATGCAGCTTTATTTTCATTGTATTTTCGATCAATAGGTCTGTGTGTTTCACTAGTTGGATGATAATAATAATAATAATAATAATAATAGTCTATTTGTTATGAACTTGAGAGTTTCAATGCACACAAAGTCCCAAAAATACTGAAAATGTCCACTAGAGGGGAAAGTAATGTCAAACCCAGTTAGTCACACAAAAGGCAATGAAGAATCTTTAAACATAAAAAGGTTTATTATCTACAAAAATGTTCTGTATCAAAGTAAGAGCACAAAAGACACAGAAAGCAATACCTTCAAATTGACAATCCCATATGAAATCCAAAGAGCTGTCAAAAGGGGTCAAAAATCCAATAAATTCACAATAGGCACAGTAATCACAAGAAAGACTCACCAACACCAGCACATTCACAATGAACCGCAAGGGACTGTGGGTTTTTCTCAGCCTTAGTAGCACTTAGGGAAGTCTAAGATTAAGAGGAGACCTGATTGAAGTGTTTAAAATTATGAAGGGAATTAGTGCAGTGGATCGAGACGTGACTTTAAAATGAGTTCATCAAGAACACAAGGACACAGTTGGAAACTTGTTAAGGGTGAATTTCGCACAAACATTAGGAAGTTTTTCTTTACACAAAGAACGATAGACACTCGGAATAAGAGACCAAGTAGTGTGGTGGGCAGTAAAACTTTAGGGACTTTCAAAACTCGACTTGATGTATTTTTTGGAATGAATAAGTGGATAGGACTGGCGAGCTTTGTTGGGCTGAATGGCCTGTTCTCATCTCGGTTGTTCTAATGTTCTGATGTTCTAAAGTCCTTTGCAGTGATGGACAGATGGGCTCGCTTCTTGGAGGACCACCCACAAAACACAAAGAACATGGCTGAATACACCTTGACACAATATTAACATAAACAAAGGAATCAGAAATTAATAAATAAAGATATAAGAATGGCATCTGAACTCCAGCTAGGTGAGAACCCCAGCCTGAAATATAACACAGTTCCTCTCTACTGTAATTTTACAGGGTAGATAGCTGGGTATTGTGATATTTGCCCGGACACCACCAGTCGGAGACCACATCTTTATCAGATGTACTTTTATTTTGTCTTCCCACAACACACTACTCAGTCCCACACAACAACAATGTCTTCAGCCCCAGTCACCCTTCTCCTGGGTCTTCTCTCTCCTCGTTCCTGGGCTACCTGTCCTCTCTCTCCAGGAGCTTCGTCCTGCTCCTGCTCCTGACTCCAGCTCACTGACAGGAGGGAGGCGGCCCCCTTTATCCTTACCCGGATGAGCTCCAGGTGTTCTACCTGATGTCACGTCCTGGTGTGGCGGAAGCATCAGGAGAGCACCCGGAAGCACTCCAGGTGACCCTGGAAGGATCGTCCTCCATATGTGTGGCAGAAGTAAATAAGTCCCGGGCTCCATGAGGCTCGGGGCACCCCCTCGCGGTGACCAGAGGCCCCAACGGTCCTGAGCCTCCCTGCTCCCCTTCCGTGGGCCTCTTCTACTCCAGGGCGGTTGCCCTCTCGTGGCCCAGAGGATAAATATGCCACGACCCAGTCCTTCCAGGCGTCCCGGCCAGGTCTGACCCCCAGCAGCGTACCACAGTATGTTTGGCACCTCTGTATCGATCAGATACTTCATATATTAGTTTGCCAATATCCGTTTTTCACTTTGACATTAAGGAGTCTTTTTCTGTTGATCAGTGTCAAAAAAAGGCAAATTAGCTCCACTGTGATTCAATGCTGTATAACAATAAAATGTGAAAAATTCCAAAGGGGTGACTATTTCTTATTGTTACTGTATGTAAGGTATTGTCTTTCAAAGGCGTACGCCATACTCTGCTTATCTCTCTATATATAAAATGACAAAACATCCGGTGTTGATATTTGAGTGTAATGATGTCCAGTGTCCACAAGAGGGCAGGAAAGTCTGAAAGAAAGACTAAGAAAGATGCATGTAAGGTGTATAATGTCCGATGAACAAAGGTAACAAAATGCACCCCAATCGAAACAGACTTACCATTGTACACCAGTTTTTAGAAGCGAGTGTTTCGCTATGCTAGTAGTGAATCTTTCTATATAATACTCTACCGTGGCTGTTCGTTTGTCTCTCCAGGATTTTAAATCACCAAACCGTTTGTCTCTCCAGGATTTTAAATCGCAAACCGTTTGACCGATTGACCTGAAATTTGGTACACATATACTACGTGACGTCTACTGTCCGCTTTCAGGGTGATAATTGACCTCCAAGGTTATTCCTTTTTTTATTTTTATTTTATTTTATTGTAGAATCAACTCTCTGCAGCGGCTGTGCGGCACATGCATACGGGCGCCGTTCTCATCCCTACCACCTTTGCCGTCACTTCCTCTACCTCTTCATATCTTAAATCATTCTTGAAGGAGATTGAAGACTTAAGTGCCAGCTTAAGTGAAAAATTAAGGAAAACGAACTAAGTAATTGCAACACAAACGCCGACTTAATCAGTTTTAACACGAAAAGATGACAATGAAAGAAGAGAAGAAGCAGGCCACTAGGGTGGAGAAAAGAGGAGCCGCTCAGGAAGCAGCAAGCGCATCAACCTCTGAGCAAACGAATGCTAAACGTACAGAGAAAGAAAGTATGAAAACTATAAGTCAAGTGTATTCACTGCATGTTAACGTGCAGTGCGCCATTACTGATATTATATAATTCATATTGGAAGTAAAACAACGTGGAATCCTCATTGGTTATATGAAAATATAATTTTACAACAGCCATATATTTAAAGGGCAGACTTTTTCAAGTCCCGTGAGACAATCCTGGGACGAGACGAGACTTTTTTCAAGAGATTTTTTAAAGTCCCGCGAGACGAGACTATTGCCATGAGATTTTTTCAAGTCCCGCCCTCCTCTCAACCCTATTCAACCACGCACACGGCACTCTCACCTCTCATTCGTGTGAATGCTTTTGTCAGACACAGTTCCTGCTCTGGGGCGGTACGGTGGTGCAGTGGTAGCACTGCTGCCTCGCAGTAAGGAGACCTGGCTTCGCTTCCCAGGTCCTCCCTGCGTGGAGTTTGCATGTTCTCCCCGTGTCTGCGTGGGTTTCCTCCAGGTGCTCCGGTTTCCTCCCACAGTCCAAAGACATGTAGGTTAGGTGCTTTGGTGGTCCTAAATTGTCCTTGGTGTGTGTGTGTGTGTGTGTGTGTGTGTGCCATGCGGTGGGCTGGCACCCTGCCTGGGATTTGTTCCTGCCTTGCACCCTGTGTTGGCTGGGATTGGCTCCAGCAGAACCCCATGACCCTGTGTAAGGATATAGCAGGTTGGAAAATGACTGACTGACAGATATTTAAAAAGAATGTACCTTAATGATGATTATTCAATAATTATAAAAGGCTGGAGGTGTAACGTCCCCTCTAGGGAGTAAGTGGGTTTAACCCCTTGTTGTCTAAATTCTTTTACAATTACAGTAATCCCTCGCTACTTCGCGGTTCACTTTTCGCGGATTCACGACTTCGCAGATTTTATATGTAAGCATATGTAAATATATAACGCGGATTTTTCACTGCTTCCCGGGTTTCTGCAGACAATGCGTCTTTTTACTTCTGGTATTTGCTTCCTCAGTTGGTTTGCCCAGTTGATTTCATACAAGAGATGCTATTGGAGGATGGCTGAGAAGCTACCCAATCAGAGCACGCAGTTAAGTTTCTGTGTGCTGCTGATTGGCTCAGCGACGGAGTGCTGCATTAACCAGGAAGTCTCATCTCACTCATTCAACATTAACGTGCTCTTGCTACTGCATTCAGGGGATTATCACCTTCAATCATCATCATTTATACTGCGCAGCATATTCATCACCATCATCACGTCATATATAGCTACGTGTACTTCGCTATACAGTAAGTGTAAACTTATCTACCGATTTCATATTGCTTAGCAGTTGTCCCTGTTATTAATAGAGTAAAGGGTGGGTTGTAAACAATACAGGGAGGGTTTAAAAACGTCCAAATACACGTTAAATGATTAAATAAATATGGTGTCCCTACTTCGCGGAAATTCAGTTATCGCGGTCGGCCTTGGAACCAATCTCCCGCGATAAGTGAGGGATTACTGTATATAAAAAAAGAAATTATTTGTGTTTTTGCTGTCAAGCAGACGCTAAATTAAGAAGAAGTGTCTAGCTGCAGCTTGCAATACCAATGACATAGATCAGGTAATGCCCACATCATCAGTCACAAAACACCCTTTGAGTCAGATAACCCTCCTCCTACAACCCTAAT
Source organism: Erpetoichthys calabaricus (assembly GCF_900747795.2). Classification (NCBI taxonomy): domain Eukaryota; kingdom Metazoa; phylum Chordata; class Cladistia; order Polypteriformes; family Polypteridae; genus Erpetoichthys; species Erpetoichthys calabaricus. The sequence goes on along the minus strand of NC_041399.2, from coordinate 206,945,659 downwards.
CTTAACCGTTTTGTAACAGGGCCCTAATGCTAATCATAGTCTAATGTGATGAGTGTTACATGATGGACATTGAGGGCGTTTCTTCATGTTGGGGCGTTACATGACTGACCTCATAGGTACTGCGGTCTGCAATTACACTTTGTTGAAACTAAGTGGAGACTGCTAATTTGAATATAGCGCACAAGCAAACAATAAACTGGTACGTATTTTTATCTTACCACAACTTACCTCAAATTTGGACACTTTCTCGAAATTAGTAGCCAAAATCCATGTGCATAGCCACGCCAACACTTCACTTCCATCAGGCGGATGTACAGGTGCTGGTCATAAAATTAGAATATCATGACAAAGTTGATTTATTTCAGTAATTCCATTCAAAAAGTGAAACTTGTATATTAGATTCATTCATTACACACAGACTGATGTATTTCAAATGTTTATTTCTTTTAATGTTGATGATTGTAACTGACAACTAACGAAAGTCCCAAATTCAGTATCTCGGAAAATTAGAATATCAATTAAGACCAATGCAAAAAAAGGATTTTTAGAAATGTTGGCCTACTGAAAGGTATGAACATGAAAAGTATGAGCAGGTACAGCACTCAATATTTAGTTGGGGCTCCTTTGGCCTGGATTACTGCAGCAATGCGGCGTGGCATGGAGTCGATCAGTCTGTGGCACTGCTCAGGTGTTATGAGAGCCCATGTTGCTCTGATAGTGGCCTTCAGCTCTTCTGAATTGTTGGGTCTGGCGTATTGCATCTTCCTCTTCACAATTCCCCATAGATTTTCTATGGGGTTAAGGTCAGGCGAGTTTGCTGGCCAATCAAGAACAGGGATACCATGGTCCTTAAACCAGGTACTGGTAGCTTTGGCACTGTGTGCAGGTGCCAGGTCCTGTTGGAAAATGAAATCTGCATCTCCATAAAGTTCGTCAGCAGCAGGAAGCATGAAGTACTCTAAAACTTCCTGGTAGACGGCTGCATTGACGGCTGCGTTGACCTTGGACCTCAGAAAACACAATGGAACAACACCAGCAGATGACATGGCACCCCAAACCATCACTGACTGTGGAAACCTTACACTGGACCTCACGCAACATGGATTCTGTGCCTCTCCTCTCTTCCTCCAGACTCTGGGACCTTGATTTCCAAATGAAATGCAAAATTTACTTTCATCAGAGAACAAAACTTTGGACCACTCAGCAGCAGTCCAGTCCTTTTTGTCTTTAGCCCAGGCGAGACGCTTCTGACGCTGTCTCTTGTTCAAGAGTGGCTTGACACAAGGAATGCGACAGCTGAAACCCATGTCTTGCATACGTCTGTGCGTGGTGGTTCTTGAAGCACTGTCTCCAGCTGCAGTCCACTCTTTGTGAATCTCCCCCACATTTTTGAATGGGTTTTGTTTCTCCAGGGTGCGGTTATCCCTATTGCTTGTACACTTTTTTCTACAACATCTTGTCCTTCCCTTCGCCTCTCTATTAATGTGCTTGGACACAGAGCTCTGTGAACAGCCAGCCTCTTTAGCAATGACCTTTTGTGTCTTGTCCTCCTTGTGCAAGGTGTCAATGGTCGTCTTTTGGACAACTGTCAAGTCAGCAGTCTTCCCCATGATTGTGTAGCCTACAGAACTCGACTAAGAGACCATTTAAAGGCTTTTGCAGGTGTTTTGAGTTACAGTGGTGTGAAAAACTATTTGCCCCCTTCCTGATTTCTTATTCTTTTGCATGTTTGTCACACAAAATGTTTCTGATCATCAAACACATTTAACCATTAGTCAAATATAACACAAGTAAACACAAAATGCAGTTTTTAAATGATGGTGTTTATTATTTAGGGAGAAAAAAAATCCAAACCTACATGGCCCTGTGTGAAAAAGTAATTGCCCCCTTGTTAAAAAATAACCTAACTGTGGTGTATCACACCTGAGTTCAATTTCCGTAGCCACCCCCAGGCCTGATTACTGCCACACCTGTTTCAATCAAGAAATCACTTAAATAGGAGCTGCCTGACACAGAGAAGTAGACCAAAAGCACCTCAAAAGCTAGACATCATGCCAAGATCCAAAGAAATTCAGGAACAAATGAGAACAGAAGTAATTGAGATCTATCAGTCTGGTAAAGGTTATAAAGCCATTTCTAAAGCTTTGGGACTCCAGCGAACCACAGTGAGAGCCATTATCCACAAATGGCAAAAACATGGAACAGTGGTGAACACTTCCCAGGAGTGGCCGGCCGACCAAAATTACCCCGAGAACGCAGAGACGACTCATCCGAGAGGTCACAAAAGACCCCAGGACAACGTCTAAAGAACTGCAGGCCTCACTTGCCTCAATTAAGGTCAGTGTTCACGACTCCACCATAAGAAAGAGACTGGGCAAAAAACGGCCTGCATGGCAGATATCCAAGACGCAAACCACTGTTAAGCAAAAAGAACATTAGGGCTCGTCTCAATTTTGCTAAGAAACATCTCAATGATTGCCAAGACTTTTGGGAAAATACCTTGTGGACTGATGAGTCAAAACTTGAACTTTTTGGAAGGCAAATGTCCCGTTACATCTGGCGTAAAAGGAACACAGCATTTCAGAAAAAGAACATCATACCAACAGTAAAATATGGTGGTGGTAGTGTGATGGTCTGGGGTTGTTTTGCTGCCTCAGGACCTGGAAGGCTTGCTGTGATAGATGGAACCATGAATTCTATTGTCTACCAAAAAAATCCTGAAGGAGAATGTCCGGCCATCTGTTCGTCAACTCAAGCTGAAGCGATCTTGGGTGCTGCAACAGGACAATGACCCAAAACACACCAGCAAATCCACCTCTGAATGGCTGAAGAAAAACAAAATGAAGACTTTGGAGTGGCCTAGTCAAAGTCCTGACCTGAATCCAATTGAGATGCTATGGCATGACCTTAAAAAGGCGGTTCATGCTAGAAAACCCTCAAATAAAGCTGAATTACAACAATTTTGCAAAGATGAGTGGGCCAAAATTCCTCCAGAGCGCTGTAAAAGACTCATTGCAAGTTATCACAAACGCTTGATTGCAGTTATTGCTGCTAAGGGTGGCCCAACCAGTTATTAGGTTCAGGGTGCAATTACTTTTTCACACAGGGCCATGTAGGTTTGGATTTTTTTTTCTCCCTAAATAATAAAAACCACCATTTACAAACTGCATTTTGTGTTTACTTGTGTTATATTTGACTAATGGTTAAATGTGTTTGATGATCAGAAACATTTTGTGTGACAAACATGCAAAAGAATAAGAAATCAGGAAGGGGGCAAATAGTTTTTCACACCACTGTAATTAGCTGATTAGAGTGTGGCACCAGGTGTCTACAATATTGAACCTTTTCACAAGATTCTAATTTTCCGAGATACTGAATTTGGGACTTTCATTAGTTGTCAGTTATAATCATCAATATTAAAAGAAATAAACATTTGAAATACATCAGTCTGTGTGTAATGAATGAATCTAATATCCAAGTTTCACTTTTTGAATGGAATTACTGAAATAAATCAACTTTGTCATGATATTCTAATTTTATGACCAGCACCTGTAGTTTCCACTATGACTGCTAGATGGCGTGACCAGTGCTTCCAATATGATTCTTGGTATGTATCGAATACACATCAACTGGCATTGGTGGGATACATATGCCACCTCGGCTGCATTCAGGCCGGAAGCGGTTTGAAGTGATTTCGTGACAATCGTCTACAAGGGGTTAAGTCTTTCGTGATGCTTCTGAATCCATTCAGGTTTCACCCAGTGTATTTTTTAGCTCAGCGACGCACATTGCCATTGTGCCTTAAACCTACGGCTCTCTTTTCATTCTTTATGTGGTTCCATTGAGCCTCAGGGTGACATACATTTTGGAGGTTTTCTGCAGCGTTTTTTTAAATATAAATAAGTGTGGCCCTATTAAGAAGGAATTAGCCTTGCGGATGTCTGTGCCATTTTGTACAGTAAAATGTGAAGTTTTAGAAGCTAAAAATAAGGACATAATGGTTTTGAAAAAGAAGTGTTTTATAGAATGCAACAACCCTGCAGTCCTTTTACTAATAAATTCGTAATTGTGTTAAAAAGAGAGACTCTAGTTTTAATGCATTTCCTTTATCTTAAGCCCCATTAATTTTCTCCTGAAATAATTTTCTGCAAGCTCATAACAAGCCAAGTGTAAGAAATGTAACAAGAGTTGGCATTAGCAGAAATTATTGCCAGGGCTCCAGTCTTAAGAGATGCCTTGTTTTAGTGAAGTTTATAAAACATTACTGGAGAAAATGAAGCATTTAAAGAAAAAGAAAAATCAAGAGAATTACATTGTTTTTTTTTTTTTTCACTGATTTTAATCTGTGTTATTTACAAACGGGGAAGGATAATAAAAAGCTGTAAAGATGATTTGCATATAAGTCGAAAAAGCTGACAACTGGGAGTTTGTTTTCTGTGCTTTAGGGCTTAGTCTGATAAATGTGTTCTATTTGTGTAACAAGAATTCCTTAACTAAATGATTGAGATGTATAGTTATTTTTAACATTCTGCTTTGTGAGACCAAGGGAATTAAAGTTTTTAATACAGAGATGGGAAAGCACACTCTGAGGCTGTCAAAGGTTTGGGGAAATCTTATTATAAAATGTGGTGAGAGAATTTCAAGTCACAATTGAGACGTTTCACTGGTTGTCTTTCTATCACAGAGAGTCCCAGTTCCAAATTAATCAATCCACCAAAACTAAACGATTCCTTAGCATCTCTTCTATGCCCAATAGCACCCCCCACCACACCCTGCCTTCCTTTATACACTTATAGAAACTTCAAGGGTCCCTTTAATGGGATGTATCAGTAAATTGGCTGGTCTTTAAGGCTTGTAGTCTGAATCCACACCCGATACCAATACTCAATTGAGTAAGCGACACACAGGATAAGTTGCTGGGACCAGTTGGAGTCAGTCCTCGAGTTCTTACAGCCTGTGCTGGCTGGCCAGCTTTGTGGTGGTCTCTGTCACCTGTTCAGTCTGTCCCGAAGGCTCCGGAAAGTTCAGAGGGAAAGTTCATCTTCCAAAGAAGGCAGGCACCTCTTCCACTAATGACTACAGGCACTTACATCTCAACATCATGAAGACCTTTAGAAGAGTGGTCCTGGACTATATGAGTACTCTTGTGGTAGACCTCCTGAACCCACTGCAACTATCTATCTATCTATCTATCTATCTATCTATCTATCTATCTATCTATCTATCTATCTATCTATCTATCTATCTATCTATCTATCTATCTATCTATCTATCTATCTATCTATCTATCTATCTATCTATCTATCTATCTATCTATCTATCTATCTATCTATCTATCTATCTATCTATCTATCTATCTATCTATCTATCTATCTATCTATCTATCTATCTATCTATCTATCTATCTATCTATCTATCCTGGGAGGCACTTGGTTGCTGTCCTTTCATATAGCACCTTTTCAGTCTATCCACCTGGACTCACTGGTGTAATCTCTCATATATATTTCTCTTCTGGTTCGTCCTTCTTCCACTTCAAAACTGGACCCGCCCACATGCAGCCGACACGGCATTTCTCGATTCCTATTCGTCCTGTTCCAAACCCTTCCCCATGCTGCCTGGACAGTTGTATGTTTTTGACACAGCGCAAGCTACTGAAGTACGCTTACAAAATAAAGCAAACTCTGCATGCAGCGAAAATGTACTTCTCCAGCTAGATTCCATGCTCAGAACCATCAACCCCTTCGCTGAATCATACAAACACAAGCATGAAATCGCTCAGTCCAATCCAACAGAATCTGTATGAATGGTTTTCAAGGAAAACCCTAAGCAGGATTTACGACGATACAATGCCCTGACATGTCACACCGATGTTGCAGCGATTTTCGTCGGAGAAGATGGCGAACCGCCTGGCGAAAGGGACATTTGCATCTATCCCATAGGCAACTCTTGTAAACAGATTTCCACGCTCAATATGAATTGCGATCCTGTGGTTTACCCGCTTGTATTCCCTTACGGAGACATTGGCTGGCACATAGATTTACAACATGATCCCAATAAAAGAACCGCCAAGCAAATAAGGTTTGCTCAATGCCAATTTTACGCATACAGATTAGCAATGAGGAATACATTTAGTATTTTGCACTCCAGCGGCAAACTATTCCAACAGTATTTCGTAGATGCGTATGTTAAAAAAGAAGGTGCACGTCTCAACTATCTCAGATTACATCAACAAGATCTGCGCGTGGAACAATACAAAGGACACACTGCAACCAAACGCTGAAAATAACAACGTAAGTGTACACAAAATGATCATATTACCGCCCGCATTTCCAGGAAGTTCAAGATACATGCAACAAAACTATCAGGATGCCATGGCCATAGTACGTAAATTCGGAAAGCCTGGTTTATTTATCACTTTCACATCTAATCCTGCTTGGCCGGAAATTCTACATGCACTGTTGGATACCCAAAGACCAGAGCACAGACCTGATATTGTAGTACGAGTCTTTTGGATTAAGCTTAAGGAATTACTTTAGAGACATTCTACAACAACATCTTTTTGGGGTTGTTATTGTTTTCGAGGGTTAGATCTTTCGACTCATTATCTGTCGTCTCCACCAAAACACCTATTCACAACTACGTCTTTCAAGAAGTATTTATTTCTTCTTGATTTCTAAATTCCTTTCTCACCATTTTCCGTTCCTATTCTTACACCGCCGTATGCTACGGCGGGCGTCGGCTATATTCAAATAATCTGTCTGCTTCACAAGGCTGGACAAAGCTGGCAGCACTGTGAGGGTGATGTTTTTTGATTTCTCCAGCACCTTCCATAGCATCTCGCCATCACTGTAAAGGGGTCAGCTCAGAGATATGTAGGTGGATGACCCTGTGATGTCCTGGTCAATAGACTATCTGTCGGGCAGAACACAGTTTGTGACTCTCAAGGACTGTGTGAGCAGCACTAGAGCACCACAAGGAATAGGCCTGTCTGCTTTTCTCTTCACTCTGTACACCTCAGACTATAAATATAACAGCAGGTCATGTCATTACAGAAATTCTCAGATGATTCCGCAATTACTGGGTAAAATGATAAGGGAGATGAGACAGAGGAGATGAGTCAGGGGGAGAACTTTGAGAATTGTCTGCAGCTTAACATCAGCAAAGCCAAGGAACTAGTCATCGGGTTTTGCTGCGCCAATGAGCCTCTACATGCAGTGACTATTCAGGGAGTAGATGTAGAGGTGGTGCACTGCTACACATACTTAGGGTCCTTATTAATAACAGGCTGGAGTGGTCTTGTAACACAGAGGAACTACAGTGGGGCAAAAAAGTATTTAGTCAGCCACCAATTGTGCAAGATCTCCCACTTAAAAAGATGACAGAGGCCTGTAATTTTCATCACAGGTATACCTCAACTATGAGAGACAAAATGAGAAACAAAATCCAGAAAATCACATTGTCTGATTTTTAAAGAATTTATTTGCAAATTATGGTGGAAAATAAGTATTTGGTCACCTACAAACAAGCAAGATTTCTGGCTCTCACAGACCTGTAACTTCTTCTGTAAGAGGCTCCTCTGTCCTCCACTCGTTACCTGTATTAATGGCACCTGTTTGAACTCATTATCAATATAAAGACACCTGTCCACAACCTCAAACAGTCACACTCCAAACTCCACTATGGCCAAGACCAAAGAGCTGTCAAAGGACAACAGAAACAAAATTGTAGACCTGCACCAGGCTGGGAAGACTGAATCTGCAATAGGTAAGCAGCTTGGTGTGAAGAAATCAACTGTGGGAGCAATTATTAGAAAATGAAAGACATACAAGACCACTGATAATCTCCCTCGATCTGGGGCTCCTCGCAAGATCTCACCCGTGGGGTCAAAATGATCACAAGAACGGTGAGCAAAAATCCCAGAACCACACGGGGGACCAAGTGAATGACCTGCAGAGAGCTGGGACCAAAGTAACAAAGGCTACCATCAGTAACACACTACGCCGCCAGGGACTCAAATCCTGCAGTGCCAGACGTGTCCCCCTGCTTAAGCTAGTACATGTGCAGGCCCGTCTGAAGTTTGCTAGAGAGCATTTGGATGATCCAGAAGAGGATTGGGAGAATGTCATATGGTCAGATGAAACCAAAATAGAAGTTTTTGGTAAAAACTCTACTCGTCGTGTTTGGAGGAGAAAGAATGCTGAGTTGCAGCCAAAGAACACCATACCTACTGTAAAGCATGGGGGTGGAAACATCATGCTTTGGGGCTGTTTTTCTGCAAAGGGACCAGGACGACTGATCCGTGTGAAGGAAAGAATGAATGGGGCCATGTATCGTCAGATTTTGTGTGAAAACCTCCTTCCATCAGCAAGGGCATTGAAGATGAAACGTGGCTGGGTCTTTCAGCATGACAATGATCTCAAACACACCGCCCGGGTAACGAAGGAGTGGCTTCGTAAGAAGCATTTCAAGGTCCTGGAGTGGCCTAGCCAGTCTCCAGATCTCAACCCCATAGAAAATCTTTGGAGGAAGTTGAAAGTCCGTGTTGCCCAGCGACGGGCCCCAAAACATCACTGCTCTAGTGGAGATCTGCATGGAGGAATGGGACAAAATACCAGCAACAGTGTGTGAAAACCTTGTGAAGACTTACAGAAAACGTTTGACCTCTGTCATTGCCAACAAAGGATATATAACAAAGTATTGAGATGAACTTTTGTTATTGACCAAATACTTTTTTTCCACCATAATTTGCAAATAAATTCTTCAAAAATCAGACAATGTGATTTTCTGGATTTTTTTTCTCATTTTGTCTCTCATAGTTGAGGTGTACCTATGATGGAAATTACAGGCCTCTCTCATCTTTTTAAGTGGGAGAACTTGCACAAGTGGTGGCTGACTAAATACTTTTTTGCCCCACTGTATATAAGAAAGGGCAGATTTTTTCTTGGGGGAGAGCTTTCCTGAATTATGGGTAGTGACAGCGGGCCATTGGGATTTTTAAGCTATGGTGTGCTGGGCTGGTAACATCACTTCAAGGGAAGACCACCAAATCAACAAACCAAAGGACAGGCAGCAAAACTGTGTGGCATTGTGCCATCCCATGCAGATACTGGTAGTGGCTGGTTTCCAGTTGAATGACTGCAATGTTCTTGGAGCACAGAGGCCCATCACTGCTCAACATTGTGTGTGTGTTTTATTGCCATAGTCAATCTCATCTAAGGGTATTCATGGGGTAACATAAAGTCCTGAAGGGTCCTCTTAATTTTTTAACGTTAAAGAATGTTTCCACTTTATTTTATCATAGCACATGTTTGTTTTGTCTTGCTTTTGTTCTTGAATGTTTTTTTATGCAAACTGTATGTTTTTTTTAAACTAATTATTTTTATTTCTCTTTTCAGAGCATAAGAGCTTCAGGCTTAATTCTGCTGGAGACAATCTTATTCGGAGCGTTGCTGCTTTACTTTCCTGTAAGTACTTGGCTCTAAAATGCTTTGTGAAGTGCCTATCATCGTGCTGTAGAGTGCCTAAGACAAAATCACTGGGCCAACATTGTTTCAGCAGCTGGAAATAATCCAAATGGGAATTTGGGAGAAAGCACAAACGTCCAGATGAGTGGATCATAATGGGGCTGGGACATGGACGGGAACATTAGAATTGTAATGCAGGCCATAAATCTTCTACTAAAATGAACCTGGTTGAAGCAGAGTGCAATCTTGAATGAACCATTTTATACACAAAAACAATGCAGTTGAATGTAAAGAAATGCCATCTTGATTATAGGAATTCCATGAAACTGAATTCTAAATACGAGAGTTGTGACAGCTTAGTACATTTGTCCTCAACCTTGACGTTGCATCGTTTTGAAAGTGGGGTCACCTAATGATCCAACACCAGAGACTCCAGATGAAACACATGCACCCCTAAACAAGGTATACATTTTAAAGGGCTGTTTTGTCTTGGTAGAGTAATATTTTACTCTACTTTCCCCTTTTGTATTATTAATACAGTTAGGTCCATAAATATTTGGACAGAGACAACTGTTTTCTAATTTTGGTTCTGTACATCACCACAATGAATTTTAAATGAAACAACTCCGATGCAGTTGAAGTGCAGACTTTCAGCTTTAATTCAGTGGGGTGAACAAAACGATTGCATAAAAATGTGAGGCAACTAAAGTATTTTTTTAACACAATCCCTTCATTTCAGGGGCTCAAAAGTAATTGGACAAATTAAATAACTGGAAATCAAATGTTCATTTCTAATACTTGGTTGAAAACCCTTTGCTGGCAATGACAGCCTGAAGTCTTGAACTCCTGGACATCACCAGATGTTGGGTTTCCTCCTTTTTAATGCTCTGCCAGGCCTTTACTGCAGCGGCTTTCAGTTGCTGTTTGTTTGTGGGCCTTTCTGTCTGAAGTTTAGTCTTCAACAAGTGAAATGCCTGCTCAGTTGGGTTAAGATCAGGTGACTGACTTGGCCATTCAAGAATTTTCCACTTCTTTGCTTTAATAAACTCCTGGGTTGCTTTGGCTGTATGTTTTGGGTCATTGTCCATCTGTATCATGAAACGCCGCCCAATCAATTTGATTGCATTTAGCTGGATTTGAGCAGACAGTATGTCTCTGAACACCTCAGAATTCATTCGGCTGCTTCTGTCCTGTGTCACATCATCAATAAACACTAGTGTCCCAGTGCCACTGGCAGCCATGCACACCCAAGCCATCACACTGCCTCCCTCCACCGTGTTTTACAGATGATGTGCTATGCTTTGGATAATGAGCTGTTCCACGCATTCTCCATACTTTTTTCTTGCCATCATTCTGGTAGAGGTTGATCTTGGTTTCATCTGTCCAAAGAATGTTTTTCCAGAACTGTGCTGGCTTTTTTAGATGTTCTTTAGCAAAGTCTAATCTAGCCTTTCTATTCTTGAGGCTTATAAGTGGCTTGCACCTTGCAGTGCACCCTCTGTATTTACTTTCATGCAGTCTTCTCTTTATGGTAGACTTGGATATCGATACGCCTACCCCCTGGAGAGTGTTGTACACTTGGTTGGCTGTTGTGAAGGGGTTTCTCTTCACCATGGAAATGATTCTGCGATCATCCACCACTGTTGTCTTCCGTGGACGTCCAGGTCTTTTTGCGTTGCTGAGTTCACCAGTGCTTGCTTTCTTTCTCAGGATGTACCAAACTGTAGATTTTGCCACTCGTAATATTGTAGCAATTTCTCGGATGGGTTTTTTCTGTTTTCACAGCTTAAAGATGGCTTCTTTCACCTGCATGGAGAGCTCCTTTGACTGCATGTTGTCTGTTCACAGCAAAATCTTCCACATGCAAGCACCACACCTCAAATCAACTCCAGGCCTTTTATCTGCTTAATTGATAATGACATAACGACGGACTTGAACACACCTACCCATGAAATTGCCTTTGAGTCAATTGTCCAATTACTTTTGAGCCCCTGAAATGTGGGGATTGTGTTAAAAAATACTTTAGTTGCCTCGACGTGTCGTCGGACTTGCGGCCACATGTCTTGGACACTCGGGTGAAGAGAGGGGCGGAGCTGTCAACTGATCACCACCTGGTGGTGAGTTGGCTTCGATGGTGGGGGAGGATGCCGGTCAGGTCTGGTAGGCCCAAACGTGTTGTGAGGGTCTGCTGGGAACGTCTGGCAGAGCCCACTGTCAGAAGTAGCTTCAACTCCCACCTCCGGCTGAACTTTGACCATGTCCCGAGGGAGGTGGGCGACATTGAGTCCGAATGGGCCATGTTCCATGCCTCTATTCTTGAGGCAGCTGACCGGAGCTGTGGCTGTAAGGTGGTCGGTGCCTGTCATGGCGGCAATCCCCGAATCCGTTGGTGGACACCGGCGGTGAGGGATGCCGTCAAGCTGAAGAAGGAGTCCTACCGGTCCCTTTTGTCCTGTGGGACTCTGGAGGCAGCTAATAGGTACCGGCAGGCCAAGCGGAATGCAGCTTCGGTGGTTGCTGAGGCAAAAACTCGGGCATGGGAGGAGTTTGGGGAGACCATGGAGAACGACTTTCGGACGGCTTCGAGGAGATTCTGGTCCACCGTCCGGCTTCTCAGGAGGGGGAAGCAGTGCAGTGTCAACACTGTATATGGTGGGGATGGTGCGCTGCTGACCTCGACTCGGGACGTTGTGGGTCGGTGGGGGGAGTACTTCGAAGACCTCCTCAATCCCAATAACATGCCTTCCAATGAGGAAGTAGAGCCTGGGGACTCGGAGGTGGGCTCCCCCATCTCTGGGACTGAGGTCACCGAGGTGGTCAAAAAAGTCCTTGATGGCAGGGCCCCGGGGGTGGATGAGATACGCCCGGAGTTCCTAAAGGCTCTGGATGTTGTAGGGCTGTCATGGTTGACACGTCTCTACAACATCGCATGGACATCAGGGACAGTGCCTCTGAATTGGCAGACCGGGGTGGTGGTCCCCCTCTTTAAGAAGGGGGACCGGAGGGTGTGTTCCAACTACAGAGGGATCACACTCCTCAGCCTCCCTGGAAAAGTCTATTCGGGGGTTCTGGAGAGGAGGGTCCGTCGGATAGTCAAGCCTCGGATTCAGGAGGAACAGTGGGGTTTTCGTCCTGTTTGCGGAACAGTGGACCAGCTCTACACCCTTAGCAGGGTCCTGGAGTGTGCATGGGAGTTCGCCCAACCAGTCTACATGTGTTTTGTGGACTTGGAAAAGGCGTTCGACCGTGTCCCTCGGGGAATCCTGTGGGGGGTGCTCCGGGAGTATGGAGTACCGGACCCCCTGATAAGGGCGGTTCGGTCCCTGTACAACCGGTGTCAGAGCTTGGTCCGCATTGCCGGCAGTAAGTCGAACCCGTTCCCAGTGAGAATTGGACTCCGCCAGGGCTGCCCATTGTCACCGATTCTGTTCATAACTTTTATGGACAGAATTTCTAGGCGCAGCCAGGGTGTTGAGGGGGTCCGGTTTGGTGGACTCAGGATTGGGTCACTGCTTTTTGCAGATGATGTTGTCCTGTTTGCTTCATCAGGCCGTGATCTTCAGCTCTCTCTGGATTGGTTCGCAGCTGAGTGTGAAGCGGCTGGGATGGGAATCAGCACCTCCAAATCCGAGATCATGGTCCTCAGCCGGAAAAGGGTGGAGTGCCCACTCAGGGTTGGGAGCGAGATCCTGCCCCAAGTGGAGGAGTTCAAGTATCTCGGGGTCTTGTTCACGAGGTGAGGGAAGAATGGAGCGTGAGATCGACAGGCGGATCGGTGAGGCATCCACAGTGATGCGGGCTCTGCATCGGTCTGTCGTGGTGAAAAAGGAGCTGAGCCGCAATTTACCAGTCGATCTATGTTCCTACCCTCACCTATGGTCATGAGCTATGGGTAGTAACCGAAAGAACGAGATCGCGAATACAAGCGGCCGAAAAGAGTTTCCTCCGCAGGGTGTCTGGGCTCTCCCTTAAAGATAGGGTGAGAAGCTCAGTCATCCGGGAGGGGCTCAGAGTAGAGCCGCTGCTCCTCCGCATCGAGAGGAGTCAGATGAGGTGGCTCGGGCATCTGATCAGGATGCCTCCTGGACGCCTCCCTGGTGAGGTGTTCCGGGCACGTCTAACCGGGAGGAGGTCCCGGGGAAGACCCAGGACACGCTGGAGGGACTATGTCTCTCGACTGGCCTGGGAACGCCTTGGGATTCTCCCGGAAGAGCTAGAAGAAGTGGCCGGGGAGAGGGAAGTCTGGGCATCTCTGCTCAAGCTGCTGCCCCCGCGACCCGACCTCGGATAAGCGGGAGACAATGGATGGATGGATGGATAAAACGCCGCAATTACAAAAGACCTTATTCCAACTTGGGAGCTATTGCCCCCTACAATAACAAGTGCACAAGAAAGTGAACAAATCCCCAGGCAGGGCGCCAGCCCACCGCAGGACACACACACACCCACACTGGGGACAATTTAGGATCACCAATGTACCCAACCTGCATGTCTTTGGACTGTGGGAGGAAACCAGAGCACCCGGAGGTAACCCGGGGATAACATGCAAACTCCACGCAGGGAGGACCCAGGAAGTGAACCCAGGTCTCCTTACTGCGAGGCAGCAGTGCTACTAGTGCGCCACCGTGCTGTCCTAGCCTTTGTCAGAATGTTTATAAGGTATTGTACATTATAACTTCTCCCCACCTTCCCTTCTACATCTATAACCTCAGGCAATTAGGTGTAGTAAAAGACAAGCAGGAGTTAAGTTACAATTTAAACAATGTATTATTGATAATATTCATAAATAATAACAATATGTAAAGTACATTTGAATATTGGCAACCATACAACCTGATAAATGCTGATGTGTAGTTTCAGGCAGCACACAGACTTGTTAATTATTTAAAATGTCTCTAGTTAAGGCATCATTTGTGGTCAGCTTTCTTCAGAACAGGCCGCATGCCTGTCTCAATATGGCTGCCAAGCTGTGCTCTTCATTGTGTTGTCCTTTTCAGTTCATGATGTGTGAGATGGTCTTTCATCAGTTTGGTAAGAGAGAGAGGGAGGTAAAGCAAGCAAATTTATATTTTTTCTGTCTAACCCCTACAGCCAATAGGACGTTGTGGTACTTAAAAACTTTTGATACAAGCCAGTTCCAAACTGCCATACTTCAGATCAATGAGGGGATAGAACACCTTTACACCTGCCCTCCAAACCGTATGTTAAGGTAAATGCATGCCAGTTAGGCATCCTGGCTTGCCCGTGGGGGCTGAGAGAGAGACTTTAGCAGAGAAACATTGGCCAAACTTGTTTGAGGCACTTCCCTCCAACCCTGTCGTAAAATTACCCAAAAATGGGGGAAGGGGTTCTTAAACCATCAAACCATTGCTGTTATTATCAATAATGTAACACTAATAATACATTGCTTTGTCTAAGTTATAAATAAAGACATGCAAAATATTTATCTACTTGTATGCAAAATTTCACATCACATCAAGAGCAAAGGTTTCTGGGCATCCCCCAGGTTGTATGCCTTCAAGTAATCAGTAAGCATTGACATCTGTATTGTATTGTCCCCATTTTGAGCCTGAAGGTTAGCAAATCCATGACTTTGCGTCATCTACCCCTCTGGTACAAAGTAGAATTTCTAACATCTGCTTACTTGTGTTCTAGTTCTCCATTTTACTGTAGAAGTCCCTACCTGAAATTCATTTGCGTTACTTACCAGGCATGGAGGAAATGCTGACTCCTGGTGGTGTCTACGTGTTTCTACGTTTCTGCCCTTCATCTACTGTTGTGATGTGAGATTTTACATATAACTTGATGAATATTTTGTATGTCTTTATTTGATTTTTAGGCAAAGCAATGTAATTTAGTGTTACTTTGGTGAGAGGCATTCGTGTTTGCCCCCCCCCCCCCCCCTTTTACAACTGAGCCTCTTTGAATTTTACGACAGGATTTGGGGGAAGATGTGCCTTAAACTGGTTTGGTTAGTGTTTCTTTGCTTAATTCATTTCTACCTCCGCAAGAAAGATTAAAGACAAAGACAAAACAATTGGCGTAGTCGGGCAGGATTTTGGGGTAACTATGTTTTGCACCATGATTGCAAATACTGTTGATGTATATGTGTGTTTATGTATGTGAATTTTAGGGCATCCAGTGTACAAATGCGGTGGAAGTGAACATTGTTTGGTTGTGGAATGGAATAAAACCAACAAAGTGTAGAGACTTCATGTGTGTCACGAGGACACCCGCATGTTTGTTAGTGCTGGTGGTAGTGAGTCCCTAATTAAAGTGCTAGAGAGTGGTGGAACATCGCATGCGTCATTCATACGGCATTTAAGTGGTTAAAGTGCTAGGGAGTGATGGGACATGCATGCATCATTCATACGGCTCTTATTCTTTTAGGATCTTTGTGTATGTATGTGTATGTTTGCTTACAGGGGCAAAAGTAGGCCAACCCATAACGAAGGTGGCAAATTGTATTAGATTATAATTGTAGACTCAGAAATGCCTAAATTTATGTTAAAGTCAGCCATCTTCCAGTGGAGTGGCAGAAGCAAGCAGGCTAAAGCTAAGAAATGCAAACCTGTAGTGCAGGTAGAGAAAGCAGAACCTGAGCTGAGCATGCCACAAAATGGAAGGGGTCTGGAAGGATTAAAAGCAGGAAAACAGAAATCTGGTTTAAAGAAGACAGCTGCTGTTATAAGAGGTTTACTATCTTGCTTTATTGGTAACAAGGAAGATCAGTGTGAGAACGAAAATAGCAAAGTGAATGAAAGTATTCAAATATACTTTGCATTTTGTTATTATTTATGAATATTATCAATAATACATTATCTTTTTTTATATTTTTATTTTATTAATTTTCATTGTAATCATTCCATACAAACAGATCAATTTATAACCCAACAAAACTGAAGACAAATCAAACCCCACCCCTGAGAAGGAGAGCTCAGCCGAAGGAGAATTGCTTAGGGCTTTTTAATAAGACAACAATAAACAAAAGAAAGGGAGAAATAAATATCAATGTAAAAAAGAGATGGAAAAGGGGATTAAATGCGGTAATAGTTATTTCTCTTATTCTAAAATAATATTGATTAAATCCTGCCAGGTTTTGAAAAAACTTTGTACAGATCCTCTAACTGAGACGGACTTGAATTGGAGAAGGACAAGCAAACGGTGATTGCATTCACTACACTTTTGGCACGCAGACTTATTCTGTTAAATTGGAAGAATCCTAATTCTCCTCTGATAAGTCAGTGGGAAACCGATGTTTTATATTATTTGAAATAATACGTTATCTTATGTGTAACTTAACTTCTGCTTGTCTTTTTACTACATCTAATTGCCTGAGGTTATAGATATAGAAGGGAAGGTGCTGCCTCACAGTTGGGAGACCTGGGGACCTGGGATCGCCTCCCGGGTCCTCCCTGTGTGGAGTTTGCATGTTCTCCCCGTGTCTGTGTAGGTTTCCTCCAGGTACTCCGGTTTCCTCCCACAGTCCAAAGACATGCAGGTTAGGTGCATTGGTGATTCTAAATTGTCCCTAGTGTGTGCTTGGTGTGTGTGTGTGTGTGTGCATGTGCCCTGCAGTGGGCTGGCACCCTGCCTGGGGGTTTGTTTCCTGCCTTGCGCCCTGGGATTGGCTCCAGCAGACCCCCATGACCCTGTGGTTGGGATATAGCAGGTTGGATAATGGATGGATGGATGGATTTAGTTTTTAACATTTGCTGTATCATACTTTTGTTTCCCTTTCACTAGTAAAATGTAGCTAATTAAGGTCCATAATTACTAATTCCCCTTCAGGTAATACTGTTAACTACTCTGCAATCACCTGAATGGCTTCCAGTGTATAAAAGACCAGACTCTGTTGCAGTTATTGCAGTCAGAGCCTGGTGTTTCGTCCATTATTGCTCTTAACTAATTTTATTTGTTTTTCTTTGCTTGTTACTACTTCTTTAACATTTTATAAAGCCCTTTGAGCTATACCCTGTGTATGAAAATATGTTACAGAAATAAACGTTTTGTTGCTATTATCAGTGCTTTGCTATTGAACCGACTCCTGCGATGGCTTCTGAATCTTTATAATCTAAAGCCAATTTTTACTAGTGGTCACTGTCACAGCCACATTTTTTGGTTACGGTATTGTTTAAGGTTGTAAACTTGTAACTGATTACTTTTTAGGTGTATCCTAACTGTGACAGCCATGTCGGTCTGTCTGTCTGTGTGTCTGTCATATAAAACAACTTGTTTTGTGTGCAGAGGGCACATTACTGATGCAAGGGAAAAACCTCTGCAAGGAATCAGATTCTATATTGGCTTTCAACGGCACGAGCGGACAAATGGTAAACGTGAATAATATGTTGCTGTCTCTGCTCCCTGTTGTTCAGCATTACGACGATAGTTAATGTAGGCTTGAAAGAATTGGCAGGTATATTCATGAAAATATAAACTGCGAAATATGCTTTTAAAGTAAATGGTGTGTCACACTCCGTTAAAAGGGAGTGGATAATGAAGAGATGCAGATTTCAGTACTCAAAACACCCAAATCAACAAATCTGCCGAACAACACCAGTAGGTGCTCAGACGACACAGCACCGCACCCACCTTCTGACTGCACGTCTAAATGAATAACTAAAGAAATTGAACATTACTATCTAATTGGAAATGCAAATGTTCCATGACAGAATAGCAGCAGCAAGGTTTTAACACGTAACACTATTGTTATGCTATATAGTGATGCAATAGTTAAAATGTCAATAAGATACCACAGGAAACAGAAACACTTCTCAGATGTATATAGCTATGGTGGTCTACGTTTGTGTGTGTCTGTCCATGTTAAGCATGCCTTGAGCATGGTAAATGTGCTACACAGTGGAACCTCGGCCCATGAACGTCTCTGAACACGTACAAATCGGGTTACAACCAAAAAGTTCGCCAAACTTTTGCATCTGTTCACGACCACACACTCGGTATACGAACAAGCCAGTTTCCCTTTCGGTTTGTGCACGCCGATGATTTCCGCACGTGCTCAGTCTCTCCCTGTGCAGAGAGAGAGAGAGAGAGAGAGCGTGAGAGAGCACGTGCAAGACAGAGACCACGCGAGAGAGCCAGACACACACGCGAGAGACACAGACACACACATGCGAGAGAGAGACACACACGCGCGTGTGAGAGGGAGACACACATGCACACGCGAGAGACACACACACGCAAGAGACAAACACACGCGAGAGACAAACACACGCGAGAGACACACACACGCGAGAAACACACACATAAGGTTAAAAGAACACACCGGCCTTGTTTTTAAAGAGACTGATTCGAGCATTGTTTTAACCTCGTTGTATTTAATGAAGTCTTTTTTCTATTGGATTTTAACCTCCGCTTCATTTCTGTTTACAACGATCAGTTTGTAGCGTCCATTGTTGCAATGTTACTTTTCTTGGTTGTCTATTAAATTACAGATTTTTCAAATGTTCATTTTTTTCCCTGTGCTTAAAACTCATCAAAAAAAGTGTTTTTGGCAATCGGTTCGTAGCGTTATAGCGCAAACTCTTGCAATGTTAGTTTTCTCTGTTGTTTAAGGTTTTCTCAGTGTTATTCAATGTTTTTACTTTTAGTTTACTATTACGCTGTGCATTCTATGGTATATTTAACTATATTTGTTCTTAAAAATCTTTAAAAAATATATATTTACATACAGTTTGTATGGTCTGGAACGGATTAATTGTATTTACATGCAATCCAATGGGGGAAATTACTTCGGGTCATGACCAAATCAGGTTACAACCAGAGTTTTGGAACGAATTACGGTTGTGACCCAAGGTTCCACTGTATGAATAAAATGTATTATCATTATAATTATTATTAATTTTGTCCATCTGTTACCTCTGTTATTATAGCGTACAAATGAATCATTAAGCTTCATTTGCTACTGAGCCCCTGAATGCATAAAAGCAGTTTTAGCTTTTTATTTTCTTTCAACATAAAGTCTTTTGTTCAGCACTTTTTGCTCTCTCCCTGAACCCTGACAGTTTAGTTTAGCGCACAGAATGGAGGAACTAGTGACGGGTGTTTTAGGAAGAAGCCCTGTGGGTGTGCCCTTGCCAGGCCTGATTTCTCCGCTAATCACTACAAATTTTTTAAGAGGTTGTACCCACACATGTATCCTCGTTTGAGAATCATATCGGGTCCCTTGAGACTATAGACAGTGCAATGCAAACGTTAATGCTAAATTCTACATTTATTATTTAGATTTCATCCTGTCTTAGATGGGTAGGTCAGGTCAGGTTGGGGAGAATGCACTGGTACAGCGTGTTGCCACACCCACCACACGAGGAAACACCTCGGGATCCTGGTTGGCAACCCCCCAGGCATACATGTGGTCCAGTCCCACCCTCCGGAAATGAGCCGGGTGTTACATGGGCATCCCCTTGGCCTGGTCCAGCCACTTGGGTCCACAGGAAGGAGAATCCCATCGTAGTGCCGTAACTAACGTTCCCTCACAATGCAGGTAATGTGCCTTATTCAGGACTCCGTGAACAACCGCTCATTAATCAAAAAGCCAAACCAGCAGTAAAGATTCTCCGAAGAATCACAGAAACACAATCCCGAAAGAATCCAGTCTCTGTCTCTGGCCACTGGATAGCGTCCATGTCTCACAACCATATAGCAAAACAGGAAGCATCAAGACTCTAAAGACTTGGACTTTTGTCCTTTTGCAAAGATATCAAGAGTGCCACACACTACTTTGCAGTGACCTCATTGCCCCCAGCCCCCATGCTCTTCCAATCTGTTTACTGACTTTATAGGAAGAGTCACCTGAGACATGAATGTCACTGCTGAGGTAAGAAAACCTCTCAACAAAGTCGACACTCTCTCTGCAGACAGACACACTGCTGATGGCCGTGCCCAAGAGGTCATTAAAGGCCTGGCTCTTGGTTTTTATCCAAGACACTCACAAGCCCAGACACTCGGACTCCTCGCTCAGTCTTTTGAGAGCCCTGATCAGAGCCTCCATTGACTCCTTGAAGATCACAGCATCATCAGCAAAGTCAAGAACCGTGAATCTTTCTTCATCAACAGATGCCCCACAGCCACTGGACCCCATGATCCTGCCCAATACCCAGTCCATGAAAGCACTGAACAGAGTGGGAGCAGAACACACCCCTGACAAACCCCAGGATCATCTGGGAAGAACACAGAGGTTCTGCATCCACTCTGCACAGCACTCACAGTACCAGTGTACAGGCCGGCCATGACATCCAGTAACTTTGGGGGGATCCTGTGAAGTCTCAGGATTCCCACAGGACAACTCAATGAACTGAGTTGAACAATTTATGAAAATCAACAAAGGCTGCATTGGAACTGATATATGTGTTTGCACTTGATGAGAACCCTCAGTGCTAGGTCGATGCGGTCAATGGTAGACTTCTTAGGCGTAAAACCAGACTGCTCTGGTCGCTAGTATGTGAGCAAGTGATCACGGATCCTATTAAGAGAAGACCTTACCCGGCACAGAGCCCAGTGTTATTCCCCCGTAGATGCCTCAATCCAGGTGATCACCTTAGGGATGACGTCCCATTTTCCAGTCATTTGGGATGACACCCATCTCCCAAATAGAAGCAAACATTGCTTGTAATGCCAGGAGGACAGTCTTACCACCATCCTGGAGAAGTTCACCCTGGATACTACACCCAAGTCTGCAAGTACCTCAAACAAAATGCGTGCAAACTCATTAGAAACAGCCTGATCTTGGAGTCTGGCCAGGTCCAGCTTCATTCTCCTAGTAGGTCGTAATCTACTTGGACCTAAGCTGGATCTTCAGAGTAGCAACAATTCTGTGGTCAGAATTTACAAACTGGGCACTTCTGTAGACCTGTAATACTCTAGGAACCTCCAGTGTCTGCCCATGAAGATGTTATTGATCTCCTTCACAGCACCACCAGTATTAGAGTACCAAATCCAAATCCAACGATGCAGCTAAGGGCACTGGAACAAGGATCCAGCGATCCTCAGCCTCTGACCTTTTGCAAAGTCCACTTTCATGGTTGCAAGATCCATGGGGACCGATACAATCCTCATAGCCAGCCCTTTCAGTACCAGTGGTCGCATTAGTCACCAATGACCATAGGAGTGTCACCTCATTCACTGCGGTCGGAGCATACACTGAGACAACAGACAAGGCACCCAGAGAATGCTTTAATTTGAGGCTCTTTGAGAGGAGTGACATCAGACACCATCTGAAGGAGCCGATCCGCCACACCAACAGCTACTCCCTAAGTATGACAGCCATCAGAGCAACCAGACCAATAATAGGTGTACCCACCTACAGAGATCTGGCCAATCTCCGGTGTGCATACCTCAGAGAGTACTGACACTGAAATGTGACAGCAGCGGAAAATGAACATCATGTCGGAGAGACAAGATAGATGGGCCGCCTTAAATTGGGACCTGAGTGTTGCTGTGCAGCGGGCGACACCTTAGCATCGCACCAGTTCCAGTTCCGATCTCCAACAGGCCTGACCCCATTGGCACTCTAGTGGTTTCGACTCTTCTGAGGGTGAGGCTCCCTATCCCCTTCATAGCATAAGCAGCCTTCCTATGGGTGGCTGCAGCAGAGCTAAATCCGTGGAGAGCAGAAAAGGAGTTCTGTATGCCGTTTCGGAGCTGTGTCAAGTTTTATGGTGGCTGGAGTTCTAATCCTGCCACCAACCCCTATGTTTTTTTCCTCTAAGTTGGTAGACCACTTCCAGGGACAGATGCAGAGCTAGTAAAGCAATACAATGTCTGCCAGTCACTGGTCATCCATACTCGGGCTTCATTTCGTCCAATGTCCACAAGATGGTATGAATGGAGTACCTCCATTCGTTGTGTTGTCCAGAGTCCAAAAAAGGGCTGGTGATGAAAGACAATAAGAAGCACAAAGTAACAAGGATGTAAGGACTAGAATGTCCAATGAACAAAGGCATCAAGATATGCAACCAAAGAGAGATGTAAGACATAAACAGTGAACAGCACTACACGATCGAAACAGGGGGACTTGCCATTTTAAGCCAATTTTGAGTAATTTTAAGTGTTTTGCTGTGCTAGTGACCATAAAAAAGTCATTTATTTCTGAAAGTTTTTAATAGTCCTTCTAGGGATTCTTTTTATGAGGATTATTATTGTTATTTTCCATTTCAGCCTAATCCTTATACTGCATACTTTTACGATTCTTTATGTGGTGTTCCATTTTGTGCTCACGACGTGCCGATTATTAGATGCCAGTTTTATAGCTGCGGTATGCTTTCAAGGCCTTTCCTGCCTCACTTTACCTTGGATTCAAACCTTTCAAACCTCTGAGAGTAACACCTTCTTGCTTTTTTTCACCTTCATGCCATTAAAATCGCAGCTTGAGCTTCCTTTCTTCACCCAGCATTTTAGTCTTGGCAGTGGGGTTCACTATGCATTTAAATGGATTGTAGAGAGGATATGGTAATATGTCATAGATTGAAGTCATGGCCACCTATGAATTTCACAGTTGTACTCTATTGAAAAGCAAATTGAACAAAAATCTGTGGGGTCCACCTCTAAACTAATTCAAGAAGGAGGAGTGGTCAAGACATCTTCAGTTTGACCTATTAAGAGAAACACGAGTGAAGCCAATCAAATTTTATTTTCCACTATACAATACAATACAATGCAATTTATTTTTGTATAGCCCAAAATCACACAAGAAGTGCCGCAATGGGCTTTAACTCTTTGAGGGCTGAATATTTTTTCCAAAAAACTCAGTTTTCTGAAAAGCACACAAAGCTATGGTTTCACACATAAGTCAACATAAAACATCTGTTGCTATGTGCTGTGGCTAGCTGTTGGTGCATGTTCGGCGTCTCTGGCAGTAGTGGCTGCATGGGGGCACCTCGATGGTCAGCAGGAGTGCACGTTGGGCCAGCTGCCTGGCTGTCTTTGCACAGCAGGTGGGTAGGTGGTCTGGTTTGTACCACTTGTCATCATAAGTGGTGATCCTCATAGGCAAACGCTGCTGTAGGCGCATCAGCTACACGAAAGTGTTCAGTGCCCTGATCAGCTGGGGATGGATCAGAAGATGCTGGTACCTCACTTTCATTTCTGATATACATCTCCAAATCAGTTGTATCAAACTCGGAGTCCAACAAGTCAGAATCGTATTCAATGAAATTACGTAAAATGTTCATGGAGTATTTTGCTTGGCACATTTTCTTTGGTCTCTCACCAGATGTCGGTGCCATTTATATTGATTACCATCCTCATCTCCTGAATTTTGACAAAAGTTGACATCAGCCCTGAAAGAGTTAACAGACCCTGACTCTTGACAGCCCCCCAGCCTTGACTCTCTAAGAAGACCAGGAAAAACTCCCAAAAAACCCTAGTAGGGAAAAAATGGAAGAAACCTTGGGAAAGGCAGTTCAGAGAGAGACCCCTTTCCAGGTAGGTTGGGCGTGCAGTGGGTGTCAAAAAGAAAAGGGGGTCAATATTAGCTATTAGTTCCTGCGCCGCCAAGAGTGGCAGCCTTTTCAGCAGCTCCGTGTATGACTGTATGTGTATGTGTACTTTTCTACTTTTATTTTTCTATTTTTATTTATTGATTACTCCTATCACTTTATTTTATATGGATTTGTTCCCTGGACACACTTACTTTTACAACGTGGGCATGGATTTTTACACGCCAAGACTCGTCTATTCTCAACTTCGAGCTTTTTATTTTTCTTGTGAATTTCCCCTTGGGATTAATAAAGTATCTATCTATCTATCTATCTATCTATCTATCTATCTATCTATCTATCTATCTATCTATCTATCTATCTATCTATCTATCTATCTATCTATCTATCTATCTATCTATCTATCTATCTATCTATCTATCTACAATACAATACGCAGAACAGAACAAATACAGTATAAAAATAAAAATTTTACAAGTACGGAGCAGAATTTAACAGTAGATGATATCACATAATATGAACTGGAATTTGTTTAGAGTCCTGGAGACCTCATCCATCAAGCTGCCTCCCCCATTTGGCCATCTCACAGCAGAAACAGTGCTGGGCCAACCAATCCGATGAAAGGATTCCTCTATCTCACGATTCCTGCGATCCTCCGTCAGGGATGATTTTACCTTAGGCAGGCAAAATGACTTGGCAGTGGCACCAAGTGCCACATTTGAGTGCTGAGAAGAGAAACAGAATAGGTGAGGGTTAGTAAACAAATTCTAGCTATCATATTACTTATGTTTTAGCGCTAATAACTAACAACAGAGATGCAGTCTGTACAGTTAATCAGCAGCTCTAGTCAGGGTGTGCTAAACTGAAGTAGTGGGTCTTCAGCCGGGATTTGAAAGCTGAGACCGAAGGGGCATCTCTTATAGTAACAGGCAGACCACTCCACAGTTTAGGGGCCCTGTAACTAAAAGTTTGACCTCCCACTGTCATGACACCCATGAACCCTAATCAACTTTTTTTCACAATATTCACAAAACATTTTTTGTCTTCCTTGGGCAACCAGTCTTCTGTAGCTGATTTGTATAGTTAAAAATAAATGACACATGTTATAACTAATGGCATCGAGCAATACTCTTTTGTTGCCGGCCTCAGGCCTAGAGGGAACTCGATTTGTACAAGCCACTGTTGCTATATTGTGTAGCCACCGTGGTAATGTGCCAAAAGCATCAAAGAAGTAGACAGCAGTCAGGAATCTCTCAATATACTTTCTGTCCTTTATTCTCATTTACTCAGAGATACATATATAACTGCTTCAGTCTCTGCTTAGGTCAACATGACGATCAGTTAAACAACGGTACATGCCAATTAACTCTGTGGAACAATAGTGTAAACACATTTACTTTGGTTCAACAATAGTATTGATATCAGCTATCAAGAAGTACCTGATTAGAAACCTATGTCCCCAGAACTTCAAAAGAAAATAAATAAACTGCTCAAAAAAATTAATCAAACACTTTGAAAATACATCAGATCTCAAAGGGAAAAAAATCATGCTTGATATCTACTATATATACTCACGTTTGTCGGGCCTTGAAACCCGAAAAATCAATCATAAAATCAGACCCCGACTTATTCGCCCGTTCAAAAATGCGACTTAATTTTTTTTTTCCTCCAATCTCGCACCAGTTTCTCAGACGCATTAAATTTTGTTTCGGCAGCGCAGTTACCAATTTCTTTCGCTACTTCAACAACTTTTAATTTAAAACCAGCTTCATATTTTCTTCTGATCGTAGATAAGGGATGTTCTTACAATAAAGATGTATGAGGGTGTGAGATACCAAAAACACAAATCAGTGCAAACGTCGCTTCAGAATAGTTTGTGTATTACCATGTGGTCACGTAGGCACAGTAGAGAGAGACAGAGAGAGGTTAGGAGCGCATGCTGATACAGCGCATTGTAGCACTCACATAGAGAAAAAGGCTGTGTGCTCTGTGGTGACTCTCTCAGGTGGGCGTTAGCATATCATAATCTCTTGGACCAATAGTGTGAGTTTTCCACATTCGACTTATACAACCGACATTATAAAATACCAGAACTTATACGGTAAAATCAAGTCCCGACCTATCCGCGAATGTATACGGTATACTGATATGGACTGGGTAATGTGTTAGGAACGAAAGGATGGCACATCGTTTGATGGAAATGAAAATGATTAACCTTACAGAGGGCTGAATTCAAAGACACCCCGAAAATCAAAAGGAAAAAATGATGCGGCAGGTAGGCGAGTCCATTTTGCCGAAATTTCATTGCAGCAACACCAAATCGTCCTCAGTAGTTTGTATGGCCCCCACATGCTTGTATGCATGCCTGACAACGTAGGTGGTGCATGCTCCTAATGAGATGATGGTGTCCTAGGGGATCTCCTCCCAGATCT
The DNA here is from genome assembly GCF_900747795.2 of Erpetoichthys calabaricus. Taxonomy (NCBI): domain Eukaryota; kingdom Metazoa; phylum Chordata; class Cladistia; order Polypteriformes; family Polypteridae; genus Erpetoichthys; species Erpetoichthys calabaricus. The sequence goes on along the minus strand of NC_041399.2, from coordinate 206,919,310 downwards.
GGACCAGGGCATCACTGAGCTCCTGGACAGTCTGAGGTGCAACCTGGCAGTGCCAGATGAACCGAAACATAATGCTCTACCCAGAGGTGTTCTATTGGATATCGGTCAGGCAAATGAGCATGGGGGTCAGTCAATGGTATCAATTTCTCCATCCTCCAGGAACTGCCTGCATACTCTTGCCAACATGAGGCTGAGCATTGTCATGCACCAGGAAGAATTCAGGACCCACTGCACCAGCATAGTGTCTGACAATGGGTCCAAGGATTTCATCCCAATATCTAATGGCAGTCAAGGTGTCATTGTCTAGCCTGTAGAGGTCTGTGCATCTCTCCATGGATATGCCTCCCCAGACCATCACTGACCCACCACCAAACCAGTCATGCTGAACGATTTTACGGGCAGCATAATGTTCTCCACGGCTTCTCCAGATACTTTCACATCTGTCACATGTGCTCAGGGTGAACCTGCTCTCATCTGTGAAAAGCATAGGGCAACAAAGGTGGAGCTGCCAATTCTGGTATTCTATGGCAAATGGCAATCAAGCTCCACGGTGCCAGGCAGTGAGTACAGGGCCCACTAGAGGACTTTGGGCCCTCAGGCCACCCTCATGAAGTCTGTTTCTGATTGTTTGGTCAGAGACATTCACACCAGTGGTCTTCTTGCTGGAGGTCATTTTGTAGGCTCTGGCAGTGCTCATCCTGTTCGTCCTTGCCCAAAGGAGCAGATACCAGTCGGTCCTGCTGATGGGTTAAGGACCTTCTACGAGGGACCCTGTCCAGCTCTCCTAGACTAACTGCCTGCCTGTATCCTGGAATCTCCTCCATGCCCTTGAAACTGTGCTGGGAGACACAGCAAACCTTCTCGCAATGGGAGGCACATATTGATGTGCCATCCTGGAGAAGTTGCACTACCTGTGCCACCTCTGTAGGGTCCAGGTTTGGCCTCATGCTACCAGAAGTGACACTGAGTGTAGCCAAATGCAAAACTAGTGAAGAAACAGATGAGGAGGGAAAAATGTCAGTGGCCTCCACCTGTTAAACCATTCATTCCTGTTTTGGGGGTCATCTCGTTTTTGCCCCTCTAGTGCACCAAAGCAGCTGAAACTGATTAACAAGCCCCTCTGCTACTTAACTGACCAGATAAATAGCCTACAAGTGTCACTGACTTGATGCTATACTCAGATTAAAAAGGGTTCCTTTAATTTTTTTGAGCAGTATATAAACATTTTCTAAGGAAGCAGGTAATTCCATTAGCACAGTACTGTACAGTATATTGATGAGATATCAATCAAAGAAATCTGGTCTTCAAAACAGGTTACTCTTTCGTACAACAAGTAAACATCTACGTCCTGTAGAAAGCTACCAACAATAACCTGTAACAGGATTACTCAGGAAGCTTGCCTTTTCACTTATCCAAATCTCACAGATTTGTCATTGTCTGTAAAACACCAATTTCTATCTCGTTACACTTTCGACAGCTAACAGATATATAGTCGTGGCCAAAAGTTTTGAGAATGACACCAGTGTTGGTTTTCACAAAGTTTGCTGCTTCAGTGTTTTTAGATCTTTTAGTCAGATGTTGCTGTCAATCAACTTCTAGGCCCTAATGGTGACTAATGGTGGCCCATTTTTGCATAATCAATGCTTGGAGTTTATCAGAATTTGGGGGGTTTTGTTTGTCCACTCGCCGTCTCTTGAGGATTAACCACAAGTTCTCAATGGGATTATGGTCTGGGGAGTGTTTTGACCATGGACCCAAAATTTTCATGTTTTGTTCCCTGAGCCACTTAATTATCACTTTTTCCTTATGGCCCAGTGCTCCATCATGCTGGATTGTTCATTGTTGGTCACCAAACTGTTCATGGATGGTTGGGAGAAGTTGCTCTTGGAGGATGTTTTGGTCCCATTCTTTATTCATGGCTGTGTTCTTAGGCCAAATTGTGAGTTAGCTTTACTTTTGGCATGACACAGGACTGATGGTAGCACTCTTCATCTTTTCTTCTCTGGACGCCCCAAACAATCGGAAAGAGGATTCATCAGAGAAAATGACTTGACCCCAGCAGTCCTCTGCAGTCCAATCCCTGTACCTTTTGCAGAATATCAGTCTGTCCCTGATGTTTTTATTGGCTTCTTTGCAGCCCTTCTTGACACCCACCAGGCCATCCTCCAAAAGTCTTCACCTCACTCACACCTGCCTGCTGCCATTCCTGAGCCAGCTCTGCACTGGTGGTACCCGCAGCTGAATCCACTTTAGGTGACACTCCTGGTGCTTGCTGGACCTCTCTGTTGTAACTCAGTCAGTGTGACAGAGTGATCTCCAGCCTTGTCCTCGTCGACACTCTCACCCGTGTTAACGAGAGAATCACTGAAATGATGTCAGCAGGTCCTTTGGTGGCAGGGTTAACATGCAGTGGAAATGGGTGTTTTGGGATTAAGTTTATTTGCAAGATAGATAGATAGATAGATAGATAGATAGATAGATAGATAGATAGATAGATAGATAGATAGATAGATAGATAGATAGATAGATAGATAGATAGATAGATAGATAGATAGATAGATAGATATGAAAGGCACTATATGAGATAGATAGACAGATAGATATGAAAGGCAATATATAAGATAGATAGATAGATAGATTTAAAAGGCACTATATGAGATAGATAGATAGATAGATAGATAGATAGATAGATAGATAGATATTAAAGACACTATATAATAGATAGATAGATAGATAGATAGATAGATAGATAGATAGATAGATAGATAGATAGATAGATATGAAAGGCACTATATGAGATAGATAGATAGATAGATAGATAGATAGATAGATAGATAGATAGATAGATAGATAGATAGATAGATAGATAGATAGATAGATAGATAGATAGATAGATAGATATGAAAGGCAATATATAAGATAGATAGATAGATTTAAAAGGCACTATATGAGATAGATAGATAGATAGATAGATAGATAGATAGATAGATAGATAGATAGATAGATAGATAGATAGATAGATAGATAGATAGATAGATAGATAGATAGATAGATAGATATGAAAGGCAATATATAAGATAGATAGATAGATTTAAAAGGCACTATATGAGATAGATAGATAGATAGATAGATAGATAGATAGATAGATAGATAGATAGATAGATAGATAGATAGATAGATAGATAGATAGATGAAAAAGGCAATATATAAGATAGATAGATAGATTTAAAAGGCACTATATGAGATAGATAGATAGATAGATAGATAGATAGATAGATAGATAGATAGATAGATAGATAGATAGATAGATAGATAGATAGATAGATAGATAGATAGATAGATATGAAAGGCAATATATAAGATAGATAGATAGATTTAAAAGGCACTATAATAGATAGATAGATAGATAGATAGATATTAAAGACACTATATAATAGGTAGATAGATATGAAAGGCACTATATGAGATAGATAGATAGATAGATAGATAGATAGATAGATAGATAGATAGATAGATAGATAGATAGATAGATAGATAGATAGATATGAAAGGCACTATATGAGATAGATAGACAGATAGATATGAAAGGCAATATATAAGATAGATAGATAGATTTAAAAGGCACTATATGAGATAGATAGATAGATAGATAGATAGATAGATAGATAGATAGATAGATAGATAGATAGATAGATAGATAGATAGAGTGAAAGGCACTATACGATAGATAGATAGATAGATAGATAGATAGATAGATAGATAGATAGATAGATAGATAGATAGATAGATATGAAAGGCACTATATGAGATAGATAGATAGATAGATAGATAGATAGATAGATAGATAGATAGATAGAGTGAAAGGCACTATACGATAGATAGATAGATAGATAGATAGATAGATAGATAGATAGATAGATAGATAGATAGATAGATAGATAGATATGAAAGGCAATATATAAGATAGATAGATAGATTTAAAAGGCACTATAATAGATAGATAGATAGATAGATAGATAGATAGATAGATAGATAGATAGATAGATAGATATTAAAGACACTATATAATAGGTAGATAGATATGAAAGGCACTATATGAGATAGATAGATAGATAGATAGATAGATAGATAGATAGATATGAAAGGCACTATATGAGATAGATAGACAGATAAATATGAAAGGCAATATATAAGATAGATAGATAGATAGATTTAAAAGGCACTATATGAGATAGATAGATAGATAGATAGATAGATAGATAGATAGATAGATAGATAGATAGATAGATAGATAGATAGATAGATAGAGTGAAAGGCACTATACGATAGATAGATAGATAGATAGATAGATAGATAGATAGATAGATAGATAGATAGATAGATAGATAGATAGATAGATAGATAGATATGAAAGGCACTATATGAGATAGATAGATAGATAGATAGATAGATAGATAGATAGATAGATAGATAGATAGATAGATAGATAGATAGAGTGAAAGGCACTATACGATAGATAGATAGATAGATAGATAGATAGATAGATAGATAGATAGATAGATAGATAGATAGATAGATAGATAGATATGAAAGGCACTATATAAGATATTAGATAGATAGATAGATAGATAGATAGATAGATAGATAGATAGATAGATAGATAGATAGATAGATATGAAAGGCAATATATAAGATAGACAGATAGATTTAAAAGGCACTATATGAGATAGATAGATAGATAGATAGATAGATAGATAGATAGATAGATAGATAGATAGATAGATATGAAAGGCAATATATAAGATAGATAGATAGATTTAAAAGGCACTATAATAGATAGATAGATAGATAGATAGATCGATAGATAGATAGATAGATAGATATTAAAGACACTATATAATAGATAGATAGATATGAAAGGCACTATATGAGATAGATAGATAGATAGATAGATAGATAGATAGATAGATAGATAGATAGATAGATAGATAGATAGATAGATAGATAGATAGATAGATAGATAGATATGAAAGGCACTATATGAGATAGATAGATAGATAGATAGATAGATAGATAGATAGATAGATAGATAGATAGATAGATAGATAGATAGATATGAAAGGCAATATATAAGATAGATAGATAGATTTAAAAGGCACTATATTAGATAGATAGATAGATAGATAGATAGATAGATAGATAGATAGATAGATAGATAGATAGATAGATAGATATGAAAGGCAATATATAAGATAGATAGATAGATTTAAAAGGCACTATAATAGATAGATAGATAGATAGATAGATAGATAGATAGATAGATAGATAGATAGATAGATAGATAGATAGATAGATATTAAAGACACTATATAATAGATAGATAGATATGAAAGGCACTATATGAGATAGATAGATAGATAGATAGATAGATAGATAGATAGATAGATAGATAGATAGATAGATAGATAGATAGATAGATAGAGTGAAAGGCACTATACGATAGATAGATAGATAGATAGATAGATAGATAGATAGATAGATAGATAGATAGATAGATAGATAGATAGATAGATAGATAGAGTGAAAGGCATAAAAAGATAGATAGATAGATAGATAGATAGATAGATAGATAGATAGATAGATAGATAGATAGATAGATAGATAGATAGATAGAGTGAAAGGCATTATATGATAGATAGATAGATAGATAGATAGATAGATAGATAGATAGATAGATAGATAGATAGATAGATAGATAGATAGATAGATAGAGTGAAAGGCATTATATGATAGATAGATAGATAGATAGATAGATAGATAGATAGATAGATAGATAGATAGATAGATAGATAGATAGATAGATAGGCACTACATAAGATGCACCTTTTAACATTTAGTATTTATTTTTAATTTTATTGTACAGTACAGACTGCTCAGTGAGCTGCATTTCACAGTGTACCCCTGTGCGTGTATATGTGACAAATAAAATCTAAAACTAAATCTAAAATCTACGTTGGTCTACTTGGAGTAACTAGGGGTGCTTGAATGTGCCCTCTAATTGTCAGGGGTCTCATTCACAGTCGGCTCCAGCTTTTGGCCCCCCTAATGCCTGTCTAGGTTCCTTCCCCACGTGATTATGAACTTGCATTATACTAATCTGATAATAAATTGCTTTTACGTAAAGGTTAAATCCTAACTGCATTTCACCGTTTGTTGATATGGGTGCTGGAGGTTTCAGCAGATCCCGTTTGTGCTTTTTATTATCCTTCTTTTTGCAAATATTTGCTGTTTTTCAAGGCAAAAGCTTCCACTGAACATCAGCTCTGACATTCCCTGAGAAATAAAACAGCCTCACTTGTCGAGGTGACAAGCGACACTGCATGACTCCAAATTCAAGCCCACAGTAGATCAATTTTACAAGACTCGACTCGTAGAGCAGTGCAAGAAGAGGGCTGAGGATGAACATCGCATACGGCAGCTTAATAATGTTGTCACGCATGGAAATTCAATTCACTTCAATTTATTTTTAGCATTGTGCCCTTCACAATGGAGCTCCAGCAGAGTCCTTTACTATATAACACAAGTGGGAATAAATGGTAAACAATGCAAATGACAAATTACTTTTTACAAAATACAAAGGGTTTACAAAAAGTAAAAGTGCAAAGTCAGTCCTGCAGAGATTTTAAATGGTAAACACATGCAAAAAATAAAAAAATAACAAAATCAGAATTAATGAATACACACAATGGCCAGTAAGGTGGGGTGGGGGGGGCACCTCAAACCCCCAAAGCTCAGACACAGCTATAGCTACAAGCTAAAAGAAGTGGAAGTCCAGGCTAGGGTCTGTAGATGGATGCAAAATTGTCAGAGGGTGACAGTGTAAAGACATTTATGAAAATGGGGTGTAGTTAAGAGTGGTGTCCCCTTAATTACATCTTGCCTGAAGAAGGGGCCTGAGTTGCCTCGAAAGCTTGCATATTGTAATCATTCTAGTTAGCCAATAAAATGGGTCATTTTGCTTAACTTCTCAGCACAATGATTTGGATAGGAGTTTAAGTAACAAGCTGGTTAGGTTTGCAGATGATACCAAGCTGGGTGGATTGGCAGATAATCGAGAATCCGTTGAATCATCACAGATGGTCTTGGACAGCATGCAGGATTGGGCAAATTTTTGGCAGAAAAAATTTAATGAAAGTAAATGTAAAGTATTACACGTAGGAAGTAAAAATGTTAGGTTTGAATACACAATGGGAGGTCCAAAACTTTAAACTACACCTTATGAGAAGGATTTCGGAGTCGTAATGGAATCAACACTCTCACCTGCCAGACAGTGTTCAGAAACTATTAAAATAGCTAACAGAATGATAATAATAATAATTCTTTGCATTTATATACAGTAATCCCTCGCTATATCGCGCTTTGCCTTTCGCGGCTTCACTCCACCGCGGATTTTATATGTAAGCATATTTAAATATATATCGCGGATTTTTCGCTGCTTCGCGGGTTTCTGAGGACAATGGGTCTTTTAATTTCTGGTACATGCTTCCTCAGTTGGCTTGCCCAGTTGATTTCATACAAGGGACGCTATTGGCAGATGGCTGAGAAGCTACCCAGCTTACTTTTCTCTGTCTCTTGCGCTGACTTTCTCTGATCCTGACGTAGGGGGATTGAGCAGGGGGGCTGTTCGCACGCCTAGACGATACGGACGCTCGTCTAAAAATGCTGAAAGATTATCTTCACGTTGCTATCTTTTGTGCAGCTGCTTCCTGAAACGACATGCTGCCCGGTGCTTCGCATACTTAAAAGCTCGAAGGGCACGTATTGATTTTTTTATCTCTCTCTCTCTCTCTGCTCCTGACGGAGGGGGTGTGAGCTGCCGCCTTCAACAGCTTTGTGCCGCGGTGCTTCGCATACTTAAAAGCCAAACAGCCCTATTGATTTGTTTGCTCCTTTGAAGAGGAAGATATGTTTGCATTCTTTTAATTGTGAGACTGAACTGTCATCTCTGTCTTGTCATGGAGCACAGTTTAAACTTTTGAAAAAGAGACAAATGTTTGTTTGCAGTGTTTGAATAACATTCCTGTCTCTCTACAACCTCCAGTGGTTCTGCGCAAATCTGTGACCCAAGCATGACAATATAAAAATAACCATATGGTTTCTACTTCGCGGATTTTCTTATTTCGCGGGTGGCTCTGGAACGCAACCCCCGCGATGGAGGAGGGATTACTGTATAGCTTTTTCTCACTACTCAAACTGCTCAGCAAATTCAGGTTAAGGGCCTTGCTCAAGGGCCCAACAGAGCAGAGTCCCAAATGGCATTTACGGGATTTGAACCGGCAACCTTCCGATTGCCAGTGCAGATCCCTAGCCTCAGAGCCACCACTCCACCTGTGATAAGGTATATAGCGCCCTAATGTGTGGAGTACAAGTCACAGGAGGTTATGCTGAAGCTTTATAACACACTGGTGAGGCCTCATCTGGAGTCCTATGTGCAGTTTGGGTCTCCAGACTACTAAAAAGGACATAACAGCACTAGAGAAAGTCCAGAGAAGAGCAACTGGGCTGATTACAGGACTACAGGGGATGAGTTATAAGGAAAGATTAAAAGAGCTGAGCCTTTACAGTTTAAGAACAAGAAGATTAAGAGGTGACCTGACTGAAGTGTTTAAAATTATGAAGGGAATTACTGCAGTGGATCGAGACGGTTACTTTAAAATGAGTTCATCAAGAACAGAGAGACACGGTTAGAAACTTACCAAGGGTAAATATTTTCACAAAACAGTACAAAGTTTTCCTTCACACAGAGAACCACAGACACATGAAATAAGTGACCAAGTAGCGTGGTAGACAGTAGGATTTTAGGTACCTTCAAAACTGAAGTTGATGCTGCTATAGAAGAATTAAGTGGATAGGACTGGTGAGCTTTGTTGGGCTGAATGGCCTGTTCAAGATTGGTCTAATGTTCTACACTCCTGGGTTCAAATAAATTTTTTTAAAAACCAAAATCCCTTTTTACAGGCTTTTCCCCACAATTCATTTTTTTTTTATCATTTTATTGATTTTGTTGTAATCATTCCATACAAATAGATCAATTTTTACAGAAAATAGGATAGAAAACAAATCAACCCCCACCCCTGAGAAAGAGAGCATGGCCAACGGAGTAAAACTTAAAGCTTGTAAAAATACATAAATTGATGAGTTTAATGGATGGATACATATAAATGGAGAAGAAAAAGAAATGGGAAGAGAGTTACTTCCTCAGTGCTTTAAGAGCTTATTCTAAAATATTATTGATTAGATCCTGCCAGGTTTTGAAAACGTTCTGCACAGATCCTCTAAATGAGAATTTGATTTTTTCCAATTTCAAATAATATAAAACATCGGTTACCGACTGACTTAAAAGAGGAGAGATAGGATTCTTCCAGTTTAGCAAAATAAGCCTGCGTGCCAATAGTGTAGTGAATGCAATCACAGTTTGTTTGTCCTTCTCCACTTTAAGCCCCTCTGTGAGCCCACCAAACCCAGCTGTTAATGGATTAGTGAGGGATTGTGACCCCAAGGCTGTCTGAAAGACACTTTAAATGTTTTGTCCAGAATGATGTTAATTTGGTGCAGGCCCAGAACATGTGACCCAGTGAGGCTGGGACTTGATTGCAGCGTTCGCAGGTTGGATCTTGCCCTGGAAACATTTTGGACAGTTTTAAGTGAGACAGATGTGCTCAATATATAATTTTGAGTTGAATAATTGTATGCTTTTCCCCACAATTCTTTCAGTATAAACTGAAGTTCCACTCCAGGGGTGTCACCCTACTCCTCTCCTGGCTCTCACTCCCTGGGTGAGGCGATGGGCCCCTTTTTTAACTTGTAGTTCTGGTGGGCTGCCATGTTGAGATCTTTACATGTGTGGTGCCCTGGGGAAACACAAGGGTGGCAATCTCCTAATGTACCACTAAACAGTCCACATCCTCCTTGAAAACACATGGTCATTGATTTATATTATAAACCTGCATATTCCATTATAGAATGGGGAAGAGCTCACTCTGGATCTATCAAGAACAAACCAGGAACCATGCCTGCATGGGGCGCCAGATCCCAGTCAGGCACACAGGGCCAATTTAGAGTGACCAATGAACTGAACATGATGGAGGCAAACAGAAGCAGATGGTGAAAAACTCAAAAATGCACAAATCACTCAGGTATGAGATTCAAACCCAGGCTCCTGGACACAGGAGGCATCTGCTCCTGACTTTGTGCTGTCAATCTGTCCTGTGGCTTTATAAAAGAAGAGCTATGCATTTTTACAAAAAAACACACAATGACATTTGGTTGTAATATGAGATTTAAAAATCCATAGGGAATAACTTCATTCTTGAGGTTAGCAACCAAGTGTAGTCAGCGCCATCCAGACTGGAAGCCCACTGTGCCAGACAGGACTCTTTGAGCTCTACTGTAAGGGGCAGGCGTTCTGACATCTATTTTCAGGACCTTTTGCAAAATCAATAAGACATTTTATGTGTATCAAGCTCTGTCACCGTAATAAGGAAAAGTTATCGACTTCATTTTAACTACCTGACTGTCTACATACTGTATCTGGGGTGCTTTTCTGTTTCTCTAACGATATCTGATGTTACATCGACCACCCATGTTACGCTCGACCCAGACAGCACAAATCCATACACATGCCAGCTCTTATTAAAATGTGTATTAACTCTCAGTTAAATGTTCTGTATGTTCATGCAACCCTTACCCTGCCCTGCAAGACAGGGGACTAACCCTGGACAGGACACCATTCCATCACAGGACACACACATATCTCTTGAGATTCACGGCTTGTGTAATTCTCAAAACAGGGGTGGCATGGTGACACAGACAATAGCTGGAAAACCAAGTTTAAAACACGCAGTTGTAACGGAGCCGCACACAAGACGGCAAAATAGTGTTGAAAAACTCTCATAAAATCAGACATTGACATGTAATATGGCCAAGCCATACGACCAAGCCACCATAATGCAGAGCATTAAGCCCCAGTAACAGTATTCTGCTGTCATATTGTGGATGAAATCACATGTTCAGAATGTTCAGAAGCCATTAAGAAGGCAAACAGGATGTCAGGTTATATAGCGCCTTGATGTGTGCAGTACAAGTCACAGGAGGTTCTGCTCAAGTCTTTATAACACACTGGTGAGGCCTCATCTGGAGTCCTGTGTGCAGTTTTGGTCTCCAGGCTACAAAAAGGACATAGCAGCACAAGAGAAGGTCCAGAGAAGAGCAACTAGGCTGATTCCAGGACTACAGGGGATGAGTTATGCGGAAAGATTAAAAGAGCTGAGCCTTTACAGTTTAAGCAAAAGAAGATTTAGAGGTGACATGATGGAAGTGTTTAAAATTATGAAGGGAATTTGTCCAGTGGATCGAGACTGTTATTTTAAAATGAGTTCATCAAGAACACGGGGACACAGTTGCAAACTTGTTAGGGGTAAATTTCGCACAACCATTAGGAAATTTTTTTTCATACAAAGAATAATAGACACTTGGAATAAGCAACCAAGTAGTGTGGTAGACAGTAAGACTTTAGGGACTTTCAAAACTCAACTTGATGTTTTTTTGGAAAAAATAAGTGGATAAGACTGGCGAGCTTTGTTGGGCTGACTGGCCTGTTCTCGTCTAGATCGTTCTAATGTTCTAATCAGACGTTGGCACGGACAGTGAAACTGATTAATATGGCACTGTGTGACTGAGGAGACTTCAGTCACCTGGAGGTTCACCATGGTGCCAGTAGGTGTGTTGCAAAAGGGAAAAATGATTGTGATGCAGGACAGTAGCCCCCTAAACACTGTTCACAATGCAGCAGCTGTCAATGTTTGTGTCAGGAAAGTCACTAAGCTTTGAGCTGTGGTGGCCTATGATAACACATGGGATGCATCGATTGTATTAAGGTGACCATCCGTCCCCGTTTTCCGGGGACAGTCCCCCTTTTCGGACAACAGTCCCCACTCAGAAACATGTCCCTGTTTTGTCCCCGGTTTAAGATTTCGACCCCGGTTTCATCTGGCTCACTTTTTTGAATGTATCTGATCACCATGATAATTTGAACTCGGCGCGCGTGCGCGGTGTTTTGACGGAGGTTATGCTTTACCGTATCCTGCAACTTTGGCAAGAAATCACGTGATAAGCTTTCGCTTTGTACTCTGTAGTGTTTAGAGTCCCTACTCGTGATATGTAGATTCTAGCCCCCCCCCCCCACCATGTCCCCGGATTGGCCCAAAAAATTCTGGTCACCTTATTGGATGCGCACTGTCATGCGCAAGTAACAGAAATAATATAATGTGAAAAGCGTAAAAAGAAACACACGTCTACTGTGCTGATTGCGACATCAGGCTATGCGTTGGCGACTGTTTAAAAACATGTCACACAAATTACGTGTCCTAAATCTGCATCAGTACAACAGTAGACACTAAACATGTCCTTCCTACTGTGTGTATGTTGACGTTGTCACACATGTGCGTCTGAGGATCACCATGATGATACCACCCTGGACCAAGAGGGGGAACAACTGCTAACCGTCTTGTCATTTTCTTCTTACACAGTCTTAAGAAACCATCCACTGACCCCGCCCCTTCCTGTCCCAGAGGAGGTGTCATTGACAGGCAGAGACAACCTAAAGAGAGGAGCTCCAAATCTGAGCACCCATCACCACAGCTGAAATGATTAGACGCCACTTGGCTACGTGGCACTTAGACTTGTGTATCGTTTTCCATGCCATTGAGCATTGCTTTTGTTTTGGACTGTTGTAGTAAACTGGAAGGGCCTTGTTGGCACCCCAAAAATAGTCCAGTTTTTGTTGACCCTTCTTCTCCAACGTTTTGTTATTCACATGTTGTGTTCCACATAATAACTATTTTTCCTGTTAAAAAAAAAATCAATGTTTTTTTTTGTACCTTGCAGACAAAAAAGAGGCTTGTCGGTGTGATTGATGTCTTGTGTTTTACTTGTGCTTAACAGAATGGAAAAAAAAGAAATAGGCTGAACTCAACATAGCTGTGATGCCTTCAGACATAAAGTATTTGGTATTAGAAATAGGAGCAAACTCATAATATTTTGCAAATTTGAAACTGGGCCCCTAAAGCCACAGTGTCACGTTGAGAGACATTTTGTCACCGGGTATGTCAGATTCACCAATTGCAGTCTCTGAGTTCATTGCTGCACCACATTCAAATTACCCGACTGAAAATCACAGCCCTCCGTGCAGGGGGCACAGTGGTAGTGCTGTTGCCTTGCAGTAAGGAGATCAAATGTCAAATCAATGAACAGGTGGGGTGGGGGGTTGGGGGGGGGGGGCCTTGGGGTTTCACATGCATTGCATACGAATATCAGAATAAGGGGCCACTGTGGGTTAAGGGGGGTGCGCTCTCGAATATTAGGGACTGGACATGATGCCATTGGTCAGATTTCCCCAGAATGCTTTGGGAGTGCACAATTAGTGACGTCATCATGTGCGACTGTATAAAGGTCACCGCCGGACTTTCTTTTCTTAAAATTCTCCCATACTTGTTTTGAGAATCTGTATTTCTTTAGCCCTGGTGATTATTTCTTCAATGGGATTTATATAAATGTTAATAGCCAGTCAGACATTTTGCCCCTGTTGCTCTCACGCTATTAAATCAGAAGAGATACGTTTTACTTTGGGGGTCTCATATCCTTTGGATCTGAGTGTTATATTTCAGCCAGCATTACCCCCAGCTGGGGTTCAGATTATTGTGTTACGTCTGTTTTGTTTATTCTTGATTCTCTTATTAATAGTAATACTAGGGGGCTTTGCCCCTTGCTCACTTCGCTCGATAACCCCCAGGCCGGCGCTACGCGTTAATCACTTTGCAGTTCAGCCACTCACATATGGGGATGCAGAGTTACAATTTAAATTTTGTGGCGGGTGGCTGGGGGCTTTGCCCAGCCGGGACGCCTAGAAGGACCGGGAGATGGATTACGCCTCCTCTGGACCACGAGAGGGCAGCTGCCCTGGTTTGTATGGGGACCACGGGAATGGAGCATGTAAGCTCAACCCTATAGGGGCCCGTGGTCACCGCCAGGGGGAGCCCGGACGCCTGTGAAGCCCTAGATGTCAGCACTTCCGGGTGTGGCGGAAGGAATACCAGGGACACCCGGAGTGCTTCCGGGTACGGAGGAAGCTCATCAGGAGGCACCTGGAGCACGTCTGGGTGGACTTAAAAGGGGCCTCCTTGCTCTGTTCATCAGCTGGAGTCTGGTGGAAGAGGATGAAGCTCGGAGGAGAGGAGTGGAGGCAGTGAAGGAAGGCTGGACATTGGAGAGGCCCGGACTGAGGGTGTGTGGTGCAGAGGCACCGGGTTGTGTGCGGTACTGTAAATACTGTAAATATGAATAAACGTGTTGCGGTATTTGGAAAATGGATGGATGGATGGATGGATGTTTACCAACTGAGCAGTGATCTTCCAGAGCTGCTGCGCTCGTCCCTTTTTCTCGAACCCAGTAACCTAACTGCCTGATGGAGCCGGCGGTGTACAAAGGTTCCACAGCTTCAGGGAGTTCAGCAGCAATCTCTGCTCTTTATTTTTCCCGTTCTGTTTCAATATACTGTATAAAACACAAGACATCAGACAGACACACTTCCCTTCTGCTTGTGAGGTACAAACCATGCGTGTTTCTTACTCCGCGTCACTACATTCTATGCTTTGTACGGCCAGCTGAATGCTCATTGGTTCCCAGCTCTTGCACATAAAGAGCTCCGCCCCTCCAACCAAAGAGGAAAATCAGACCTGTCTAAATTTTATCCTAGTCAGTCTCAGTCGGGTTGGTGGGATTGTCCTACTTGGAGGTCAGCAAGTGGTGGCATCCACCAGTGAAACTCGAATAGCTGGGTCTTTACTGGTAAGCATAATGCTAAACACTAACACTTGTGGGAGATGGCCGGCTGTTTATCCCGGACAGCACCCCCAGGCCGCTAGATGGAGCATGGGACTGCCCCAAAGACTAGCAGGGAATTATGGACAGTGGAGTTTTTATTCCCAACCCTGCTGGACACCGTGGGGCCCACCAGAGGACGCTGCAGGGAGGCTCAAGGACTTATGCATGCCCTATAACCTGGAAACACATCATCATCATATGACCAGAAGGGACGACGTGTGTCCGGGTTGAAGAAAAGGACTTTTAATCTGACCCGGAAGTGATAAGGACTCATGGACTGCTTGGCTGGAGCCACTTCCGGGTCGGAGAGTATAAATGGACTATGGGAAAGCCCAGATGCTGAGCTGAGCTGGAAGGAAGGGTGGCAACGTGTCTGGGAGAGGAGGATTGGTTTGATTATTGGAGAAATTATAGTATTGTATGTGTGGTGAGGAGTGTAGAGTGCTTGGTGCACATTATTATTGTAAAATAATTAATTATAGTTTTAGCTGGTGTTTGGAGTGGTACCTGAGGATTCAAGGGAGCACTAATACGCTCTACTGCTACACACTAAAACCCAGTAAAACTGGGTAGCAATAGCAGCAGTGGCAGTAGGGTAACAGTAGGAAACATAATTGAAAAGAGTCTGAACTATTAAAAATACTTCTGTAAGGATACAGATGTCCCAATTTGAGCAGAACTGTTTGGAGTTCAACAGACAAATCCAGAGTCCCGCATTGCCTCTGAAAATCTCGACTGAACAAATTTCTTAATTCAATTTTTATATCGAATATCTAGTTAAAGAGGGGGCGGCACGGTGGTGCAGTGGGTAGCGCTGCTGCCTTTCGCAGTTAGGAAACCCGGGTTCGCTTCCCGGGTCCTCCCTGTGTGGAGTTTGCATGTTGTCTGCGTGGGTTTCCTCCGGGTGCTCCGGTTTCCTCCCACAGTCCAAAGACATGCAGGTTAGGTGCTTTGGCGATTCTAAATTGTGCTTGGTGTGTGGGTGTATGTGTGCGTGCGCGCCCTGCCCGGGGTTTGTTTCCTGCCTTGTGCCCTGTGTTGGCTGGGATTGGCTCCAGCAGACCCCCGTGACCCTGTAATTAGGATATAGCAGGTTGGAAAATGGGTGGATAGTTAAAGACACTCACTACATTTTTGTAGACAGCCTGGCGTGCCACCTTTTATGAATAAAATTTGTAACCGTCAGCTGAATCCGACTGTTTGAATCGTGTGCGTTTATGTATGTCATGTGCTCGCGTCATCGTACGTTTCTCGTGGTCATCATGGCTGCTGGTGTGTACAATAATCCCTCGCTATATCGCGCTTCGACTTTTGCGGCTTCACTCTATCGCGGATTTTATATGTAAGCATATCTAAATATATAACGTGGATTTTTCGCTGCTTCACGGGTTTCTGCGGACAATGGGTCTTTTTACTTCTGGTACTTGCTTCCTCAGTTGGTTTGCCCAGTTGATTTCATACAAGGGATGCTATTGGCGGATGGCTGAGAAGCTACCCAATCAGAGCACACAGTTAAAGTTCCTGTGTGCTGATTGGCTCAGTGACGGAGTGCTGCATTAAGCAGGAAGTCTTATCTCACTCATTCAGCATTAATGTGCTCCTGCTACTGCTTCAGGGGCCGTGTCCAAGCGCCAACAGAAGATGCAAATGATTGCAGAAAATGTAAAAGTTTTGGATATGTTGAAGGAAGGGAACAGCGAAACCGCTGCAGGACACCATTACGGCATCAATGAGTCCACGATTCTTTTTATTTAAAAAGGAGGAAAAGCATATAAGATCTATGGCCACAGTGTCCTTTAACCAGGGCGCAAAACGAGTTGCAAGTGGACGTGATAAGTCAGTAGTCTGGATGGAATCTGCTTTAGGGATTTGGATTGAAGACTGCCGGAAGGAGAACAACGGCGGTGCTAAACAGTCGCCTGAAGAGGCTCCTTTAGAAGAGCTGTAACGCTCTCCTTTGTGGTGCAGTAAAATTAAACTCATCGTTATCGGACAAGTCGTCGTGTCATTGTTGGTGAGTAACCATAATTAATTATCTATGTACAGTACTTATTACATGTACATAGTTTAGTGTCACTGTACACACATTTTATTGTATACAATTTTTCTTGCATTGTACATATTTATTGCTGGTGGCCTGCCTGTTGTAATGGCTGTAACATATGTGATATCGGAGATGCTCGATATCTTTAAAATAATATTTAGGTTTTACTGTATATAAACTGTGTTTACATACATAATTTCAACGAATCTAACCTAATATCTAAGAGAATACAAAGGGTTAATGATGTATAATTGTGTGGGAAATGTTTATAATAGTGTGGGAGAGTTTATAAGGGCTTAAAATATATAAAAAGAACCTTATGAACATATGGTTTCTACTTCGCGGATTTTCACCTTTCGCGGGGGGTTCTGGAACGCAACCCCCGCGATGGAGGAGGTATTACTGTAATTCGCTTTGAAAGTGAAGTGATGATTATTCTGTGATTATTTTATATATGTTCTCTTCTATATATTGTAACAGACAGCTGGGATTCATACCTGGCTGGGTCGCCACTGTAATGGAAGTATCAGGGTAAGGAGCCTGCATGGGGTAATACTTCCCCTGGGATGACAAGAGAGCAGCTCCCCTTGGCTTGGGTTTGGAGCATGGCAGCTCAACTCTGCTGGGGCCCATGGCCACCTCCAGGGGGCGCATGGAGAATGGCTGAGTTCTCCTCTGCAGGGCTGCCGCCACACCCAGAAGCAGATTGTGGAACACCAGGAGCACTTCCGGATGCGCTATATAAAACAGGCTGCCTCACTCCATTAATAATAATAATTCTTTGCATTT
Source organism: Erpetoichthys calabaricus (assembly GCF_900747795.2). Taxonomy (NCBI): domain Eukaryota; kingdom Metazoa; phylum Chordata; class Cladistia; order Polypteriformes; family Polypteridae; genus Erpetoichthys; species Erpetoichthys calabaricus. The sequence goes on along the minus strand of NC_041399.2, from coordinate 206,901,537 downwards.
ATATAGCGCTTTTCTCACTACTCAAAGCGCTCAGCAATTGTAGGTTAAGGGCCTTGCTCAAGGGCCCAACAGAGGAGAGTCCCTTTTGCCATTTACAGGATTCGAACCGGCAACCTTCCGATTGCCAGTGCAGATCCCTAGCCTCTGAGCCACCACTGAACAATCCAAGGTAGGGAGGAGGTGGACGAAGCTTGCCGGAGAGGGAGTGGAGTGCAGAAGGACTGAACGAGAGAGGAAGAGAAGGAAAGGGACTGTGCTTTATATTATACTGTGCTGTGTAGTGTGTAAAATAAATGGGTGCTGTGTGGCAAGACTGGGCTCTGTGTCTATTGTGTCTGGGTTTGGGGAGCTGTACGCCCCCTGGTGGTTCACAATATGTATTTATTTACATATACTTGTATGTTTAGATGATACATGTTTATATATTGTCATAAGAATGAGACTTAGACATCATGAAGGTTTGGGGCAGCCACCCGTATATTGTTCAAGGGCTGCAAAAATGAGGTTTAAATTGAGCAGATGTTCACAGATGCGAGTCCAAAACAGAACTGAAGTTATGGAGACAAGATGGCATCAGGGCGGAACCAGAAGTGACATCATTATTGGGGTTGGGACCGGAAGTGATGTCATCATCAGCGGCAGAACCGGCAGTGATGTCATCATCGGCGCCTTAAATGGAAGTGATGTCATCAGTGGGACTGGTACCCTGCGGGATTTCCCGTTGACGGTCTACAAGAGATTGAGAGAGACAGTCAGCGTACCCCGCCGCCCTCTGGTCTGGCATGGAATTGCTATCATTTAGGCCCTTCAGCTGTCTCCTAATCGCACGTGTGGCACAATATCTATAATTATAATTTAAATAAAATGATTGATTTTATTGTCTTCTTAGTTCCTTAACATATTTTTTTTTTGATTGCTCGAAATGGTGGTCGTCTCCCTTCCTCCCGACTCTGGCTACCACAGTAGTGGTGGCTGGCTTCTTTTATAGGCCACCCGGAAGTGCTCCAGGTATCTCATAACCTTCTACCGGCAACACTTCCGGGTGTGGCAGAAGTGCTACCCCACAGGGCTTAGCAGTGCCCGCAGCACCCCCTGGTGATGCCCATGGAACCCAACAGGGCTGCTCCAAACTCCAGTTCCCATGGAGTTCCCAGGAGGTGCTGCCATCCAGCGCTCCAGGGGAATTAATGCCCTGATTACACTCTCTCCCCTGGTCCTTCCACTTTATAGGTGTCCTGGCCGGGGGTCCGTTGATACCTGGAAACACAGACATCTTGTCTAGGCGATGATCTTCTCTCGCCTGTTCTTTTTGTCTTTTTTCACCCAGCATCCCAGAACTTTAAACTGGCACTCTTCACACAGATTTAACAATGATTCACAGGAATAGTTAGTTAATCTAAAAGCCAGTGATTTTCTTTTTCTGGCTGATGGTCTATTCTGATATTAATTACCCCAGGGTGATAAATTATAACTGCATGTCAAGAAATCTGTTTTTATGACCTACGTGAAAGAATGATGGAAAAGATGTAAGGTTCAAATCAGTAAAGATACAGAGTTTAAATCAATACATAGCAGTACCTTAAGGGATGCGAATATTTCAAAACAAGAGTCTGTTTTAGATGAAACTTAAGAGTCCAGCAGTCTGCAGATCAATATAGTCTTGTAGCGCTGGCGCCGAGTGCCAAATGGATTATTTGCTCTGTAAGAGAAACAAGAGGGCAATGATAAAGAGTTGGGGTACCAGCCTGGTAACTCCGTATAACTGGATTTGCAAAACAAACACAATAATTGTTGGGGTACCCAAAGGCAAACTACATATCTCTCTATTATAAAAAAAAATCTTGGCAGAGAGACGAGACATGATCTTCTCGGAAGACAATTTGACATCCGCGAGAGACACTTTAACGTCACGCGAGACAAGGCAGGGAGACAAAAGGACAGCTGCTGTACAGGCTTTTAAATGATCGACGTGCAGCGCGACAAGCAGAACACGCACCTCGGCAGCAGCAGGGCAAATCTAGCATGTGATCCGTCCGCATCTCCTTAGCGAGCGGGAGAGACACGAAGTGGCAGGAGCATAGAGCGATGCGATTGAGACGTGATCATCTCGGAGAGACACTTTGACGACATGCGAGACTAGACATTACAACCTTAGGAAGCAAGACCCATGAGACGGTGACTTTTGCACGTCACACCCTACTTACAATTTAAAACAAGTTCATGGGCATCTAACCTAGCAGTTGTTGGAATGCTTTTGGTAGACACACTTCATGTGCTCCCAGCTCTTAAAACAATGACAAGCGACAAGCAGAACACACAGCTCGCAAGCAGCAGCAGCAAGCCAGCAGATGATCCGACCGCATCTCCTTAGCATGCGTTCAGCACCCCCTTCACAACGCGAGCGACAGAGACACAAAGTGGCAAAAGGACAGCTGCTGTACAGGCTTATAAATGATTGACGCGCAGCTTTATAAGCCTGTGTAGGGGGGGATGAACGCATGCTAAGGAGATGTGGTCGGATCATCTGCTGGCTTGCTGCTGCTGGCGAGCTGCGTGTTCTGCTTGTCGCTTGTCATCTCCTTAGCGTGCGTTCAGCCCTCCCTTCACAACACGAGCAGCATTATACATCCCACAAGAAAGAGATTTAACCATGCCTAGGGCCAGAAATAAAGGACAAATATTGTTTTTACAAAAGTTTTAAAGTAAAAGTGAAAATAATGCATATGTAACAATTCCCATGAAAATAACAATCTCTTTAAATTGTATATCCTGCAAATCAAACCCAGGGGTGGGTGAGCGAAGCAAGCAGGGGGCGGATCCCCCTAGTAATTGAAAATAAAGAAAGTTGAGAAAGGGAGAAAAGACATCTTCACAGACGCCAGTCTCAAAGTGACTGCTCCAAGATGGCAACACTTCCAGTTAAGCACAGTCCAGACAGGAAGTGGCGGGTCCAGGGGGAAGGACACCGGAAGTGATGTCTGATGTGGTAGGGCTGTCAGTTATCTGGTCTGTAGATGAAGGAAGAGAAGAAGCGTTCGTAAACAGCACCATCTTGCGTATCGGTGAGGAATCAGCCAGTAGCCACACCACACACAGTTCAGAACAGGCCATCCACCTGAAGCTAAGCATGTTTGGTGCCCATTCAGTACTTGGATGGGAGACCATCTAGGAAACACTTGGGTTGCTGGTTGAAAAAGTGTTGGTGACCCCAGCAGGGGGTGCTTACTCTGTGATCTGAATGTGGATTTCAATTCCCCAGTGCAGTGATGGGGACAATGCACTGTAAAAATGGTACCATCCTGCAGATGAGACATAAAACCAAGGTCCTGACCCTCTGTGGTCATAAGAAATCCCTGGACATCCTTCATAAAAGAGTAGGGTGCATCCCGATGTCCTGACTAAATTGCCCTCTATGGCCTAGTCATTCTTGCCCTGTAATTATCCCCTATCTCTAATTGTCTCTCACTCTCACCCCTTTACTACCTAACAGCTAATGTGTGGTGAGCATACTGGCACAAAAAATGTTTATTGTCACATCATCCAGGTGGATGCTGCACATTGGTGGTGGTTGAAGTGGCTCCCCACTCACTATGTAAAGTGCTTTGAGAAGTGAGGAAGGCTCTACATAAATGTAAAGAATTATTATTATTATTATTATTATTATTATTATTATTATTATTATTATTATTATTACGGGTATCAGCAAGAGTGAAAGGGAAGGTCTGTAGTGAGACCAGCTATGTTATATGGGCTGGAGACGGTGGCACTGACCAAAAAACAGGAGACTGCATTGGGTGTGACAAGGATGGACAGGATTAGAAATGAGGACATTAGAGGGTCAGCTCAAGTTGGATGGTTGTGGAGACAAAGTCAGAGAGATGAGATTGTGCTGGTTTGGACATGTGCAGAGGAGAGATACTGAGTTTATTGGGAAAAGGATACTAAGGATAGAGCTGCCAGACAAAAGGAAGGCCTAAGAGAAGGTTTATGGATGTGGTGAGTGAGGATATGCAGATGATGGATGTGACAGAGCAAAATGCAGAGGACAAGAAGATATGGAAAAAGATGATCCGCTGTGGCAAACCCTAACAGGAGCAGCCAAGAGAAGAAGATTATTATTATTATTACTAGGGGGCTTTGCCCCCTGCTCGCTTTGTTCGTCAACCCCCCCTGCCTGTGCTACATGCCAGCAACTTTGCGTCTCTGCCGCTCGCGTATGTGAATTTCACTTTCACCAAACAACAAAACTTTTAATGCTCATGGATACGCCTCTTCATTGGGAAGAAACACTACTTTTCCCTGATGGCAACACGAATTAGACGATCTACAAGTCTCCGACTTAAAGTTTAAAGCCAAACAATATCTACACACTTCTGTCATATCACCTATGTCCATATATTCGATCTCTTTTTGCTTTTACCTTATCGTCAATATCACATTGAATTTTGGTTCCGTGTTTGGATTTACATCGTGACAACGCAACATATAACTGCCCGTGAGTGAATATCATTTCTTTGTCTCTACATGAACTGTGTCTGACAATAGCATTCACACAAATGAGAAATGATTGGACCATGTGTGTGGTTGTAAATGTTTGAGATGTGGGCGGGACTTTTCCAAATCTCTTTGCATAAAGTCGTGTCTCGTGGGGCTTGAAATTTTCTCTTGCGGGATTTCACTTTCACCAAACAAGAAATCATTTTAATTCTCGCGGATATGCATTTTCTTTGGGAAGAAACACTACTTTTCCCAGATGGCAACACAAATTAGACGATCTACAAATCTCCGACTTAAAGTTTAAATCCAAACAATATATTCGATCACTTTTTGCTGTTCCGTTATTTCACCGAGTAATAATTTCTGTTAGTTTGCGCTAATGCGATCTTTGCTATCATTTTTTTGAGACTTTTGAATTTACGTACTTCCGTTATCTCTTACCAGCTCTTCATGTGTATTGCGCCAAGTTTTTGAATTCTTTACGACGTTCAACTTTGTCAACTGCTCTTTGTCTTTTATTTCCGGTCCCGGGCGTGGTTAAATCTCTTGGCACAAAGTCGGGACGTGAAAGTGTCTCTCTGAGAAAGTCATGTCTCGTCTCTTCCCAAGATTTTTTTATTATAATAGAGAGATTATTATTATTATTATTATTATTATTATTATTACCACCACCACCACCAGAGTCTTTAAAATGTCCCCAATGCACACAATATTGTGACAATAGTATCTGGGCCAAGATTCCACTCCAGGACTTGTTGTTAACAGCTCTAACCACACTTTGTGCCATCAAGTAAAAATAAGATGAAATTTGTAATAGAATTCCCAGAATCCTGCATAAACCCAAAGATAAACTTGTAACTCAATAAAGGAGCCCACCATAGCTAAACAGCCTTCAATTTCATTGGTCACGTTACAAACTCAATCAGTGTGGGCGTGGCTACCTGTAATGCTGTTAGTGCTTACTGGAACAGTCATTTGAGATGGTAAAGGAATGTTCAGCTCTCTCACTGCAGTGCCTAAAAGCTATAAAACTGTTTGGAACATTTAAAGGGTAATGAACTGCAAACAAGAAGCCACCGATGCTTTACTTTATGTGCTCTGTAGGCTCTATTTGTGTGTTCCTGACTTGGAGTTATCCTTATTTTTTAATGCAGCGTTTAAATGCATGGCTTATTTGTAAAGACATAATTTATTTCCAGCTTTGAATGATTTAAGCATGAAAGCAATGGTTTAGACTCAAGTGCCAGGTTGACAGGGAAAATGGAAACTGATGTCATTTGGGTAATCGATGGATGTAGCCATCAGTTTGTGATAATGGTAGGACAGCTTGTTTGCATTGGAATGGTGGCTCAGATTGTAACATGATTTCCAGAGGGTTGTGCTGCTCCATTCTTGAGATAGTAGTGGTGGACGGCTGGGTCCCTTGCCCAGCCGGGACTCCCCTTTAATGGAAAGTCTGGAGGAGAGAGCCAATCCAGAACATTACCTCCCCCAGAGCACTAGAGAGCAGTACAACAGTGTCACGGGTTTGGAGCATGGAAGCTCAACCCTGCCGGGGCCCGTGCCCACCGCCAGGGGGCGCCTGGAGTGCTGCTGAGCCTTTAATTGCAGCACTTCCACCACACCGTGGAAGTACTGCCAGAACTGGGTCATCGAGGAACTGGAGCCCTTCCGGGTGCCTTATGAAAAGAAGGCAGCAGCCACTACTCAGGGAGCCAGAGTCGGGAGGAGGTAGACAAAGCTTGTCCGGAGGAGTGGAGGAAAGAAAAACAGAGAAGAAGAAATATGTATTGTGCTGTGGACTGTGCTGTACCGGGTGGAAACAGGGAAAAGAAAGGAAAATAAAAATGTGTGCCTTGAACTTGTGTCCCACGGCTGTCTGTGTCGGGTTTGGGTGGCAGTGTGCCCCCTGGTGTTTCCTCACAGTGTATTTGTCTCTTTGATTGTCCTGTTAACTATGAACAAGTTTAGTTTTGTTTCAGAAAGTCTTCAGACCCCCTGCACTGTTTCACATTTTGTTATGTTGCAGCTTTTTGCTTAAATCATTTCATTTTTTTTCCCTCATCAAGTAATACTCAACACCACAGAACGACAAAGCGAAAAGAGGATTTTAGAATTTTTGCAGATGTAATTTGACATTGACACAAGGTGGCACCATGGTAGCCTCGCAATAAGAACACCGCCAGGGTTGGTGTCCTTCTTGCGTGGAGTTTCTGTGTTCTCCCCATTTCTGTGTGGATTTGCTCTCACAGTCCAAAGAAGGTCTCACAGTTGAGCAAAAACCAAGCCGTGAGGTTGAAGGCATTGTATGCAAAGTTCAGATACAACATTGTGTTGAGGCTCAGAACTTGGGAAGGCTACAAAAACAATGAAAGCTCCCAAGAGCACAGTGGCCTTTATAATTCTTAAATGGAAGATGTTTGGAATAACCACAACATTTCCTAGAGGTTAGCCACCTGGCCAAACTAAGCATTAGTGATGTAAGAGGAGAATGGGTATCCCAGCCGGATCAGAGGCTGTTCCACTATCTGGACAGGAGGCCGGCATGATGATGCAAACAGATTTGCTTGCAGGGCAAAGAAATAAATTTGTACTCATTTGATAGATAGATAGATAGATAGATAGATAGATAGATAGATAGATAGATAGATAGATAGATAGATAGATAGATAGATAGATAGATAGATAGATAGATAGATAGATAGATAGATAGATAGACATGAAAGGCACTATATAATGCATATAGATAGATAGATAGATGTGAAAAGCACTATATAATAGATAGATAGATAGATAGATAGATAGATAGATAGATAGATAGATAGATAGATAGATAGATAGATAGATAGATAGATAGATAGATAGATAGATAGATAGATAGATAGGAAAGGCACTATATGATAGATAGATAGATAGATAGATAGATAGATAGATAGATAGATAGATAGATAGATAGATAGATAGATAGATAGATAGATAGATAGATAGATACTTTATTAATCCCAAGGGGAAATTCACAAATTATGTATTATGTATTATAACCACAAGGGGGCGATAGAGATCCCCATACCACAGACACAGTAAAACTCCACACATTATTAGGATGAAATAACAGACTTTTATTCTCTCCAGGCACTTCTTCACAGACCTCTTTCCAATGATCAGCCACAATAAATGTTCTCTCTCCTTTTCTGCCTCCATTGAGTGTTGCCCACTGCCTCCCGACTCTGTCTCCCCAATGTGAGGCAGCGGACTCCTTTTATGTCCAACCCAGGAATGCTTCTGGTGCCACTCCCTGTCTCCCAGGAAGCATTTCAGGGTTGTAAAGAAAGTAGGGAGGTCCTCCCCCAACAGTACCATTTAACAAGACCCAGGTATCTCAACAGGACTGCATTTCTGGAACTCCAATTCCCAAGCACCCCTGCGGGTGTCCCGGTTGGGTCGGTATATGAGGACCACTGCCACCTGGCATATGGGGGATGAGAACTGTTCCCAAATCTCAGCTTCCACTGGTCCGTTCGTTATTTCCTGCCGGCTGGACCCCAAGGTAATTCTCTGATCTGCTGGCCAATTTGCTTTTGTCGTTACACTGGCCTCCCATCTGGGTAATGTATTTTTCCTTGTCTCATCCAGGATGCCTATTCTCCTCCTACAGTATATAGGCTGCCTGTGTTATGTTCCATGTGTTTTATTGGTGGTTCCCGAAGGAGGCGGGGCCACCTGCCAATACTGCCAGGAGCTGGACTCCGCTGTATAAATCCAGAGGGTTCTCCCACAGTTCCTGGTGGTTCATTTCGAATGTGCTTGGGTGTTGGTGAGTGCAACTTTGTATCGTTCTGCACTTTTGTGATTCTTGGAATTTTTTGCTGAGTTTTCAACCATCCATCCATCCATCCATTTTCCAACCCGCTGAATCCGAACACAGGGTCACGGGGGTCTGCTGGATGGTTTTCAACCATTCATCGAATATTTGTATTGGGACTTGTTTGCTTGGATTAATTTTTGTGTTTCAGTCAGATCTTTTTTGTCTTTTGTGCTCCTACAGAACTTTACTGTTGTGGAAGAGCCGTTGTTTTGTGAAGCATAAATATTTTATGTTTACGGACTCCGTGTTTGCCCTTATTATTAGCCGGGGTTTGATGGTGAAATCCCTCTCTAGCGGGCATTTTTGGAAGTTCTTTTTGGGACTTAATGCATGTTAGGACCTCGCGACATTGCCAAAATACACGATGAACATTTCCTTGTTTTTCAACGGAATGCCGCCCCGTGTCTCATCTAACACCAGAACAGAGACAAACTGTGATCTGAAAGATTTTGACTGTGGCATGATGGTTGGTAACGTTGAAATTTTATACCAACTAGGGGAATAGTCAGGATATATTTGATGGAAGGGCTAAGAAAAAAAAAACAAAGTAAGGTGGCCAAAAGCTTTGAGAATGACATAAATATTAATTTTCACAAAGTTTGCTGCCTCAGTTTTTTTAATGGCAATTTCCACATCCTCCAGAATGTTCTGAAGAGTGATCAGATGAATTGCAATTAATTGCAAAGTCCCTTTTTTCCATAAAATTGAAATTAATCCCAAAAAACCATTTCCACTGCATGTCAGCCCTGCCACAAAAGGACCTGCTGACGTCATTTCAGTGATCCTCTCGTTAACACGAATGAGAGTGTCGACGAGGACAAGGCTGGAGGTCACTCTGTCACGCTGATTGAGTTACAATAGAGAGGTGAAGAAGACTTCAGGGCACCCAAGAAAGTCCAGCCAGCGCCAGGACCATCTCCTAAAGTGGATTCAGCTGTGGGCACCGCCAGGGCAGAGCTGGCTCGGGAATGGCAGCAAGCAGGTATGAGCGAGGCGAAGACTTTGGAGGATGGCCTGGTGGGTGTCATCAAGAAGGGCAGCAGAGATACCAAGAAAAACATCAGGGACAGCCTGATATTCTGGGATTGTTCTGCTGAGGACTGCTGGGGTCAAGGCATTTTCTCTGATGGATCCACTTTCCAGAAAACTGAAAAGGTGAAGAGCACTACCATCAGTCCTGTATCATGCCAACATTTAAGCATCCTGAGACCATTCATGTCAGCCAAGGCAGTGCAGGGCTCACTCACAATTTTGCCTAAGAACACAGCCATGAATGAACAATGGGACCAAAACATCCTCCGAGAGCAACTTCTCCCAACCATCCAAGAACAGTTTGGTGACAAACAATGATGGAGCACCGGGCCAGAAGGCCAACGTGAGAACTAAGTAGCTCGGGGAATAAAACATCGACATTTGGGGTCCATGGCCAGGAAGCGATTTTTAGGAAATTTAACATTTCTTTTCACTGCTATGCTGATGATCCTCAGGTTTATATTCCTGTCTGCATCTCTGCAACAAATCAACTCCACAACTGTCTGTCTGAACTAAGATCCTGGATGGCTAATAATTTTCTTGATCTGAATCAAAATAAAACGGAGGTGCTTATAGTGGGTCCATCAGCTAAAGGCCAAATGGGTCTTGGACTTCTCTGCTCTTTCTCTGTCTTTTCCAAACCTCAAGTCCGCAATCTTGCTGTTACCTTTGATAGTAACCTCTCTTTTGAGAAACAAGTAAATTCTGTAGTCAAGAGTTGCTTTTTCCAACTTCGCCTATTAGGTAAGATCAAGCCTTTTTTATCTTCTAGGGATCTTGAGATAGCTACTCATGCGTTTATTTTTTCTCGCCTCGATTACTGCAACTCGCTGTATTCTGGGATTAATAAATCCCTGATACGCAGGTTACAGCTGGTCCAAAATGCTTACACTCACTTTCTGGTTGGGGCAAGAAAGTCTGACTCTGTTTCTCCTATTTTAGCTTCTTTACACTGGCTACCTGTCAGTTTTCGAATTGATTTTAAAATCTTGCTGCTAGTTTTTAAATCTTTACATGGGCTTGCTCCTGCCTATTTATCTGAACTGTGTGTTTTACATCAGCCATCTAGAGTGCTTAGATCTTCTGGTCAGCTGTCTCTGGTTGTCCCTTGTACCAAGTGTAAAACTAAGGGGTACAGACAGGGCTTGTGCAGCTGCTGCTCCTCACCTGTGGAACTCCATACCTCATCATACAAAAAAGTCGTCTACAATTGAACTGTTTAAAACAAGACTAAAGACTCATTTCTTTTCACTTGCATTCCGTGACCTTCAGTAATACTGATTGGTTTCCTCTTTGTAATTATACAGTTAGGTCCATAAATATTTGGACAGAGACAACTTTTTTCTAATTTTGGTTCTGTACATTACCACAATGAATTTGAAATGAAACAACTCCGATGCAGCTGAAGTGCAGACTTTCAGCTTTAATTCAGTGGGGTGAACAAAACGATTGCATAAAAATGTGAGGCAACTAAAGCATTTTATAACACAATCCCTTCATTTCAGGGGCTCAAAAGTAATTGGACAATTGACTGAAAGGCTATTTCATGGGCAGGTGTGTGCAAGTCCGTCGTTATGTCATTATCAGTTAAGCAGATAAAAGGCCTGCAGTTGATTTGAGGTGTGGTGCTTGCATGTGGAAGATTTTGCTGTGAACAGACAACATGCGGTCAAAGGAGCTCTCCATGCAGGTGAAAGAAAACTGCGAAAAAAGAAAAACCCATCCGAGAAATTGCTACAATATTACGAGTGGCAAAATCTACATTTTGGTGCATCCTGAGAAAGAAAGCAAGCACTGGTGGACTCAGCAACGCAAAAAGACCTGGACGTCCACGGAAGACAACAGTGGTGGATGATCGCAGAATCATTTCCATGGTGAAGAGAAACCCCTTCATAACAGCCAACCAAGTGAACAACACTCTCCAGGGGGTCGGCGTATCGATATCCAAGTCTACCATAAAGAGAAGACTGCATGAAAGTAAATCCAGAGGGTGCACTGCAAGGTGCAAGCCACTCATAAGCCTCAAGAATAGAAAGGCTAGATTGGACTTTGCTAAAGAACATCTAAAAAAGCCAGCACAGTTCTGGAAAAACATTCTTTGGACAGATGAAACCAAGATCAACCTCTACTAGAATGATGGCGAGAAAAAAGTATGGAGAAGGCGTGGAACAGCTCATTATCCAAAGCAGAGCACATCATCTGTAAAACACGGTGGAGGGAGGCAGTGTGATGGCTTGGGCGTGCATGGCTGCCGGTGGCACTGGGACACTAGTGTTTATTGATGATGTGACACAGGACAGAAGCAGCCGAATGAATTCTGAGGTGTTCAGAGACATACTGTCTGCTCAAATCCAGCTAAATACAGCAGTCAAATTGATTGGGCGGCGTTTCATGATACAGATGGACAATGACCTAAAACATACAGCCAAAGCAACCCAGGAGTTTATTAAAGCAAAGAAGTGGAAAATTCTTGAATGGCCAAGTCAGTCACCTGATCTTAACCCAACTGAGCAGGCATTTCACTTGTTGAAGACTAAACTTCAGACAGAAAGGCCCACAAACAAACAGCAACTGAAAGCCGCTGCAGTAAAGGCCTGGCAGAGCATTAAAAAGGAGGAAACCCAACATCTGGTGATGTCCACGAGTTCAAGACTTCAGGCTGTCATTGCCAGCAAAGGGTTTTCAACCAAGTATTAGAAATGAACATTTGATTTCCAGTTATTTCATTTGTCCAATTACTTTTGAGCCCCTGAAATGAAGGGATTGTGTTCAAAAAATGCTTTAGTTGCCTCACATTTTTATGCAATCGTTTTGTTCACCCCACTGAATTAAAGCTGAAAGTCTGCACTTCAACTGCATCCGAGTTGTTTCATTTAAAATTCATTGTGGTAAAGTACAGAACCAAAATTAGAAAAAAGTTGTCTCTGTCCAAATATTTATGGACCTAACTGTATAACATTACTTCTATTTGTCATGTATCTCATTTTATGTTCATATATTCTATTTATGTTTTTATGTTAATTGTTTTGTTTTTCTTTTATTATGTTATTGTAAAGCACTTTGGCCACAGCATTACTATGTTGTTTTAAATGTGCTATATAAATAAATTGACTTTTGACTTGACGTTGACAGATCTTAATCCCATTGTAGTCAAGAGGCGGGTGGACAAGCAAAAAACCCCAAATTCTGACAAACTCCTATCATTGATGATGCAAGAATGGGCTGCAATCAGTCAGGATTTGGCCCAGAAGTTGATTGCCAGCCTGGCAGGCCGAATGGTGGAGGTTTTGAGAAAGAAAGAAGGGCCAACACTGCAAATATGGACTCTACTCATAAACTTCATGTAACTCAACAAAAGCCTTAATAAAAATAAAAGCCTCAATAAAACTTATGAATTGCTTGCAATTCTACTTCAGTATACCATAGAAACATCTGACAAAAAGATCTAAAAACACGGAAGCAGCAGACTTTTTGAAAACCAACACTTGGGTCCTTCTCAAAACTTTTGGCCATGACTGTACTCTCTAAATTAAATGTTTTTGTTTATCCAAATCTTAGATAGATAAGAAAGTCCTGTGGTCCTTCATACCTTCAAATTAATATGAATTCATTTTTACACTTCAATAATAACATTACAGGGCGGCACGGTGGCGCAGTGGGTAGCGCTGCTGCCTCGCAGTTGGGAGACCTGGAGACCTGAGGTTCGCTTCCCGAGTCCTCCCTGTGTGGAGTTTGCATGTTGTCCCCGTGTCTGCGTGGGTTTCCTCCCACAGTCCAAAGACATGCAGGTTAAGTGCATTGGCGATCCTAAATTGTCTCTAGTGTGTGCTTGGTGTGTGTGTGTGTGTGCACCCTGCCCGGGGATTTGTTCCTGCCTTGCACCCTGTGTTGGCTGGGATTTGCTCCTGCAGACCCCTGTAGTTAGGATATAACGGGTTAGATAATGGATGGATGGATTGTGTCCTATTATTGTCTGCTTTATTATCAAATCAGTCCTTTAAGTTTAAAATTGCCATTCAGTCTAAGACTTTCTTATGACATGTGAAGTGTTTTTGAGCTCCATCCTATACATTCACTTCTCCATTTTCTGAACCCAAGGTGGCACTTAAACTGGTAACATCAGGTGCAAGGTTGTAAGCCTTGTGCCCTATGCTGGCTGGGATTGGCTCCCCACAGACCCCCGTGACCCTGTGTTAGGATATAGCAGGTTGGACAATGACTGACTGACTGACATAATATTTTCCAACCATCCATTTTCCAACCCGCTGAATCCGAACACAGGGTCACGGGGGTCTGCTGGAGCCAATCCCAGCCAACACAGGGCACAAGGCAGGGAACCAATCCTGGGCAGGGTGCCAACCCACCGCAGAACACACACAAACACACCCACACACCAAGGACACACTAGGGCCAATTGAGAATCGCCAATCCACTTAACCTGCATGTCTTTGGACTGTGGGAGGAAACCGGAGCGCCCGGAGGAAACCCACGCAGACACGGAGAGAACATGCAAACTCCACGCAGGGAGGACCCGGGAAGCGAACCCAGGTCCCCAGATCTCCCAACTGCGAGGCAGCAGCGCTACCCACTGCGCCACCGTGCCGCCCCATAATATTTTTACTTGTTATTTTTTTTTCTTTGTTGTGTGTTTCATAATTTTCGATTTAAACAGCAGTGCCCGATTAAAACTGAACAGCTGTGCTGAAAGGTTTCAGAGTTGCCCTTTTTAGATTGCAGTTTATCTGAATGACAGCAGGCAGTTCATGATGTCTTTTCTTATTCCATTCTGGGAATTTTACTGGTGTATTGAGAAGAAGAAGAAGAAAAAAAAAAAAGAGGAATTGTCTTTTCACAAATAACATTGACCAAGATTGCGGAAGACAAAGACAAAGCCCCTTACTGATAAGCAGGCACCTTTACTGGGAAAAGTAGGACCACATTGGATGTGATAATGAAAACAATTCCGATAAATGACAAAGCACCGTCCTGACAAAATCCTCAGATGTGCAGTTGCCAGAAAATAAAAAAAAAAAAAAGTAATTTGCAGTTTTCCAGTCCAAAGAAGAGCAGACCCATTATCTAGTCGGCAGGCTTTATCTTTAGGGAGAAGGTGTCAGCTTCAGCATGGAAGTAGATTAATTTGTGCATTGTGACCATTCCTTCACGTTTTCTGCAGATTACTAAAGAAATGAGTGATGTAAAAAGGCAGGAGGAAGACCAAACATTAACGTGAAAGATAAAAACACTTTGAAATGATTATCAAGAAATTACAATGAATCTTCGATTGTCCAGTGCTGTACTTTGGCTTTATGGTATGTGTTATCTAAAATACTCTCTTTAGCCACCCAATCAAAACTGTGGTATAGCTATATTTTTAATAAAGGTTAATTAAGAATAATTAAATGTGGTAAAGCCCAAAGATATGGGGAGAGAGGTTAGCGCCTGACCAGTCGTGTATATTTGAACAGGAGTCAAAAATATCCCTTCTGGTCAATTCACTTGTTTTTTGAAACATTTGGCAGCTGTTACACAAATCATAAAGGAAGACACCGATGGAAAATGTTTGTTTTCTTATCCGTATGCCCTGCTTAACATTGCCCAGCAGCTAATAATAAGCTCCAAACGGTATTATCATAGCAAACATAATGCGTCCCCTTTCGTGCATTTGTGTGTGCCTTGTATGTTGATGCAAACTGGCTAACTGTCTGGCAGTTTTACAGCAATCAGCTACCGGTGAGACCTCACATTTCCAGTCAATGTTTGCTTCTTGCATTTCAGGAAACTTCTAGCAATGCCTGCATTTTCTTCACTGACTCCCTTGAAATGGACCCTGCTGTGCGTTACCGTGCTACAGCCGCTTGCCTTTCAATCGATTTCTTTCTTGTCATGGTTCATTGTTCTCTGTTCCTGATGGCAGGTCTCTTCCGTGCTCCTCCTCCTCCTCCTTCTATTGCCACTAATTTGGTTTCTTTTGCTTTATGCTGAAGATGTGCTTTCCAGTTTCATACAACATGGCAGCCCTGTTTGCTTTGTAAAGTATTTCTTGATTGTGCGTCTTGCTTATGTCACTATATAACATAAAAACCGAGTAAACAGAGACATAGATAGATAGATAAATAGATAGATAGATAGATAGATAGATAGATAGATAGATAGATAGATAGATAGATAGATAGATAGATAGATAGATAGATAGATAGATATGAAAGGCACTATATAATGCATATAGATAGATAGATAGATAGATAGATAGATAGATAGATAGATAGATAGATAGATAGATAGATAGATAGATAGATATGAAAGGCACTATATAATAGATAGATAGATAGATAGATAGATAGATAGATAGATAGATAGATAGATAGATAGATAGATAGATAGATAGATAGATAGATAGATAGATAAGAAAGGGACTATATGATAGATAGATAGATAGATAGATAGATAGATAGATAGATAGATAGATAGATAGATAGATAGATAGATAGGAAAGGCACTATATAATGCATATAGATAGAAAGATATATAGGAAAGGCACTATATAATGCATATAGATAGATAGATAGATAGATAGATAGATAGATAGATAGATAGATAGATAGATAGATAGATAGATAGGATATGAAAGGCACTATATAATGAAGATAGATAGATAGGAAAGGCACTATATAATGCATATAGATAGATAGATAGATAGATAGATAGATAGATAGATAGATAGATAGATAGATAGATAGGATATGAAAGGCACTATATAATGAAGATAGATAGATAGATAGGAAAGGCACTATATAATGCATATAGATAGATAGATATGAAAGGCACTATATAATAGATAGATAGATAGATAGAAAAGAAAGGCACTATATAATAGATAGATAGATAGATAGATAGATAGATAGATAGATAGATAGATAGATAGATAGATAGATAGATAGATAGATAGATAGATAGAAAAGGCACTATATAATGCAGATAGATAGATAGATAGATAGATAGATAGATAGATAGATAGATAGATAGATAGATAGATAGATAGATAGATAGATAGATAGATAGATAGATTGAAAAGAAAGGCACTACATAATAGACAGAGTGCCACAGTCAACATCCTTCCTTGAACCCCAGAGAACATGTGTGGGGAGACGTGAAGATGGCCGTTTACAGATGCTTCCCACCCAGTCTAACTGAGCTAGATCTACTAAGATTATTCCAGAGATCACAAAAGGGGTAGACTTGAAACTGTTAAAGGAAACTTCACAGTACAGCATGTGCTTCTATGCTGTTCCAGTTTTCTGTCTCACCAGTACATCTTGAAAGATGAATCTTAATCAGATATTGCTTTTTTTTCTCTCTTTCTGCACCTGCTACTGAATGCACCAATGCAGTCTGATCCTTGGATATCTAAAAAAGACGATGAAAATCAATCTTTGTCTTTGTGTCATAAGACTGGTAGATCTCTTCTAATGTGTGGAGACATGTTAATCATTCACTGGCTACGTTATATGCTAGCTTAGCTGCTGATCCGGCTACTGCTGCTCCCACTTCTGAAACTGGGCTTTAGAATATTTAGTATTCAAACCCTGCCATGAAACATCCATATATGGAGTATGCTAATCAATCCCACTATACATACTGTATGTAATTATAATGCCACTGAAATTCATTGGCTGGTAGAGCAGCCTCCCACCTCATGCATTGAGACCCCACCCCCTACATTTAAGAATATCATAATAAGATCGTGTGCAGCATTATAGAGACTCTCCTTTGTGCTCTGGTGGTCAGGTGAAGGTTTAAGGCGCCAGTGTCTGAGCAAATGGCCATAATTACCTGGCCCATATAAAGACATCATTGCTGTTACAATGATATGTCCAAGCCACTGGAAACACCGAGGGTTCAGCCAGTTACCTTACCAATAAGCCAGCCACCCCGTACAGCATCAAAGATACTTTACCTCAAAATAAATGAATTGTGAGTTGACCCAGGCCATGGAGACATGAAGTTTGGCCGACACATCTTGAATGACTTTTGCATTAATGGAATGTCACTTCTCATGGTTAATAAAAGAAGTTTCATTCTCGCTAGATGTCCTTATTGCAATACGAGTGCAGTAAATTGCTCCGATTACATTAGCAGAACCGGACACGGCTGAAAATTGACTTTTTATGTTGGCAAAAACCTGTTATGTTTTAAGTATGTGCACCCACACCATATGAAAACTGGACGTAGTGCCTTGCCGATCAAGCACAGCAGGCGTTGGCCAGTTAATTCCATGAGAAGTGACAACAGGTAGCCAATATTCTGTAAACTGAAGAAAAAACAAAAAGTTCTACAGTGCAAATATGCGGCACTGGGCCTCTTAAAAGGTTACTAAAATATAGTCTGTGCATCATATTCGTCACTTTTGAGGTGAAATATGTTTGTCACGTCAATGTACATTATAATAACGGCTTTGTGATATGAATTATTATGCATGCATATCGTCCATTACCTAGTTTGGCTACATTTCCCTTCTTTATCCAAGGTAAAATCTAAATATCCATCCATCCATTATCCAACCCACTATATCCGAACTACAGGGTCACGGGGGTCTGCTGGAGCCAATCCCAGCCAACACAGGGCACAAGGCAGGAAACTAACCCCGGGCAGGGCGCCAGCCCACCGCAGAAGTCTAAATATTTTGATTGTAATTTACATTTGACAGTCTCTAACCTCTGACAGAGCTCCATGAAGGGGCCTGATCCCTATTAAAAGATCAAAAATTTAAAGATTTACATGTGGCCAAGTTCAAGGATGACAGGTCGTGGAAAGGTTGAAAAGTCTGGACACAACCAGGTCATCCCGTTTAATTGAATAAAGTCCATCAAAAAGCATACCTCTTAGCGTTTGTACAAGCAGTCCTTTGGACCAATAATAACAAAAGTGTTCGTCTCTTTGCCACAAAATTGAGGGTCATTTACTGGAGCTCAGTCCGGCGGGTCATTCTGATCACAAACAAGATGTCTCCTTCCGGTCAGCCTGGTTCCTTATACCACACATAACAGGAAGAGGAGGGGTTAAGTGTCATAACTTGGCAGTTTCTCAGCATGAGAAATAGAAGAGAATGTTAGTGACTGCGCACCCCCTCACACCCTGGCGGGTTATCCCATAAATTCGATCGAACCTGTAAGCTTGAGCGCATGCATGGTACGTCATATTCATAATCATTGACCGTGAAATAGCCTAAAACAGGGGTTTCCAAACTTTTTTCCCCCTTGAGAGCTACTTTTACAAAATGAAAATGGCCGAGAGCTCCTCATGTTTTCTAACGTTCGTTCTCATAGCTTATTTCAGCCCACACAAACTGAACAAGCTTGTTTTACCTGAACATTTACAAAATGTTGGTGTCCACAATTCACATTTTGCATTAAAACATCACAAAAAAATATCTAGTTCACCTGCAAGTGCCTTTTGTATGTCTGTATGCATTTTCTAGTGTTATCTCACACTATCTATCTATCTATCTATCTATCTATCTATCTATCTATCTATCTATCTATCTATCTATCTATCTATCTATCTATCTATCTATCTATCTATCTATCTATCTATCTATCTATCTATCTATCTATCTATTGAATTAAAACGTTAATGCTGTAGAAACAAAACAATGCAATTCCAAATCCACAGATATGACTTCTTCATTTGTCATTTTGTCACATGTCACTGTGTCACTTTATTCACAGGTCCAGTTGCATGTGTGATGTGTTTTTTAGTTAGTCAGATGACTGGCACTGAGGTGTATGGTGGAGTGGAGCCACTCAGGTTCACTCTTCTGGAGTCATTTAAATGTTCCTCTCTCAGTCTTGTTCTGAGCTTTGATTTCATGACATTCATGTCAGACTCACTGAGGTATGGAGACCCAAACAAAGCAGACATTTTCAGAGCTGCTTGGTGAAGATTCTTAGAGTTATCTGGCTCTATTAAGCTCCAGAAATGCTGTTGAGACTTTAACTGCACATTATTTTGAAGGTTCACTAATATATAATACCAGTAACAGCGCACTGCATGATAACGTGCAGTGAATCCACTTGACTTGAGCATTCCTAGTTTTCATCTTCTTTCTCTGTACGTTTAGCATTCGTTTGCTCAGAGGTTGATGCGCTTTTCTCCACCCTAGCGGCCCACTTCTTCTCTTCTTTCATCGGCATGTTTTCGTGTTAAAACTGATTAAGTCTGTGTTTGTGTTGCAATTACTTAGTACGTTTTCCTTCATTGTTCACTTAAGCTGGCACTTAAGTCTTCAATCTGCCTCAAGAATGATGTAAGATATGAAGTGGTAAGGGAAGTGAAGGCAAAGGTGGTAGGGATGAGAATGGTGCACTTACGCCTGCTGGCTGCTGCTGAGAGCTGATTCTACAATAAAATAAAATGAACATAAAATGAGGAATAACCTTGGAGGTCAACCATCACCCTGAAAGCGGATAGTAGACGTCACGTAGTATATGTGTACCAAATTTCAGGTCAATAGGTCAAACTGTTTGCGAGCCTCAGGTGATTTAAAATCCTGGACAGACAAACGAACAGCCACGGTGGCGTGTTATATAAAAACATATAAAATCCAATGTCTGTATGTTTGGCTGCTTTTCACAAGAGAACTACTTCACGGATTCAGATCGGGTTTTTTTCTATAATTTGCTTGAACATTCTGGTTGATTTTGTGACTTCTCTCCTTTTGCTATGTATCGTAGTTCGCTTGCGGCAGCGATTTATTTGCGTAACACGCAGTGGGCCGAGGGAAGCGGGGTGCTCTCCTCACTCACTCGCCAGCTTCGGGGCGTGTTCCTTAACTCCGCTTAGCTAGCGAACGAGAGAACAATTGAATTCAACTCTGTTTGATATTTAAAATAAAGTGTTACTTAGGTCTTGATGAGTTTGAGTCCAGATATTCTCTTAAGTGTATCCCACTTTGAAAAGATAGATTGCAATTCAGGATTGTGGATCGTGATTTTGTGTTAAAAGGATCGTGATATGATTTTTTGGAAAGATCGCCCAGCCCTAATTTGACTGATCAAGTTTTCAAATTTATGTAGGATTCATTAACCCTTTGGCGAGTGTGGACGCTGAAGTCGAAAACAACGAGAGACAAAAACACCAATTTAAAATAAAAAGCAATTTCCTTTTTCTTGGTGAGTTAAGAGACTGTAGCCCCCACCCACGCCTCCGAAGAGACTGGAGCCCCCAAGCCAGCTCAGTGCCACTGACTGGTTAGAACAGACAGCCTGCAGTCTAACGTGGGGCCTCCCTCTATATACCTTCTTCGTGTATTAAACAAAAAAAATATATATGGCAGCTCATTTTGAGGTTATACATAAATTATAATAGCTTACTACTCCCTGAATTGGAATGTGTACATTGCTTCTTTCAGATTAAGAGGTTATCAGAGCACTCACAGTTTTAAGAAATAGGCACAAATAATTTTAACTCTTTCAGGGCTGATGTCGACTTTTGTCAAAAGGAGGAGTGATCGACTGTAAACTGTGACAAAACCAACTGTTATGTTTTAGCTGGACTCTCGTTGCTAGAAGGAAGGTTAGCTTCATTGATTTGACCGAGATTTCCTGCTCTTGTGTAAGTAGCAAGGTGCAAACAACAGCAAAAATGGCATTGATCAAAGTGAATGCATAAAGCAAACTACTGCATGGACAACGTTTGGCCTATTATCTCTGAACTGGACTATGACTTGTCAGACTCTGATTTTGATGCAAGTGATCGAAAACGAATGTGAGGTTCCAGCTTCAGTTGACTGGTTCCCAGCTAATCATGGTGCTGAATGGGTTCATGTAGCTAATATGCCTATGGCAATGTTCACCAGGGAGGAGTGCCACTTAACAATGATAAGTGGTAGAAACTGTGATCACTGCTGCCTCAGCCACGTGAACACAGCTTGGCAGCAAGCCTTGCCACACATTCTTGTCAAACTGGCTGCCACAGCATTCAGCAACAGACATTTTATGTTGATTTCTGTGTGAAACCATTGCTTTTCAGAAACTATTTTTTGGAAAAAATATTCAGCCCTCAAAGAGTTAATCAGGAATTCAGAAACTATCACATTGATTTATAATATCACAGAGTGCTCTGTTAGTATCAAGAGATCAGCATTTTCTCATAAAGAATGCAAATTAGTCCCTTAAACTGTGCACAAGCTTAATTCTTTTTCTACCTAAATGAAGAACAAATCATATAGAAGTAAAAATCATATAACTCTCTGCAGCATGATTAATACAAATACAGTCCTTAGTATGTATGAGGTAACTACTTATAATCATTACAGTTAATAATGTTTTTTCTTTCTCACGAGCTACTTGGAAAGGAGTTGCGAGCTACTGGTAGCTTGCGAGTGACGTGTTGCAGACCCCTGGCCGAAAACAATACCCCACAGCCTTATGTTTGAACCTTGTCATTTTTAAATTTTCTGGGAGTGGATTTTGAGAGGACTAGGACCACCGGTAACGAATCAGACATTAAAAATATGATCATATTCGTCATCAGCAACCTCAAAATAGCATAAAACGACACTCCATGGGCTTATATTACAGATTCCCATTTTTTCAAAGTTTTGTAAAAAGGAGTAATTTTGACCCCTCGGGGGTCAGTTTATGTGGCTTGCACAATGTTAAGTCCTTCTGATCATATTGGCTGAAGGTACCTATTGGTTTACCATTGTGGGATATGGCCGGCCTGTCACCCCGGCCAACACCCCCAAGCCGCCAGATGGAGCTGTCCCTGCGGCATGGAAGTGCCCCGAATACCAGCAGGGAATCATGGACAATGGAGTTTTCCTTTACAGCCCTGCTGGATACCACAGGAGCCAACAGATGACGCTGCAGGGAGGCCCAGAGAGTTGTTTGTGCCCTATAACCCGGAAGTACGTCGTAGGCAAGGCGACAAAGGAAATGACGTGCTTCCGGGATGAAGAAAAGGACTTTTTATCTGACCCGGAAGTGATAAGGAATCACATGGACTGTAGGGTTGGAATCACTTCCGGGTCAGGGAATATAAAAGGACGATGGGAAATCCCAGACGCTGAGCTGAGCTGGGTGGAAGGGTGGCAACACGTCTGGGAGTGAGGAGGATTATTGATTTATTGATTTATTGTTTATTGTGTTTATTTGAAGATTGTGGAGAAGAGGGTGCTTTGTGCACGTTTTGTCCTAATAAATATAATATTTGGAGTTTTACCTGGTGTCTAATATGTGGTCTGATGGTTCACGGGGTCACGGGGACCCTAAAACTGTCACACCCTGTATCGTTAGGGTATTATTTCCTGCATAAATTATGGTCCAAAAATGGCCTATAAATTAGGGTCTATAGGGCCCAAAATAGGTGGAGTTCCCCAAGAAACATAAATTCTTACATAACTAGACATCAAGGTGAGTCGAAAGGTATATCATACGTGTGTATTTAGCACTGGACAAAAAAAAAAAAAACAAAGTCATGTTAAATCATTCAGAAGCAATTTATAGTACTAGGGTGTTGTACCATGTTAGCCATTATGAATGTAGTGAGAAGTCAAGTAAAATGGCCCCTTTTATTGGCTAACTAAAAAAAGATTACAATATGCAAGCTTTCGAGGCAACTCAGGCCCCTTCTTCAGGCAAGATGTACAGTGCATCTGGAAAGTATTCACAGCGCATCACTTTTTCCACATTTTGTTATGTTACAGCCTTATTCCAAAATGGATTCAATTAATTTTTTTCCTCAGACTTCTACACACAACACCCCATAATGACAACGTGAAAAAAGTTTACTTGAGCTTTTTGCAAATTTATTAAAAATAAAAAAATTGAGAAAGCACATGTACATAAGTATTCACAGCCTTTGCCATGAAGCTCAAAATTGAGCTCAGGTGCATCCCGTTTCCCCTGATCATCCTTGAGATGTTTCTGCAGCTTAATTGGAGTCCATCTGTGGTAAATTCAGTTGACTGGACATGATTTGGAAAGGCACACACCTGTCTATATAAGGTCCCACAGTTGACAGTTCATGTCAGAGCACAAACCAAGCATGAAGTCAAAGGAATTGTCTGTAGACCTCCGAGACAGGATTGTCTCGAGGCACATATCTGGGGAAGGTTACAGAAAAATTTCTGCTGCTTTGAAGGTCCCAATGAGCACAGTGGCCTCCATCATCCATAAGTGGAAGAAGTTCAAAACCATCAGACTCTTCCTAGAGCTGGCCAGCCATCTAAACTGAGCGATCGGGGGAGAAGGGCCTTAGTCAGGGTGGTGACCAAGAACCCGATGATCACTCTGTCAGAGCTCCAGAGGTCCTCTGTGGAGAGAGGAGAACCTTCCAGAAGGACAACCATCTCTGCAGCAATCCACCAATCAGGCCTGTATGGTAGAGTGGCCAGACGGAAGCCACTCCTTAGTAAAAGGCACATGGCAGCCTGCCTGGAGTTTGCCACAAGGCACCTGAAGGACTCTCAGACCACGAGAAAGAAATTTCTCTGGTCTGATGAGACAAAGATTGAACTCTTTGGTGTGAACGTTTGGAGGAAACCAGGCACCGCTCATCACCAGGCCAATACCATCCCTACAGTGAAGCATGGTGGTGGTAGCATCATGCTGTGGGGATGTTTTTCAACGGCAGGGACTGGGAGACTAGTCAGGATAAAGGGAAAGATGACTACAGCAATGTACAGAGACATCCTGGATGAAAACCTGCTCCAGAGCGCTCTTGACCTCAGACTGGGGCGACGGTTCATCTTTCAGCAGGACAACGACCCTAAGCACACAGCCAAGATATCAAAGGAGTGACTTCAGGACAACTATGTGAATGTCCTTGAGTGGCCCAGCCAGAGCCCAGACTTGAATCCGATTGAACATCTCTGGAGAGATCTTAAAATGGCTGTGCACCGACGCTTCCCATCCAACCTGATGGAGCTTGAGAGGTGCTGCAAAGAGGAATGGGCGAAACTGGCCAAGGATAGGTGTGCCAAGCTTGTGGCATCATATTCAAAAAGACTTGAGGCTGTAATTGCTGCCAAAGGTGCATCGACAAAGTATTGAGCAAAGGCTGTGAATACTTATGGACATGGGATTTCTCAGGTTTTTTTATTTTTAATAAATTTGCGAAAACTTTTTTCACGTTGTCATTATGGGGTGTTGTGTGTAGAATTCTGAGGAAAAAAAATGAATTTAATCCATTTTGGAATAAGGCTATAACATAACAAAATGTGCACTGTAATACAGAAACTGGAGTTCCCTGTGTTTTAATATATTCACCAGGACAAATAACTACATTGGGAAACCCAGTCTCCAAATGCACCTGAATGCTAATCACAATACAGGTAATAATAATAATAATAATAATACATTTTATTTCTGTGGCACCTTTCCAGTTCTCAAGGTGCTATGTCAGGCGGACATTTTGTTACTTACTTATTTTGTTACTTGCTGGCTACTGGAGTGTTCATCTCAGTAGGTTGCCTTTTATGTAACATGGCTTGAATTTTCATACTGATACTTTGAAAGACTGCTTTAAATATCCTGCACCTTCATTCTAAAAGAAAACAAAAATAAAATAAAACAAAATGTCTGCTGTATGTCATTTTCGTAAGACCCGGGGCACCAGCTGTTTCATTAATAAATGCAGGAGTTATTTATAGCCCGCCATCTATTCAAGTCACAGAGGGGTATCTGCCGCTTACTTCATAAACTTGCAATCCTCTCAGGCTGGAAGGGCTGATTCTGTGGCTCCATAGGTGCTACTGTTTCAGTGTGATAACGCTGCCCGCGCCTGGCATGAGACTGATGGCACGGCCAGGAGAAAATAAATAAATACTAATCAAGCCTCACGATATGCAGTACGGCACAGGCCCAGTAGCTTATGATTTTTGAGTTTCATAATTAGACTTGTGAGAGTCATGGTGGCACAGTGGTTACCACCGATGCTTCACAAGTCCAGAGTCCAGCACTGCTCTTTGTGGAGATGGCAGACATACCACATGCACTGCACAAGAGGTCACCCTCCTGAAGCTAAGCATGTTAGGGCTCAACCAGTACTTGGATGGGAGAACATCTAGGAAAAACTGAGGTTGCTGTTGGAAGAGGTGTGGGTGAGGCCAGCAGGGGGGCGCTTACCCTCTGGTCTGAACGTGGATCCCAATGCAGCGACGGGAACACTGTGCTGTAAAAATGGTGCCGTTCTTCAAATGAGACGTAAAACCAAGGTCTTGACTGTCTGTGGTCATAAAAGATTCCTGGGTATTCTTGTTAAAGAGTAGGGTGTATCCCAATGTCAGGGTGTATCCTCCATGGCAGTGTTTCCCAAACTCGGTCCTGGGGACCTCCTGTGGCTGCAAGTTTTTGTTCCAACCAACTTCTGTTTTTGATTGGACTCCTGGGGTAATTAAGTGAACTGTTATTTCCCAAGTTCTGTGTTTTGGGCTCCATAGGTGCTACTATGGAGCACCTACTACAGGTAGCTCACGAGTGACGTGTTGGAGACCCCTGGTGTAGAGGTTCCAAAGCAAATTCTGCAGTATTAACAGCTCCCAAGAGTGCAGTGACCACCGTAATTCTTATATGAAAGAAATGTGGTACAGCCAAGATACTTCCTAGAGCTGACCACCCTGCCAAAGTAAGCAGTCATGGTTGTGGTAAGAGAGAACCCAATGGTCACTCTGGCTGAGCTTCAGGGAATCTGTATGGAGATGGGAGAAGGAAATCCATCTCTGCAGCATTCCACTAATTGGGTATTTATGACAGAGAGCCCAGACAGAAGACTGGTCCATCTTAATCAGGACCACCACCTCTGACCTTGCCATCATGAGTGGCCCTACCTGGACTTCACGACTCTCAGGGGATAACACAAATAACTCCACCATGTTAAGGTGCTGACTCAGTGAAGGGGCTTTATTTGTACAGATACACAGTATAGCTATTAACAATGCAATCAGAAGGTAATCGGACTCCGTCACTGTGTGGTATAACTGGTCCGCTGATTAGGAGAAAAGGCCAACTTTTAAAATATATAATCACCGCACTTGAGGCTTAGAGGGGGCGGGGTAGTGTGGCCGGAGCGATTCTCAGATGTGATGTGTTGCAGGCGTTTCCTTACTGAAGTTGACAGGTGAGGAATCGTCCGTATCCGTAATCGATGCCGCTAATCGCTGCACCTGTGGCACGTTCCCATTATAAATAGGAGAAGCACAAGTGCGGAGGGGGAGAAGAAAGATCGGAGAAGTGAACGGAGGTTAGAGGAGGAAGAAGAGAAAGCTGGAAGATGGTGCATGAGTGGGGCGGCACAGTGGCGCAGTGGGTAGTGCTGCTGCCTCGCAGTTAGGAGACCCGGGTTCGCTTCCCGGGTCCTCCCTGCGTGGAGTTTACATGTTCTCCCCGTGTCTGCGTGGGTTTCCTCCTGGTGCTCTGGTTTCCTCCCACAGTCCAAAGACATGCAGGTTAGGTGCATTGGCGATTCTAAATTGTTCCTTGTGTGTGCCTGATGTGTGTGTGTGTATGCCCTGTGGTGGGCTGGCGACCCTGCCCGGGGTTTGCGCCCTGTGTTGGCTCCAGCAGACCCCCATGACCCTGTAGTTAGGATATAGCGGGTTGGATAATGGATGGATGGTGCGTGAGTGAGCGAGTGACGGCAGGCAGCTGTGAGGAGAGCCCCTCAGGAGAGTTAGACGACACTTGGGGGCAGCAAGAAGTGTCACTCCTGCTTTAGAGGAGCAGGAGTGACCAGTTGGTGGTTGGCTCGCCGCATAAGGCTTCGGAAGGCAGCGAGAGTTGGAGGCTTGGGAGGTGGAAACCCCAGCGTGAGCACCCTGGTCGCTGGGGAACCCAAGTCTCGGATCCAGGGACTGAAAGGCGATCAGACTAGACGGAGAAGGTCAGCTGCAAGTAGGTTGACTCCCTTGGTGCATGGCCAGAATGGGAAAAGCAAGGGAGCCGCCAGCTGAAGAAGGCACCAGGTTTTGTTTTTAAAGGACTGCTTCCAGCCATTGTTTTAACCTAATTTTTTATTTATTGGATTTTAACCTCCACATTTTCACTGTTTTTAATGGATTATTTATTTATTGACTTTTAGAAGCACTTGTTTTGAACACTTTTTGCACTTTTTAAATAAAATGAACTTCTGCACTTTGCACCTTTTCCCCAGCTCATCCGGTTCCACTACCGATGGTGTCGGCTCCCAAAAGGGAGATGGGAGCATGGAGCAAGAGCTGCACCATCACACATTGTCTTTGTCATTTCGCTATCTTGCAGCCTTGTGCTAAAATCTTCCTTACACCAAGCACTCTCAATACCAAGAATCATCAGGTTTTTAGAAATTTTTGCAAATTTAATCGACCTGCTCCTGTTCGCATAGTGAGACGGCGTTGGTATTGAACCAGCAGCATTGTCACTGAGAGTTCTGTTTCTTATTTACTGTGCCCCTATTTCTGCAAAACTGATCTCATTATGACAGAGGAAGATGAAACAGTAAGTTATGATTTCTAAAAAAAAAAAAAAAACACATTTTTTTCTTTTATCTCCTCTACAGAATGGTCTAAATTTGATTTTCCTTTGCAGTTGTTTACATGATACTTTCTAAGTGCTAACTTTGGAAAGAAAAAGAAATTCCACTTATGCCAGTCATCTACTAAATCTATCTGCAGAAGCTATCAGAGCTTCCACTGCCTTTTATGCATCCAACAGATTTTAATTTGCACAGCTAGCTCTTCTGGGAAATGAAATATGGAGCTAAAAAACAATCTACATTTATCTCAGTAATGACCCAAGATGAAAGGAAGAAATGCAAATGCCTGTGAGCTGGCATCATGTTTGTCGGGATTTCATTATAACTGCCAATATCCTTTTTTTGCAAGTTTGTTTGACTAGATATACTTGTGAGGATAAAGCCCAGCTAATATTGTTATCCTGGCCCTACGTTTTAAAAAAACAAAAGCACATTAAAAACACTGTATCCTGATATAACTAAGGCTGATTCCAAAACAGTGGAATTGAAATGCAAACTGCACCCTGCCAGAAATCAACTAAGATTGAGCCTGAGAGCCAAGAAACATAACACAAAATGAAATCTTTTTTGGTTTCTCTTTTTGTACTTGGTTCTTAATTCCAAGTCTGAATATAATACAAATGATGTTTTATCTCTTAAAAAATGCCATTTATTTTTCTTTATTATACTCTTCTTCTTCTTCTAGCAGCTCCCATTTAGGGGTCTGCTCCCAGAGCGGATCATCCGTTTCCATCTATCCCCGTCTTTTACATCATATTCTGCCACATCAGCTGCCTTCATGTCCTCCCTCGCCACATCATAAAAATCCTCCTCTTTGGCCTTCCTCTTTTCCTCTTGCCTGGCGGTTCCATCCTCACATTCTTTTCCTGATGTACCCCTCATCTCTCCTGTGTCCAAACCATCTCGATGTAGCCTCTCTCACCAAACCATTGTACCTGTGTTATTCCTCTGACCAGGAACGGTGGACTGAATGATAATGAATACACGTGACTTTCCTTCTCTGTATGTTTAGTATTCGTTTGCTCAGAGGTTGATGCGCTTGCTGCTTCCTGGGCAGCTCTTCTTTTCTCCACCCTAGCGGCCCGCTTCTTCTCTTCTTTCATCGGCAAAATTTTCACGTTAAAACTGATTAGATAGATAGATAGATAGATAGATAGATAGATAGATAGATAGATAGATAGATAGATAGATAGATAGATAGATAGATAGATAGATAGATAGATAGATAGATAATGAAAGGCACTATATGATAGATAGATAGATAGATAGATAGATAGATAGATAGATAGATAGATAGATAGATAGATAGATAGATAGATAGATAGATAGATAGATAGATAGATAATGAAAGGCACTATATGATAGCTAGAAAGATAGATAATGAAAGGCACTATATGATAGATAGATAGATAGATAGATAGATAGATAGATAGATAGATAGATAGATAGATAGATAGATAGATAGATAGATAGATAGATAGATAATGAAAGGCACTATATGATAGCTAGAAAGATAGATAATGAAAGGCACTATATGATAGATAGATAGATAGATAGATAGATAGATAGATAGATAGATAGATAGATAGATAGATAGATAGATAGATAGATAGATAATGAAGGGCACTATATGATAGATAGATAGATAGATAGATAGATAGATAGATAGATAGATAGATAGATAGATAGATAGATAGATAGATAGATAGATAGATAGATAATGAAAGGCACTATATGATAGATAGATAGATAGATAGATAGATAGATAGATAGATAGATAGATAGATAGATAGATAGATAGATAGATAGATAGATAGATAGATAATGAAAGGCACTATATGATAGATAGATAGATAGATAGATAGATAGATAGATAGATAGATAGATAGATAGATAGATAGATAGATAGATAGATAGATAGATAGATAGATAATGAAAGGGACTATATGATAGATAGATAGATAGATAGATAGATAGATAGATAGATAGATAGATAGATAGATAGATAGATAGATAGATAGATAGATAGATAGATAATGAAAGGCACTATATGATAGATAGATAGATAGATAGATAGATAGATAGATAGATAGATAGATAGATAGATAGATAGATAGATAGATAGATAGATAGATAGATAATGAAAGGCACTATATGATAGATAGATAGATAATGAAAGGCACGATAGATAGATAGATAGATAGATAGATAGATAGATAGATAGATAGATAGATAGATAGATAGATAGATAGATAGATAGATAGATAGATAGATAATGAAAGGCACTATATGATAGATAGATAGATAGATAGATAGATAGATAGATAGATAGATAGATAGATAGATAGATAGATAGATAGATAATGAAAAGGACTATATGATAGATAGATAGATAGATAGATAGATAGATAGATAGATAGATAGATAGATAGATAGATAGATAGATAGATAGATAGATAGATAGATAGATAGATAATGAAAGGCACTATATGATAGATAGATAGATAGATAGATAGATAGATAGATAGATAGATAGATAGATAGATAGATAGATAGATAGATAGATAGATAGATAGATAGATAGATAGATAGATACTTTATTAATCCCAAGGGGAAAGTCACAAAGTTTAAGACTTTGGGGAACACAGCCACATACTCTTGGAGACGCACTTCTCCTGCTCACAAAATGTTATCCTCCGCCAAATCCTGTTTCATAAACGACGACAGCAGGCAGGCGAATCGGTTCACCAATACGTGGCCAACTTAAGGGGCTTAGCCAGTTTATGCAAGTTGGGAGATATGCAAGATTAATTTATCAGAGATCAACTGGCTGAGCACAATGACATTCCAATCTATGCAGACTGAGGACACTGAGGTGTTGCAACCTCCAACTGAAACCATCTCCAGACCTGAACGTGTCAGAACTCAAACTCAAAAGATTTTCTTACTTTTCACAGTTAAGGAGGCTTTAGAATGACATTTGGGTTTTGGAAGAAACACACAAAGGAAAAAAAAAAGGACTGTTCTGTACAATTTCAGTTACGTCCATAAAAGTTGAAGCCTCATGTTATGTTTTTCTGGGAGTCACTGTATTTGGAAGGGGAAGGGGGGGAAATGTTATGTTTGCAATATGTACATTTTATGACAGTGAGTTCTTGTTTGCCGTAAAATGTGTTTTGGGGTTAGAGGGTTAGTTTTGGTGGGATTGGGGTTGTCCGAAATAAACGCCTTTCTGAGACAAACCATACCTGTACGCTCTCATATTGTATGCAACAGTGCTCTACTATCACAAATCACTCCTGCCACTCTTCTCCACCCCGTCCACCCTGTCTATACGCTCTTCTTCACCTCTCTGCTTTGACGGTTGAACCCAAGTATTTAAATTCATCTACCTTCTCCATCTCTTCTCCTTACAGTCACACCCTTCCACCACCTTCCCTCTCATTCACGTACATGTACTCCGTCTCACTCCTACTGACTCTCATTCCTCTTCTCTCCAGCGCATTTTTTGTTTATTAAACATATCTGTAAAAATGAGTCATATTCAAAAGTAACCCGACTTTTGGCCCCCTAGACCCTAAAAAAACCCTCATTTTTTGACCATTTTTAGAGCCTATTATATGCAGGAAATTACACCCTTATGATAAACTGATATACTGTATGTCTTCACCAAAATGATCCAAAAGACTAGAAATTGTTCATTCCACATCAATTGACCCCAAGGCTTCATCTCCTAATGGGGTATGATGGGTCAAAGTTTCTTTTTC
Organism: Erpetoichthys calabaricus; assembly: GCF_900747795.2. Taxonomy (NCBI): domain Eukaryota; kingdom Metazoa; phylum Chordata; class Cladistia; order Polypteriformes; family Polypteridae; genus Erpetoichthys; species Erpetoichthys calabaricus. Next base: position 206,869,863 of record NC_041399.2, on the reverse strand, counting down.
ACAAAACTTTCAAAAAAACTGGGATTGGTAGTATAGGCATGTGGAGTGTCATTGTATGCTTTTTCAAAGTGACTGATCACAAATAGAAATTTCTTGATATTTGATGTTTCATTCTTTACCGGTGGTCCTGGATCTCTAAGAAGCCACTCCCAGAAGATTAAAAATGACAAATTTCAAGCATAAGCATGTATGGTATCAATTTAGACTATTTCAAGGTCAGTTATAACAAATATGGTGTTATTTTTGACTTTTGATCCTTTACTAGGGGTCTAGTCCTCTGTCAGAGGGTGGAAAACGACAGATTTCTATTACAATCGATAATATTTAGATTTTAACTCTCTGAGGGCTGAATAACAGAGTTTTCTGAAAAGCACACAAAGCAATGGTTTCACACACAAATCAACACGAAACATCTGTTGCTGCATGTTGTGGCCGCCAGGAATGTGCATTATGCTGGATGCCAGGCTGTCTTCACACAGCAGAGGTGGCAGCGGTGGTCATGGTCGCAGTGCATTGCAATCTGGTTTGTACCTCTCAACGTTGTAAGTGGCGGCCCTCCCAGGTGAATGTTGCCGTAGACATGTCAGCTACACCAACCTGTTCAACACTGCAATCAGCATGGGGTCCGATCAGCTGATGCTGGTACCTCACATTCATTTTTGATCACTTGTATCAAAATCAGAGTCCAACAAGTCAGAGCCCAATTCAGCGATAATATGCAAAACGTCGTCCACAGAGTATTTTGCTTTGTGCATTCGCTTCGACCTCTCACTAGAAGTCAATGCCATTTTTGCCGTTGTTTGCTCCTTGCTACTCACGCGAGTGCAGGGAATCTCGGTCAAACCAATGAAGCTAGTGTTCCTTCTAAGAAAGTGATTCCAATTAAAATATATAACGGTGGACTTTGCACCATTTATAGTTGATTACCACCACCAACCCCTCCTTTTGACAAAAGTCAACGTCTGCCGAACACATTTTAATATTTCAAATATTTGACATAATGTTTTTTATTTATTATGTACCTCTGCTTCATGAAATCAATCATTAAATTTTTTATGAACGACCTAAATTAAGGTGACTTACACTAATTCAGGCTTTTTATTTATATATTTAGGTGTTTGTTTGTTTATATATTTTTTGCATTTAATGTTTCTTTAAGGGAAAAGCAAGTTTGAATAACCTAATCAAATTATGACATGGACTGCAATAACTCTCTGGAGATCTCTATTTAAACCGCCAGGCTAAAAGGTAGCTTACGATGATGGTGACATTCTAGTATCATCTTATCATCTAGGAACCTCCATAAACATATACTTTTCATTTATGATACTGAAATAAATTGACAAGCTTAATATAATCACAAAATTAAATGCAATTGAAGTATAATGATTATCTCTAAACATTTACCCACCATTCTTATCTATCGCATCCTCACTAAATTATGCAAATGGTGCAATATAACAAACCAATCAATGCACAACCTCAGTTTTTTCAGTGAGAGACAGACTATGGAGAACTTTTTTAGCATGCCATAAGACAGGGGTGTCAAACTCCAGGCCTGGAGGGCCACAGTGGTGTCATGTTTCCATTCTGACCCTTTTCCTAATCAGTAAGCAGTTTTCACTGCTAATTAACTCCTTTTCCCTTCATTTTAATAGCCCTGTTTTTAAGGATTCAGTCCTCTGAATTGATTCGTTTCTTCATGAAATGGCAGTCAAACAGAAATGAGATGTGAAATGAGCCAACAGATGAGCAGCTAAACTGGGATTTCAAACTCCAACCAATTTCACTCCAACCAATCTATTAATGAGAAGCTGATTCTTGCTGTTAATTAAGCCCGTTATTTAATTCCGTGGCCTGTTGCTGCTCTCATTCTGCCACAGCAGACATTTCCAAAACTTTTGATTTTCTGTTCGTCAAAATGTTTTGGTGACCTGAGAGATCAACCTTACTGAGACCTTCACTTTTCTTTATTTTCAGATATTGTGTGATGGGCACAGGTGAGCTGGTCATGTGGCGGCTTGTTATGTGTCTTGTTTGGCTGATAATTAAAAGAGTCAAGGTAATTAAAACTAAAGCAAAAGAAGTTAATTAGCAGCAAAAACTAATGAAGAAGATGGTTAGAATGAAAACCTGCTGCCACTGCGGCCCTCTAGGCCTGGAGTTCGACACCCCTGCCATAAGAGACTGTTGTAGATGATAATGAACAATCGAAAACAATATCTGCCAAGTTTTAACACAACTTTTAACGTAAGCCCATTTCAGAGATGATTATAATTTGAATTAAGATTGCCGCTAGCGATGCATTCAAGAGCTGCAAACCTGTTTCTTGTTTGTTTAATTTTATTTTTCCCATGCTATGCCTGTTTAAGGATTATTATTATTATTTATGTTGTAGCCTGGGCGGCACGGTGGCGCAGTGGGTAGCACTGCTGCCTCGCAGTTGGGTGATCTGGGGACCTGGGTTCGCTTCCCGAGTCCTCCCTGCATGGAGTTTGCATGTTCTCCCCGTGTCTGCGTGGGTTTCCTCCGGGCGCTCCGGTTTCCTCCCACAGTCCAAAGACATGCAGGTAAGGTGGATTGGCGATTCTAAATTGGCCCTAGTGTGTGCTTGGTGTGTGTGTGGGTGTGTTTGTGTGTGTCCTGCGGTGGGTTGGCACCCTGCCCAGGATTGGTTCCTTGCCTTGTGCCCTGTGTTGGCTGGAATTGGCACCAGCAGACCCCCATGACCCTGTGTTCGGATTCAGCGGGTTGGATAATGGATGGATGGATGGATGTTGTAGCCTACGAATTTGGCAATCAAGCCTCCAGCTCCATGTGTATGATAAGTTGGTGCCTGTGAAAACAAAAACAAAAACTGCGATTCTGCTCCTCAGCAAAATAAAAAAACGAGAATGTTCCATTTAAAAAGAACATCTAAGAAGTTGAATATGGTGCATCCTGGAATTTATAATAATAATAATAATAATTCTTGCGGTGGGCTGGCACCCTGCCCGGGGTTTGTTTCCTGCCTTGCACCCTGTGTTGGCTGGGATTGGCTCCAGTAGACCCCCATGACCATGTAGTTAGGATATAATGGGTTGGATAATGGATGGATGAATAATAATTCTTTACATTTATATAGCATTTTTCTCAGTACTCAAAGTGGGGAGCCATTTCATCCACCACCAATGTGCAGCATCTACCTGGATGATGTGACGGCAGGAATTTTGTGACAGTGTGCCCACCACACATTAGCTGTTAGGTGGAGAAGTAGTGAGAGAGATGGCTAATTAGAGACATGGGGATGATTAAGTGGGCCAAAATGACTAGGCCTGGACATCAGGATATACCCTGCTGTTTGTGATGAATGCCCAGAGATCTTTTAAGACCACAGCGACTCAGGACCTCAGTTTTACATATCATCAGAAGGACGCCGCCATTTTTACAGTACAGTTGCGCAAGTATGCTCACCACACTTTAGCAGTTGGGTGGAGAAGGTGTGAGAGACAGTTTCCCAAATAGAAACAGGAGGATGATTAGGGGGCAGAATGACTGAGCCATAGTGGCATTACGGATATACTCTGTACTTTACGAAGGATGCCCAGGGATCTTTTATGACCACAGCGACTCAGTTTTATGTTTCATCGAGAGGACGGTGCCATTTTTACAATATAGTGTCCCTGCCACTGCCCTGTTGCATTGGGATCCACGTTCCATCCACAGTGTTAAGCGCCCCACGCTGGCCTCACCAACACCTCTTCTAGCAGCAACCCAAGGTTTTCTTAGATGGTCTCCCGTCCAAGGACTGGCTTAGCCCACAAATGCTTAGCGTCAGGTGGATGACCTCTTCTGAAGTGCAGGTGGTATGGTTGATGGCTATTTAGAAGATCTCCTGTAATACGTTTCAGACATTAAGACCAAACATCATAATATTAAATAATGTAGTTAAGTTAATGGGAATAAGACAGTTGAATTGAGTCTGAGTGTTCGTAAGTCCGAGTCTGAAATGTTTAAATAAATGGCACACCCCCATACCCCCCATTTTGTGCCACCCTAGGCAATCGTCTTGTTTGCCGAAACAGTAGAGCCGACCCTGGCTCTGACCCTTGGGAGTTTTTTCATACCCTTTTCTTCACTCCTCCAAATATTCTTTATCCTCAAGTACATTTTGTATATCCTGTTCGGGGCAGATTGTTTTTCTATATTTTTGCTGTTATGTTATGTCGGGAGAATGTGACTCAGGCAAATCAAATCTAATTATTAATTTTGATTTTATTTGATGATGCCCCAATTATATTTTTTTTGTAAGCTAGTTACCATCCATCCATTATCCAACCTGCTATATTCTATCTACAGGGTCACAGGAGTCTGCTGGAGCCAATCCCAGACAACACAGGGTGCAAGGCAGGTAACAAACCCCGGGCAGGGCGCCAGCCCACCACAGGGCACACACACACCAAGCACATACAAAGGACAATTTGGGGTTGCCAATGCACCTAACCTGCATGTCTTTGGACTGTGGGAGGAAAGCCACGCAGACACGGGGAGAACATGCAAACTCCATGCAGGGAGGATCCGGGAAGCGAACCCACTACCGCTGCGCCACTGTGCCACCCTTAAGCTATTTACACATGTATTTATTTATTTATTTTGGACATTTTTCTTAGCTAGGAAGTGTAATTTCATGGGTTTTTGATTTTTCCTTTCTTGGTCATGACACGTGTGGAAGTACAGCCGATTTAAATTATAACAGCAACTTGAGAAAAAACATGAGATGAAGAAGAATAGTTTGCTGGCAGTAGAATGCTGGAAACAGCCACACACAAGTAAGAAGAAAAGCTGCCAAGAGATTTGTGCTTGTCACTTAAGAAGAGCTTTAAGTTTTATGGCAAATGCCTGACAAGCCCACAAAATAACGCTTTCTGAATTGTTTTTCACTGTCAAATCTATCAGCAGACTCCACAGTTTGTCTAAAATGGCCATGAAGTAGACAGAAATAATAAAAAGGCTTCAAAGAATCTTCTCTAATAAAACTCCGGCTTTATGGGCTCATTGTACTTTAGAGATTAACTCATCTCCAGCGCTCTTTTCCAGCCTGACATTAGAGCGTAGATTAAAAATTGGCTAAATATGACAAACGTCTCTATCTGTTGTTTGATTTTTTTTTTTTTTGCTAACACTTTTGGTGTCTATTATGAGAGGTTGTTATTAACAGTCTGAATTTTATTAAATGTAATGCACCTTTTTTTATAAAATAATGAAAAATGAATGAAACATATCTCCAGAATTGTATCTTTAATTATAACTTATTATTGCTAATAGCACAGTAAATCAAATGCTTACAGTGCTAGTACAGTGGAACCTTGGTTTGCGAGTAACTTGGTTTAAGAGTGTTTTGCAAGACGAGCTAAAATTTTTAATAAATTTTGACTTGATAAACGAGCGAGGTCTTGCAATACGAGTAGTATGTACAGTATATGCTTTGTCTGCTGAGCATCATGTGATCACAACTGAGCTGGTGGTTGTGGGTAATCGTCTCCTATTCTCCGTCTTAGTCGGCGTGCCTCACTCATATACCGGTAGTCAACATCCATACGAGCGTATACTGTTTACTACACCATTGTGACTGTGTGTGTGTGTGGGTGTGCGTTCGCGTGCGTGTGTGTGCTGTGACGTGCGAGTCCCCGCCTTGCACCCTAAAACACGAAGCTGAGTCTCAGTACTTTAGTAACACCAGCTTTATTCAGCATGAAACAGCAACAGCGCAGTTATTTATTGTAGCGGGATCTGCCGCTCTCCTATACACAGACACAACAGTCAGGCAGGGCCGTGTCCATTTATAATGTTCCTTGTTCCTTGTATCACCCATCGATGGCAGGCGCTTATAACATGTCCGCGATCTTTTCGGATTCGCTTTTACGACGAACTGCTACAGCGCTGGGAGACTGCGATTGCTTTGGGACGCTCTTCCACGTGTTGTCCCGTTGGGTGGAATCCCACAAGAGTTTAGAAAGTCACTCACACCAGCCATGATTCTTTTTCAAAGGTAAAATGCAGGTTAACTTGTTTTATGTATTTTTACTTTATATTTTGTATTAATCATTTTTATATGAATAGTTTTGGGTTGTGGAACGAATCTTCTGAGTTTCCATTATGTCTTACTGGGAAATTCACTTTGATATACGAGTGCTGTGGACTGCGAGCACGTTTCCAGAACAAATATGCTCGCAAAACGAGGTTCCACTGTAGTTGGTTTAATATGGGTACCTAAACTACTATGTGATCATTTTTATATGATTTTATAAAATTAAGCATCAGTACATGATGGATTTGACCTCCCGAGCTCTCTGTTCACCATCATGTTTTCTGGATACTGTGGATTGAGAAAGAATTCCGACCCCTACATTTCGACGCTCTTTATTGTATTGTAGATTTAATTTTAAAATGATAAATTTACCATTTTTGCCCATCATTCAACACTCGATAACCCATAATGACAAGTGAAAACATGTTTTTAAGTGTGTTTTGAAATTTAACTCTCGTTTATTTTAAATATTCTGAAAAGAAAAAGGCAGAAGGTGTAAAAAGGTTTGGGGATGGTCACCCCATATACTGAAAACACATCATTACAGAACGGAGTTCAAAACAGAACTGTGCTAACAGGGTGAGACGGGGTTATATATTTGGATGAAACGGGAACAGGATGGATCAGGGTGTCCGGAAGTGGAAATGTCTTCCATAGGTGGCTTCTGGAATGGCTATGGTGTCGTCAGAAAGAGACAGAAGTGACATTGTTAGTGGATGGGCTGGTGGTGACCTCATTGGGAGTCATGTTCTTTGTCTGGTCTGCAGAGGGACAAAAAGAGAACAGATCAGATGACAGCGCCAACCCCTGGTCTGACAGAGAAATAACCGTTGCCCATGTGTACTTGTGTGACAGTTTTCATACCATAATCTGTAGAAGCCCCCTGATAGCAATTCCAGCTTCAAGTCCTCCTGGGTATTTTCTCGATTTAGATAGTTTATCCCATTCCTCCTGGCAGATCCTCTCAAGCTGTGTTAGATTGGATGGAAAATGTCTGCAAACTTCCATCTTCAGGTCTCTCCACAGATGTTCCACAGAATTCAGGTCTGGGCTTTGGCTGGGCCAATCAGAGACTTGTCCCGAAGCCACTCCAGCTTGGTCTTGGCTGTATGCTTTGGGTCATTGTCATGCTGAAAGGTGAACCATCACACCAGTCTAAGGTGGCATGCATTCTAGAACAGGTTTCCTCTCTGTATTTGATTGTGCACTCATCCTTCCCTCAGTTCTCATCAGTTTCTATGTCCCAGCTGCTGAGAAACACTCCCATAGCATGGTTCTGCCACCACCATACTGTAGGGATGATATTAGGCAGGTAATGAGCAGTGCCTGGCCTTCCCCAGATATGGTACTTGGAGTTCTGCCTAAAGTGTTCAATTTTTGTTCCATCAGACCATAGGATCTTCATCCTTCTGTTGTTAGACTCTGTCATATATCTTTTTACTCAAGAGTGGCTTCCATCTAACCGCTCTACCTGAGGCGTCTGATTGATGGACTTCTGCTCAGATAGTTGTCCTTCCAAATGGTTCTTCCATCTCAGAAGAGGACTTCTGAAACTCTGTTAGAGTGACCATTGGGTTCTTGGTCACTTCTCTGACCATGGTCCTTTTTGCCGGATTGCTCAATTTGGTCAGATAACCAACTCTAGAAAGATTCCTGGTGGTTCAGAGCTTCTTCCATTTCACAAGTATTGTGACCACCCTACTTCTGGGAGGACTCAAAGCTTTAGAAATGGTTTTATCCCCTTGCCCTGATCTGTGCCTCACCACAATTTGATCATGCAGGTCTACAGAGGGTTCCTTGAACTTCATGGCTTGGTTTTTGTCCTGACATGCAGTGTGAATTATGAACTGTGAGACCTTCTACACACAGGTATATGTGCGCCTTTCTGAACAATGACTAATCAATTTGGGTTTCCACAAGTGGACTCCAGTCAAGCCCTAGAAGTATCTCAAGGAGAATTAATGCAAACAGAATTCACTTGAACACAATTTGAACTGCAGCAGCAAAGGGTTCAAAAGCTTATAATAATGAGAGATGTCAGTAGTTTGAAGTTTAATTCATCTGCAACATTTTCATGTTGTCGTTATGAATTTTTGAAGGTAGATTGATGGTCAAGGATTGAAAATGTATCCATATAAAATTAAACCTAAAACATGATAAAGTGTACAGAAAGTGAAGAGGTCGGAATACATTCTGAACCCATTGTAAGTGAATGTACAATACATACGTGATGTAAACAGAACGAAACATTAAAATATTAGAATAATCTGGATGAGAACAGGCCATTCAGCCCAGCAAAGCTCACCAGTCTTATTCTCTTAAGCCTTCCAAACTAAATCAAGTCACGTTTTGAAGGTCTCTAAAGTCCTACTGTCCATCATACTATGTGGTCACTTATCACATGTGTTTGTGGTTCTCTTGGTGAAGAAATGTTTGTGTGAAATTTACCTTTAACAAGTTTCTAACTGTGTCCCCGTGTTCTTGATATAGTCATGTTAAAGTCACAGTCTCGATCCACTGGACTAATTCCCTTCATAATTTTAAACACTTCAGTCAGGTCTCCTCTTAATCTTCTTTTGCTTAAACTGTAAAGTCTCAGCTGTTTTTATCTTTCCTCATAACTCATCCCCTGTAACCCTAGAATTAGCCTAGTTGCTCTTCTCTGGACTTTCTCTTGTGTTGCTATGTCTTGTTCTGTAGCCTGGAGACCAAAACTGCACATAGGACTCCAGATGAGGCCTCACCAGTGTTTTATAAAACTTGAGCAGAACCTCCTTGGACTTGAACTCCACACATCAAGGCGCTATATAACCTGACATTCTGTTAGCCTTCTTAATGGCTTTTGAATACTGTCTGGCAGTTGACAGTGTCGAGTCAGATAGATAGATAGATAGATAGATACTTTATTAATCCCCAAGGGGAAATTCACATACTCCAGCCGTAGCATATTGATAAAAAACAATATTAAATTAAAGAGTGATAACAATGCAGGTATACAGACAGACAGTAACTTTGAATAATGTTAACGTTTACTCCCCCGATGGAATTGAAGAGTTGCATAGTGTGGTGGAGGAACGATCTCCTCAGTCTGTCAGTTGAGCAGGACGGTGACAGCAGTCTGTAGCTGAAGCTGCTCGTCTGTCTGGAGATGATCCTGTTAAGTGGATGCAGTGGATTCTCCATAATTGATATGAGCCTGCTGAGTGCCCGTCGCTCTGCCACAGATGTCAAACTGTCCAGCTCCGTGCCTACAATAGAGCTTGCCTTCCTCACCAGTTTGTCCAGGCGTGAGCCATCCTTCTTCTTTATGCTTCCTCCGCAGCACACCATCCGCGTAGAAGAAGGCGCTCGCCACAACTGTCTGATAGAACATCTGCAGCATCTTATTGCAGATGTTGAAGGACGCCAGCCTTCTAATGAAGTATAGTCGACTCTGTCCTCTCTTGCACAGAGAATCAGTATTGGCAGTCCAGATCAATTTATCATCCAGCTGCACTCCCAGGTATTTATAGGTCTGTACCCTCTGCACACAGTCACCTCTGATGATCACGGGGTCCAGGAGGGGTCTGGACCTCCTAAAATCCACCACTTACAGTTTAACAAAAGTTAAACTGAGTCCACTAAAACACCTAAATCATTCTTATAAGGAGTACTCAGGTAATGAAGAAATGTTCCCAAAACATACTCAAGTACAGTACCAAAATCAGTCAGTCAGTCATCGTCCAACCCGCTATATCCTAACACAGGGCCATGGGGGTCTGCTGGAGCCAATCCCAGCCAACAGAGGGCGCAAGGCAGGAACAAATCCAGGGCAGAGCACATGCACGCACACACCCACACACCAAGCACACACTAGGGACAATTTAGGACCTAACCTGCATGTCTTTAGACTGTGGGAGGAAACTGGAGCACCAGGAGGAAACCCATGCAGACATGGGGAGAACATGCAAACTCCACACAGGGAGGACCCGGAAAGCGAACCCATGTCACCTTACTGCGAGGCAGCAGCGCTACCACTGTGCCAACGTACCGCCCCAGTACCAAAGTATTTCTACAAAAATAACACTGACTCAAAGGTTGCATGGCAAACAGTGGTAAGCATCTCACCCACCAATGGGCAACCATTGGCATGGCCCTTTTAGTTTTTTAGTATATAATAGTGAACTAACATCTTAATTATTGTTGCAGAGATGCCCATTGCCCAACTAATGATTCAGATGAATATGAAGACCATCCATAAATCTAAAGTAAACAAATAATTAAACAACATGATTTGCAACATAGCCTTCTTAATGGCTTCTGAACGCTGTCTGGCAGTTAATAATGACGAGTCCACTACGACTCCTAAGTCCGGTCAAATGGGTATTGGGGTCCCAAGAGACACGCAGTTTGAAGTAGTCTCCAAAAGACTAAAAGCAAAGCATGTGTTATGTGAAAAGAATAATGGTAAACTGCAGCACTGCAAAATACTGCAAGACTATGGGTGCTCTGTCCTGGTCTCAAGCTGGTCCAAATCTGAATGCCATCTTCGAGGTGTGAGAAAGCTTATATTTCCAGATGACTGGGAGGATTAGGGCTTTGTGTCGGCAATGACGTCAGTTGTCCTCTGTGGGTTTCTCCTCCACTCTGGCAAAACAAGCGTAATATGTGTTAGCGGTGGTGTCACCCTCTTAGCCTTCCCCATGATCTTCTTCTTCCCAAAACCCATAAAACACTTCCCCAAGCTCTTGTAACTGATACTATCTATGTAATATTTTACTTTATATGTTTTATTCTGTATTGTTTTGGAGAAAAACTATTTGAAACTGAAACCAAATCAATCTAAATGTAAGTGTTCAAATATTTTACACTGAAGGGTATTTTAAATGTAAGGCCTGTAATATTCACTTACTGAAATATTACATTTCTACTTTTATATTTTTCCATTCTGGTGTTTGGCTTATGTATGGTATATGTTTACATTGGGTAAGGCGCCCAAGCGGACACCAAATGGAAATCAATACGTAGTATATAAATTCTGGCCCATGCACAACGAAGAACACTATAATTGATAATCCTGCTTTTCTCTGGCAGTGATATATTGATTTAGATCCCTTTAATTTGCATTTTACTGATTGTAAGTTCATTCATCCTTTTTCGATTGATTAAATGGCACAAGTGTAACAGGCAGCTAGAGTTAATATCAAACTGCGTTTTGTTTTGTTTTTTTGTTTTTTTTCTGTTTTGATACATCCATCCATTTTCCAACCCGCTGAATCCGAACACAGGGTCACGGGGGGTCTGCTGGAGCCAATCCCAGCCAACACAGGGCACAAGGCAGGAACAAATCCCGGGCAGGGTGCCAACCCACCGCAGGACACACACAAACACACCTACACACCAAGCACACACTAGGGCCAGTTTAGAATCGCCAATCCACCTAACCTGCATGTCTTTGGACTGTGGGAGGAAACCGGAGCGCCCGGAGGAAACCCACGCAGACACATCATATGAAAACGTTTGTGAACCCCTCTCAGCCTGCACAATAATTGACTCTCCTTTCAATCATAAAGATAACAGTGGTATGTCTTTCATTTCCTAGGAACATCTGAGTACTGCGGTGTTTTCAGAACAAAGATTTTTAGTGAAGCAGAATTTAGTTGTATGAAATTAAATCAAATATGAAAAACTGGCTGTGCACAAATGTGGGTCCCCTTGTCATTTTGCTGATTTGAATGCCTGTCACTGCTCAATGCTGATTACTGGCAACACCAACTTGGTTGGATGAGCTCATTAAAAGCCTTGAACTTCATAGACCGGTGTGTCCAATCATGAGATATAAAGGTATTTAAGGTGGTCAATTATAAGTTGTGCTTCTTTCCCTTTGACTGTCCTCTGAAGAGTGACAGCATGGGATCCTCAAAGCAACTCTCCAAAGATCTGAAAACAAAGATTGTTCAGTCTCCTGGTTTAGGGGAAGGCTACAAAAAGCTATCTCAGAGGTTTAAACTGTCAGTCAACTGTAAGGAATGGAATCAGGAAATGGAAGGCCACAAGCACTGTTGCTGTGAAACCCAGCAGGTCTGGCAGGCCAAGAAAAATACAGGAGCGGCATATGAGCAGGATTGTGAAAATGGTGACAGACAACCCAAAGATCACCTCCAAAGACCTGCAACAACATCTTGCTGCAGATGGTGCATCTGTACATCGTTCTACAATTCAGCGCAATTTGCACAAAGAACATCTGTATGGCAGCGTGATGAGAAAGAAGCCCTTTCTGCACTCACGCCACAAACAGAGTCGCTTGTTGTATGCCAATGCTGATTTAGACAAGCCAGATTAATTTTGGAACAAAGTGCTTTGGACTGATGAGACAAAAATTCAGTGATTTGGTCATAACAAAAAGCACTTTGCATGGCGGAAGAAGAGCACCGTATTCCAAGAAAAACACCTGCTACCTACTGTCAAATTTGGTGGAGGTTCCATCATGCTGTGGGGGTTTGTGGCCAGTTCATGGACTGGGGCCCTTGTTAAAGTCGAGGGTCGGATGAATTCAACCCAATATCAACAAATTCGTCAGGATAATGTTCAAGCATCAGTCACAAAGTTGAAGTTACGCAGGGGTTGGATATTCCAACAAGACAATGACCCAAAACACAGTTGGAAATCTACAAAGGCATTCATGCAGAGGGAGAAGTACAATGTTCTGGAATGGCCGTCACAGTCCCCTGAGTTGAATATCATCGAAAATCTATGGGATGATTTGAAGCAGGCTGTCCATGCTCGGCAGCCATCAAATTGAACTGAACTGGAGAGATTTTGTATGAAGAAGAGTCAGAAATACCTCCATCCAGAATCCAGACACTCATCAGAGGCTATAGGAGGACAGCGTCTAGAGGGTGTTAGATTAGCAAAAGGAGGCTCAACTAAGTATTGATGTCATATCTCTGTTGGGGTGCCCACATTTATGCACCTGTCTAATTTTGTTATGATGCATATTTTCTGTTAATCCAATAAACTTAATGTCACTGCTGAAATCCTACTGTTTCCATAAGGCATGTCAGATATTTAAAAGGAAGTTGGTACTTTGAAAGCTCAGCCAATGAGAAACAAAAATCCAAAGAATTAAAAGTCCCAAACTTTGTCATATGACTGTATGTAGGTATATTTTTTTTTATGCTGTATAACTGTGGTTCCCAAACTCGGTCCTGGGGACCCCCTGTAGCTGCAGGTTTTTGTTCCAACCACATTCACAATCGGTGATAATAATCGATAACAACTGATCTCATTTAATTAGCCTTTCTTTTTATTCTTCTCTTATTCTACATTTTTACATTTATAAGACATTTAGAAATATTTCTTTTTTTTTCTAAAGCTCTAAATACTTAACTCTCTTTTGTTGTTTTCCTATTGTTTTCCCCTTTTTCTGTGTAGTTCGCTCTGTTCATTTAACCCTAATAGTGACAATTAACAACCAGCATAGCAGACTCTGAGGACGATGAAAGCAACAACGACTTCAGTGTCAGACCTGCTAATTAGTAAATAATCAATTAAATAATTAGAACACCTGGAAAAGCAGAATGAAAATTATGTTGAAAATACTGTGTGACAGATAGGGGGCGCTCTCGCTCCCTTGAACCCTCAGACAATGCATCAGACACCAGGTAAAAAGTCCAATAATTATTTATTACTAGCTAACCTACGGCGTAGCATATGCCGCATAATCACACCACCTCTTTAATGATTTTTAAGCACAGGGAAAAAAATAAACTTTTTATGAACTTTTCTATATATAATCCACCAAGTCACCCGACCACGGTAGTAGCAGGGGTGGGATCGGGGGGGGGGGGGGGTGTGTGTACAAAGGGCAGGGACGTACTCAGTGCGAGCATATGACCTGTACTTACTGGGTATTCCTTGTTCGTGGGGAAAAATTGCATGCCCCAGTCTCCAGCACGAATGGGGTTCAACGGCCAACCCACGTCTCTTGGCGCCCAGTAGACACACGTTGATCCATTCAGTGTAGTGCGCGTGCAGTACGGGATGCCCAAGGACATCACAGACTTGTTAATGCTCAATCTCATGCATAATTATTTATTGATGGCTGAGCATTTCTGGAAAGACACAGTTGTCTAAAAGGGGTGGGTTTGAGGATACAAGAGTAAGTGAATGAAAAGATGGAACTCTGGAGAGAGCAACATACAATTGTCCGTGACTGAAGACTGGTTTTGGCAGATACAGGCATATCTTTTTGAAAGTTTGGCCCTGTGCCTTATTAATTGTCATCGCAAATGCCAATCTAACAGGAAATTGTCTTCGTGTAAAAGTAAAAGGCAAATTTGAATCTGAAGACGCTAAATGAAGATCTCATGGCAAGCCTGAAAGCATAAAATTGGAACTGTGTGACTCGCGTTCTTTTCGCGGTTCGTTTTTCCTCAACATGGGTCAATTGTATGTGCCAGCCTGGATCTACATAAGGGAACAGCAGTGGATAAACCATGGGGTCACAGTTCATATTGAGAACAGAGATACGCTTGCAAGCATCTCGCTTTGGATATATGCAAATGTCGCGTTGTGCAGGAGGTTCCCCATCTTCACCTACAAAGATAGCAGCAACATCAGTTTGACAGGACGGAGCGTTATACATTCTCATATCCAGACTTGGATTTTCCATGAACACCATTCGTACAGCAGTAACAGGGTTACTGTGAGTGATAATGTCATGCATTTGCATGTAAGACTTTGTGAAGGGATTAACCTGTTGTATCATGTTATCTAGTTGCAGCAACAAAATGTCACTGCAAGCGCTATTGCATTCCTTTTGCAAACGTTGACTGGTAGCCTCAGCAGAATCGAAGATATATAGCTGACCGTATTGTGGTGTCGTGTCAGGATTGGTATATAAAGGAGAGACCTGGTGATAAATCTGACCATGGATTCTGAAAGCATATGGTCCTTGTCCAGATGGTTGAGCGATGTGTGTGCCCATTGACGCAAAAGCTAAAGCAGAGTTGTATTCCCTGATATGATCACAGTAATTTCGGGACAGCTGGTTCTTGCCAGTCAAGAGGTCTGGATGTGGACTGTAGCACAGACCAAAGCGAGTGAGTATGTGTTTGGTGAGCTGTTGGGGACGGGCACATGAGTAAGCCGTGCCTCGAGAGCGAGGGTGGACATGGGAGGACGTTTCGAGTTGGCGGGCGGTGCTCTGAGGTGCGTTCACTATCACGTGGGAGGAGGGTTAGAGTTTGTGGGCGGGGCTTCGTTGTTCCTTTCCCATGGTTTTCGATGGTGGACGCGGTCGTGTGTCGTAACCGAAAAGAATAATGAAAAGTCAACGTGGCTCAGAGGTGCATGTGGACTGTAGCACAGACGAAAGCGACTTACGGGGTGGTTGGTGAGTTGTTGTGTCCGGCCACATGAGCAGGCAGTGTGATGCCTGGAGAGCGAGGGTGGACGCGGGCCGGGGAATAAGGAGTGTTGGTGGGCAGGGAAACGTTTTCTGTGTTCCTGCAGGACCATCTAAGGAAGATGCATGTTTGTCGTGGATGCGAATCGCTGTATGTAGCGTGTAAAACAGTTTGCGATGGTGCACGCCGTCGTGCGTCCTAACCGAAAAGTCAACGTGGCTCAGAGGTGCAGGCGGACTGTAGCACAGATGAACATGAATGACGCCGTGTTTTGTGGGTCGTCGCGTCCGAGTTGGTGGGCGTGGCTCTGCAAGTTGTCGTCGTATCCAATGGTCTTAGAGTTGGTGGGCGTGGCTCCGTCCTGCGTGCGCCATGGGTGTCATACTTGCTGGCGGCTTAGTGAATTATATATATAGATAATAATACTGTGCACAAAGCACCACCACTCCACAATACTCCAATAAACCAATACAATACACAATCCTCCACTCCCAGACGCTTAGTCACCCTGCCTCCCAACTCAGCTCGTCTGTCTGGGATCTCCCACAGTCCTTTATAGTCCTCGACCCAGAAGTGCTTCTGAGCCCTCAGTCCATGTGATTATCCAGCATTTCCGGGTCAGGTAAAAACTCTTTTTCTTTATCCCGGAAGTATGTCATTCCCTCTGTCGCTGTGACTAAGACGCACTTCCGGGTCATAGGGCAAATAACAGTCCCTGGGCCTCCCTGCAGCGACTCCTGGCGGCCCCCATGGTATCCAGCAGGGCTGTGCATTAAAAGTCCATTGTCCATAATTCCCTGCTGGCATTCGGGGAACCTCCATGCTGCAAGAATGGGCTCCATCTGGTGGCCTGGGGGTATTGGCCAGGATGAATGGCCGCCATATCTCCCAACTGTTAACAATTATTTAAAAAGTACATATTCCCCATATAACTGCTTATTACATTTTAATAAAAATCTACTAAACTTAGTTTGTAATTTCTACATTGACTCCAAAACACAGAAACAGGAAAATAACGACTCACTTATTTAGGCTAAGAGTCCAATGAACAACAGAAGTTGGTGGGAACAAAAACCTGCAGCCACAGGGGGTCCCCAGGATCGAGTTTGGGAAACACTGCTATATAACAATAACTAGAAACAATTGTAAAATCCAAACTACTGTTAAATAATCATCCCAGTGCTATTTCAAGTTTTTACACTTTATTTGAATGTGAAGTAGTGTGTGGCCGGGCGCAGTAATGGCAGATTCAAAAATTGAGAAATTCTGGGACACCAATCAGGTTGTGATCTTTATTCATCCAAGGAAAAAAATAAGAAAGAACCGAATGTAAATGGCGCATCATGGCACTTATCCGCTCACGTAGGTTTGACAGAACTCCATCCTGTGGCTTGCTCGGGCCAAACGTGATGCCTCTTCTGGGATGCCTGGAATTTAAAGCGGTGGGACCGGAAGGGGCAAAGCTAAGTGCCCTCATTGGGTGGCTTCTTTGCATTGTAAGGGAAGAAAGAGAAGACAGTGTTAGTGACAGCGCCTCCCTTTCCTCCGGGTGGGTTAGGTGTGAGGTAGTCCTGAGATGCACATGCACAACAGTGTGCGGAGGTCCACAGAACAAATAGCGTAATTAGAATATTTTATCATGGCAAATTTATATGCATCCTTTCAGTCATTGTTTTATTACATTGAAGTTCAGACATGCAATGATTTGCCTTGTGGTTGAGGGAAGGAACTGTGAGTCGCCACTGGAAACTGTTGGGATGCCAATCCGGTCATCCCCATTTAATTCCAACAGAATATTGGTTTTAAAACAGTAAATCAGAAAGGCTTCAAAACAAGATTATCATCCGGCTGTGTAACTGCAAAGTTTTCAGGAAGAAAGTCCACCCTGTCTTGGGTTTGGTGCAAGGCTGGACACCTCCTCCCCGTCAGCAGCGAGATTTATATATTTATGAAGTCAGTTGCCCTCACTGGGTGTCTTTTCTATACTGCAGTGGGAACAAGAGAGGAGAATGTTAGCATCAGTGCCCCCTTTTGACCAGAAGCGGTATTACATACCTGTTAGTCGCCCAGAGAGTGATCCACAGATGCGCATGTGTGACCGCTGAAATGCGCACCCTTTAACCCTAACAAAGAAATCATTTTTTTATGAGTATATTAATCTACACAGTATAGCACTCCCAAGTTTTTTACTGCACTATCTAAATGCATCACCAATATCAGGAAATTATATCCATTTTTCATATATTACACATTACAAAATTGACTGAAAAATTTTCAATATATGTTTTTCTATGATTAGACTTTATTTTTCCTGCAGCTTCAGCATGAATGAACTTAATCGTCTCTGTTTCGAATTCAGTCTTTTTTGTCAGCCTAAAAAATGTTATCCTATAATTTTAAATTATAGCTATTTCTTCCAGTTATGTGCTTATACAGGAATAATTCAGCCAATTAATACTGACATTTATGGAAGGGACTGACATGAGAAAGGTCACTCAGCACGGTTCTTTGGGGACCGTGAGATGTCTCTCTCCCTGGGACATGCCATTCATTCTCTGTCATCCCAAAAATCCGCCAATTAAATGAGAGCTGCTTGAATTACAGCACATCAATTAACGTCCATCAAACCAGACTTGCGTTTGTTCTGAAGGGTGCCACATTTTTACAACTACAAAATGATTAAGACTCCCTCACGCTGGAAATTCTTCTCTGAACAAATTGCACCACTTTAATAAGACTATTGACGTGGTTTACGCAAAACATTTTATTTTTATGCCTTCAATACAAATAAAGTGGTTTGAATGGCAATTTAGTTCATATTATTCAGCTGGCGCATTATGATTACTCCTGGGAAAATGAGCAAAAAACGTTGAATTATTTTCAACAAGAAAAAATGTTAATATGTGTAACTGACACGTGTAAATACCAAAACATCAACATAAGGCAGTAGGGAAGGCGTGTCAAGTGTCCACTGCTGGACTGATGCAGATTTAGTACACTTCTGCCTAAACCATAATATACCACAAGACCCAATGTATGTATTTTTTCATGTGATTTTTTTCCTGAATAAGATTAAAAGAATCAATGAGATTTAAGACGTCTGTCATGCATGTGCCCCTAAGGTTTGCCTTCCAGGCTCATCTGATTTAAGCACTACCACTCTGGGACACTAGGGGGTGTGGTTACCGATAGCAGCATCTCTCTTTTCTCCCTGAGAAAACAACTCATGGAGGGAAACTGACTCCACCCCCTGCACTCCCTCCACTATAAATGAGAGATGCTCCCGACAGGAGAGAGCTGACTGATGACTGGAAAAGACGCACCCGAGAGAAGGCTGAAGGCTTACTTAACCTTCCTCTTTTGTTTTGCTTTATTGGACACACACTTGAGTGCCTGTTTCTATTCAAGGACTTTGTAAATATTAAAAGGAGCGACCCAGTTGGCAAGTGTTTTCCCTTGCCCGACAGTGTCCTTCGTGTGATATGTTTTGAAATGACCATCAACACGCAGCCTGATGTCGCAATTTGAAAAGTAGAAGGGTGCTTCTTTGCACATTGTTCTTATAATATTTATTTCTGTGGCTTGCCCTGACATCAACATTGATAGTTGCTCCACTGTGAACAGTGCTTAGGCAACTAACATCTTTCTTCTCCTTCCACTTGAAGACAATCATTTTGCCTTTTTGCCAAACACCTACTTGCATCACGATGAACTTTTAGGTGACCAAATTCACCAAGCAAATCATTGCAGTTTGGTCAAACAGTGCCATATACATCAGATTCACCATCTGTGTCAATGTCTGATGACCAGTTCACATTGTCCTCACTATCACTTGATTCAGACAGAAAATTGCCATCAACAATGATGACTAAGGGGAAGTCTATCTATCTATCTATCTATCTATCTATCTATCTATCTATCTATCTATCTATCTATCTATCTATCTATCTATCTATCTATCTATCTATCTATCTATCTGTCTATCTATCTATCTGTCTATCTGTCTATCTATCTATCTATCTATCTATCTATCTATCTATCTATCTATCTATCTATCTATCTATCTATCTGTCTGTCTGTCTGTCTGTCTGTCTGTCTGTCTGTCTGTCTGTCTGTCTATTAGTATACGGTGCCTTTCATTATCTATCTATCTATCTATCTATCTATCTATCTATCTATCTATCTATCTATCTATCTATCTATCTATCTGTCTGTCTGTCTGTCTGTCTGTCTGTCTGTCTGTCTGTCTGTCTGTCTGTCTGTATATTAGTATACAGTGCCTTTCATTATCTATCTATCTATCTATCTATCTATCTATCTATCTATCTATCTATCTATCTATCTATCTATCTATCTATCTATCTATCTATCTATCTATCTATCTATCTATCATATAGTGGCTTTCTATCTATCTATCTATCTATCTATCTATCTATCTATCTATCTATCTATCTATCTATCTATCTATCTATCTATCTGTCTGTCTGTCTGTCTGTCTGTCTGTCTGTCTGTCTGTCTGTCTGTATATTAGTATACAGTGCCTTTCATTATCTATCTATCTATCTATCTATCTATCTATCTATCTATCTATCTATCTATCTATCTATCTATCTATCTATCTATCTATCTATCTATCTATCTATCTATCTATCTATCATATAGTGGCTTTCTATCTATCTATCTATCTATCTATCTATCTATCTATCTATCTATCTATCTATCTATCTGTCTGTCTGTCTGTCTGTCTGTCTGTCTGTCTGTCTGTCTGTCTGTCTGTCTGTCTGTCTGTCTGTCTGTATATTAGTATACAGTGCCTTTCATTATCTATCTATCTATCTATCTATCTATCTATCTATCTATCTATCTATCTATCTATCTATCTATCTATCTGTCTGTCTGTCTGTCTGTCTGTCTGTCTGTCTGTCTGTCTGTCTGTCTGTCTGTCTGTCTGTCTGTCTGTCTGTCTGTCTGTCTGTATATTAGTATACAGTGCCTTTCATTATCTATCTATCTATCTATCTATCTATCTATCTATCTATCTATCTATCTATCTATCTATCTATCTATCTATCTATCTATCTATCTATCTATCTATCTATCTATCTATCATATAGTGGCTTTCTATCTATCTATCTATCTATCTATCTATCTATCTATCTATCTATCTATCTATCTATCTATCTATCTATCTATCTGTCTGTCTGTCTGTCTGTCTGTCTGTCTGTCTGTCTGTCTGTCTGTATATTAGTATACAGTGCCTTTCATTATCTATCTATCTATCTATCTATCTATCTATCTATCTATCTATCTATCTATCTATCTATCTATCTATCTATCTATCTATCTATCTATCTATCTATCTATCTATCTATCTATCTATCTATCATAGCATATCATGGCGGTTTGGTTGAACAGCATGCATCAGCTTCGCTATCTGTGTCAACGTCTGATGACCACTTCATATTGTCATCACTATCACTTGATTCAGACAGAAAATTGCCATCAACCATCTGTAGTATAGCAGGTCCGCGGCTTCAAAAATATGACCAGTTTTAAATCCAGATAGCCGCATCAGTCTCCGTGGGCGTGATTGCATGACCGCGGGGAGTTCATGAGGTAATTGGGGCGAGTTGCACCTACATGTGCGGGTGCGATCATTCTCAGTTGCTTCATCAGCTTTCTGTGGAGTGTGATTAAGGTGCTGCACCCACGGAGCTATATAAGTACGGGCTGGCACAGAGGGATAGGGAGGAAAAAAAGATTGAAAGAGAAGGAGGTTAAAGGACGTGAAAGGCAGTCTTGGGAGGATGATCTGGCCACCTGGAAGGAGAAGGCAGTACTAGCTAGGGCCCCGTGAAGTAGCGTAGGCTGTGGCACTCTAGGGGCTGGTTTGTCCCTTACTGAATATTTGGGTGGAGTGGGACGAGCAAGGCAGATGACCTTCCTAGGCATCCGAGGAGCAACTGAGTGAGCGCGAAGGAAGACGGGAGGAGAGCACACCTCGGACGGTTTGTAGGCAGCCAAGACGAGGGTTGGCTGCTGAGTCTCCATCGACTATGCAAGTGATGGGTGAGCTGGGGAGACAAAGATGGAGGTGTGCTGAGATCGGGAGGATTTAGAGACTGCATTTTAACCTCTGATTTTAATGGATTTATTATGGTTTTTATCTCCCCACTTTTCACCTGGTTTTATGGATTTGTTTATGTACTGTTTATTTTTTTAGAGCACTGCACTGTGGACACTTTTATTTTGTTTTTGATTGTTTTTAATAAAAGCACCTGGGCACTTTCCACCATCCCCTGGCTTCATCTGAGATTTGTCAGCTCATCTCAGTCATAACTATCGACAGTGTTGGGTTCTACAGACTCCTATATGTAAAGTGGGAGTCTGGAAAGGACCTGAATCGTCACACCATCATCATTAAGGGGAGGTCGGTCTATCTATCTATCTATCTATCTATCTATCTATCTATCTATCTATCTATCTATCTATCTATCTATCTATCTATCTATCTATCTATCTATCTATCTATCTATCTATCTATCTATCTATCATCTACCTACCATACTTGACCCTTTCCAATTGAATACTACTGTGATCTGCCACCCTGCGACAATATAAGACCCAAAATGAACCTCTGAGCTAATGGTTCAGTTTTAGTTTGTTCTAAAACAGCTTCTCGTTTACATGCCATTGTGTTTTGTTTGAAGGCCTCATCCCACTCATGAATATGGATGAGTTACCGCAGAGTGACAAAACACATTTGTTATTTTATCCATAAGATGGCAGCCGAATACTGTCTTAAGCGTTATTTGGGATTAGTACAATGGATCATAATGGCTATATAATTTCGAGGGACATTCGATGTTAACTATTTTTACATAGAATTCTGAGCTCGAGAGGGGTTTGGGGTTAATGCCAAGGAGATTAATTTACAAACCTTCATATTCTAATTCAGATTTATATTGGTTAAGATCAATTAGTTAAAATTTCAACAACAACAACAACATTTATTTATATACAGTATTACATTTTCATACAACTGATGTAGCACAAAGTGCTTTACAAGATGAAGAAAGAAAATTTATAAAAATTAGAAATATAAAAATAAGATTAGGCAATACTAAATAACAAAGAATAAAGTAAGGTGCAATGGCCAGGGAGGACAGAAACAATGAAAAAAAAAAAACTCCAGAGGGCTGGAAAAAAAAAAAATCTGCAGGGGTCCCAAGGCCACAAGACCACCCAGATCTCAATCAGTCCTTGTGGTTTTCAGGCTTCACATGAAAGAATTTGATGATGGTGGTCACGTGAACATCTGGCCTTTAATCCACCAATGTCGGGACTGCATGGTGTCCTGCTCAGGTAGTGGTGGCGCAGATCAACACCACAGAAAATCTGAAAAAGAACAGCAGAGAAAGAAGGGGTTAGTATGGATTGAGGAGCCATGATAGAAATGATAAATCAATGCATATACAGAATATCAGGATTACACTAAAATGAAGCTATGAGAAAGCCATGTTAAAGTAATGTGCTTTTAGCAGTTTATTAAAGGTTACTTATTATACACTGAAGAGGAAAGAAGGTTAAAGACGCCACATTTCGGCTGTAATCGTTTCTCTATTTTCTCAGCATAGTTTGCATGCCACTTTCATCGATGACTTTAAATTAGCTCAATGTAGGTTTGTGTGATTGATTGGTACCCTGTTCAGCTTTGATTTGTTTCTTATATTTGATGCCAGTGTGGTAGGTTTCATCTTCGGGGCCCTGAACTGAATTAAACAGGTTTGACGTTAGATGGATGGAGAACAAGACAGATAGATCGGTGAACATGATATCAGTTTACGTTTTTCATAAAAGTCCACAGTAAAGAAAATACTGAGTGACTATTAAGAGTGCTACTCCATTAACAAAAGAATGAGCGTCTGGTTATTTGTTTCACCGATGACTGAGATTTGACAACACTAAACAAAATCGTAGTCTTGGAACAAAAAACGGTCAACTTTTATTGAAAGGAGAGAATCAGAAAGTAGAGTATTGAATGCATACTTGAATACAATCCTGTAATTCTTAGGCATGACGCTTTGGTAGGTGAAGTACAGGGACAGTCTGAAGTGCAAATCTGATACATCATCAGTGGAAGCTGTCGCCGGGTGCAGGAATGTCAGTCTGCCATATAATAATTTGTGGCGCCAACCGGGTCTTCCCATTTAATGTGAGAGCAAAATAAACAAAACCAATGCCCCTCATGGTGTTAAACTGCCCTGGTTTCTGGACAAGAAAACAAAACAGAAATCTCTTTGAGAGTCACTTTAGGAATGTCTGTGTAGTGGCACGTCTCTTTGGTAAATGACACCTTACATTCCGGGAAACTGGTGGCTTAATAGTCAGGGGACCGGAAGCAGGACGTTCTTAGGCTTACGCGAACTACGCATCCGCGTAGGGCCCCGACTTACAAATTTTTTTTTTTTGTTGTTGTCGTCCTGTGGGCCTGGGACCCCTGTCATGACCCTGGCACTGCAGCCGTCTATGCCAGTCCCAGGAAATTCAGTTCAGTGCATCTCTTAGTCTTATTAACAATGGTAACTTATTATCCAAATTGCAATCTTTACCTAAATCCCTAATAATATTGTCACACCATCGTAACTTTGCCAAATGCACTATAGCAAACGTTAATTTTAGAGATTCGTTTCGGATTCATTCAGAGAGATCCCCATAAAATCATGAAATATCCCTATATTTCCGGCCTTTACCAGATCCAGAACAAAATCAATATTTTACCACTCTGCATACACACAAGCGTACATGTAGGCCTACTGGTCATCTAAGGCCTTTTCCGGACGTTTTATTAGAACACCTTCCTGAGCTCAGGGGGGGGCTCTGCCTCCCCATATCCTCCCCCTGATCTGGGGCCTGTACATTTCTGAACCACGTACGGCCCCCCAAACTGCTAAGAATGGCCCTGCCGGAAGGGACGGAGTCAGGTTTCATCAAGGTGGTTTCTTGGTGTTCTGGGGAGTGAAGGAGTGAAGGTGGTCGCTCACCCCCTCAATCCAGCGGGTTATTAAATATCTCAACAGAGCCCTTGAGAGATCCTTAAGATGTGCATGTGTGACAAAGCATGCACATCAGTACAATGCACAGAGGAAGTGTCTTTAAATGCAATATACAACACGAAACATTTTGAAAGAAATTAAATGTAAAAAAAAACCTTCCAAAACAGTGGCAAAAATGAATTATATTTAACCTGATGGAGGCCCTAACAAATCGTTTTTGACTAAAGAAGGGAGGCGTCTAAGATGGCTGGCAGAAAGCAGCACTCCTGAAGAAAACAACTTCGAGTACCAATAAAAGTGGAGTGCTGGGACCTTGATTTGTGCTCTTGTGTGTTTATTACTGTGATAGATGATCCACTTTAATGGCAGAGAGGGAACTGTTTGTATTCAAAAGAACTCGGAGAAGCTTTCAAGTGTTTTGTTGTCTTTCTTTTTGTATTAATAAATGCAAAGGTATTGATCTGTTTCCATCAAGCAACTGTTTTGGAAACTGGATAAAGAAAGTCTTCTGCAATTTAACATTGATTGTCATTTTTCACTCCTCGGTCCAAATTATAATCCCCATTTAAATGTCTGCTTTGGTTAGATACCACAGCTGTTGTCACAGACAGTTAAGCCTTCATTTCTTGAATTATTTTTAGCAAAATATGAAATCCAGCTTGGTGCTGATTTAGGAATCCAACGAATCAAAGGAGAAACACTTCCATCTATCTTTACCTTTTCAAGCCAAACCTATTTTAAAGAATAGTATGTGTTAATAAGGTTAATAAAATACTTATGTTTCTGTTATTTACCCTATGAGTTCCACAGAGCTGCAGCTTAGCTATGAATAAAATGGCATAAAAAACTACAATACAATACAATACAGTTTATTTTTGTATAGCCCAAAATCACACAGGAAGTGCCACAATGGGCTTTAACAGGCCCTGCCTCTTGACAGCCCCCCAGCCTTGACTCTCTAAGAAGACAAGGAAAAACTCCCAAAAAAACCTTGTAGGGAAAAATGGAAGAAACCTCGGGAAAGGCAGTTCAAAGAGAGACCCCTTTCCAGGTAATGTGGGTGTGCAGTGGGTGTCAAAAGAAGGGGGTCAATACAATACAATACACAGAACAGAACAAATCATCAATAAAAAATAAAAAATAAAAATTTTTAGAAGTACGGAGCAGAATTTAACAGTAGATGATATCACATAATAAGATTTGGATAATTTTAGATTCCTGGAGACCTCATCCATCAAGCTGCCTCCCCCATGTTGGCCATTCCACAGCTGAAACAGTGTTGGGCCAGCCAATCCGATGAAAGGACCCCTCTATCTGACAATTCCTGCGATCCTCCATCAGGGATGACTTTACCTTAGGCAGGCAAAACAACTTGGCAGGTGGGCCGTGGCACTAAGTGCCACATTTGAGTACAGAGAAGAAAAACAGAATAGGTGAGGGTTAGTATCCAATTCTAACTATCATGTTACTTATGTTTTAGTGATAATGACTAACAACAGAGATGCAGTCTGTACAGTTAATCAGCAGCTCTAGTCAGGATATGCTAAACTGAAGTAGTGAGTCTTCAGCCGGGATTTAAAAGCTGAGACCGAAGGGGCATCTCTTATAGTAGCAGGCAGACCACTCCACAGTTTAGGGGCCCTGTAACTAAAAGCTCGACCTCCCACTGTTATTTTATTAATTCTTGGAATCATAAGCAGACCAGCATCTTGAGATCTTAATGTGCGCTCTGGTTTGTAAGTCATGATTAGTTCAGACAAGTAAGCCGGACCTCGACCATTTAATGCTTTATATGTTAAAAGAAGGATTTTGAAATCTACCCTAAACTTAACCGGGAGCCAGTGTAAGGATTTAAGAACTGGAGTGATATGTTCGTATTTTCTTGTTCTTGTAATAATTCTTGCAGCCGCATTTTGTATTAACTGGAGGCTATATAAAGAACAGTTTGAACATCCAGTGAACACCGCATTGCAGTAGTCAATCCTACTAGAGATAAATGCATGAATTAATTTCTCAGAATCCTGTTTATATATATATATCCCAGCCAACACAGGGCACAAGACAGGAACCAATCCCAGGCAGGGTGCCAACCCACCGCAGGACACACACAAACACACCAAGCACACACTAGGGCCAATTTAGAATCGCCAATCCACCTAACCACCATGTCTTTGGACTGTGGGAGGAAACCGGAGCGCCCGGAGGAAACCCACGCAGACACGGGGAGAACATGCAAACTCCATGCAGGGAGGACCCGGGAAGCGAACCCAGGTCCCCAGGTCTCCAAACTGCGAGGCAGCAGTGCTACCCACTGTGCCACCGTGCCGCCCTGGGTATAACCAATCATGTTAAAAGTTTTCTTATTCTGTAATGAATTCCTTGGAATTGTGAACTAATCAATGAAGTGTATAAATAGACCTCGACAGTGTGGAATATGGCCGGCAGTTTCTCCCGGCCAATACCCACAAGCCTCCAGATGGAGCCCTCCCTGCAATATGGAGGTGGCCCGAATGCCAGCAGGGCATCATGGACACTGGAGTCTTTATTCACAGCCGGATACCATGTGGGCCACCAGAAGACGCCGCAGGGAGGCCCAAAGACTTGTATTTTTCCCTATAACCCAGAAGTACATCCTAGTCACAGCGACAGAGGAAATGACGTACTTCCGGGATGAAGAAAAGGAGTTTTCACCTGACCCGGAAGTGTTAAGAATCACATGGACTGAAGGATCAGAAGCACTTCCGGGTCAAGGACTATAAAAGACTGTGGGAAACACCAGAGCGTCGAGCTGAGTTGGGAGGAAGGCTGACAATGCGTCTGGGAGTGGAGGATTGATTATTGTATTAGAGTAGTGTATTATTTATGAGTATTGTTTAGTGGAGGGTGCTTGGCGCACATTATTGTCCAAATAAATGTAATTATTGGACTTTTATCTGGTGTCTGGCGTCTGATCTGAGGGTTCAAGGGGACGACAGTGCCCCCTATCTGTTACAACAGGCACTCCTCCTAGTAAACATTTGCAAATAAGGTGCTTGTGCTCCTGTAAGGATTGCCTCTTGCAAGACTTACATAATAAAGAAGAATGATTGGCACTTTCTCCTGCTTGTGTTTTACTGTCTAATTCGAGGCACCCAGATGGTTGCTGGTAAATTTTTTACACATCATGGTCAAGGTGAGCACGCCTAGCCCCTCTGTGTCCAAAGTTATTTCGATAGACCAATTCAGCTCATGTTCACAAGGTGAAGGCTTGCACAATGGGCTGAGGGCTTTGGTTTCACACTTGGGAAAATCTAGAAAATGACCATTTTACCATTTAAAGTTCTGACGTTAGAACATAGGAACAATCTAGATGAGAACAGGCCATTCAGCCCAACAAAGTTCACCACTTCTATCCACTTAATTATTCCAAAATAACATCGGGTTTTGAAAGTCCCTAAAGTCCTACTGTCTACAACACTACTTGGTCACTTATTCCATGTGTCTGTGGTTCTGTAGGTGAAGAAAAACTTCAAATGTTTGTGCGAAATATACACTAAAGAAGTTTCCAACTGCATCCCCGTATTCTTGATGAACTCATTTTAAAGTCACTGTCTCAATCCACTGGACTATGTCCTTTTCGTAATTTTAAACACTGTAAGACTGGACGCTTTATAGCGCCCGACTCGACACAGATTGGACACGGGAGGCATGTGTATAATAAAACAAAAACTTTTTATTTTCTTCCCCTGTGGGCGCACGTCTTCCCCGCAGGCAATACACAGTCCCAAATAAAGCACACCAGTATAGCAAGCACTCTTCTTCCCCTTGGCACCACCACTCCTCCCAAGCAACCTTGTCCTCCTCCACCCGACTCTGGCCGCTGAGTGGTGGTTGCTGGCTCCCTTTTATTGGGTACCCGGCGAAACCAGTGCCCAAAAGGGGCCAGCCGCTCCTGTTGCAGCCCCCCCGGCGGTGCCTGTGGAACCCCACAGAGCTGCACAGAACTCCAACCCCCATGAAGGCCTGGGGGAGTCCGAGGCACCGCTGCAACCCAGGGAGGCTACCATCTAGCATCCCGGGGGAGATACTGGGCTTCCCACCCTTATCCTCCTGGCAGATGTGGTAAAGGGGCATCCCAGCCATCCGTCACAGCACTTAACTCGGGTCTCCTTTTCATCTTCTTGTTCTTAAACTGTTTACCCTTAACAAGTTTCCAACTGTGTCCCCGTGTCCTTGATGAACTCATTTTAAAATAATAGTCTCGATCCACTGGACTAATTCCCTTCAAAATTTTAAACACTTCCATCATGTCGCTTCTTAATCTTCTTTTGTTTAAAATGTAAAGGCTCGTTCCCATGTATCCGAAGAGCGACCTTACAAAGACCTCAGGCAGAAGGTGGCATGGCTCTACCTAATTTTCAGTTTTATTACTGGGCAGCAAACATACAAGCCATTAAAAATAAATGGAAATAAATAAATGCACATACACAGGCCTGGTCCGCAATAGAAGTAAAATCCTGTAGTACTTCTTTATACTCTCTGCTCTGCTCTCCAATAAATGCAAGTTATCGCAAATATACTAATAACCCAATTGTGCTTTACTCACTCAGAATATGGAACGAAATTAGAAAGCATTTTAAGATGGAAAATCTTTTATCGGTGGCACCTCTGCAAGAAAACCACCTCTTTCAACCCTCGCAAGTATATCCAGTTTTTAATACCTGGAAAAGTTTTGGGATTAAAATGCTCAGAGATCTTTATATAGACAACATATTTGCATCTTTTGAACAATTACGTTCCAAATTTAACCTCCCAGCTACACATTTCTTTCACTATCTTCAAATTAGAAATTTTGTTAAACAGAAATTGCCCGATTTTCCCCACCTCGCACCCCCCACAATGCTGGAAAAAATACTGCTCAATTTCGAGGAATTAAACACCATTTCCGCATTATATAAAATCCTATTAGAGTCCCTACCTTTCAAAGATCCAAGAGGACATTGGGAAGAAGATCTCTTAATCAATATATCAGAAAAGGAGTGGAAGGTAGCAAAGCAGAGAATTCACTCGAGCTCCATATGTGCAAAGCATAGAATTATTCAACTAAAAATTATATATCAAGCTCATCTGTCTCACTTAAAACTGTCCAAAATGTTTCCAGGGCAAGATTCAACCTGTGAATGCTGCAACCAAACTCCTGCCTCACTGGGTCACATGTTCTGGGTCTGCACCAAACTAACATCATTTTGGACCAAAATTTTTAAGTGCCTTCCAGACAGCCTTGGGGTCACAATCCCTCCTAACCCACTAACAGCTGTATTCGGTGTTCTTCCAGACGGATTTGAATTGGAGAACGACAAGCAAACGGTGATTGCATTCACTACACTTTTGGCACGCAGACTTATTCTGTTAAATTGGAAGAATCCTAACTCTCCTCTGATAAGTCAGTGGGAAACCGATGTTATATATTATTTGAAATTGGAAAAAATCAAATTCTCAGTTAGAGGATCTGTACAAAATTTTTTCAAAACCTGGCAGGATCTGATCAATATTATTTTAGAATAAGAGAAATAACTATTACTGCATTTAATTCCCTTCTCCATCTCTTAATTACATACTGTATATATTTATTTCTCCCTTTCCTTTGCTTATTGTTGTCTTACTAAAAAGCCCTAAGCAATTCTCCTTTAGCTAAGCTCTCCTTCTCTGGGTTGGGGTCTGATTTGTCTTTAATTTGTTTGGTTATAAATTGATCTATTTGTATGAAATGATTACAATAAAAATTAATAAAAAAAAAAAATGTAAAGGCTCGGCTCTTTCTAATCTTTCCTCATAACTCATCCCCTGTAGCCCTCTAATCAGCCTAGTTGCTCTTTTCTGGACCTTCTCTAGTGCTGCTATGTCCTTTTTGTAGCCTGGAGACCAAAACTGCACACAGGACTTCAGGCGAAGCCTCACCAGTGTGTTATAAAGCTTCAGCATAACCTTCTTGGTCTTGTACTTCACACATCAAGGCGCTATATAACATAACATTCTGTTAATCTTCATAATGCTTTTGAACACTGTCTGGCAGTTGATAGTGTCAGGTCCACTGCGACTCCTAAGTCCTTCTCATAAAGGGTACTCAAGTAATGAAGAAATGTTCCCAAAACATACTCAAGTACAATACCAAAGTATTTCTACGAAAAAAACACTGACTCAAAGGCTGCATGGCAAATAGTTGTAGGTATCTCACCCACCAATGGGCAGCCATTGGCATGGTCCTATTTGTTTTTTTTTTTTTTTCTGGAGGATATACAGTGAATCTTTTTT
The DNA here is from genome assembly GCF_900747795.2 of Erpetoichthys calabaricus. Classification (NCBI taxonomy): domain Eukaryota; kingdom Metazoa; phylum Chordata; class Cladistia; order Polypteriformes; family Polypteridae; genus Erpetoichthys; species Erpetoichthys calabaricus. The sequence goes on along the minus strand of NC_041399.2, from coordinate 206,839,060 downwards.
CCTTTTCTTTCCTTCAAAGTAATTAATAGTGAGCTAACATGTATCTTAATTATTGTTGCAGAGATGCCCATTACCCATCTAATGATCCAGATGAATATGAAGACCATCCATAAATCTAAAATAAACAAATAATTAGACAACATGATTTGCAAATCTCCACGGCAAGTCTTTAACAGATTAGCTCATTTATTTTCATTAGGATTAAAGAAGTAAGATGCTGCCTAAAATCTTAAGCCAAAGGCATTTTGAGCTTAATTCTTATGATTTATGGTATCTCACTGCACAATACTATTTTTAACTTTATGGGCTAATTTGTCGTGTTGTTGTTGCAATGATGCATTCTGTGTAGGTTTATCAATTTTTGAAAATTGCTTTTTTTTTTTAACTTTTCCTTGCGTGTCTTGTTCTGCACATTTTATACATACTGAATTCACAATAGAGGAATGTGGCTTTAAACATCTAAAAAAGAAAGTTCTGTAGTATCTTGCTTTTAAGAAACTGGACCCAAACCAAGTTTAATTATGTATGCTTTGCTTGAGTCAGCTTTTCTTAAAAAGGAACACAGCTGACAGTTAAATCACCTTTCTCAGAACAAAAAAAAAATTTTTTTTTTTTTCATTTTTCTTTTTGCCTTTTTATTTGAAGAAGTGAAATCTAGATATCTCTTAGTCCTTATTTGAAGGTCAGCATTAATTTGTCTGATATGTTTTAATAACTTGAAATTTGTTAATGTGCATATCAGATGCCAGCCATTTAGACGGTGGATATCTAAATAGAGGGGCGGCACGGTGGCGCAGTGGGTAGCGCTGCTGCCTCGCAGTTGGGGGACCTGGGGACCCGGGTTCACTTCCCGGGCCCTCCCTGCGTGGAGTTTGCATGTTCTCCCCGTGTCTGCGTGGGTTTCCTCCGGGCGCTCCGGTTTCCTCCCACAGTCCAAAGACATGCTGGTTAGGTGGATTGGCGATTCTAAATTGGCCCTAGTGTGTGCTTGGTGTGTGGGTGTGTTTGTATGTGTCCTGCGGTGGGTTGGCACCCTGCCCAGGATTGGTTCCTGCCTTGTGCCCTGTGTTGGCTGGGATTGGCTCCAGCAGAACCCCGTGACCCTGTGTTCGGATTCAGCGGGTTGGAAAATGGATGGATGGATGGATATCTAAATAGAGGGGCGGCACGGTGGCGCAGTAGGTAGCGCTGCTGCCTCGCAGTTGGGAGATCTGGGGACCTGGGTTCGCTTCCCGGGTCCTCCCTGCGTGGAGTTTGCATGTTCACCCCGTGTCTGCGTGGGTTTCCTCCGGGCGCTCCGGTTTCCTCCCACAGTCCAAAGACATGCAGGTTAGGTGGATTGGCGACTCTAATTTGGCCCTAGTGTGTGTGCTTGGTGTGTGGGTGTGTTTGTGTGTGTCCTGCGGTGGGTTGGCACCCTGCCCAGGATTGGTTCCCTGCCTTGTGCCCTGTGTTGGCTGGGATTGGCTCCAGCAGACCCCTGTGACCCTGTGTTCGGATTCAGCGGGTTGGAAAATGGATGGATGGATATCTAAATAGAGCCACCTATGGGGGAAGTGAAATTTGCACAAATTATATATATATATACAGTGTTTTGCAAGACGAGCAAAAATTTTTAATAAATTTTCACTTGATAACCGAGCGAGGTCTTGCAGTACGAGTAGTATGTACTGTATACACTTTGGCTGCTGAGCGTCATGTGATCACAACTGAGCTGATGGTTCTTCTTTCTCTCTCACTGCGGGATTGTGGGCAATCGTCTCCTATTCTCCGTCTGAGTCGGCGTGCCTCACTCATATAGTCAACATCCGTACGAGCGTATAGTGTTTACTACAGCATTAGCATTGTGACAGTGTGCGCGCGCATGTGTGTGTGCGCTCGCGTGCGCGTGTGTGCTGTGATGTGCGAGTCCCCGTCTTGCACCCTAAAACACGAAGCTGAGTCTCAGTACTTTAGCAACACAAGCTTTATTCAGCTTGAAACAGCAACAGCGCGGTTATTTATACACAGACACAGCAGTCAGGCAGGGCCCTGCACATTTATAACATTCCTGGTTCCTTGTATCACCCATCGATGGCAGGCGCTTATAGCATGTCCGCGATCTTTTCGGATTCGCTTTTACGCAGAACTGCTACAGCGCTGGGAGACTGCGATTGCTTTGGGACGCTCTTCCACGTGTCGTCCCGTTGGGTGCAATCCCACAAGAGTTTAGAAACTCACTCACACCAGCCATGATTCTTTTCAAAGGTAAAGTGCAAGTTAATTTGTTTTATGTATTTTTACTTTATATTTTGTATTAATCATTTTTATATGAATAGTTTTGGGTTGTGGAACAAATCATCTGAGTTTCCATTATTTCTTATGGGGAAATTCACTTTGATATACGAGTGCTTTGGACTACGAGCACGTTTCCGGTACGAATTATGCTCACAAACCGAGGTTCCACTGTATATATATTGTGGGGAACAGCCCGGACACAGACAGGTAGACATGATTTAAGCACCACAACACGTTTATGTACACTATTTACACAGACACAACCCAGTGCCGCAGCACCAATTCCCCAAAGTCTAGGCCCTCAATACAATGCCTTTCTCTTCTGGTTCACCTCCACTCCTCTCCTCTCCTCTGAGCTCTGTCCTCTTCCACCATACTCCAGCCATCGAACGGAGGGAGGTGGCCCCTTTTATTATCACCCGGATGTGCTCCAGGTGCCTCTCGATTAACCTCCGCCGGCTCTCCCAGGTGTGGCGGAAGTACTGGCTGCACACCCGGAAGCACTCCTGGTGTCCCTGGTCTTCTTCCCCCCAGTACTTCCAGGTGTGGCGGAAGTGCTGAGGGCCAGGGCTCCATAGTCATTGGGGTGCCCCCTGACGGTGACCACGGGCCCGTATAGTGTTGAGCTTCTAAGCTCTGTTCCCGTTTTTCCCCAAAGCCACCAGGGCGGTTGCCCCCATGTGGTCTGGGGAAGGTGTAAGTCCTCCTCCAGTCCTCCTGGGCGTCCTGGCTGGGTACCACCCCTAGCTTCCTGTGACTATATATTACACACAGAAAGAAGGCATGCCGATGGGATCACCGTTATCTGGACTCCTAGCTGAACTGGTAATGCAACGATTTGAAAACATAGCTTTATCCCAGATTACACCCAAAATTTGGATACGCTATGTAGACGACACATTCGTCATATTAAGAAAGAACCAGCTGAATGAATTCTTAAATCATATTAACACAATATTCCCTGCAATCCAGTTCACAATGGAAAAAGAAAATAATCGACACATCAATTTCCTGGACATTTACATCAAAAGAAATAGTGACGCCACCCTGACCACAAGTGTTTACCGCAAACAATGCCACGCAGACAAGATTCTACACTTCGCCAGCAATCACCCAGTATCTCATAAACGGAGCTGCGTGAAAACCCTATTTAAATGAGTCCACACGCATTGTAATACCAAGGAAACAAAAATTAATGAGAGACGCTATCTGTTTCAACTTTTCACCTCGAACGGATACTCAAAATCATTCATTAATCGGAGTCTACATAGCAGGCGCCAAAGGAATCAGCATACAAGCGACGTAAATCAGAACCCCCACCCCACCTGGCATTCACTCCCGTACCACCATAATGTGTCAGAAGGCACGGCACGCACCCTGACCAAGTGGGGCATCAAAATAGCACATAAACCCACCAACAATCTGCGCACGGTCCTGTTTAATGCTAAAAACAAGAAATCGACAGCCGAAACACGAAACGCAGTTTATAGTATTCCATGCAATTCTTGCTCAGCTGTATACATAGGACAAACGTCAAAAAAAATCTCAACACGTGTACAGGAACATCGCAACGCCATCAGAAGAAAGGACGCACTATCTTTGATATATGCACATACTAAATCGACAGGACACACATTCAACTGGGACAACGTGAAAGTAAAATTTAAGGCCAGTACAAAAAGAGTCTTGGCTATCAGATGAAAATGCCATCAACAGACACTTGGACATAAACCCAGCATATGCTAACTTAAGAAGGACATATGCACTTTAATTTAACGATACACCCCCCCCCCCCCTTTGATCATACGGACTTAGTCACCTCCACCCACCCCCCACTGAATGTGTTGCTATATATTGCCTTTGATTCTTGTAAGTCTAAGCATTATCCTCTGATGAAGACCCTTGACAGAGGTTGAAAGCTCAGGAATAAAACTATTTTATGATACGTGATTCGTTTTTTCTCCCTTTGTGGATCTCCAACTGCAAATATGCAAACCGTATCACAGACCTTCTCTTCCATATATATATATATATATATATATATATATATATATATATATATATATATATATATATATATAGGGTCCTCCCTGCGTGGAGTTTGCATGTTCTCCCCGTGTCTGCGTGGGTTTCCTCCGGGCGCTCCGGTTTCCTCCCACAGTCCGAAGACATGCAGGTTAGGTGGATTGGCGATTCTAAATTGGCCCTAGTGTGTGCTTGGTGTGTGGGTGTGTTTGTGTGTGTCCTGCGGTGGGTTGGCACCCTGCCCAGGATTGGTTCCTGCCTTGTGCCCTGTGTTGGCTGGGATTGGCTCCAGCAGACCCCCGTGACCCTGTGTTCGGATTCAGCGGGTTGGAAAATGGATGGATGGATGGATATATATATATATATATATATATATATATATATATATATATATATATATATATATATATATATACAGTTAGGTCCATAAATATTTGGACAGAGACAACTTTTTTCTAATTTTGGTTCAGTACATCACCACAATGAATTTTAAATGAAACAACTCAGATGCAGTTGAAGTGCAGACTTTCAGCTTTAAATCAGTGGGGTGAACAAAATGATTGCATAAAAATGTGAAGCAACTAAAGCATTTTTTTAACACAATCCCTTCATTTTTACATAATCATTTACATTTATTATCAAAATGTAATTCATTACATTTACATAGAGTGTCACAAGAATGGACAGAAGACATAAAAAGATTTGGGGCAGCCACCCGTATATTATGCCCTGGCTGCAAAAAGGATTGGATTTTGTGGAGTTGTGTCTGTTTAAAGTCCAAAGCAGAACCGATAACATGAGGTAAAGAAGGTGGCTTTAAAGGTCTGGACAGGAAATGATGTCATCCTGGAAGGCGGAACCAGAAGTGACGTCATCATGTGAAATTACGTTGTGTGGGCTGGAAGTGACATCATCTTGTAGGGTAGAACCTGAAGTTACGTCATCACTGCCAACTGAACCGGAAGTTATGTCTTCTGGGCAGGAAGTGACATCATCAAGGGTGCCAGTACCCTGTTGAATTTTCCATGAATGGTCTGCAGATGATTGAAAGATAAAGTCAGTCCACCTCGCCACCCCCTGGTCAGACATGGTATTGTCACTATTCGAGCCCTTAAACTGCCTCCCATGTGCACGCATGTGCTAATTTGTGGTATAGAAAAAAATACAGTCAACCCTTGATATACGACCGGCCTGACATGCGAACAACTTGATTTACGACCAAAATTTTTATTTTGATTTACGACCAACATCTTGCATTACGACCTGAATATGGTCACATGTATCCGCTTGCGCGATTGTAAACAAACAGCCTAGAGCGTTCGTAAGCGTCAGTCGGAGCCCAGATACATGTGTTTGTGGACGTAATTTCGGTCAGTGCAGTGATTTATCTATATATATAATTCACTAAGACCATGGCAAGCAAGATGCATAATTGCTAAGGAAGGAGGAGAAGGTAACGAAGGTAAAGAAAGCGATCACAATCGAAACGAAGAAGGAAATTGTGCGGAAATATGAGAGTGGTGTTCGTGTGACCGATCTCGCTAATATGTACAGCATGTCAAAATCCACCATCTCGACAATTTTACAAAGCAAAGATTTGCATAAGGAGGCTCCTTCTAAACAATAACCACCTTCCGTTTCATTCTCCTCCTCCTCCCTTCCTGCAAGCCAAAGATGTCAAATTAAATAGTGAGTACAGTATGAAATTGTTGTTTCTGGTAGGCTAGGTACTTTTTATAACTTTTTGGTTAGTACATTAGAAAAATTATTTGTGTTTTGGTAAATTATGCACATTATACAACCCTTTTTTTATTATGAAAAGGTTAAGTAAGTGTTGGGTGGCGCAGTGGTAGCGCTGCTGCCTCGCAGTTGGGAGACCTGGGGACCTGGGTTCGCTTCCTGGGTCCTCCCTGTGTGGAGTTTGCATGTTCTCCCCGTGTCTGCGTGGGTTTCCTCCCACAGTCCAAAGACATGCAGGTTAGGTGGATTGGCGATTCTAAATTGGCCGCTGGGTGTGTTTGTGTGTGTCCTGCGGTGGGTTGGCACCCTGCCCGGGATTGGTTCCTGCCTTGTGCCCTGTGTTGGCTGGGATTGGCTCCAGCAGACCCCCATGACCCTGTGTTCGGATTCAGCGGGTTGGAAAATGGATGGATGGATAAGTAAGTGTTGCTGTGGGAGGTTCGGAACACATTATGGGTATTTCCATTATTTCTTATGGGAAAAATAGTCTTGACTTACAACCAACTTGAGTTACAACCAGCCCTCACGAACGAATTAAGTTCGTAAGTCAAGAGTCCACTGTATATACAAAATATACATTAAAAAATTCCTTTACATTGAGAAACTTTTTAATCTCTCCCTTCATCTTCTGTAATGGCAGATATTCTCCCCCTACTCTCACTCTTTTTCCTTTCATCTGCCCTGGCTTTGTTCCTTCCTTTATATGTTACCTGCTCTTTCCTTTCGAGCTGCACCCCTAGTGAAGACTATTCAGCCAAAATGTTGTGTCTTTAACTTTCTTTCCTTTACAGTATCACCTTTAATATTTTTTTTTAAATTTGCAGATGCACAGTGACACAGCCCCTCACTAATTCCATAGTTTGATTTTTGTGTAAATATAAAACAAATTTAAAACAAGCCTTAAAATGATGAATCCCCAAATCTAGGGACTTAACCTGGCCTTTTTGAGTCTGTTTTAATGATTCTCAACCCCATATTCAAAGCATTTTCTTTTTTTTTTTCCAGGTTGTTATTCTGTATTTTCAGCCAAGCATATTTCGATGTATTCTTCTAAGATGGGTTCGTCTGCTGGGATTTGCCACTGTTTACGGGACTGTGACTCTCAAGCTGTACAGGTACGTCATCGTCTATCTTTTCCTATAAGGCCTGCAGGGAGTGCTCTAATGGAGTGTAGTTTAATCTAGCAGTCTGCATTTGAAATTCTGCAGCTGCTCAAGCACAAAATGGAAAGTGTATTTCAGTTAATTATTCAGAATTTTCTGTTTCCCTAACATGTTCTTAGGCTGGCAGCTGAGCTCTTTGGTGACTCCATTATATAATCACATCACATTGGCCGATATGAGGTCATTTTTTTTTTAAGATGACCTATGATCTGTGTGGATGACTCCATTTGGTTTCATTTTTAAAGGACCAACACAGCCGGCATTATTTACGACTTTAACCCAGTGGTGCTCTGCTGCACTAATTGCAGGTTCTGCCTCAGACATTCTCTTAATCAGAGGATACATTTTTGGAAGTGACCTGCAAGTTGTCTCTTCTCACGACTCCTTTATATTGTTGTACACAGACAACTGTTTGTCAATTACAGCCATGTTTGTAGATGACTTAGGAAGGAGGGAACACTGTGCTTGAATCTTTGTTTTTGACCCCACCTAGGTGTTCTGAGGGAAATAAATGAAAATGTAATCTTTTTCTTCCTCTACTTCTTCTTCTTCTTCTTTTGGCTGCCCCCATCAGGGGTTGCCACAATGGATTATCTTTTTCCATATCTTCCTGCCCTCTGTATCTGGCTCCATTACACCCACCACCTTCATGTCCTCTCTCACCACATCCATAAACCTCCTGTTAGGCCTTCCACTTACCTGGCAGCTCCACCCTTAGCACCCTTCTCCCAATATACCCAGCATCTCTCCTCTGCACATGTCCAGACCAACGCAATCTCGCCTCTCTGGCTTTGTCTACAAAATATCCAACCTGAACTGACCCTCTAATGTTCTCATTTCTAATTCTGATCATCCTCATCACACTCAATGCAAATCCTAACACCTTTATCTCTACCACCTCCAGCTCTGTCTCCTGTTTTTTGGTCAGTGCTGCCATCTCCAACCCATATAACATGGCTGGTCTCATTATCATTGTGTAGACCTTCCCTTTCACACTCTCCACCACTCCACCCTTCCTGCACTTTCTTCTTCACTTCTCTTCCACAATCTCTATTACTCTGTATTGTTGATCCCAAGTATTTAAACTCATCCATCTTCGCCAACTCCACTCCCTACGTCATCACCATTCCTCTGACTTCCCTCTTAGATATTCTGTCTTGTTCCTACTGACCTTCATTCATCTCCTCTCTAGAGCATATCTCCACCTCAAAAGGGATTCCTCAACCTGCTCCTTCCTCTCACTACAGATCACAATGTCAGCCACAAACATCACAGTCCAAGGGGACTCTTGTCTAATCTCGTCTGTCAACCTGTCCATCATCATTGCGACAGGGGAGGCACAAACCTAGTGTGTTTCTTCATGCAGTTTCCAACCCCAGATAAATGGGGAGGGTTAGGTAGGGAATGGCATCCTGTGTAAAATTTTGCCAGATCGACATGTGGAAGACGTAATGTGAGGTAGAAACTAAGCATATCAAAGAAAGAAATTTGTCCTCAACAAGGACCTCTTTGAGCCAGGAATCAGGCAGGAGGAAACTTGTTCCTCGCATCCTTTATTATCTCTTCAACAAATGCTTGAACATGGAGCACTTCTGTTACAGCAGTCTACTAAGCGACTATGCCCTGGGCAGAGGTTGTCAGCAAATGATCAAAGAATAAGTGCAGAGGTCTATATTGGTAATGGACTGAATTTACATAACAGTGCTGAATTTCTGCATTCACATCATCTGACATTTTCATCTGATTGGTTTGTTGGTTTCCACAGTCCATCAGTTGATTATTTCATTAGCTTACATCCCTAAAGAACATATCTAAATGAAAGTCTCATTTCACTCTATTTTTGGTCCTTACAATACTTTCCAATACTTCTTGATTTCCTGTGTGCCTGGCATCTGTCAAGTCTTACTGGGTAAATGACAGTCACCCAACTTCTTAAACCTTCACCCAGAACCTTCTCGTTCCTTTTTGTTCACTTGACCTTTATCTGGTCTCTTTGATATTCTTGAACAAGTTTCTGACATTTATTAACCCTTTCTGCTACCTCTAAGATAGATGCTATATTTTTCATATGAAAAGCATACCAGGCACTTCATACACAATAACTAAAACTGCTCAAAAATATCTGAAACATGAATAAGATACAAGACAAACATGAAGATATCTGAAAAATCCTGCAGGCTGTCTTTACTGATATGGACTGGGTAATATGTTAGGAACGAAAGGATGCCACATTGTTTGATGGAAATGAAAATGATCAACATACAGAGGGCTGAATTCAATGACACCCCAAAAATCAAAGTGAAAAATGATACGGCAGGCAGGCGAGTCCATTTGACTGAAATTTCATTGCAGCAACTCCAAATCGTACTCAGTAGTTTGTATGGCCAATCCCCCTCCATTGTGCTTGTATGCATGCCTGGCAACATCCTAATGAGACGACGGATGGTGTCCTGGGGGATCTCCTCCCAGATCTGGACCAGGGCATCACTGAGCTCCTGGACAGTCTGAGGTGCAATCTGGCGGCGTCGGATGGACCCAAACATAATGTCCCAGAGTTGTTCTGTTAGATTTAGGTCAGGTGAGTGTGGGAGCCAGTCAATGGTGTCAATTCCTCCAGGAACTGCCTGCATACTCTCACCACATGAGGCCGGGCATTGCTGTGCACCAGGAGTAACCCAGGACCCACCGCACCAGCATAGGATCTGACAATGGGTCCAAGGATTTCATCCCGATACCTAATGGCAGTCAAGGTGCCGTTGTCTAGCCTGTAGAGGTCTATGCCTCCCTCCATGGATATGCCTCCCCAGACCATCACTGACCCACCACCGATATGGTCATGCTGAACGATGTTACAGGCAGCATAACGTTCTCCATGGCTTCTCCAGTGCCTTTCACGTCTGTCACATGTGCTCAGGGTGAACCTGCTCTCATCTGTGAAAAGCACAAGGCACCAGTGGTGGACCTGCCAATTCTGATATTCTATGGCAAATGCCAATCGAGCTCCACGGTGCCAGGGAGGCAGTGAGCACAGGGCCCACTAGAGAATGTCAGGCCCTCAGGCCACCCTTATGAAGTCTGTTTCTGATTGTTTGGTCAGAGACATTCACACCAATGGCCGGCCTGCTGGAGGTCATTTTGTAGGCTCTGCCAGTGCTCATCCTGTTCCTCCTTGCCCAAAGGAGCAGATACCGGTCAGTTCTGCTGATGGGTTAAGGGTCTTCTACAAGGAACCCTGTCCAGCTCTCCTAGAATAACTGCCTGTCTCCTGGAATCTCCTCCATGCCCTTGAGACTGTGCTGGGAGAAACAGCAAACCTTCTGGAAATGGGAGGCAGATATTAATGTGCCATCCTTGAGAAGTTTGACTACCTGTGCCACCTCTGTATGGTCCGGGTATCGCCTCATGCTACCAGTAGTGACACTGACCATAGCTAAATGCAAAAACAGATGAGGAGAGGAGAAATGTCAATGGCCTCCACCAGTTACACCATTCCATTCCTATTTTGGGGGTCATCTCATTGTTGCCCTTCTAGTGCACCAAAGCAGCTGAAACTAATTAACAAGCCCCTCTGCTACTTAACAGACCAGAATGGACTACATAGGGCGGAGTGGTGGCTCTGAGGCTAAGGATCTGTGCTGGTTGCTGGTTCGAATCCCCGTCACTGCCGAAAGAGATCCTACTCTGCTGGCCCCTTGAGCAAGGCCCTTAACCTTCAATTGCTCCAGGGGCGCTGTACAATGGCTGACCCTGTGCTCTGACCCCAAGGGGTATGCGGAAACTAACAAATTCCTAATACGAGAAATTGTATAAGGCGGAATAAAGATCAAAAGCTCAGAAGTTTCATTGACTTGATGCTATACTCTGATTAAAAAGTGTCCCTTTAATTTTTTTGAGCAGTATATATTACCCCTAAATAACTATGTGACCCCTAAGTTTCATTTTTTTTCCACAAATGTCAAAGCTTAGGAATCACCTAAGCTTGAATAGGCACTATATAAGAACAGCAAACAGTACAAGAGTCTGCAGTAAGTCCAGGTGGGGTAACCAGTCGGGGGTCCATGATATGGCCGGTAAGATATCACATAAAGCTTCATAGTGCAACAGTAGCTGCATGATAAAAAGGCAAAATAATTGCGATCAAATGCAAGGACAAGCAAGACATTTGCCCCCTAATCGCCATTCACAATTCGGCAACTGTCAATGTACATGTCAGGGAAATGTGGAAGTCACTAAGCCTTCTGCTGTGGTAACCTACAATAACAAAAGGAGCACATCAATCATGCAGGTCAGGCACTGACATTCTACCCTCTTATGAGCAAGCAAGAGAAAAACTATAAAAAGACTGAAAAGAAATAAAATGCTTCTACTGTTGGGAGCGCAACATCAGTCTTTGCATTGGTGACGTCTCACACAAAGCGCGTGTATTAAATCTGCATCAGTACAGCAGTGGACATTAGACAGACCTTTCCAAATGTATTTAAGCTTTTTGCATTTACTGTACACGTTTCTGTTACTCGGTATAACATTTTTCTTTTTAAACAAATCAATGTTTTTGGTTCGTTTTTCCAGGCGTAAACATAACACTAAGGAGGCTACATTCCAAAATCTTGCTGTGCAACCACATCATTTACAGTAGCTCATGCTCCAAAGGGCTCTTATATTTCCCATAGGTGATTAAAAAGTTTTAGAACACCTCCGGATTTTCAGTTTTCATGGAAATGCACACAGTTTGTTTTGTAAAATGGCAAAACAATGACAAATGAAAAAGTTTTATTCAAATTTTTGATTCATCAAAGTAGCCAGGGCGGCACGGTGGCGCAGTGGTAGCGCTGCTGCCTCGCAGTTAGGAGACCTGGGTTTGCTTCCCGGGTCCTCCCTGCGTGGAGTTTGCATGTTCTCCCCGTGTCTGCGTGGGTTTCCTCCCACAGTCCAAAGACATGCAGGTTAGGTGGATTGGCGATTCTTAATTGGCCCTAGTGTGTGCTTGGTATGTGGGTGTGTTTGTGTGTATCCTGCTGTGGGTTGGCACCCTGCCTAGGATTGGTTCCTGCCTTGTGCCCTGTGTTGGCTGGGATTGGCTCCAGCGGACCCCCGTGACCCTGTGTTCAGATTCAGCGGGTTGGAATATGGATGGATGGATGGAAAGTAGCCGACTTCACTTGCTGATGTAACATCCAAACTGTGATTCAGAATGCCAGTCACTCTGTGCCATTCACCATCTCTGCTTCCAGCAAAAGAACTCCAGACCGTCACATGTCCTCGTCCTCCATGTTTGACAGTTGGTTTCACACACTTAGGAACCATCCTGTCACCAACTCGATGGCGTACAAACACCGTGTGTGACGAACCAAAAATTTCAAATTTGGATTCATCGCTCCATAAGGCTTTCTTCCAGTCTGCAGTCGTCCACAGCTGCTATTTCAAGGCCCTTTTTCTATCCTTTAAGGTATGGCTTTCTAACTGCCACTCTCTCTGTCAAACCTGCAGTACAAAGTCTCCTCTTCACAGTAGAAACTGACAGTTGCTTTTTTTCGGCCACCGTTAAGCTGTGCTTGAAGCTGTTGTGCTGTGACACATCTATCATGCAAGCTGGCGGCCCATTGGCATTAAAATGGGTTGTACTGAAGAGCTCAGTGACTGTAAACGTGGCACTGTCATAGGATGCCACAAGGCAGTATGTGAAATTTCTGCTCCGCTAGATCTTCACCAGTCAAATATAGGTGCTAATACTGTGAAACAGAAGCATCAAGGAGCAGCAACATCTCAGCCATGAAGTACCAGAACTCACAGAGTGGAGCCGGCAAGTGTTGATGTGCATAGTGTGCAAAAATTGCGTATGATGTGTTGCATCACTCACAACAGAGGTCCAAACCTCCTCTGGAAGCAACATCAGCACAAAAACTTTGTGTCTGGGTCTTCATGAAATGGGTTTCCCTGGCCGAGCAGCTGCACACAACCCTAAGAGCACTATGCGCAATGCCAAGCATCACCTAGAATGGTATAAAGCATGGTGACATTGGACTTCGGGGCAGTGGAAATGTGTTGTCTGGAGTGATGAATCGCTCTTCACTATCTTGAGGGTTAATGCTCGCATCTGGGTTTGGCAGATGCCAGGTGAACCTACCCGGAGGCAATGCAGCAATCCTGGCATTGCACCACCATGCCTACCTGTCAACTACATATTAATGCCAGTTGTTTTAGAATGAGACAAGGGGGGCTCCGCCCCCTGCTTGCTTCGTTCGCCTACCCCCGGCGTTGGGTATCCTGAAATACATTAGTCAAGCTTGTCCGTCTTGGAGCCGTGCCCGCTCTGTTTGCGGCATTTTAGACGCGCGTTGTAGGCGCCTGCGTTCATTGATTTTATCCAGCCGGGCTCGTGTTTGTATATCCGTCAGTCGAGCTCATTCGTTTTGAACCCGTGCCTGCTTTGCTTCCGCAGTTTCAGACGCGCATCGTAGGCGCCTGTGTTCATTGATCTTATTTAGGTGGGCTTGTGTTTGTATCGTTGAGCTGTATTGTGTTTGAATTCGGTGTAAAGTGTTCAGCGGTTTGTACAATCCCAAGCAGCACATTACTCCTAACTTCACCCCGCAGTAGTGCCACTCACAATATGGCGGTGACGCCTGCGCCCTTCGTACTATCTTTGTGGACCTGTGGGGCCACCGTAGCCTCTTCCGTTTGAATCCGGGCTGCAGCGCAGAATCCTCTTTTTGGCGTGGCTGTGTCGGTAGTCGTTAGCTATGGGTGGCTTGTTGCTTCATTTCTCATTCACGTCAGTTGAGCTGTTTCGTTTTTGGGCCGTGAGTCCTTCGTTCGTGGTGGATACGACTTTGATTGCGGTTCATGAGACGTGCGCTGTACACGCCTGCGCAGTACATCTCATGGTCCCATCGCCGTGTACCTGCGTCCATGCCATCCGGTTTAGTTAGTAAACCTGCGTCCATGCCATCCGGTTTACCATTCTCGGTTAGTAATATGGATGTCCATTAAGCTTGTATAGGTGTGATGGCCAGGTATCCACAAATTTTTGGCCTTCTAGTGTTGGTATATTATCCATCCATCCATTTTCCAACCCGAACAATGAATCCGAACAAAGGGTCACGGGGGTCTCTACTGGAGCCAATCCCAGCTAATACAGGGCACAAGGCAGGAACCAATCCCAGGCAGGGCGCCAACCTGCCCCAGGATACACACACATCCTCACACCAAGCACACACTAGAGCCAATTTAGAATCGCCAATCCACCTAACTTGCATGTCTTTGGACTGTGGGAGGAAACCCATGCAGACACGGGGAGAACATGCAAACTCCACGCATGGTGGACCAGGAAGTGAACCCAGGTCTCCTTACTGCGAGGCAGCAGCGCTACCACTGCACCACCGTGCCGCCCGTTGGTATATTAAGTTGGAATTTTTTCCAGGTCCATCTGTGAGGATTTTTCTGATTTTCGAATATTCACTTTTCCACGTAGTTTGTCATCACTCAGTTTAGCCAGCTTGTTATATGTTATATATTTTTTTTCTCATGATAACTTGCATACATTAAAAGGCACAACATCTCCAGTGTTTATTCCTGAGGGATTCAACTGCTAACATTACCTAATTCTGAAATTTTTCCTTCCAGCATAATCTTTTGCTTAACCAGCCTAAGCAAATTTTGCAGCCAACTGTACACCGCACCTTGATTGTCTGCTCAATTTAGTTTCATCTTTCACCTCTCATGTGGTAAATTATGAAAAGAGATTTTAAAATCATGATAAACAATATCTTATATGCCACTCTGATCCACTTCCTTTTTTTCATTCCCATTAAATCCTCTCATGAAATGTGATTTCCTCAATCTAAATCCACACCTCATATTTGTCGTTTACTGTTATCTTATTAGATTATTAATTTTTCAAAACATGTTAGCTATTTGGCTTTCTTCTACTAGGGTTGATCTAAGCGCCTTTTCTTACACAACTGAATATCCTTTGTTAGTGTGCAGTAACACTTAACGCTACTCGCACAGTTTTTAACTTCTTCTTCCTCTACACATTGAAATAAACACTCACAGAGCAGGCTGTTGGCAGGAATTTCTTTGTCTTTAATAATTTTCAGTAGGAGCCAAACACAGAACCAAACGTCTGTGTACTGAACACCACTGCTCACTCACTCCAATCTTCATCCCACATCCTGAATGCTCCAAAAAGGTGGATGTTTACCCAGAAACATATTTGAATTATTATACAGTACAAACCTGCATTCTGGCATTTATCCTAGCTTCTGTGTCTTGTGGATTTTTCTGGAATCCACCTTAATAAAAGGATAAAGTGTCTGTGTGTCCGTCCAGTTGCTATGTTTCTGTCATTCCAAAAGATAGCGCATGACAAATACTTTTAGTAATAAAAAGAATTACATTTGTCATTCCAACAGATGGTGCATCACAATCATTAACACCATCCATCCATTATCCAACCCACTATATCCTAACCACAGGGTCACAGGGGTCTGCTGGAGCCAATCCCAGCCAACGCAGGGCACAAGGCAGAAAACAAACCCCAGGCAGGGCGCCAGCCCACCGCAGGGCACACACACCAAGCACACACTAGGGACAATTTAGGATCACCAATGCCCCTAACCTGCATGTCTTTGGACTGTGGGAGGAAACTGGAGCACCCGGAGGAAACCCACGCAGACATGGGGAGAACATGCAAACTCTACGCAGAGAGGACCCGGGAAGTGAACCCAGGTCTCGTAACTGCGAAGCAGCAGCGCTACCCACTGCGCCACCATGCCTCTCAATCATTGACACTTCATTTATAAATTCAATACTAAATGTCATATAACTGAGACATTTGCATTGTGCACTGCAAACTTTAATGCAGAACTTTACGTTGCTTACTTATGCTTCAGCCTATCTTACAGTTAGGTCCATAAATATTTGGACAGAGACAACTTTTTTCTCATTTTGGTTCTGTACATTACCACAATGAATTTTAAATGAAACAACTCCGATGCAGTTGAAGTGCAGACTTTCAGCTTTAATTCAGTGGGGTGAACAAAACGATTGCATAAAAATGTGAGGCAACTAAAGCATTTTGTGAACACAATCCCTTCATTTCAGGGGCTCAAAAGTAATTGGACAATTAACTCAAAGGCTATTTCATGGGCAGGTGTGGTCAAGTCCGTCATTATGTCCTTATCAATTAAGCAGATAAAAGGCCTGGAGTTGATTTGAGGTGTGGTGCTTGCATGTGGAAGATTTTGCTGTGAACAGACAAGATGCGGTCAAAGGAGCTCTCCATGCAGGTGAAAGAAGCCATCTTTAAGCTGCAAAAACAGAAAAAACCCATCCGAGAAATTGCTACAATATTACGAGTGGCAAAATCTACAGTTTGGTACATCCTGAGAAAGAAAGCAAGCACTGGTGAACTCAGCAACGCAAAAACACCTGGACGTCCACGGAAGACAACAGTGGTGGATGATCTCAGAATCATTTCCATGGTGAAGAGAAACCACTTCACAACAGCCAACCAAGTGAACAACACTCTCCAGGGGGTAGGCGTATCGATATCCAAGTCTACCATAAAGAGAAGACTGCATGAAAGTAAATACAGAGGGTGCACTGCAAGGTGCAAGCCACTCATAAGCCTCAAGAATAGAAAGGCTAGATTGGACTTTGCTAAAGAACATCTAAAAAAGCCAGCACAGTTCTGGAAAAACATTCTTTGGACAGATGAAACCAAGATCAACACAGAGTCAGTGGTTGGAAGTGGGGTTCAAAAACATAATGTTAGGCCAATGAATCCCTGCTGCTAATCATTGGTGTGTGATGCCACACATGCCCACAGCCTTGAGCCTCTCCTAATTCCCAGGGCAATGAAAGTCATGATCCACGATGGACTAGGACAATGAGATCACAAACAACAAGATCAGTGCAAAAGTGCATAGTGCTTTTGTTGTAAACCATCTCAAGTCAAACTGTGTTGTAAGACTTGCCCGGACACCACTAGTCAGAGACCACATCTTTATACAAAATGCTCTTTATTTTCTGCTCTTCTCCACACAACTCAACTCAGTCCCGCACACAACACTGTGTCTCTAGCCCCAGTCACCTTTCTCCTGGACCTTTCTCTCACTGTCCCTGGACCTCCTTCTCTCTCTCTCCAGGAGCTTCGTCCTGCTCCTGCTCCCGACTCCAGCTCCCTGATTGGAGGGAAGCGGCCCCTTTTAACCTTACCCGGATGAGCTCCAGGTGCTCTGCCTGACGTCACCTCCTGGTGTGGTGGAAGCGTCAGGAGAGCATCCGGAAGCACTCCGGGTGTCCCTGGAAGGAGCAACGTCCATAGGTGTGGCGGAAGTCAATGTCCCCTGGGCTCCACGAGGCTCGGGGCGCCCCCTGGCGGTGGATATGGGCCCTAACGGGCTTGAGCCTCCCTGCTCCCCTTCCATGGGCCTCTTCTACTTCAGGGCGGTTGCCCCCTCATGGCCCGGAGAACAAATGTGCCACTTCTCGGTCCTTCCAGGCGTCCCTGCCGGGTCTGACCCCCAGCCGCGTACCACAGTGTTTAAAGCACAGTGCAGATCATTCATTAGAACATCAGAAAGATTTACACAAGAGCAGGCCACTCAGTCCAACAAAGTTCACCAGTCCTATCTGCTTAATTCCACCAAATAACATCAGTTTGATTTTTGAAGGTTCCTAAAGCCCTTACTGTCCACCACACTAAGACTCCTAAATCCTTCTCATAAGATGTGGTTTTCAGTTTTCAGACCTCCCACTGTGTAATCAAATCTAGCATTTTACTTCATCTGTGTAATACTTTATATTTAGTTACATTAAATTTCATCTGCCATAAATCTGCTCAAGCCTGTATGCTGTCCAAGTTTCCCTTTGTTCAAAATAAATAATCCATAGAAAGCAGTGTACGTCAAGGTTAAAATAGACTAATTAATAAATTCCAATGAATAGGATGAAATCCATGAATAACCAGACATAATCAGGTTCCCTTTCTTGATGATCCCCAATGCCCTAATGTCCCCTTCATCTCAGCCTCTGGATCACCTCAGCAGGTCCTAGACACCAGCTAATACAGTGTCATGGACAGCCGGCATTTCAGTCCAGCTGGGACATCCCTCAACAAAAGAGGACAGCGTTTTTAGGACACTACATCCCCCGAGACGCTAGATGGCAGCTCCCCTGGATGAAAATGGTTCCTTGGATTCCCACAGGGCAGCATGGGACATGGAGTCCATCTCTTCAGCCCTGTTGGGTGCCGCCAGGGGGAGCTCACCAAGAACCTGGGGACTTTTACGATTACGCTACCCCGGAAGTACTTCGGGGTCACAAGAATGGAAGCCCGCAGTACTTCCGGGACAATTGATAAAGGAAGATGTGGTGTTGACCCGGAGAAGAAATACTTCCGGGTCACAGACTTTAAAAGGACTGTGGGAAACCCCAGCACACCGAGCTGGAGTTGGGTGGGAGTGTGACAGAGCTGCTGGGAGTTGGAGGAGTGTATTTTGTTATTGATTATTGTATTGATTTCTTATTGGAGAATTATGGAGTGTGTGGTGTTTCAGGCACTGTTATTGAAGAGAAAATGTTAAAGAATCTTCTTGTGCTTTTATGTGTGTCTGGGACGTCTGTCTGGAGGGTTCAAGGAGCGCTATAGAGTGCTTTATTCCACAACAGTCCATCCTCTACAGCTCTCATCCTAGCCACCTCAGCCTGTACCTGCTGGAACGCTCAGAGCACAAATCTGTCATCCCACCATCATTTGTAGGTGTCCGTAGGATGATCCTTGGGGACATCGGCCGCTCCTGCTGCTAGTGCTCAACAGGAGAGATCTGCCGTACACTTGAATGATCACCAGAACATCTCTCTATCTGTCTCTCTCATTCTCTTCTTCTTATTTATTCTCGATCTTGATTCTTCAGCCGCCCACAGTCAGTCTCTTTTTATCCTTGTGGGATTACAAGCTTTCCTTAACAACCTGCGGAGCTTCCAAAGAGAAATGGTTGGGCTCATTCCACTTTGCGTTGAACAAGCAATCAGCCAATTTGCCTATTAAACACCCCACGGCTGCACGGCTTTCCATCTGTGCATTCAAAACTACAAAACTTGAGCCACACTGTTTTTAATTTAAAAAACGTGCACCATTAAAGACCCCTGAGATGCTGTATCACACAGTACCACCTACAAATATTTCAAAGATATGATAAATGATTGTAAGTGTAGAGTAAATGCAAATTCCCTATGGATTAAGACTCTTCCCCTTTCTGTCCAATTAAATATCCGTTTTGTCTTGCAGAGTTCTGAAGGTGTTCCTATCCCGGACAGCACAGAGAATTCCTTACATGACAAGCTGGAGAGTGCTAAGGATGCTGGGAGTCATTCTGCTCATTGTCTGCTGGTTCCTCATTGCCTGGACCTCTGCTGTCTTCCAGAACATGGATAAAAATGTTTCCATCATTGTTGCTGGAGTTACTCCAGACAACCTGCAGTTTAACATGTGTCTTATAGATCGATGGGACTACATGATGACTGTTGGTAGGTTTTTGATTTATTTATATATTGGTGCTTAACAAAAATAGCTAATTGAATTTAGATTGGTTATGTTAGTGCCATTGTTAATGTCGATTTAGAATTTGTCCTAATAGGTTAAGCTAAATCTATGCAATAGAAAATGTGCTGTGTCTTCAGAAAGTTTTCAGACCCCTTCACTTTGTTCATATTTTATGTTCCAGTCTTGGGCTAAAATCATTTAAATTAATTTTCCTCCCTCGTCAAACAACACTCAATACCCCAGAATGACAAAGCAAAAACAAGATGATAGAAATTTTAGCAAATTTATTAGAAGAAATTGAAATATCACACTGACAGAGGTATTCAGACCTTTTACTCAGTATTTAGTTGAAACCCCATTGGCAGAGATTACAGCCTAGAATCTTCTTGAGTATGATGCGATAAGCTTTACACACCTCAATTTGGGGATTTTCTGCCATTCTTCTCTATAGATCCTCTCAAGTTCTGTCAGGTTCAATGGAGACAGTCAATGGACAGCTATGTTCTGGTCTCTCCAGAGATGTTTGATTGTTTTCAAGTCTGTACTCTAGCTGGGCCACTCAAGAACATCCAAAGAGTTGACCCTAAGCCACTGCTATGTTGTCTTTGCTTTGTGCACAGGATCATTGTCCTGTTGGAAGGTTAACCTTTTGTCCAGTCTGAGGTCTAGAGTGCAATGGAGAAGACTTGTATTAGGATAGCTGCCACCACCATGCATATTGGAATGGTATTGCACAGTTGGTGAGTGGTGCCTGGTTTCCTTCACATGTACCACATAGAACTGAGGCCGGGTAGTTCAATCTTGGTTTCATCAGAGCAGAGAATCTTGTTCTCATACTCTGGGACTCCTATAGGTGCCTTTTTGTGAACTCCAAGCTGGCTATCATGTGTCCTCTGGACACTATTCTATAAAGCCCAGGTTGTTGGGGTGTTGAAGTGGTGGTTATCATTCTGGAAATTTCTCCCATGAACACACAGGTTCTCTGGAATTTAGGCAGAGAGACCATCAGGTTTTGGGTTACCTCTCTTACCAAAGCTCTTCTCACCCCAATTGATCAGTTAGGCCCAATTACTCACTTTGGCCCAATTGCTCAGTTTGGCTTTTTTATCCTTGTATTTTTAGTTGCTTTCCATAACAACACAATGAGCTTCAATGAGGAATGTATGGGCGCATCACACTCTTAGGCTCATTGCAGCAGTAGGAAGAGTTGTAGTTGTTCCAAAGTTATTTCATTTAAAAATTATTCACAAAGACTCACAATCCAGATCATGACCTATCCTATCACTCCAGGCATCCTGACCCCAAACCTAACAGGAAGGCTTTGGCCTGCACAGACCTAAAAACTGGTACTTTCTTTAAAAATCTCCTCTAAATGTCCAAAATTTACAAACTTATTAAATGCCCCTCAAGGGAGAGGAACACTGGCAAACGTCAGGTTCGAGAGTCAAGGCTAATATAAAAAAAAAATATTTTAAATAACATAAAGGAAGCACAAAAACAGTACAAAAAGGACAAAAAGGATTTTGCCTTAAAAGGCCACCCAATGTTGTGAGCCTGTGGTCCCAAAAATGACTCAAAAACTGTGAAACCCCAGACAGTCAAGCAAAGGGCAAATGTAGATTTTTATAAATAAAAATATTTATTTTTCAAAAATGCTCTGTGGTGCAAAATAATCTCCAAGGGGTACAATAAACCAGAGGAATTGCCTGAAACACGAAAAGCAATCTAAGGCAAACAATGTCTCAATATTAAATCAAAAAAATAGTGGAAAAACAGAGCACAGAAGTCAAAAATCTAGTAAATCCCAAAAGAGCAGAACATTTGCAATGGAAAGTCTTCAACGTCAGCACATTCAATGAACTGCAAGGGCCTGTGGGTTTTTGCTGAGGGCAATTCCTTGATGGTAATGGGCATGTGGAACCACCCACAAAACACGTGGCACGTAATTAAAGATATATAATGTAAGGGACAGCTGGCAGCCCAACCCAGCCAGGACGGCCAAGAAATGTAAGGGTGTGGATAGGCAGCTTCTTTAGGGCACTACCTACCCCAGAACGCTAGATGGCGGCTTCCCTGGGTTGCAGTGGTGCCCCTGATTCCCACAGGGCACCATGGGACTTGGAGTTCTTTAGCTCAATCCTGTTGGGTGCCGTTGGGTGCCACCAGGGGGTACGGCAAGGAATGAGAATCCCCGTGGCATGGAGTTTCCACCTCACCCGGAAGTGCTGACAGACCACGTGGGCAGATGTTCGGAAGCACTTCTGGGGACTGTCTGCTTCACATTGACGAGCCAGAGTCGGGTGGAAGGTGGACGAAGCTTGCTGGGAGGAGTGGAGGAGGCAGAGACCAAGAGACAGAGAGAGAGAGAAGAAAGAAAGAATTGTCCTTGTGTTTATTGTGGTACTTGTCGCAGTGGTGGGAAACGCTGGTTATAAGAAGAGTTTTCCAGAATAAAGACTCTTTTTGCTTTTAACTTGTGCCCTGTATCTCTCTCTTTTGGGTTTGGGGAGCTGGCGCATCTCCTGGTGTCGACAATAGACATATGGAAACTAAATGATCAACAGCATTAAAAAGGATTTTTTCTTAAAAGGCAACCCAATGTTGTGAGCTTGGGGTTCCTGAGTACAATAAGTCATAAAAATGACTCAAAATGCCCACTTGAGGGAGGAACACAATCAAAACCTAGCTAGTCATGAAAAGGGGAAATGTACAACTTTTATAAATAAAAATATTTATTTTTCAAAAATGCTTTGTGGCCGTAAAGTAAGCTCTAAGTAGCACCAAAGGAATTGTCTGAAACAAGAAAGGCAATCCAAGGCAAACAATATCCCAGTACATAAATTGAAAAGAATACCATATATACTCACGTTTAAGTTCTCCCACAGATAAGTCAGAGCTTTATTTTACTGTATAAGTTCTGGTATTTTATAATGTCGGTCATATAAGTCGAATG
The DNA here is from genome assembly GCF_900747795.2 of Erpetoichthys calabaricus. Classification (NCBI taxonomy): domain Eukaryota; kingdom Metazoa; phylum Chordata; class Cladistia; order Polypteriformes; family Polypteridae; genus Erpetoichthys; species Erpetoichthys calabaricus. Next base: position 206,816,352 of record NC_041399.2, on the reverse strand, counting down.
CGGAAAACTCACGCTTCTGATCCAAAAGATTATGATATGCTAACGCCCACCTGAGAGAGTAACCACGGGGCACATGGCCTTTTTTTCTATGTATTGTGCCTATGTGACCACACGGTAATACCCAAACTATAACTTTGCACTGTTTTGTATCTTACACCCTCATACACCTTAAATCATAAGAGCACCCCTTATCTATGATGGAGCGTTCAATCAGAAGAAAATACGAAGCTGGTTTAAAATTAAATATCATTGAAGTTGCGAAAGAAATTGCTAACTGTGCTGCTGCAACAAAATTCAATGAGAAAGTGGAGTGGGATTGGAGGAGGCAAGAAGATGTAAAAAAAAAAAATAAGTGTTGCATTTTTGAACAGGCGTATAAGTCGGGGTCTAATTTTATGATTGATTTTTCGGATTTCAAGACCCGACTTATACGCGAGTATATACAGTAGTTGAAAAACAGAGCACAGAAATCAAAATTCTAGTAAATCACAAAGCACAGAAAATTTACAATAGAAAGCCTTTAATATCAGTGCATTCAATGAACCGCAGGGGACTGTGGATTTTCCTCAGCCAGTTCATTGATGACAATGGGCAGGTGAGATCACCCACAAAACACATGGTACATAATAAAAGATACCTAAACATCCATCCCTTATCCAACATGCTATATCCTAACTACAGGGTCACGGGGGTCTGCTGGAGCCAATCCCAGCCAACACAGGGTGCAAGGCAGGAAATAAACCCCGGGCAGGGCACCAGCCCACTGCAGGGTGCACACACACACCCACTAGAAACAATTTAGGATTGCCAATGCACCTAACCTGCATGTCTTTGGATTGTGGGAGGAGACCGGACCACCCGGAGAAAACCCACGCAGGCACGGGGAGAAACATGCAAACTCCACGCAAGGAGGACCCAGGAAGTGAACCCGGGTCTCCTAACTGTGAGGCAGCAGTGCTACCCACTGCGCCACCATGCTGTCGATACATAGACATAAAGAAACGAAATGATCATCAGTGTTAACATAAAAAATGAACACAACACAAATAAATAGAAATTTGAACCCCAGCCTGTGAGGGAGAAGCCCTGGCTCAAACACCCAAGGCTAACAAGTCCAAAAATTTAAATCCTACACTCAGAAACCAAGACAGTTCAGAAAACAATCAAAAAACCCCAAAAATCCTAAACATACCTTTTCACAATTAATCAGTTAATGAACTTCAACTGGGAACATTTCCTTCCCCTGAATATAAAGGTAAGGGGCAGCTGTGACATTAGGGGCTCCACCCGTAAAGCACAAAGAACATGCCTAAATGCGCAATACAGAAATGCTAAATAATAAGTACAAATAATGGTATGAACAAAATAAGATCATGAAAAATAATAACTCACAAATACCAATAAAACAGCAAACATATATAAGGCAGGGAACAAATGCAGGCTGACACATAACACTTGTGGGTTAGAGACTTATGGGTTGCTGATGAAGCAGTCAGAAATGCGAGTCCCCTGGCATTCTCGATGACCCCGTCCTGTAATTCCCTTTGCTCATTTCCGTCGGACATGTGTGAACAGTCATGCCCTTGACAATCTCATTCGTTGAATTATGATTTATAAAGTCCATAAAATGAACACGGTAAAAAAGCAAATGGAGGGATGAACGATACTCCTCGGACCCCAAAAAAACTTTTCTTACATATTGGAATCCTTGGAAAAGACAACCCCACCTGGACCCTTAAAAAATATGAACCATAAACAAAGAAAGAAAAAATAAAAATCTGAAAAGGGTTACAATTCCTGTCAACAGATATGATAAAAAAAAATCCAGTGAAGCGGAAAGGAAATGTACTGACAGCTCGAAAAAAGGACATTCTGGGACAATGTGTAGGATAAAGCCTTAAAATATTCATTTCCTTTTGAGGCCAAAAGACAGCAGACATCTAAACAGACAGAACTCCTTGTTTTCTGAAGCCATGCTTCAATTAATTTTGACAGGAGGAAAGGAAGATATGTGTGAAGGATGCTAAGGAAAGTGCCAAGAGATTTAGAAACCTGTAGAAAGAATAGAGCAACTAAGTTTAAGGAATTAAAGCGAGTGAATGAGGAAAAGTTAACGCGTGCAGTGTTGTGGTGTCTAGACAACTGCCAAACAAAATGACGCTTCAGGGCTATGGGATCATTTCCAGAGAAAAAAAAATATTTGCGCACAGTCATCTAGGAGAGGGGAAGAATCTCAACGAGTACACTTTTTACGAAGAGAACAGAGATGAATTATGAGAAGCGTGGTTTTATTTCACTTTTCTCATTGGCTTTTGCTTATTTCAGCACTTTGATGAGAAAGTGGGTGCAGATTTTGAGGGGTGTGTGTGGCAAGCTGAATTAATATTTAGAGCTATCTCAAAAGGCAGTGCAAGACATCTGGAAATGGATTTAAGATGTCTTAAAATGTGTTACTGATATATGAACATATGTACCTCCACCCCAGGAGAACAACTAAGCTCAGGGCTGCCACACGATCAGAATACCGCTAGAGAAAAGCAACTCCTTATAGAAATCTTTCGGGGGAACGTGACCAACACTCATCCTATTTTTGACCCACTCACCACACACCCCAGATCAGCATAAGATAACAAGTATTAAAGTAAAGGAAGAGAAAATAAAAAGAAGTTATATTTACATATTAACAGAGAAGACAGCTTATGCAATTCCCCAAAAAACACGTATATAACAAAAATTAAAGACAAACGTTCACAGATTAGGGTGTGAGATGTCCTCACCTGAGATAACCCGAATTCCCCAAATTAGATGTCCTTACAGTCCATGAGCACGGTGAAATGCTGGAAGCCCCACGGAGTATGCTGTCAGCTGATGCCAATAACGAAAAATGTTCTGTCCTACCTACCAGTCTCAAAGGCTGATCGCTCCGGTGAAACAAACAAAAAAAAAAGTCTTCAGAGACGCATCTCCCTTGTATCCCTGAGTAAAATGTAACCTTCTTCACGCAGGTGGCATGCAGGTAGATTCTTGGCGCTAACTTGCTGCTTCTCCTTGCTCCACCGCCCGAGGTCTCTCTCTCTCCACCTTCCTTTCCGGGTTGAATCATCTTCAGCCCAACCGTCCTGTCCATGTTGGGTCTTCCCCTTGAAGGTGCAGTTCCCCATTTTCAGAGAACCCTCAGCAACCCATTTCCTGATGTACACCCTAAGGCAATGGTTCTCAATCTGTGGGGTGGACCCCACCTAGGGGGGCGCGAAGATGTGAAAAAAAAGAAAACAAGAATCAAAAATATGAAAAATACATCTATTGAAACCAAAACAAATTAACTTAAACTACATTCTGATACTAGAAAAATAAATATAGACTTAGATAAATGTCGATAAAAGTTAAGAAGGCATAATAAAATATGCATCTATGATATATCATTAATTAAAAAAGATCAAATTGGTATTAGTGGGCTCCTTTCAAAAAAACGTTAGGGTGGGGCACGATTAAAACTGTTATGAAAACTCGGGTCTCAAATACTTAAAGGTTGAGAAACTCTGCCCTAAGGAAACTCCAATTGACAAAGGGACAATAGTACATGTGGCACCAACTACATATACTGTATTTCTATCTCTATATATCATAAATGCATTTTCAGATATCATAGGTAGATTTTAAAGATATCTTGAAATGCTACTCTGTTGATTTTTAGATATCTCAAGTGCATTTCAAGATTTCAGAAATTCATTTCAAGATACCTTTGGATTTAAGATATCTCGAATACACTTTGGAATATTTGTTTTAAGATATCTGTAAACATTTTGAGATATCTGAAATGCAATTCGAGATATCAATGTCAATGTATCACGATATACCGTTGAATTGACATATTTCGATATATCAATTCCAGATATCACAAAATGGCTACCTCTAAAATTGTGCATGTTTTCAGTGGGATTTTCTGTCTGTTTTAAGATATATTATTGTGGCCAGTAGGGGGCATCCCAGAAACCAAGACTTCCAGACACAAGGGCCCAGACACAGTCAAGGGCTCAAATAAAATGTGTTTTTATTATACAAAAGTACCTTTTCAAGGTTCTTCTTCGCAAGCACAATTCCAGAGCGTAAATCCAGTTATCTCTTTCCACACTCCAACAGGCTAGTCTTGTCCTCTGCCTTCTGACTCCAACTCCCTGAGTGAGGCAAGACTCCCCCTTTTATGTCAAACCTGGGAGCACTTCCAGTGCCACAGCTCTGCATGACAAAAGGACTTCTGGGTCAACATACTGTAGAAGCTGCCCATAACAGAGAGGACCTCTCCCAGCAGGGTCTCCGGGTGGCATCCAAGGACCCCAATAAAGTCGGCCTTCCATATTACAAATCCCAATCAATCCTGTGGGCATCCAAACTGGGACCCAGTCGGAGGAGCACTGCCACCTCTCATTCTGGATTGACGAATTGCCCGTCCATTGATTGTTCCTCCCAAATGGGATAAAAACATAGGATCTTCCCAGGTAGGTTGCACTTCCATTCTTGCAGTCTACTAGGCAGAGACTTGCTCTTAGCCCCAGTTGGCATGCTAGTCCACCCACTTCTGCTCTTGCATTAGATATATCTGGAAATGCATTTCAGATATCTCAAAATGTTCAGGAGGCTATATCTTGTAGTAGACAATCGGGGCCCTTACTGGGCCGGGATGCCTCGATCATGGAAGGACCAGGGGAGAGAGCTTATTCCGGACACTATAATAATAAATAATAATAATACATTGCATTTATATAACGCTTTTCTCACTACTCAAAGAGCAATTGCAGGTTAAGGGCCTTGCTCAAGGGCCCAACAGAGCAGAGTCCCTATTGGCATTTATGGGATTCAAACTGGCAACCTTCTGATTGCCAGTGCAGATCCCTAGCCTGTCTCCCCCGGATCACTAGAGGGCAGCTCCCCTGGCTTGCAGAGGGACCACCGGTTTGGAGCATGGAAGCTCAACCCTGCTGGGGCTCGTGGCCACCACCAGGGGGTGCCTGGATGTTTCCTGAGCCCTATTTAGCAGCACTTCTGCCACAACCAGAAGTACTGCCGGAAGAAGCTGATTGGACACCTGGAGTGCTTCTGGGTGTCCTATTAAAGGAGCCAGCCACCACTACTAAGAGAGCCAACGTTGGGAGGAGGTGGACAAAGAGAAGAGAAGAAAAGGACTGGGCTTTGGTGCTGTTTATTTGTGTTATGCTGCTGTGGTGAGCAAGAAAAGTGCTTGCCCATGGGAATAAACGTGTGATGTGTGGAAAACCCGTGTCTCTGCCTGTCTGTGTCACCCCTGGGCTTTACAGCCTTAAAAGATACTTGAGATGTCTTAAAATGCTTTTTCAGATACCTCAAAATAGTCAAGAAGTTATCTGGAAAGGTAATCAAGATATCTTAAAATATATTTCCGATATCTTCATGTTATTGTTTTATATCTTATTTATGTTTCAGATATCTAAAATATATTTGTATCTGAAAAGGGACAGAGTCATATTTTAAGATATCACAAAACAAATCTGAGATAAAATATATTTTTATTTTTATTGCCTGAAGAAGGGCCCTGAGTTGCCTCGAAAGCTTGCATATTGTAATCTTTTTAGTTAGCCAATAAAAGGTGTCATTTTGCTTGACTTCTCACTACATTCATAATGGCTAACACGTGCAACACCCTATTTTTTTGTTTCGTGATATCTTAAAATGCGACTCTCGCCCATTTCAGATACCTAAAAATGTATTTTAAGATACCTTGAATTATAATTCAAGATATCTGCAATACATTTGAAAATATCTGAAATGCATTTCCAAATAGATTAATATAACATCAGGACTATTTTGAAGTGGGCGGCATGGTGGCACTGCTGCCTTGCAATAAGGAGACCTGGGTTTGCTTCCTGGGTCCTCCCAGCGTGGAGTTTGCATGTTCTCCCCGGGTTTTCTCTGGGTGCTCCGGTTTCCTCCCACGGTCCAAAGACATGCAAGTTAGGTGCATTGGCGATCCTAAAATTGTCCCTGGTGTGTGTGCCCTCCAGTGAGTTGGCACCCTGCCCGCGATTTGTTCCTGCCTTGCGCCCTGTGCTGGCTGGGATTGACTCCAGCAGAACCATGTCACCTTGTGTTAGGATATAGCGGGTTGGACAATGACTGACTGACCATTTTGAGATAACTGGAAAGCATTTTAAAATATCTCAAATACCTTTCAAGATACAGCTTCCTGTTCATTTTGAGATATCTGAGATACGTTTCCAGATATCTCCAGATAAATAAATAACTTTCTGCTCATTTCAAGATGTCTCAAATTTATTTCAAGATATCTTAAAATAGACAGGAAGTCCAATTGAACATATGCACAATTTTAGTGGAAGCCATTTTGAGATATCTTGAATTGCAGTTGAGATACTTCAACATGTCTACAGACTTATTTCAAGATTTTTCAAAATGTATTTGAGGTATCTCAAATTCCACAGAAACTTATTTCAAGATATCTATCCATCCATCATCCAACCTGCTGAATCCGAACAAAGGGTCACGGGGGTCTGCTGGAGCCAATCCCAGCCAACACAGGGAACAAGGCAGGAACCAATCCTGGGCAGGGTGCCAACCCACCGCAGGACACACACAAACACACCCAGCACACACCAAGCACACACTAGGGCCAATTTAGAATCGCCAATGCACCTAACCTGCATGTCTTTGGACTGTGGGAGAAAACCAGGGCGCCCGGAGGAAACCTACGCAGACACGGGGAGAACATGCAAACTTCACGCAGGGAGGACCCGGGAAACGAACCCAGGTCCCCAGGTCTCCCAACTGCGAGGCAGCAGTGCCACCGTGCCGCCTCAAGATATCTATTCACATCTAAAAATACAAACAGGGTAGCATTTAAATATATCTTAAAATCTATCTGATATATCTGAAAATGTGTATATGATATATTTAAATAGACATATTTTCAAATATCAGTTTTATCAAGATATCTTAAATGTGTGGCAATTGAATTGTATTTCAGATAGCTGAAAATACAATGGTATTTTAGATAATCTGGAAATGCACACACAGGTAGGCTTATGGGATAAAAAATTATTCAACATCCATGTAACAGGTTATGCATACTTTACACGCCAACAGAGGGCACCACAGTATGAATACCAATACTAGAAACAGCTTTGTCATGTGCTACAGGGTTTATAGCGAGATGAGGACTATTGGTGTGCCACATGTGTTTGAAAAATGGGTCTCATGACAAACGGGAATGATTGACAAAAAGGCATTATAGCATTCGTCTTTGCCATAGGACTTAACATACAGGAAGATGCCGACTTTGCAGGTGTGTCAAGGTGTACTGTCCAACGGTTCTTCCAGCAGTTGTGTACATTGTACTCAACCACTAATGGTCACTAGAACTTCGATTGGAAGACAGTGCTCACGGAGAAACTTGCCATGTATGTCAGGTTGTGATAACTAACAATTCCTACAGGTGTCACACCTTTTCTGGATTACTTACAAACCCTCTGCTCACGTGAAGAAATGCACTGGAACAAACTACAGGTAAAATTCCATCACAACGAATATCTTTACAATGAAAATATCATTACAACAAAGTATTTTTATGGTCCCGACAGTTTCCCCATATGACATAGAAATCTTGTTACTACGAAGTACATTCAGCAGATACTTTCATTACAATGAAGTGACCTTGAAATGCCTGAAAGAATCATCCACAGAGCAGTTAGTTCTGAGGTCGCTGCTCAGTTGCGCACAACGATCCCCAAACAGAAACATTTTACAAAAAAATTTCTTTCTTCGGACTTTCCTCGTACTGTTTTTTTTTTTTTTGCTGTTTTTGTTTTCGTTGGTTTTCAGTGATACCTTTTGCTTATTGCTAATCAACATCTGAAAAACATCCATTGGAATTTAACTCATTGTCACCCTCCTGTAGAAACGGCAGACACGAGAAAATGATAACAGTTCATATTAGAAAAAAAAAACGTAAAAAATTTTGCAGCTCTCGATTGCGGCAAAATGAAAAAAAGACGTTGCCATCGACACTGTCAACTTTCTTGAAAGATCGAGCAAAAAAAGAAGAAAAATCTCGGGTTGCAAATGTATGCGAACTGCTGCAATTGAAGACGCCGAAAAAGCCGTTTAAATGTGGTTCAGTGATGCTCGTTCAAGAAACATTCCTATTAATGCGACACTCATTCAAGAAAATGTGAGGTTTCTAAACTCTCTTGGGACCTCCCTCAAGTGGACAAGGAGTGTCCCGAAGTGCGATCACTGCGTCTGTGGAAGACTGCTTATCTGTTGCCCGAGCAGCATCAGGCTCATAGCTGTGATGATGCTCGGCACTGAAGCAAAAAGAAAAGATCTCGATGGGTGATGCAAGGAACTTTGTAAATACAGGACACAGTATAACTTGGCCACTGACTTGGTCACAATCCTGCCTGACTGCTGTGTCTGTGCATAGGAGAGTGGCAGATCCCACTACAATAAATAACCGTGCTGTTCCTGCTTCAAGCTGAAAAAAAGCTGGTTTTGCTAAAGTACTGAGACTCGGCCTTGTGTTTTGGGGTGTAAGACGGTGATTTATAGTGCGACCCCGATCTTTTAGGATTTGCTTCTGTGGTGCCTAACAACAACAACATTTATTTGTATAGCACATTTTCATACAAATAATGTAGCTCAAAGTGCTTTACACGATGAAGAAGAGAGAAAAAAAGACAAAAGTAAGAATTAAAATAAGACAACACTAATTAACATAGAATAAGAGTAAGGTCCGATGGCCAGGGAGGACAGAAAAAAAACTCCAGACGGCTGGAGAGAAAAAATAAAATCTGCAGGGGTACCAGACCATGAGACCGCCTAGCCCCCTCTGGGCATTCTACCTAACATAAATGAACAGTTCTCTTTGTATTTAGGGTTCTCATGGAAGGACTTGATGATGATGGTCACGTAGACTTCTGGCTTTTAATCCATCAATGTAGGAACATCATGGCACTTTGATTAGGTGGTGGTGGTGCAGGTCACCACCACAGAAAACTGGGAAAAGAAACAGAAGAGAGAGTAGGGGTTAGTACGCATTTTAGAGCCACCACAAATAGTTATGATAATTAATTGAATATAAATAGCATCAAGATTAAACTAAAATGAAGTTATGAGAAGGCCATGTTACAGTAATGTGTTTTCAGCAGTTTTCTAAAGTGCTCCACTGTATTAGCCTGGCGAATTCCTACTGGCAGGCTAATCCAGATTTTAGGTGCCTAACAGCAGAAGCCCGCCTCACCACTGCTTTTAAGTTTAGCTCTTGGAATTCTAAGCAGACACACATTTGAGGATCTAAGGTTACGATTTGGAATATAACGTGTCAGACATTCCGATATATAAGATGGAGCGAGATTATTTAAGGCTTTATAAACCATAAGCAGAATTTTAGAGTCAATTCTGAATGACACAAGTAACCAGTGTAGTGACATCAAAACTGGAGAAATGTGCTCGGATTTTCTTTTCCTAGTTAGGATTCTAGCAGCTGCATTCTGCACGAGTTGCAAATGATTTATGTCTGTGAGCCTGTTGTTGCCCTGCCCTGGCAACAGATAAACAATCTTACACAGATGCAGCAATCGCGCTTCAGGACGCACTTCAGCTTGACGTTCCCGTTTTTGGGGGGGGGGGTCCTAAAAGAGTTCAGAAACCTCACAATATGAAGAAGAAGAAAAGGATGATTCGGCTTCTGATTGATAACTGTGCTGCCCACAACATGCTTCCGCATTTAGATAATGTTCACGTTGAATTCCTCCCACCCAATTGTACAGCAGTGCTTCAGCCATTGGGTCTGGGTATCATTCGCACCCTGAAAGTGTATTATCGCAAGGAAATGCTGAGAAAAATTCTCGTCTGCACAACTTGTAGACAGGAGAAGATTAAAATTAAAGCAAAAGAAGCTATTGAAATGATTGCAAATGCCTGGACGCAAGTTAACGAAAACACTATAGCGACAAATACAGAATCTCATTACAACAAAATTTTCATTACAACGACATATTTTTTAGGTCCCTGGCAGTTCGTTGTAACAGAATTTTACCTGTATGTGACCTTTTCTGCTTCATCTATAGAGTGAGCACAGAATGGCTACCCCAGTCTTCCAGGATGACAATTGTCGCATGCAGAGGGATGGAACAATTTGAAGAACGTTTGGAAGAATTCTTGTATCTCAACTTGCTCACAAAATCCATCCATCCATCCATTTTCCAACCCGCTGAATCCAAACACAGGGCCAGTTTAGAATTGCCAATCCACCTAATCTGCATGTCTTTGGACTGTGGGAGGATACCGGAGCGCCCGGAGGAAACCCACGCAGACACGGGGAGAACATGCAAAATCCACGCAGTGAGGACCCTGGAAGCGAACCCAGTTCCCCAGGTCTCCCAACTGCGAGGCAGCAGCGCTACCCACTGTGCCACCGTGCCACCCGCTCACAAAATCCCCAGATTTAAATCCCATAGAAAATCTGTGGGACTGTTTGGAGCAACGAGTGAAACACCAGTGACCAATCTGTCTGAACTGTGGGTATTGAACAGTGGATGAAAATTGATGTTGCCTACATCTGCAAATTGGTGGCATCCATGCCAGGCAGAATTGCAGCTGTTCTTCAGTCTCCTGGGGGACTTATGCATTTTTAGATAAGAGTTACCCATGGTTGACTAATTTTTATGTCCGGTGAGCTTATTTTTGAAATATCTGAAAATATATATGAGATATCTAAGAAATGTACTGCAGATATTTTAAAATGTAAAGGGGAATATATTATTTTGAGATATCTGGAAATCAGTTATCTTAAAAAGTAAAATGCATTTTTTAGGTATCTGCAAATGCTAATTTGGCTTATCATAGATTTTATTTCATTTTTGTGTGACTCATCGTGGACAGTTTCTCATTTCAACATGGAATAAAAGTTGAAGTGTATTTTAAGGAAGCCATGTTTTATGAGATGGGATGAGTTGTGCTGGAAATAAATGCCAGAATAAAATCTGTCTGGGCACACTGAAAAAGTCTGGAACGACCAGTTTGTGAATTGTGCGTAGGCTGCACTTCATCTCAATAGATTACTTGAGTCCGAGATATTAAGATTGAAAAAGCACAGATGAAAATTGATATCTGTTGTACTTTGATGGCTTTTAAGCTTGCAGGAAAGGAAGACTAACCATGAAATTCATCTTGACAGGTTACTAAACTAGATGACAATGAAGGAAATACAATACCCTTTCAGTAAAGTGAATTGATCTGTGGTGCCAAGTAGATGAGCCTGATTCAGGAAAATGCTTTGACTCTAACATGACATCTGTCAGACATGTCAGTTCTTCCATCAGGCTGTACATTTTATAAAAGAAATGCAACATTATGATAGCTTTGTGAAGCTCTATTAAGGAACTGATTTTAAATATTTCAGATTATCATGGAGTGCAGTGATAGTGCTGCCCCCTCACAACAAACAAACTGGCGTTCAAGTCCTGAGTGCTCGCTGTGTGGAATTTGTAGGTTCTCTTCATGTTTGTTTTCTCCGGTTTCCTCCCTCAGTCCAAAGACATGAAGGTTATGGAAACTGATGTCATCAGACCCAGGCAGAATTTCCAATGTTTGATCTGCAGGAGTAAGAGAGAAAGGATTATTGCACTCTGCCACCCCCTGGCGTGGAATTATCTTCTTTTGAGCCATTTAGCTGTCATCCATGAGCATGTATATGACTATATACAGTGCATCCAGAAAGTATTCACAGCGCATCACTTTTTCCACATTTTGTTATGTTACAGCATTATTCCAAAATGGATTAAATTCATTTTTTTCCTCAGAATTCTACACACAACACCCCATAATGACAACGTGAAAAACGTTTACTTGAGGTTTTTGCAAATTTAATAAAAATAAAAAAATTGAGAAAGCTCATGTCCATAAGTATTCACAGCCTTTGCTCAATACTTTGTCGATGCACCTTTGGCAGCAATTCCAGTCTCAAGTCTTGTTGAATATGATGCCACAAGCTTGGCACACCTATCCTTGACCAGTTTTGCCCATTCCTCTTTGCAGCACCTCTCAAGCTCCATCAGGTTGGATGGGAAGCGTCGGTGCACAGCCATTTTAAGATCTCTCCAGAGATGTTCAATTGGATTCAAGTCTGGGCTCTGGCTGGGCCACTCAAGGACATTCACAGAGTTGTCCTGAAGCCACTCCTTTGATATCTTGGCTGTGTGCTTAGGGTCGTTGTCCTGCTGAAAGATGAACCGTCGCCCCAGTCTGAGGTCAAGAGCGCTCTGGAGCAGGTTTTCATCCAGGATGTCTCTGTACATTGCTGCAGTCATCTTTCCCTTTATCCTGACTAGTCTCCCAGTTCCTGCCACTGAAAAAACATCCCCACAGCATGATGCTGCCACCACCATGCTTCACTGTAGGGATGGTATTGGCCTGGTGATGAGCGGTGCCTGGTTTCCTCCAAACGTGACGCCTGGCATTCACACCAAAGAGTTCAATCTTTGTCTCATCAGACCAGAGAATTTTCTTTCTCATGGTCTGAGAGTCCTTCAGGTGCCTTTTGGCAAACTCCAGGCGGGCTGCCATGTGCCTTTTACTAAGGAGTGGCTTCCGTCTGGCCACTCTACCATACAGGCCTGATTGGTGGATTGCTGCAGAGATGGTTGTCCTTCTGGAAGGTTCTCCTCTCTCCACAGAGGACCTCTGGAGCTCTGACAGAGTGACCATCGGGTTCTTGGTCACCTCCCTGACTAAGGCCCTTCTCCCCCGATCGCTCAGTTTAGATGGCCGGCCAGCTCTAGGAAGAGTCCTGGTGGTTTCAAACTTCTTCTACTTACGGATGATGGAGGCCACTGTGCTCATTGGGACCTTCAAAGCAGCAGAAATTTTTCTGTAACCTTCCCCAGATTTGTGCCTCGAGACAATCCTGTCTCGGAGGTCTACAGACAATTCCTTTGACTTCATGCTTGGTTTGTGCTCTGACATGAACTGTCAACTGTGGGACTTTATATAGACAGGTGTGTGCCTTTCCAAATCATGTCCAGTCAACTGAATTTACCACAGGTGGACTCCAATGAAGCTGCAGAAACATCTCAAGGATGATCAGGGGAAACAGGATGCACCTGAGCTCAATTTTGAGCTTCATGGCAAAGGCTGTGAATACTTATGTACATGTGCTTTCTCAATTTTTTTATTTTTAATAAATTTGCAAAAATCTCAAGTAAACTTCTTTCACGTTGTCATTATGGGGTGTTGTGTGTAGAATTCTGAGGAAAGAAATGAATTTAATCCATTTTGGAATAAGGCTGTAACATAACAAAATGTGGAAAAAGTGATGCGCTGTGAATACTTTCCGGAAGCACTGTATATACTGCTCAAAAAAATTAAAGGAACACTTTTTAATCCGAGTATGGCATCAAGTCAATGACACTTCTGGGCTATTGATCTGGTCAGTTAAGTAGCAGAGAGGCTTGTTAATCAGTTTCAGCTGCTTTGGTGCACTAGAGGGGCAACAATGAGATGACCCCCAAAACAGGAATGAATTATCAAACAGGTGGAGGCCACTGACATTTTTCCCTCCTCATCTGTTTTTTCACTAGTTTTGCATTTGGCTGCACTCAGCGTCACTACTGGTATGAGGCCATACCTGGACCCTACAGAGATGGCACAGGTAGTCCAGCTTCTCCAGGAGGGCACATCAATACGTGCCTCCCATTGCCAGAAGTTTTGCTGTGTCTCCCAGCACAGTCTCAAGGGTATGGAGGAGATTCCAGGAGACAGGCAGTTACTCTAGGAGAGCTGGACAGGGTCCCTCGTAGAAGGTCCTTAACCCATCAGCAGGACCCACCTGTATCTGCTCCTTTGGGCAAGGAGGAACAGGATGAGCACTGCCAGAACCTACAAAATGACCTCCAACAGGCCGCTGGTGAGAATATCTCTGACCGAATAATCAGAAACAGACTTCATGAGGGTGGCCTGAGGGCCCAACATTCTCTAACGGGCCCTGTGCTCACTGCCCGCTCGGCACTGTGGAGCTCGATTGTCATTTGCCATAGAATATCAGAATTGGCAGGTCCACCACTTGCGCCCTGTGCTTTTCACAGATGACAGCAGGTTCACCTTGAGTACATGTAACAGACGTGAAAGGGTCTGGAGAAGCCGTGGAGAATGTTATGTTGCCTGTAACATCATTCAGCATGACCGGTTTGGTGGTGGGTCAGTGATGGTCTGGGGAGGCATATCCATGGAGGGACTCACAGACCTCTACAGGATAGACAATGGCACCTTGACTGCCATTAGGTATAAGGATGAAATCCTTGGACCCATTGTCAGACCCTATGCTGGTGCAGTGGGTCCTGTTCCTCCTGGTGCATGACAATGCCCGGCCTCATGTGACGAAAGTGTGCAGGCATTTCCTGGAGGATGAAGGAATTGATACCATTGACTGGCCCCCATGCTCTCACTCGCCTGACCTCAATCCAATAGAACACCTCTGGGTGGGACATTATGTTTTGGTCCATCTGACACCACCAAGTTGCACCTCAGACTGTCCAGGAGCTTAGTGATGCCCTGGTCCAGATCTGGGAGGAGATCCTCCAGGACACCATCCGTCATCTCATTAGGATGTTATCAGGCATGCATACAAGCACATGTTGGGTTGGCCATACAAACTACTGAGTACAATTTGGAGTTGCTGCAATGAAATTTCGGCCAAATGGACTCGCCTGCCTGCTGCATCATTTTTTCACTTTGATTTTCGTGGTGTCTTTGAATTCAGCCCTCTGTAGGTTGATCATTTTCATTTCCATCTAATTATGTGGCATCCCTTCATTCCTAACATAATACCATATCAGTAGAGATAACCAGCATTGAGATCTGATGTGTTTTCAAAGTGTTCCTTTAATTTTTGTGAGTAATATATATATATATATATACTAGCCATGTGCGCCCAACTACGTTGCGCGTGTTAAAGTTGTCTGTGAAGGGCTCCCTGTTTAAACGCAGCTGCCAATCGTGAACTGGGCCATTCGTCGCACAGCATTATGATTTTTTATAAGGGAAACAAAATTACAAAACAAAACCCTTGGACATTGATTCGATAGGAACGGCCTACTCGGAATCACTGTCCGAATAGTAATTATGTGGTGGTGTAGGAGCATTTCTGCTTCTCTCCGTTCACAGTCCGTCTTGTTTTCACGATGCTGTTGTTTCCTCTCACGATCTCTTCTCAACCTTTCTCCAATCTCGCAGGTTGCTTTGTGGCAGTCCAAAGAGTAAGGCAATATACACGGAGCAATGGTTATAAAAGGGGGACACATAGGTATCCAGGCTCTTTAAAGCATAAATAGGGATCACTTCACTGACATGTGAGCAAGCCACGGTACAACTGTGAGACGCACAGCACTCGCCGGCTACAACGTAACAATAATAATTTCCGGAACGTGCTGTTATGTTGTCATTCATTTTACCCACTGTCTTTCTTTCAGTCTTATGTTACGTAGGCACGTACCTTTTATCTTCGGTAATCTCATTCTCTAACCAGGCCTCAGGAGCTAACCAGCGTAACACTGTCCACCACCCCTTTCGTTATTCTGGCACATTGTTGACATCTGTGAGTAACAACAACGTACTAAACTGGAAGGTGGTCTACACATGCGTGTTATTCGCGGACAAACAAAGATCAAGATCCAAATAAAGATTATATATAGAGGTTAGTTAATTTAAAGCACAACAATTTGTTTAGTTTGAATGTCTGTGTTTTGAGGTGTGACTGGAGTACTACAGTCTTCAGTAGTATAAGCCTGGAGGAGATTCTTAATGCAACGCCTATGTTTTAGCTGTCTCTCTACTGCCATCTAGTGCTTCTTCTTCTAATTCATTCGCGGACAAACAAAGATCAAGATCCAAATGAAGATTATATATAGAGATATCTTTTTTTTTTTTTTCATAGTTTACTGTCAAATAATGCAAAGAGTTTGCAACACGTGTTTCACCCTAATTCTGGACTCATCAGGCGTACACACTCAGCTGCACCCCCTCTCGGTGATCGAACCTCGGACGTCAGTGTCTTTACATTGTGCCATGGCGTGTGGTTCGTTTGTTTGACAGCATGTAGATCGGGATAATTACATTCATGACATTCATAGTTTGAATCACAATCTGATTGTATGGGTGGTTACCTACCAAGTAACGCTTGTGGTTGGTCTGCAAGTCGGCAAAAATCCGCCACGGTGACCTCTTCAGTTGCGAGAAGCAGATCATAGAATGTTGCATAGTTTACTGTCAAATAAAGCAAAGAGTATGCGACACGTGTTTCGTCCTAATTCAGGCCACCCATACAATCAGATTGTGATTTAGACTACGAATGTCATGAATATATATATATATATATATATATATATATATATATATATATATATATATATATATATATATATATATATATATATAAAATATCTGCTTCTTGCAACTGAGAGAACGTGCAACCACAAGCGTTAGCTGGTAAGTGACGATCCAAATAATTCGATTGCAATTCAGACCTAAGAATGGAATACATATATGGGTGTATATATTAGGATGTGGCTGATTTTCTGCAGGTTAGACTGCCTATCAATCATTTACCATTTGTGTCTTCCTAACAGCTGAATTCCTCTTTCTCTTGTGGGGAGTTTATCTCTGCTATGCAGTGCGGACGGTGCCATCAGCATTCCATGAGCCCCGCTACATGGCTGTTGCAGTCCATAATGAACTCATTATCTCTGCAATATCTCATACCATTAGGTAAGCAATCTGCAGATGTTTTATTACAAAGTTCTAATACGAGGATATTCACAGTCCTAAATTGAAATGTGCTTTATTTGAAATGATTTCTGTAATGTTTTATAAGTGTAATCTTTCAAAAACAAAAATTTTAACCAGTGACACGTTATGTGGTAATTATTTCTGTAGGTAAAAATAATAATAATAATAAAAAAAAAAGCTAGATTTCTGTTAACTTTGTTTTTCTGCTTTTATTTACTGTACTATTTGTTGCAATTTTACCAAATACACAAAATATAAATAGCAACAAAAATGTAAAGGATATCCAGCAAGCTATAACTTTCTTTCAAGCCCAAAAAGCTTACCTGCTTCTAATATGACAGCATATATAAGTGACCTGAGCTAAGATCTGGCCCCCTACATACCCCCCTCACCCCCATCATGCAATGTTGATTGTATTGAATTCATCCCCCTTGGTGGGCTGCAAAGACACTTAATTGAGAAAAAGAGGGTCATGACAACAAAAAGGTTAAGAAACACTGCAATGGATGGTTAACGCTGAATATGCTGAGGTCAGTATCGATTATTTAGATCTAAACCCATCTTGGGTGTGTAACACAGCAAGTCAAAAGATAAGAAATATTAAGTAATTTCTTGCCAGATTCTGAAGGAGCTTTGCACCATTCCTCATAATGAAAATGACTTTTTTCTACTTTTAGATAATGTAGGACACTGTTTTTCTATTGAGTGCTGAAGAGTAGGTTGAGATTCTTGCAGTTAAGTAAGATAACCGTGAGCCATATTGTGTAGGATATCACAATAGATTTTTTTCTTAGCATGATGCTATTCTATCTGATGCTACTCCAGGTAATGCTATTATAGGATTGGGCATCAGGGAAGGCGTCTGGCTATAAAAATAACACTGAAACCAATAAAACACATTTATAAAATATCAGCCCCACACAGAAGTGGAAAAAGATGAAGAGGAAGAAGAAGAAAAAGAATAGTTTCTGTAAATCCAACAGTATCTGGCAAATTAGCAAACGTTTGTTTTCCAAAACGCTTTGAGTGTAGAAGGCACCCAAAAGATCTGTGAAATAGAGAAACAACTAAAGGACTTCTTCTGGTTGTGCAGGAATAGTTGGCATTCGCAGTAGAGTGTCCATTAAAACACTTGGAAGGTAGATTTCAAATCCAAACCTTTAATTTGCAGATATAACTGTACATATGAGAGTGTGGATGTGTGGTCTACAATAAGAAATAAAGTAGATCTATTCTTAGTTTTCAAATTACACATAAAGGAAAATCACGTTGCAAATCTTACACAAATATTAATCTTAAAGTTGCAGTACTGAAGTTGGCCACTAGGCAAGGTGCCTTTAGGTGAGAAACGTTTTAGTGTTAATGAAATTACAAGCGTAACTATTATAATACAAACCAAAAATAAATGAATAGAACTTTCGTTGCTTCGCTTGACGCACACTATTTCTATGGAACTCTTTAACTTTGTGAAGTGCAAATACTTAAACAGACAGTGAAAACAACCATGCTTTCTCTTTCTTCCTGCTACCCACAGTACTTCGCTCAGCGTAAGGCAGCATCTAAGTCCGTCCTCCTGCAGACTGAACTCCACCTCTCAGACAATCTGTTTCATTGTCATGTGTGTTGCTCACGTCTTCTCACATTATCTTGTGAGCTCCTAAACTGATCGTGAACTACAGGTTCACTACACTTCAATACAGGTGCCCTCTTCTACGCAGTGGTGTGCTGGGGAGGCAGCTTAAAGAAGGACGCCTCACGCCTGGACAAACTGGTAAGGAAGGCAGGCTCTATTGTAGGCACAGAACTGGACAGTTTGACATCTGTGGCAGAGCGACGGGTACTGAGCAGGCTCCTGTCAATCATGGAGAATCCACTGCATCCACTGAACAGTATCATCTCCAGACAGAGGAATTACGGAGACACTCATCTGACTTTTACATTAACTATAACTTTCTAAGATTGACTCTTACAGCTACTATTAAAAAAAAAATTATCAGTTTTCATGCAAAGTTCCGTGTTATTTGAACATTTTTTGTAGCCTAGGAATGCTTAAAAATATTTGCCATTTAAGTTATTTGTAATTAGGTGCTCTGGTTATGAAAATTCACTTTAAGTAGAGGTTTTCTGGAACGGATTAGCTTCTTCCTAAAACAGGGCAACTCCGCACGCCTCTCCTGTCAGTGGCCACCCCGCTGAATTAGGATAAAATCATTAAGGTGTCCACTTGGGCTGAATGTCATGGCTTCATGTTACAGTTACTTGGCTCATACTTTAGTGATTATAATATGACTCACATGTAATGCAAAGGTAGTCTTGAGTTATTTTAAGTGTGTAAGAACTTTTTTCAGTTATACGGTATATAAAATAAAGAGTCTCTACGTTTACTTGTCCTTTTGATACTTACTACACTTAATATCAGTCACTTTAAAACTTCTACTTGAGTCTCTTTCCGGAATGGTTGGGTAGGTATGGAGTACTTTACTCAACACTGCTCAAACGACAAAACAATACACTATTTATAGATGAAATCTTCTTCTTCCTCATTACCTTTTCCCACTTCTATGTGGGGCTAATGTGCTTGACTAACCTTCTCCATACCTCCTTGACAGTCAGACCCTTTTCCATCAGATCTTCTTTTAGTTTATCCATCCACCTCCACTTTTGCCTCCCTCACTTTCTCTTTCCTTACAATACATTACAATACAATTTATTTTTGTATAGCCCAAAATCACACAAGAAGTGCCGCAATGGGCTTTAACAGGCCCTGCCTCTTGACAGCCCCCCAGCCTTGACTCTGTAAGAAGACAAGGAAAAACTCCCAAAAAAACCAAGTAGGGAAAAATGGAAGAAACCTTGGGAAAGGCAGTTCAAAGAGAGACCCCTTTCCAAGTAGGTTGGGCGTCCAGTGGCTGTCAAAAGAAGGGGGTCAATACAATACAATACAGTACAGAGAACAGAACAAATCCTCAATACAGTATAAAAATAAAAATTTTAGAAGTACGGAGCAGACTTTAACAGTAGATGATATCACATAAGAAGATTTGGATATATTTAGAGTCCTGGAGACCTCATCCATCAAGCTGCCTCCCCCATTTGGCCATTCCATGGCTGAAACAGCGCTGGGCCAGCCAATCCCATGAAATGACCCCTCCTTCCCACGATTCCTGCGATCCTCCATCAGGGATGATTTTACCTTAGGCAGGCAAAACAACTTTTGAGTACCGAGAAGAGAAAAAGAATAGGTGAGGGTTAGTATCCAATTCTCTATAAGTAACTATCATGTTACTTATGTTTTAGTGCTAATGACTAACAACAGAGATGCAGTCTGTACAGTTAATCAGCAGCTCTAGTCAGGGTGTGCTAAACTGAAGTAGTGAGTCTTCAGCCGGGATTTACAAGCTGAGACCGAAGGGGCATCTCTTATAATAGCAGGCAGACCATTCCACAATTTAGGGGCCCTGTAACTAAAAGCTCGACCTCCCACTGTTATTTTATTAATCCTTGGAATCATAGCAGACCGGCATCTTGAGATCTTAATGTGCGCTCTGGTTAGTAAGTCATGATAAGTTCTGACAAGTAAGCCGGACCTTGTCCATTTAATGCTTTATATGTTAAAAGGAGGATTTTGAAATCTGCCCTAAACTTAACCGGGAGCCAGTGTAAGGATTTAAGAACTGGAGTCATGTGTTCATATTTTCTTGTTCTTGTAATAATTCTTGCAGCCGTATTTTGGATTAACTGAATTCTTCTGTCCTTGTACTTCCATTCCCACTCCTCCTTTGCCCACATATTTATTGTCACACCTCATCACATATCCATACCACTTCAACCTCTTTCTTACATTTGTTGTAGAAAGCTATCATTGATGATTTTTCTTCTTCTTCTTCTTCTAATTCTTCTTCTTCTTCCCACTACTCTGTGCAGTTGATGTGTCTGATCAATTCTCCATACTGATTGATCCTGCACCTCCTCCCCAGTCAAACCGTTTTTCCTTCAGATCTTCTTTTACTTTATTCTTCCACCTCCGCTTTGGCCTTCCTCACTTTCTCTTCCTCATTACGTCTAATTCCATCACCCTTTTATCTCTTGTCATCTCCCACTTTTGTTGCACCTCTGATTGTCTCATTTCTTCTTCTGTCCTTTTTTTGTAACCCTACACATCCATCTCAACATTCTCATTTCTGCCACATCCGACTTCTTCTCCTCAGCTCCCTTTACTGCACTTGTCTCAGCTCTATACATCATTGGTGGTCTTACCACTGTTTTTAAAACCTGACCTTTAACTTTCTCCTTAATTCTTTGATCCCACAATATTGCCTATAAGTTTTTTCCAATGTTTCTATCCACTCTGCACTCTATGGATTATTTCTGCATCTAATTTTCCATCTCAAGATGCCACTGATCCTAAATATTTACTTTTATCCACTCTTTTCAATGGCTCTCACTGCTGGCTAACTTCTGAATCCTGATCATCTTTAAACCTCGCATATTCTGTCTGCTTCCTATTTATTGTCAATCCTCAATCTTCCAAAGATCTTCTCCATTTTTCCAACTTCCTCTCCACTTTCTATTTTCTGGTGCTACACACCACAATGTCATCAGCAAAATCCTGCATCATGTGGATTGGACTTTTATCCCCTCAAATCAACACATCCATAACCAGGTCAAAGAAGTAAGGATATGAAGAAGATCCCCGGTGCAGTCCTCCATTAACTGGGATCTTGTCTGTTACCCCAACACTGCTTTTAACCCGAGTCCTGACTCCCTCATACATATCCCAGACGATCCTCACATACTTCTCTGGTCCTCCTTTCTCGACTTCATAAAATAGTGATTGAGAAAAACAGAGTGTCCCTTTGTAGGTGCAGTAATATTAAAAGCTTAAAATAGCCTCTTGCTAGACGTCATTCTAAAGGGACCATTGGCTGATGCTGTTCTGCTGTTCACAGAAGTGTGATTAGCGTTAAATTAGAATTGTGGGAGACCAACCATTCTTCTGTGGGACTGTGCAGAACATCCCATCTTTTACACAAAAAGCTGAATATTTCTCAGTGAAATTGCAGAAGAGGTTGCTTATTGTAATGTTTCTCGTCCCCCTGCCCCCAGTGTGGTTCCTCTTCTACAACCGTATCACTCAGAAACTGTAACTCCCTTAAGATACTTCCTGCTGTCCGCCACGTCTGTTTGCCATCTAACACTCAGCCTGCTGTCTTTCTAATGACTTTCCAAGTATAGTAATCTTAAAGATCCTTGTAATTTCATCACTTTCTTTTCCAAACTGTTCCTGCCGTAAGACACAAAGCAGGAGGGTGCTTCTAGTGCAAGCTGCAAAAGCCAACATAAAATGAATTAAATGAGGCAAGGCTTTGCTAGGCATGGGCCTAAAATTGTCTGGCCATTTCTTTTTTGATTTTTTTTTCAAGTGCAAGATAATGTCCTACATCTCATAACGCTAGGGACCAAGTTGCAGATAGCGCTTCTGCTTTTTGGGGCTTACTATGATTTCTGTGTTATTCTCCTGTGACCCGAACATTGGCAGATTAAGCTGAGGGGCAGCTCTAAATTGACCTGGTTTGAGTGAATATGGGTGTACCATCCAGGGTTTTATCGTTCCTGCTTTACGTTTGATGCTACTACCCTACCAAACCTCAAGGGAGTAACATTTTGGACCAAAACATCTAGTCATGTTCATTGCTTTTCAGATAACATTCACATTCTTGATTCATAAAATATTAATATCAGCCTTTTTTGTTAAGATGTGATGAAATATTCAATCATTTTACAAGCTTAATGCCCTCAATACAAGGTCTTACAGAACTGTTGCCTATCCTGAGAGCATGAGTGGAGGTTGTAAGAGACGGCCGGGATGCCCAGTATATGGAAGGATAGGGGAAGGCAGCTTCTTTAGGGCATTGCCTCCCCTGAGAGGCTGTAGATGGCAGCTCCCCAGGATTGCAGCAGGGCAATATGGGACTTGGAGTTATTTATCTCAGCCCTGTTGGGTGCCGTGGGTACCGCTAGGGGGTGCTGTGGAGGACTTATATGAGACAAGGTTTTCGTCTAACCCGGGAGTGCTGGCAGGCCACATAGGTGGAAGAGCAGAAGTACTTCCGGGTTGTCCCATATAAAAGGGACCACCACAACACCAGTCGGAGAGCCAGAGTTGGGTGGTAGGTGGGCAAAGCTTGATAGGAGGAGTGGAGGAGAAAAACAGATGGAGAGAATCATTTGTGTGCCTAATTACTTGTGACTGTAGTGGTGGAAAAAGTTGTGAAGGATATCCTTGCAATAAAACAAATCATTGTGCTTTATATTGTTGAGATTGAGAAGCGACAGTGCCCTCTAGCGGCCCCAAGGTTTTATCTCTCCCTTGTTGATGTGCATCTTTGTAATATTTCTCAACGTAATTCTGGTATGCCATCAACATTGCCTGAGGAAAACCTCACCAAAATTAGTGTTATATACAGACATGAATAAAAGGAACCAATGATAATTGCAACTAACAGAAGAGCCTTGGGGTTCAGCCTCAGCAAGTCCCTCACATATCTCAAAAAAGCTGCTCCAGAGCCACCCCAGAGTTGGAGGTTTTCAACTATATTCAGGGCCTTGCGAAGCTAATGGTTGGTCCGATAACTCTGAGGTGATAGGTAGAGATGAAGAGCCCCAACTGGTCACCTCAAAATCAGTTCCCAGAAATAGAGAAGTAGTGATAGTAATGGATTTGTAGGAATGAGGCACCCCAACAGGACACCTCAAAACCAGGTCTCTAGAAATAGAGAAGTAGTGACAGAGGGGTACCCAGTCATTGGAGGGATTGAGATGTAGGTTAGCTCCACAGACATGGAGCCTCATGCTGTGTGTTGTCTTCTGGGTGCACAGCTAGGAGACCTCCATCGGAGGGTGATAGCGTCTTGAGGGTGGATCCAGTTGTCATTGTCCACGTCGGAGAAATTGATACACATAAGGGCAGGCTGTCTGTTTTGCAATCCAAATTTAAAGAGTTAGGTGTCAAGCTGAAGAGCAAACCTGATAAGGTGGTCCTCTCTGAAGTTCTGCAAAGTTTTGCAATCCAAACTTAAAAGAGTTAGGTGTCAAACTGAGAAGCAGAACTGACAAGATGTTCATCTCTGTGTTGCACGCCAAATTGAGGGGATTAGAAGGCGTATCTGTGAACATAATAAATGTAATTTAATGTACTTGATTGTATATTGTTGGACAGTACAGTCATTTGTATTGTTTTGTAAAATCTTTGATTGAGTGATTTGCACCACTATCACTAAAGTGATGGTACTGTATGGACCATTCCGTACTGTTTTTTCTAATCAGATGATAAATAATGCATTTTTCTTTCTGATTTTTTTATTTAAATAATCAATGTATAAATTTCACTTTTTTGGTTAAGTAAATGAGGATGGAGTTGTAAAAAGGGACCTCACCCCAGGTTGCGTTTTGAATTGTGAATGTCTAGAAGAAGGTGCAACTGACTGAATTTTATTTTTCGTTGCAGGTTTACTTTGGTCAGCTCTCTTCATCCTGACTGGATGCTTATGTTACTTTTTGCACACACACACTTGACGGTGACGGTCACACTTGGATTACTTCTAATACCAAAGGTAAAAACAAAATGTTTTGCTACTGTTTTCAGTAAGGTTATTAGAAATTTAAAGCAACAGAATTTGACTTACATGCATGAAACATTTTAGAACAATGGTAACATATAGTTTGGGAGTTGAAAATTAATACAGAAGCAATATACGTGGGACGTTCAAAAAGTTTCCGCACTTTTATATTTTCGTTGGAAACGGTGAAGGCGGGAGGAGGAGTAATTGGGCATTAAAAAGTTGGTATGACACTGGGAAAATTGCATGCGCAAATGAAAGTGACTGTGTAGAAAAGTGATGTAATTTGTTTTTGAAATTCTTAATAAATAAGAGTTAAAAAAAATGTGCGTAAACTTTTTGAACATCCCTCATAGAAACTTTCTTTGGTGATTTAAGAGTAACATTGAGGACAATATAAAATGTGGAGTGCACAACAAGGCTTCTTCATACATGTAGGCTATCCTAAAAATGTATTGTTCAATCCAATTCAGTTTATTTTTGTTAAACTCTCTTCATTGTGTTACAATTAATTCCTCATTTTCTAATTTTCCATGTTCGTGACATGAAATTTGTATTAGGAACATTCGGTTAATTTAGGAATGAGCACCACACCATAAACCACAACAGACTGAAGGTGCAATAAAAAAGGAGGTTGTTACTGCCTGCTTAAAATGAAGTGTGGTGTTGTCACCACGAAGGTTAAGGTTTTAATTATCTCAATTAACTGTGCTGTTAATATTATCTGCTTCTCTGAGGCATCTTGACCTTTTCCATAATCCTAAAAAAGGAATTAAAAATAAGGTTTAATTCATCTGATTCAAGAAAATATAATCCATCTTTAATCAAAAACACAAAGACAGACAGCATTTTTAGATATACATTAATACAGCGATCATCACAACATTCAAACCACTGACAGGTGACGTGAATCATATTGATTATCCTGTTCCAGTGGCACCTGTCGAGAGTTGGGATGTATGGCAAGTGAACAGTCAGTTCTTGAAGGTGATGTGTTGGAAGAAGGAAAAATGGACAAGCTTAAGAACCTGAGCATGTTTGAGAAGGACCAAATAGTGATGGCTAGACGACCAGGTCAGAGAATCTCCAAAATGGTAGGTCTTGTTAGGTGTTCCAAGTATGCAGTGGATAGCACCTACCAAAAAGAGTTTAAGGAAGAAGAAACTGAGAAATGGCAACAGCGTCATAGACACCCACGTCTCAGTGATGCGTTTGGGGAGCGAAGATTAGCCCATCTGGTTCGATCCCACAGAAGAACCGCTGCCACACAAATTGCTGAAAAACGTAATGTAGGCCATGAGAGAAAGGTGTCATGGCATTGTTTCCTCACCCAGACAGATGGGCACCTTGGAAATGAACTCTGGCCTTGACGTCAAGTGGAATGCAACCAGTCGAGCCAACTGAGGGAAGGGAGACCTCTGTTATCTCAAATGACTAACCAGGCTTCTGAACTGAGGGTGTTTTTTTTTTTTGAGCAGCAGGATTGTTCTATAGAAGCTACAGGATACCTCATGGACATACCAGAAAAAAAATTAATTACTTTGGGGAATGATTAAGCAGTGCTGCCCATTGACTTTATATATGTATTATTTTTGTGCATTGGGTAGCAGGTACGATCATCAGAAAAGAGGCCATTGCAGTGTGTAGAACATTTTTTGCCCAAACTAGAAATATTATATATAGATTCAACTTCTTTTTTTTAACACTAGCCTGCAGCAATGTCTGACTGGGGGATCTCAACTGACAACAAGACATTATTTTTATGAAAGAAAAAGGGAGAGAGAAAATCATTTATGTTCTGACTTTTTAAAGCTATAATCTGAATGTCTTCACTAATGTAAAATTTAGTTGGCCTACTGCTATAAAGCTTATTATGAATTCAGATTATTTAATTAATTTAAATATTTTCAAATTCCTATTTTATCATAAAGATTATGCAAGAAGGCCATTAAACCCTTTAAAGCAGAGAACAACAAACAGTTTCTAAGAGGTCTAGCAGAACAGTAGAGTATGTCTGACATTCTGTTCGTCTTTATTTCAGTTTAATTTTTCTGTTGATATCTAAGAGATGCAATGCTCTAAGATACCAACCTTCTCTTAAGCAAAGTCCAGCTAAAAAGACTTTTTCTGTAAGCTGTGTCACTTATTTTATTGCTCTGGGAAGTGAGCAGTCATAATTTTAAGACTAGGACCAAAACTGACACATAGCATGTCATAAACTGTTACAGTGTGAATGTCTTACCAACATACTGTACTCATCGCTTGGTTTGGATGTGATTTGCCCTTTTGCTTCTCATGGGTCAGTTCTTTTTTCTGTTTTTAATTTTATCTTGGGGTTTTTTTAGTTTTTTTTTTGTAATTTAATATCTAATATTTTTATTTCTTCTAATATTTAGGATTGCACGACACAACCTGTGACGCCATCAGTGCAACATGTCATACTGTATACCGACATGACTCGTATTTCGTTATGTGTGCTTGGATTAAAATAACCCATTTCAAAAAAAAAGAAATTAAAATATCGCAGGAGCGCAAACAAATGGAAATTATTACTCGAAAAAGGGAAAATAATCACCACGGACCAGGTGTCATTAAATAAAAAAGCAGGATAAAGTGAGGTCAGAAATTAAAGACAGAGTAGAAAACAAAGTAAAACGTCATAAAAAGGTTAAAAAACAAGGGGGCCAAACACATGCAGAGCAGGTCAGAGATAATGAAAACTGGAATTCAAAAGACTCAAAAAAAACGTAAGTGTGAAACACATGCAGAGCAAGATACAGAATATGAAAGCAGAAAAGAAGGACAGTGTCAAGACTTTGGCAGACGGTTTCAAGACTCAGCTTTACTTGAGCCAGTCGCTACATTTAATTGCTATCCATTTATGGAAGATGTTGAGGGGGATTCACCCGCATCAAAAATTGCAACACTGTTTCACCTAAAACTCCTTTACAGTGGAGGATGAGATTTTGACACTACAGGATGACATTCAGCTGAAGTCTGGGGCTCTTGGACGGTTTTAGAACTTACACACAGAGGAAAAGTACCCAATCATGAGGAAATGTGTGACCTCCTTGACTGCATTATCCGGCTCTACTTATTTATGTGAGTCAGCCTTTTCCCACATGAAGATTATTAAATCCAAATACTGTAGTGACCATAAATGTATTGAATTGTTATTGTGCCATAAAGGTTATTCAGTTATGCAAGGTACAGCAACATATATTTTATGTATAAAGTATACTCAGTACATATACTTTATTTATATATATATATATATATATATATATATATATATATATATATATATATATATATATATATATATATATATATATATATACATATACAGTTAGGTCCATAAATATTTGGACAGAGACAACTTTTTTCTCATTTTAGTTCTGTACATTACCACAATGAATTTTAAATGAAACAACTCAGATGCAGTTGAAGTGCAGACTTTCAGCTTTAATTCAGTGGGGAGAACAAAACGATTGCAAAAAAATGTGAGGCAACTAAAGCATTTTTGTAACACAATCCCTTCATTTCAGGGGCTCAAAAATAATTGGACAATTGACTCAAAGGGTATTTCATGGGCAGGTGTGGGCAATTATGTCATTATCAATTAAGCAGATAAAAGGCCTGGAGTTGATTTGAGGTGTGGTGCTTGCATGTGGAAGATTTTGCTGTGAACAGACAACATGCGGTCAAAGGAGCTCTCCATGCAGGTGACAGAAGGTCCAGATATTTATGGACCTAACTGTATATGTAGGTAGATCATTTCGACCTGGTCATTTTAAAAGTAGCTCACAAGCCGAAAAAGTGTGGGCACCCCTGCTCTAGAGGATTCCACCAGGTGGCAGAGAAATTACCTTGAGAAATCAATGTCCGGTTTCACTGTGTTGTGAGTTGAGAGAAGAAATTTGTTAAAAATCAAAATTATTTGCATTCTGATGCTGTTGCAAAGGAGCAAAAAACAAAAAAAGACGGCAATGGCAACACAGAATGTCAAGACAGTATGTGAGATCTTCAAATGTATTCCGTAATTAACAATTGGAAATATGCGATGCTTTTATTACCTATGTGAGAAATGAATGAAGAAAAGCACCACATGAAGACATTCATATGTCAGCACTTAAGTGTGGTGATTTGCTTCACTGCATTGAACCATTCATCAAACATTGAAGCACAAGGATTGATCGCTTTGGAGCTGCATTGCGGCTTGCTCTGACATGTTGATAGCAAACAATGATGTGGACATCGTGTACCAAAACTTGAACACACACACCACCCATATTTTTGTTGGTACTGCAACTCACCCACTCATCGCGTTATATTGTGATGAGGGGTTCGGAGGACGTGTCAAAAGAAAACTGGGAATGTGTGGCATCCATGATGCGTGCATGTAAGCGTTCTGAGCCTGAAGTGTAAACCAGCTTTATGTGTTGAAGATCTTTCATGTCAAACAGGTTACTTTAGATTCTATTCAAGATAAAATTATTTCAGTAAAGAAATCAACAGTGTTAGTCCAGCAAAATCCCTCTAAAACACTGAATATTGTACTAGAGAGCAAAATAAGAGCCATGCAGAGCAGAACAACAGAGTGCATTCCAGGATTTAAGGACATGTCCTACTCTTACAGACTCTGAAAATTAAACTTGTTTAGTCTCAAGCAGAGGTGAATATGTGGGGACTTCATCCATGTTGTCAGAATCCTTGATAAAGTAGATGCAGCAAAATTCTTTCAGGTTAAGGATGAATCCCAGACTTGAGGACATCAGTGGAAATTAGGGGGAAGTGCATTTAAGACTGAAGCCATGAAGAAATTCTTTACAAAAAGAGTTGTGGGACTCTGGAACAAACTACCGAGACTTAGAGTTGACACAGAAACCTGGACAACCTTTAAGAAGAATCTGGATGAGATATTGGGTCAGCTTAGCTATTAGCTAAACAAACAGGCTTGATGGATTGAATGGTCTCCTCTCACGTCAGATTGGGGAGCATGCACTGGTACAGCATGTTGCTGCACCCACCACATGAAAAAGCAGCTTGGGATCCCAATTGGCAACCCCTTAGGCAGACACACGGTCCAGTCCTACCAAATGGAAATGACCATCTACAGTATCTATCGCAATCAGGTGTTATGTGGGCATCCCCTTGGCCTGGTCCAGCCACTCAAATCTTAAGCAATGAGGATCCTCTGAGCCAGATCACCCTCGGGGAATCACGCCACATAGCCGTAGTGCCGTAAGTGACACTCTCTCACAATGCAGGTAATGTGCCTCATTCGGGACTCTGTGAGCAACTACTTGTTTGACAGAAACCAGCAGTACCAGGGTGGTCAAGATCTAATTATGCAATTATGCAATTTTCATTATGCTATAACTTATTAAGTTTATTACATAGAGAATTCACAATTAAAATTTTTTTGTTGCAGATAGATGGCAGCACCTGCCTTGCATTTGTTTATTACAAGATATTTCAAACAATTCTTTTGTCTTTCATTGTTTTCCTGCATTGCATTAAAAGTTGCATAGTTAGATCTGGACCACCCTATACAGAAGGGTAGTCCAGTCTTCATCACAGGTCATTGAATAGTGTCCCTGTCTCACAACCATATTGCAAAACAGGAAGCACCAGGACTCTAAAGACTTTCTCCTTTTGTTTGACAAATGTGTCCTATTCTTCTTGTGTACTAATTGCTGTTCCTTTTGCACACGAGTAGTGTTTTTGCACCTTTTCTACTTTCTTGTCTCACGTTTTGCTTTTGGTTGCTGTATTTCTTGATCTTCAGGTATTTGACCTCTCTCTGTTTTTTGACGAGGTCTTTTCTCCTAGATTCCTTTAAAATCCTTTGCGCTTTCCCACAAAGCACAACAAACAGCACATACTCATTTACTTTATGATCCGAATTTTCATATTCTCAGTGTCTTACCAGTTTCATTTACATCTCCACAGTTTCTTCTAGAAGGAGCTCACCCTCGAGATGACGTTGCAGCAGAAGCCTATGAGGATGAATTAGATCTTGGAAGATCGGGCTCCTACCTCAACAGCAGTATCACATCAGCCTGGAGCGAACACAGCCTAGATCCAGATGACATACGGGTAATTAAGTGTAACATTTATGTCATGAATCGTTATTTTTCATTTTGAGTTGAATAGATATTTCAAGATTCGACAAATAAAATACAGAGCCATAGCAGTTTGGTTTTTTATTACAGACACCAGAGGAAATGGGCCAGCTCAGTTCTAGTAATGGCTGTGGTGTAAGGTCATGCAGCTGTCTTTTGGAAAAGCATACACATGTGAGCAGAGGTTGTGTTATTTGTTAGTGCTGAAAAAAGTCTCTTTGCAGACTGACAAGGATCGGTGGGGGATTTCTAAGCATGGCCTAAAAAAATCGCTTCCATTCAATATCTTTAATTATATAAGTGTCTTTCATTATTTTAAATGTAAATTAAGTTCACTTGTAAATGGTGCTTGTCCCCGACAAAAGGAAGAGCACTATATACTCATTTCAAATTATGATGTTACATATTGAGGCAGCTTTCAGGACTAACAACTCCACATGATTTCAGTTGTCCTTTAGGGAAGTAGTTTTGTCTTTGAGTTCCATCAAACAGCATGCACCTCCATTTTTAATGATCTCATTACCTGCATGATTTTGTAGAGTACTGCATGTATCCCTTAGAGATGTGAACTATTTAATTAGTGAAAAATGATGTGAAATGAATGAAAAGGTCATCGATTCTTTGTCCAATTACTATCCGCAACTACATTTTCTCTCTTTTGTTTAACACTCAGGAAGAACTAAAAAAGCTATACACTCAGCTCGAGATATATAAAAGGAAGAAAATGATAGCCAATAACCCACATCTGCAGAAGAAAAGGAGTTCAAAGAAAGGACTGGGCCGCTCGATCATGAAGCGCATTACTGAGATCCCCGAAACCGTAAGCAGACAATGCAACAAGGAAGAAAAAGAATTTGCTGATCACAGTGGGGCTAGAAATAGCATCAGCACCTTGAGGAAGAACCCGTTTGACCCATCACACTGTGGCTCCAGAGCCAAAGAAGAATCTTTGAAACATAAGGTTTTCTCGCTTAAGAAGTCGCACAGCAGCTATGACCACGTGAGAGACCAAACCGAGGACTCTAGCAACTCAACCCCTGACAAAATGGAAGTTTCCACAACTGAAAATTCACTCTTGGATGCTCTGATGAGTAAAAAACTCACCAAGAAATCGGTGGATACAGTCGAAGCCGAATCCACCGAGTCTGTTCCACTAGTGTGCAAATCCGCCAGCGCTCACAATTTGACTGCGGAGAAGAAACCCTTGCACCCCCGGACATCCATGTTACAGAAATCACTAAGTGTCATTGCTAGTGCTAAGGAGAAGACCTTGGGACTGACTGGGAAAGCTCATAGTCTTGAGGAAAGCCACAAGCAACCAAAATGTCAGTCCAAAAGCAAAGACTCCAATAAAGCTCAGCTTGAGAAAATTGAAAAAATAGACGCTTACCAAGAAAACGTATCTAAGTCCCCAGAAGGGTCGAGAAAACCAAATAAACTGGGCATTATAAAACATCAAGCTGTCAATCCTGTCTCCTCTGACTCGGGGAAATCGGGAATCAAGGACCAATGTGATGTATCCGACGTGTGTCCGTGGGAGATTCAAGATGTTCCTCCAGAGTTTGTGGAAGCTAAAGTTCAAAGGCATGTATCTATTGCTCCAACAGATTCTTCATCTCTGCATGTTCCCCACACAAAAGCTAAACTGCATCAAAGGCAAAAATCTGTGGAGAATCCTTTGTTCCCAGGTAGGCCGTCTAAGTCACAGACCCCTGATAAGGCAGAAGTATCTCCTTGGGAGCACGAGGAGGCTCACTTTATGTCAGGTGACTCAAACTCGCAATCTCATTTAAAAGATTTAAATCTGGGGACGTTTCACAAAACAGATGCTTCTTCAAGGGATTTAGAAGAAAACCTTCCAGGAATGAGACTAAAATCCACTGAGCTGGACAGAAACATAGCAGAGGATCCTAAAAAGAACACGCTTCTCATTAGTGTTCAAAACAAGGATGTCTTACTACAAAACACAAAATGTGACAGAAACTCCGAGGCTTTAATCAGCAAAGCAGATGTCTGCCCTTGGGACTTTGATGACGCGCAGTTAACAAATGCAGCCAAGGTGTCTGCACCAAGTCCTTTTGTAAAATCAAAAGAATCTCTTCCAAGAAAAAAGGGTGCTTCCACATTCACCAAAGCATTTCTGGCTGCTGGGCTGGAAAGGGACAAGGAGAAAAGTCGAGATAGGGATGAAGATAAGAGGAAAAAGGTTAAGGAGAGGGGTATCTCCTCCAAATCTGTAGAGAAAGCTAGCAGCCATTCCAAAATGGAAGAGGTGTGTCCTTGGGAGGCTGACAGCAGTATGGATGCTTCCAATTTAGTGAAACGGAGAAACTCCCCTAATGAACTCAGTGCAGGGAAGGGCAACAATGCTGAAATTTGCCCATGGGATTTTGAGAGTATACATGACGCTTCCAAACAGGACCAAAACTCAAGTACAACGAAACATCACCCGAATTCCAAGAAAGGAAAAACTGATAAGGCCAGACTAGCAGAGGTTTGTCCATGGGATTACGACGACCAAATTGCAGGCAAAACTGCATAATCAACTGCACTGCTTGAAATTCTACCTTAATTAATACTTCTTCTGAGACATTTCTCGTTTTTTGAACCATACAAGTTTCTATCAATGAAAAGCAAGCAATCTATTTATTGTGAAGTGAAGAAAAAAGAAAAAAAAAACAAATAACTGTTGCTTGAGATTGTCTGCCATCTTAGATGACTGAACCCCTCACATCTGATGAAAAGCATTCCAGACTGCTGCTGACTATCTGATTAATTCTTGAAGATATATGCAACTATTACTCGCAGTAATTGCTACATAAATTAATCATGATCTCTCATCCATCGCTTGACAAATAATAAATGTTAACGTGGCCACTGAAGCCATAACTTAATTTTACAATGCTGTTTTATTTATAATTTTCTTTGTTGTGATTCACGCTGTGGGAAATTTCATAAATTAGTGTTTACAAATTACAAATTGCGGTCACAGGACACTCTTCTTTCATGCAACGCATTTTCTCCTTGGTTTCCACCCAACGTCTACGCACACACACCGTGTTTTTGCCATCTTTTTTATACTTAATTCTTATATTTGCCTACAATCAGACATCCGTGTTTATCAAGTAATTTAATGAAAAGACAAGTATTAAACTCTGAATTTAAAATAATAATAGGAATAATACGATAATGTTGTCTGGCCAGACTGTTAAAAATATTAACTTTACATAGTGCTATCATACTGTTAAAAAAAGTGTTTTTTTGTGAGAGAATGCTCTGGTGATTACTTTCAAACAGCAAAAATATATCCGAACAACCTCTTTATGTCTATTTGATTGTCATACAGTATATTTGTAAAATGATAGGATCTAGTGGCTTTCTTGTTTAGGACAAGTGAATAACTCTTTGCCCACAAGAAAGGAAAAATATGATATAATATTTAAGCTACATCACTCCAAATCCGCACTCTAATTTGAAACACATGTAGTGCAAATCATATTCTAAAATGTATTTCTGTGTGCTACATTATGAAAAATCACAGGAGAATCATAATCATCTTGTTTAGGCAATCATGTTCAGAAAGTATGCAAATGAGTATAATGTTGCATGCAGGTTTTGTGTGGATGAGTGTGTGTGTGTTTGTGGAAGAATTTACACTCTAACTGTATACACTTCATATATATATATATATATATATATATATATATATATATATATATATATATATATATATATATATAGTGGCGTGGCAAATTAAGATTCAGGGCAAAGCCAAATGCTTGGGGTTCCAACATAAAAACCTAAGAAATTTGACAAATGAGTAGAGACCATTCAGTGCATCAAGCCCACTTGTTTAACTAATAGCTGTCCCTGTTCAATTGGAACAAAAAACGAGAAATTAAATGAAAATTTCGCACCTCAGTGCGCCTTCTTAATAAAGAGTACAGCTCATCTCTCTGAAACAACATGTGACTGTTTCTGGCTTAGGGCTGCACAGAAGCAAGGTCAGCTTTGGAATGAGCCGCCACCAACTGGAATAGGAGAGGCTTCCTTTGCTTCAGTGCTCTCAAGGGGCGGTTTCTCGAATGTTAGCAACAGCGACCCCTCTTGTCCCGGGGTGGTACTACATACTTTAGGCAAATCTGGAAGTTGACCCACCCACCATTGAGCTATTTTTGAAATCCGATCAAGGGCACAGAGGAGCTGGAGCCTATTCCAGCAAGCACTGGGCATAAGGCAGGAACAATCCTTGGTCAGGGTGCTGTACTATATATATATATATATATATAATAATTTAATTTTTTAATAATTTTTTTGCATTTATATAGCGCTTTTCTCACTACTCAAAGCGCTCAGCAATTGCAGGTTAAGGGCCTTGCTTAAGGGCCCAACAGAGCAGAGTCCCTATTGGCATTGACGGGATTCGAACCGGCAACCTTCCGATTGCCAGTGCAGATCTCTAGCCTCAGAGCCACCACTCCGCCGTACATATATATATATATATGGGTGTACCTGCATTTTTACTTTCAAGAGATGGTTCAGTTACAGAAAATACACACTTTTACACAGATAGTAGACTAATAAATGCAGGATCTTTTGCACTTTTCCATAAGCCTCATATTTCATTTTACTGAAAACCTTTATAAGTGATTGATTGCCTAATACCAGCGGTTCTTCCCCTGGCTGGGGTTCTGGTGTTGTGTGTTGCTGACCGTTCAAGGAGCTTGTGGTAGACTTTGAATTGAGAACAGCTTTGAATTCTTTTAGTTCAAATTTAGATTATTTAAACTAGGACTTAGGACCCAATACCTGTATGTGTGTATATGTAAGAGATGTGACTGCTTAAGGGTGCCACAGAGCTCCAAACACCAGACAGAACTCAGCCTGACACAATTCCAGGTTAAAATGCAATGAAATTTAATTTAAAACAGTACCTTGGCAGGCTTAAATCAGTCCAACACAGAATATTCAAACAAATAAGCACCTTCTACTTCCTTCCACTCCTCCTCATCGAGCGTTGCCCTCCACCTCATGATTCTGACTCCTGGAAGCAGGCAAGGCATCTCCTTTTATCTCGGATAAGGAGGTTCTTCTGGTGCCAGAGCATTGCCTGACAGAAACCCTTCTGGCTCAGATGGAAGACCCTCGAAGTAGGGGCAGCATTTGCATGTAGCTACCCCTGGTGGCACCCAAGAACCCCATCAGGGCTGTCCCATGGGACTGTAATTCCAAACCTGCCCTGCAGGTATCTATGTGCTTATCTTAGTCAAGGGAGGCTGCCACCTATTGTCTTGGCGGATCAAATGGTTGCTTCCCTCTGTTCCTCCAATATACTGGCCTCCCAAGTGGGTAAGGAAACTTGAACCATCCTGGCTGGGACACCAACCCATACTTTGTGTCCTTGATAATTGTATTCTATATATTGAGAAACAGAGAAGGCCTTGGAGGAACTAACTTATCCTTCTGGCTTTGGCCATAAACACTGTTTTCACATACTGTAACTCATAAGCATAGATGAATTGTTGTATTTGTGACAATACACACACATCCACTCACAAACATACAAATGTATTTATATATATTTATATAAAAGTCGAATGAAGTACTGCAGGTCCACAAGAAAGAATGTTAGGGTGCCAATTCAGTCGTCCCCGTTTAATCAACAGAAAATAATAAACATTACACGTGTACACAGTAGGACCCGAAAGGAACGGAAAAGCTTCCAAAAAAGTTGAGAATATCTCCTAAGCTTGGGACGCCTGTTCAGTTACTTAGCTAGGAGCTTTATCCTGCGGTGTGCTCTTGTACAGAGTGACGCCTCCTTCCGATGGCTATGGGATATATAGCAGGGGGACCGGAAGAGGCGGAATCAGATGCCCCACTGGGTGTCTTCTCAGCACTGTGGATGGAACAGAAGAGGAAATGGTTAGCACCATCACCCCAGCTCGACCCAGGGTGGTAGTACATACCTCAGATGAGGTTGGAGAATGATCCGCTAATGCACATTTGTATAAATTTAAGAGGGTCAAGAGGCAGAAAAAGGTTTGGGGTAGCCACCCCGTATAAAGTAATGAGTAATCACGAGGGACCGAGTCCAATCAGAACTGACTTGTACATTGAGAACAGGTAGGCTTTTATAGAGCATAGACAAGAAGGAGTGTGCTTGTAGAGCCGGAACTGGAAGTGATGTCAGGCTGATTCTTCTTTGGAGGGTCCAGAGAGAGAGAGACGCCCACCCCCTGGCCTGGCGTAGAAGTACAATCATTTAAGCCCTTCAACTGCCTCTCATGCACAACAATAAAAATAAATACATACATACAACCGCAATACAATCGGAGGACCAACTGGAAAACTAATACACACAGCTGAAGTAAAAGTCTTTGTCATTATTCAAGCAATACTGGATATTTTCATTAACATTATTCATTAATAATATGATGCTTTTTTGGAGATGATGGCCCTACCAGAAAAATACTGAACCACCCAACTTATATTGTAGGAAGTGTTTTTCATTAACATTTTCAATAATTATGAGTTATTTGCCTTCTCTACAATTTAACTTTTCTTCCTATAGAATATAGATTACATCTTGCTTGAAGAAGGGGCCTGAGTTGCCTCAAAAGCATGCATATTGTAATCTTTTTAGATAGCCAATAAAAGGTGTCATTTTGCTTGGCTTTTCTCTATAGAATATAGTTAAATTTAAAAATAATAAACCTGGTCTTTTTAAGAGAATTTCTTATATCAGCAAACTTAAATACAAATAAGTAAGTAAATAAAGTCATTTCTTTTTTTACTTTCTTTTCTTTGCATCCCCTTTTTCTAATATATGTAATGTTATAGAACTAAAGACGACTAGCTACATCATCGTCCATGTCACAAAGTGGGGCACCTCACATGTGAAAGGAAGACATAAAGAATAATTAATCACAATATTTTAAAGAATGATGATTTCAAATCCCTACAGTATATATATATATATATATATATATATATATATATATATATATATATATATATATATATATATATACAGGGCCGGATTAAGGCAAAAGTGGACCTGATGCTTATTTTCTCTCAGCATTGGTGCATGTGCATTCGACATTCACCGTACATGCACACTCAGACCGACCAAGGAGCCTTAATTGCTTGCAAAGCAACCAGCCAGCCTTTATTGAACATGAATATTAATATCGATGTAGTATCGTAACAACTCGAGATTAACATCAAACTATGTAACATCAACATTCAATAGTAATTGTCTGCAAAGTGCACTTAATGCAGAAAAGGCTAAACCAGATCAACTTAACCTAGGCATATTGTCACCCTAACTACTGCGCTAGTGCTGCTTACTTATATTG
Source organism: Erpetoichthys calabaricus (assembly GCF_900747795.2). Taxonomy (NCBI): domain Eukaryota; kingdom Metazoa; phylum Chordata; class Cladistia; order Polypteriformes; family Polypteridae; genus Erpetoichthys; species Erpetoichthys calabaricus. Next base: position 206,778,417 of record NC_041399.2, on the reverse strand, counting down.
CTGTTTTTCGAGCCTTAGCAAGCACGAATTCTTCAATCATGTCAGTGATGTCAAGGCTGCGCAGCAGCTCATGCTCAATGCTCATAAGCGCCAGCATGCTTAGCCTTTCCTGCCCCATTGAAGATTCCAAATTTCATTCTAAGAATTATTTTGAAGTTAATATAGCAAAGGAAAACTGTTCAGCTTCCGGAAATTTTTCATCTGGGCCTATTCCAGGAATGGGCCTAATGCTGCAGCATCAATAGCACCCACCTTAATCCGGCCATGTATATACAGTATATATATATATATATAAATGGGGAATACAGACCAAATTTATACCTTTGGCAATATTAACTCTGAACTTAACACTGAATGAACACTGTTAAGGTAGCCTGAACATCGTGTATTTTACTTAATACAAACTATTGACCTAAAATTCAAATTTTAAAGCTCCAGTGAATTAACTGAAGTTACAAATTAGCAGTTATAGCAGCTAATTTATTAATAGCAGAGGAGTGGTGGCTCTGAGGCTAAGGATCTGCACTGGTATCTGGAAGGCCGCTGGTTCAAATTCTGTTACTGCCAGAAGAGATCCAAGTGCCATCAGTCCCTTGAGCAAGGCTCTTAACTTGAAAAATTGCTCCAGGGGGTGCTGTACAATACCTGACCCTGTGCTCTGACCCCTAAAGGTCAAGCGAAAAGACAATTTCCCCTCTGGGATTAGTAAAGTATATTAAAAAAAATAATAATTGATTATAAGTCATGATTCAATTTTTCTTACCTTTAGAAGATGAAGTGTCTTGATTGCTATTGCTGAAGGCTTTGGGGACAAAGTGTATTTTACAGGGGGGAATAGAGTTATCAGGGTTTTTATTGTCTCCTTTTAAAATTGATCACATATTTTTTATGGCGCTCTATCAACAGCTAACTAGAATAGAGCAGAACCAATGCAGGGAGCCTCTTGTATACCACTTGATGTGTGCAATTCATTCAGTTTTTGTTACCTTGGTTTATTTTACTATACCTTTCTGTAGACTTCCTTTCACATATTTTCTTTTTATCTTCCCCACACATATGTAGAAATGTTTACTCATTTAAATAACAGTAAATTATTTCTTGTATAGCCCAAAATCACACAAGGAATGCCACAATAGGCTTTAACAGGTTCTGATTTTTGACTGCCCCCCAGCCTTGACTCCCTAAAGAAGACAATATACTACACCATGCTGTAATGATTAACAGTATATCTGATTGATTGGATACCACTCTGTCTTTTCAACAACATTTTCTAGTTTCAAAGTGTTTTCATGCATGTGGTATACTGTGTCGTTATTCATAGTTCGCAACATGCTTTCTGTGGAAAACTATTGTATACAGAAATCAAATCATCAGTGCTGTGTATGTGCACTCCCCCTGTTATATATGGCTATATACAGGGTGGGCCATAAGTTTCCATACATAGGAAAATATATTTTTTTTTTTATAAAAACCATTTTTATTTATATAATATGCTCTACATGACTTTGTAAAACACATTTCAATACGTGTCCGCCACTGCTGATAAACACGCATTAGCACAGCTGGAGTTCTGCTTGTAATGGCGTTGGTGATACGTTCCCTGAGATGATTTATGTTTCGTATCTTTTCCTGATACACCATGGCCTTCAAATGCCCCCAGAGATAAAAATCAAGAGGGCCATCAGTAGGATTTCAATTTGTTGCTCTTTATTCAAACGTATTTTTTATATCCATCCATCCATTTTCCAACCCGATGAATCCAAACACAGGGTCACGGGGGGTCTGTTGGAGCCAATCCCAGGGCACAAGGCAGGAACCACTCCTGGGCAGGGCACCACACCAAGCACACACTAGAGCCAATTCAGAATCACCAATGCACCTAACCTGCATGTCTTTGGACTGTGGGAGGAAACCCACACAGACACGGGGAGAACATGCAAACTCCACGCAGGGAAGACCCGGGAAGCGAAGCGAAGGTCTCTTAATTGCGCAGCGTTACCACTGCGCCACCATGCCACCCTATCTGAAATATAAAAAATAAAATGTTAAAAACCATATGTATGGAAACTTATGGCCCACACTGTATAAGAAGTCCATGCAACGCAATGACAATATGAACCAAAACGGTGTAAAGTTTCATAAATTGATGAATAGCAGGACTATATCTCCATAAGAAACAATGAAAATATTATTGGACCAAACACCCCAAATGTTCCCCTTAAAACCCCTGAAGCCCAATGCACCAATAATGAATACATTAAAAAAAGACGCAGTTATAAGTTAATTACAGTTAATAAAGCAGTTTTACATACCTTGAGCACAGAAAGTTGAGTTGTTTTTGTTTTTTTGCTTGCTGTTGCTGGGGTGAGCAGCGTCCATTTTGGAGAGCTGCAATCGCTTCATGAGAAGTCATTAATTGATGATGAAGCAGAAATAACTCAAGTGACATTTTTCTGCTTCATTTTTGTTATCTCGCTTGTTAACGTTGCTTATTTGAGTCTTAAACAGCTGTTTTTAATTGTCCCTTATTAGCAATAAGATGCAAGTGACAAAGGAACCAGCAGTTTTCCATCAAGCCCGTTTCCATTTACATCTGTGTGTATTCATCGTGCACTACTTGATTTAATAAAGCACTCAGAAGGAAAGGGAAGAGAAAATGGGAGAATGACCTGCCATTGCAAAGTTAAAACACTAACAAGCCATGACATTAAATTGTTTGGCAAAGATTGCTTTCTAATTAATTAATTAATTTGATCAACCTGCTGCCACTGCGGCCCTCCAGAACCGATTTGTATTTTACTTGGTAAAAGAGCAATGAGCAGAATTAATCAGGACTTACAGCGTTTCCCTCTTTAAAAGCTTCACTGACAGCTAACCGGAGCAGAACTGAACTGTTATATGAGAAGGTGTGTGTAATGCCCCTCTCACAAGCAGTGTTTGATGTGTTTAATTTATTCAATTTGTCTTTGCTGACACTGTGTACGTGTTGTTTAATGTACAGTATCATACAACCCTTTTACTTTATTTCACAAATAAGACGTCCTTAAATGAGTTCTACTCCAAAACTTTCCATCCTACTCTAGGGGTCAGCAACTTGTTTAAAATAAAATAAGCAAGACATTTTCAAACAATAATGGATGATGAAGATGTTGCTTCCTTAACACTTTTGAGTGTATCTTAATGGATTTTGGCCGGTTGATCACAAAAATCACCTTTAAAATTTCCTATCATTATTGCAACCGTCTGTTTTTGCGATTTGCTCTCATATTATAAGTATACCAGTAACGGCGTGTTGCATGATAACGTACAGTGAATATACTTGACTTATAGTTTTCATGCTCTTTTGCTGTACATTTATCATTCATTTGCTCAGAGATTGATGCTCTTGCTTCTTCCTGAGCAGCTGTTCTTTTCTCCACCCTAGCGGCCCGCTTCTTCTCTTTTTCCGTCGGCATCTTTTCACATTAAAACTGATTAAGTCAGTTTTTGTGTTGTAATTACGCGTTTTTCTTAATTTTTCACTTAAGCTGGCACTTAAGTGTTCAATCTGCCTCAAGAATGATTTAAGATATGAACAGTTAGGGAAAGTGACGGCAAAGGTGGCACGGATGAGAACGATGCCAGTACTCATGCACCGCATGGCCGCCCTATTTGCCACTGCCGAGAGTTGATTCTACAATAAAATATAAATAAAAAGAGGAGTAAAAATCATCACCCCAAAAGCAGACAGTAGACGTCACGTAGTATATGTGTACCAAATTTCAATAGTTCAAACGGTTTGCGAGCTACAGGCAATTTAAAATCCTGGACAGACAAACAGAGAGCCATAGTAGCGTATTATATAAGAAGATATTGTCTCCGGCTGAGGGAATGACAGGCTGATACACAGGTAAATGTTTGGGGTGCCAACCAGGACATCACCTTTTACTTTTAAACAAAAATAATGCACAATGGCACTCAAAAGTAAGATAAAATGCTGCCACTATAATAATGCAGCTTAATCGTTCTTGATGGTTTCTTTAATCATTTTTTGGATGTCGAGCTCCCTTGCTCTGTTCGCTTAGCCAAGAAGTGATGCTTCCTTCTGGGTATCATGCATTTATGGCCCAGGGACTGGAAGGGGCAAAGTCAGTTGCCCTCACTGGGTGGTTTCTCTGCACTGTGGAGGACGAAGAAGAGAAGATAGTTAGTGGCAGCACACTCTCTCAGTTTGGTGTGGTATCACATACCTGGGAAGAACTTGGAAGGTGACCCTCTGATGTGCATGCATGACAATACTGTATATATATACTGTATATATATATATATATATATATATACTGTACAGTAAAGCAGCTACAACTAGAACATCTATGGAGATCTAAAAGTGGTGGTACTACTACTAAGAGTGCAGTTCAGATAGACCAAATACTGCAAATACTGTAGGACAGTTGTGCTAAATAGAACTGGCGGCTCTATAAGCATTTGGTTTTTGGGTAGAAAAGTGTGACACATGAACCACTCGTTGACCCAACAAAGATGTTCTGACCTCCTCTTCAAATAAAATGTGGACTGATGAAAAATTTTGTGAAAGCAATTAACAGTGAAGGTGAAAGATTTCAATATTTGGGACAGATGTTTCCACAAATAACTGACGCCAAGATAAAATAAAGATAAAGCCAGAGGAAATTGCATGGAAGATATTTAAGGATGTTGTTGAGAGCTTTCTTAACAACTGTAGAGCACCAAACTACTGTATGACCAACGCTTCAATCATACCAAACTATGAAGTTTAACGTGTCACTTCATTTTCTACATTCACGCTTGAACTTCTTTCCTGCTAATCTCAATGCAGTCAGAGACAAATATGACAAAAGTTTTCACCAGGACAATGCAAAGATGTCAATATCATAGCAAGCAGAATCCATCAGTGCTGTCTGACTATTGGTGTGTACTGAAAGGAGAAGCATCAGATGCGGAGTAGAAAGGAAAACCAGCAGCAAAATATATTTACCTCATTTGAACAAATGCAATGAGTCAGCACATTAAGTGATTAAACACACTAAATTTATTAAAAATTATTATCACATTTTTTTCAAATTCCTACATGATTTGGTCAATTTAAAATGCCAATGTACTCAACTGGAAGCAAAACTCTGTTGTCCAATGTAAATAGTATTGCGTATGTAAACAATACACATACACACTATATATATATATATATATATATATATATATATATATATATATATATACTGTATATATACTGTATATATATATATATATATATATATATATATATATATATATATATATATATATATATATATATACTGTATATATATATATATATATATATATATATATACATCCATTATCCAACCCGCTATATCCTAACTACAGTGTCACAGGGGTCTGCTGGAGCCAATCCCAGCCAGCGCTGCGTGCAAGGCAGGAACAAATAATTCATTTAATAATTCATTACATTTATATAGCGCTTTTCTCAATACTCAAAGCGCTATCCACACAGGGAGGAACCGGGAAGCGAACCCACAATCTTCCACAGTCTCCTTACTGCAAAGCAGCAGCACTACCACTGTGCCACCCCAGGCAGGGCACACACACACACCAAGCACACACTAGGGACAATTTCGGATCGCCAATGCACCTAACTTGCATGTCTTTGGACTGTGGGAGGAAACCGGAGCACCCGGAGGAAACCCACGCAGACACGGGAAGAACATGCAAGCTCCATGCTCCCGGGAAGCGAACCTAGGTCTCCTTACTGCGAGGTAGCAATACCCCAATACCAAAGTATTTCTACAGAAATAACACTGACTCAGAGGTTGCATGGCAAACAGTGGTAAGCATCTCACTCACCAATGGGCAGCCATTGGCATGGCCCTTTTAACTTTTAAGTATATAATAGTGAACTAACATCTTAATTATTGTTGCAGAGATGCCCATTGCCCAACTAATGATTCAGATGAATATGAAGACCATCCATAAATCTAAAGTAAACAAATAATTAAACACCATGATTTGCAGGGGGTGAACATGCAAATTCCACGCAGGGAGAAAGTGAACCCAGGTCTCCTTACTGCGAGGCAGCAGCGCTACCACTGCACCACCGTGCCGCCCTATATATATATATATATATATATATATATATATATAGTGGATGTTAGTGGGTGTCTCAACAAACAGCTTTGAAAACAGGTTTCTTCCTCAATGACACAATAAGCCAATTTCTTCAAGTCCACTTCTCCCAGGTGAGCGTTATCCTTCTACACTCCAGACGACGACTCAACTGGGTGACGTGGTGTGGCTTCTTTTATGCTGGACCTGGAAGCACTTACAGTGCCACAACATTGCTAGCTGGAAGCACTTCCTGTTCAGATCCAACCACCAAAAAACAAGGGCGTCCTCTCTTGGAAGTGTCCACCCAACAGGGCTGCCCTCCAGAGCTCTGATTCCCATGTAGCTCTGCCTGAGTGCAAACCGGAACCATACCAGAGGAACTCTGCAATCTAGGGCACTGGGGGGGACACCCTGTCCCAGGAGGCACACTTCCTGTGTCCATCCATTATCCTTTCCACTCAACTAAGGTAGGGAATAGCACCCATCCTAGTCAGAATCCTCAGCCTTCCCTTATTTTTTCCTCCCAGCCATTTAGGGCAAAACCATGTAACCTGTGCGGCATTACTGTCCTTCCATATCTTCTGTTATATTGTCACTGCATGACAGTCTCGTGGCTGTTGAAAGGAATACCAATCATCTTTTTCAGGATGCATCATCCATTATACTGGCCCTCGGGCTGGTTAAAGAGATGCAGTCCACTTCAGCCAGGATGCCAGCCCATCCCTGACTCTCTCTCGTTCTCTTTCTCTCTCTCTCTCTAATATATATATATATATAAAAGTTATGTAATACCTTTCCCGGGACAAGAGGGGCTGCTGGCGCTAATCATGTTATCTTCACATCAAGAAGATGCACAGTGACGGCCAAGAGCGGCATTTGGGGGTGGCAAGTGGGGCGACTGCCCAAGGCCCCACACCTAAACGGGCTTTGCTTTTGAGGTCCGCGTGTCCCGTTCAAGCGAATTTGTTAAGTTATATTCTCCAGTTATATTTTGATAAAGTCTGTGTGTTATCTTGCAAAAATTTAGTTGTAATGGGAAAACCCGGTGTATGTTAACATTATTTTTATTAAATTCACACGAAAGTTTATACAGTCCACACATACCGGTAGCAGCATTTGACATAACCGGCCCCGCATGGGATTGGTCAGCCTGAGGCCCCGCACACCCCTAAGGCCGCCTCTGGTGAGGGCAACTAACTCCACCCCTTCCATTTCCTGCCTGTAAGTTCCGAGGCCACTGGAAGGAGGCATCATTCTGTGATGAGAGCACCCCGCAGGACGGAGCTCCTAAATTCATGACATTTCACCACAAGTAGCCTTCACGTAAGATCTAAGACTTTTTGTTTTGACTTCATTTGGGCCATAGAGCACCTGTTCTTTTTTTTGCCTTTACCTAAGGAGCCATGAGAATTAAAACAAAGCCAACTAGGTTGGTGCCCCAGCATTTATTCTCTGCAATGTGTCATTCTTCATCCAACCACTATATATACATTATATACCTGGTAGGTAACCACCCATACAATCAGATTGTGACACAGACTACGAATGCCGTGAATGTAATTACCCCAATCTACATGCTGTCAAATAAACGAACCACACGCCGTGGCGCAACGTTAGGGGCATCGCCTCTGGCGCTGACGTCCGAGGTTCGATTCCTGAGAGGGAGTGCAGTGGAGTGTGTACGCCTGATGAGCCCAGAATTAGGGCGAAACACGTGTCGAGTACTCTTTGCATTATTTGACAGTAAACTATTTCAACCATATACATATGTACTGTATATAGATATATATACAGTATATAGATATACAGTGTATATATGCAAATTAATAAAATCATAACCATTTATTTACTAAATTAACTAACTGAACTTTTCACTGTCTTTTAAAAAACTCTTTAAAACTAAAGGGAACCCAATTCGTTCACGTTGCAATCTAGTATTAATGACATTCTCAATATTTCCTTTAATACAATTAAAAAAAAATCCATGTCACATAAACAAAAAAAGTTACAAAGTAAACATGCATCATATCCAGCCTAGGCCTGTTTGTTGTCTTTTTGTCATTGTTACCAGGATGTGTTGAAGCGTTGTTCAAAATGGGTGACTTACGTAACATAAAATAATGTAACCGAGGCCTGCTGCACCCTTAATTTTTATAACCGGTTGGCCCACACTGGGTATAAAACCCCCAGACATCCTAATGGATGCTTACCTATAGACCCGACATGTAGGTAATTTACATTTACTATTACTTAGCAGATGTGTTTATCCAAAGCAATTTACAAAAGAGGTCAACATATTGTTTAATATAAATGGTGGAGTGAATGGAGAACTTCTGTAGCCTGTGTAGCTACCTTTATTGTTAATCTACGGGAGTAGGGACATCACTGCTAACTGGTTTGCAAATTGTACACAGTTAAACAGTCTGTGCTTTAATTTGTAATCCTAGGCAAAGAGGAATCCCACTTCTGACACAAACTATAACAACGAACACTGTTAAACTATGTATGGTATCAATCATCACAGATAGCACTGATCTAAGCATGCTTTGTTTTATCGCCACTAGAAATCTATTTAAAGGGGCCACCATCTCAGTCACAACTTTACCGAACCAGCCTTTACAAACACTTTGAAACTGCTGTTTTCAGAACAAGGTAATAAACTTCTGGTTTTCCATTCATTGCTATTACTTGTTTGTTGCACAGTACAGACCATAGCTGCAATCATGTTTACTTTCTAAATGTTTAGCATTTATAATGTTTTGTATTTTGGAATGTATCACTTTTTTGAAAGTCAACGACACCTATGTTCTTTTTTTTATTGTTTGTACTGAAGTGTGCAATAAATATATTACTTTTTTTATTACATCTGTGTGTTTCTATAAAGAGCACCAATCACATCAATGCAAGATGCAACTACTGCAATGGGACTTCTAAACCACTCTGTTGCTCCAGTAACTTGTTATAAATGGATGTGCTGTATGTTGCAGTTTAGCTGACTTTGCTTAACTGTTATAGAAATTTTAATGGATGTTTTCCCCAATCTCATTAAATCGTATCTAATGTAGTTGAACTTTGCAAAAAAAAAAAGAAAAAAAAGAAAAGAAGAACAAAAACATATAGACAAGACATAAATTGAAAACAGCCTTCCCACTGGTATATCTTATGGAATTTTGTGTTGATGGACTATTGCTGTACCTTCCTAATTATTGCTTCAGTGGCTTCTGCATGAGAATAATTAATGGTAGGACTGACATTCACTGCCCTCAATAACTTAGATTTTCGACTGTTACCAATTGTAAAGTGAGTGACGGTGTATCTTTCCCATTGTATTCAGTGCTTGTTATATTAACCCTTAATGACAAGCTATAGCATCCTTTTTCAAATATTTGGTAGATTTATATTGTGTTGTGATAGCATGTAAATAATAAATACATATATATAGAAATATATATATATATATATATAAAACATATCCTCTCTGCAATAAAATTTTTTATGAAATGGAAACTGTCAATGAATTAACTGTGTGTTTTTATTAATATTACATTATTTTTGTGACTTTTTTTTCTGATGATTTCAGCAATCCCATCTGGTTTCAAAACAATAATGATTAAAACAAAGAAACACAACCAGCACTATGAGAAGAGGTAAAGAAAAAAGCAACAACGAAGGAACAAGTGCCAGGAAAGCCACTAGAGTGGGCAGCAGCTACACCACCAGACCAGTAAACTCAAAAGGGAGGAAAGGCCAAAAAGAATTAAACGATTGATTTCACGCAATTCATTTTATTTTTGTAACAGTGTTCTTCACTGAACAATGTAATAAGCTCACAGGTAGAATGCAAATACACACTTTGCAAATTGGTACACTTTGGCGGTGAGTGAACTGGTTCCCCACTGTTTATGTAAAACTCTTTGAGCAGAGAAAAAATGCTATGTAAATGTAATTAATTATTATTGTTATTATTAAATTACTAAATGCAGAATAAGTACACTTAAAGACAAAGATTTGTTTAAACAGACAGGAAAACAAAATAGTTTGAAACTGTTTCACATAAATGAAAACCAACCGTTTCTGTCCATTAATTAATTGTTGAACTATGGTGAGCTGACAGCAGGGGAGAGGATAACAAAAATTCCTGTCAGCAGCGTTGCAAGACTTAAATAAGCCCCTGGTGATCCACAATCAATTGTAAGATAGAGCAAGTTAAAGTCAGACACCATCAGAGTCCAGGAGACCTTGGCTAACTAGCTATCTGACCCCTGCTGGACATTCTATAGTAGAGTCTGTGCTGGACCATCCAATCTGATGACAGAATCTTTCCATCCAATGATTCCAAAGCTCCCAGTATGTCATTTAACATTCCTATTGGCAGGAGAACAGCTTGTCAGTAGACACACATAGCAAGATACCAAGAAAAGAAACAGAATACAGGTGGTTTAGTTACAGCTTATAAATGATGTATTACTTCTATATTCATACAAGTGACCAACAAACACAGAAGAGATATACACAGCTAATCAGCAGCTCTAGTCAGGGTATGCCAGGCTAAAGTAGTGAGTCTTCAGCCTGATGTCGAAAGTGAAACTGAAGGGGGAGAGCTGTGGTGGGCTTTACAAAGGATGCCCAGGGATCTTTTATGACCACAGGGAGTCAGGACATGGATTTTATATCTCATCCAAAAGACGGAGCCATTTTTTACATTGTCCCCGTCACTGCACTGGGGCATTGGGATCCAAATTTAGACCACAGGGTAAGCACTCCCTGGTGGTCTTACCAACGCCCCTTCCAACAGCAGTCCAAGCTTTTTTCTGGTTGGACTTCCATTCAAGAACTGGTGGGCATGAACATGCTTAGCTTTAGGTGTATGACCTGTTCTGAAGTGTAGGTGGTATGTATGATTCTTTTCACAAAATTCCTATCTATGTCTATTTTGCATACACCCCAGAATTTAATCTATTCACAAATCTGACAATCTTGGAAAACCATCTCATGAACATTAATGATCTAATGAGGTCATTTGTATCTGCCTGCTACAGTATTTCAGTTATACAGAACATTTCCCACATGACCTCTGTACTGCTACTGCCGCCTTTATTAATATTGTTATTAGACAGCTTTGGTATATTCCTAACTTTAATTTGATACATACTGGTATATTTCTAGCTCCCTTTTTCTTTCTTGCGCTGGTTTAGTCTTAGTTTTACCTTCTGCCATATTGTATATTAGGTTAATTATTAGGTTAGAATATCATCAATATTTACCTACAAGTTGTCCTTGGTTATTATGTCATAACTAGTCATTTAGCCCGTTACAATAACGGGCGCTAGAACAGTAGTGCATAAACATTAGTAGGAACAGTCTATATTAAATGGCAAGGGACTTTGACCTCATTCTTTTTGTTGGTCGTATTTTTCTTTCTTTCCGCCTTTCTTTTGTTGATGTTTACTTGCTGAGCTGACCGTTCTTCGTGGGCTGCCGCCGTGTATTGTGTGTCTTTAATTTTCTGTGACAGTAATATTGTATTGAACGGCTCTATTCAATAAGGGCACGCACAAAAAGGCGAGCTTCAAAAGGGCAACCTCAATTGAGCGCAGCGAATAAAGGCGTTCGTAGATAATTGAGTTCAAATGGCTCTGGAATATATGAAGAGCAACAAAGGTGCAGAACTTTATTTACGCGCGCCTTTATTCGCTGCGCCCAATTGAGGTCGCCCTTTTGAGGCTCGCCTTTTTGCGCGCGCCCTTTTTGAAGGATGCCGTCTTGTACGTCCGCTGGCTTGTACGTCCGTGATATACCTTTAATTTTCTCTGCCGGTAATACAGGCATGCGCGTCGGTAATATGCCTTTAATCTCCTCTGACAGTAATACTGGCTTGTATGTGGCTGTAATATGCGTCACTGTATTGTGTACCTTTAATTTCCTCTCGCAGTAATACTGGTTTGTATTTCCGTAAAATGCCTCTAACTTTCTCTGACAGTAATATCGCACCGTGCCCCGCGCACTTCACCAGAAGACACCCACACATGGACACCTGGACGCACATAGGGATTTTATATATATAGATACTTTGTATGACTTCTTATTAGAAGCCTTTGACTTCCTTGGTGAGTAAAGCTATCTGTCCATGTTCACTACGACCTGCAGGGCGATATACACTCCATACAGACTGGGTCTTAGGAGAGACACCTCACTAGTAAGGCAGTTGGAGACGGAATAAGCTCTGAGCCCACATCTCTCTATTGTAAAAAAAAAAAACATCTTGGAAGGCTTGGAAGGAGATAAGACATGATTTTCTCTGAGACACTTTAACATCTCGCAAGTTAAGGCACTGAGACAAAAGGACAGCTGCTGCACAGGCTTTTAAATGTTTGAAGCGCTGTGTGATATGCAGATCATACAGCATGGCAGCAGCAGCAGCAAGTCACCAACTGATCGAGCAAAGAGGAGGTAAAAAAACTGTATTTGTTTCCCATTGTATCACCATTTAAGAGGGGGTTTCGGAGGAACGGCCGCATCTCCTTAGCGTGCGTTCAGCCCCCCTCTTCACAACGCGAGCGGCAGTGATACGAAGTGGATGGCACATAGTGCACCCGGGAGGTTTGTGGGCAAGCGAAGAGAGCTGGGGGCCAAACCCCCTAGTTATCTAAATAAATCTAAAATAAAAACACTCTGAAATAAGGCACACAAATTAAGTATTGTGGAGTCATACATAGCATACTGTAAAAGCAGATAAATGTTATCTGGTCCTGGTGATTTGTTAGAGTTGAACCAATTTAATTTACGCAGCACTTCTCTCTCTACAATTTCCAAATCAATATAATATTAATTGTAACAATGATGAACACTATGCATCAGGATATCCTTTAGTTTTGAATTATACATCTCCAGTTAGCTCATGCCCATCTTATATACAGGTGCTGATCATAAAATTAGAATATCATGACTCATGAATCAAGTTGATTTATTTCAGTAATTCCATTCAAAAAGTGAAACTTGTATATTTCATTCATTACACACAGACTGATGTATTTCAAATGTTTATTTCTTTTAATGTTGATGATTATAACTGACAACTAATGAAAGTCCCAAATTCAGTATCTCGGAAAATTAGAATATTGTGAAAAGGTTCAATATTGAGGACACCTGGTGCCACACTCTAATCAGCTAATTAACTCAAAAGCCTTTAAATGGTCTCTCAGTCGAGTTCTGTAGGCTACACAATCATGGGGAAGACTGCTGACTTGACAGTTGTCCAAAAGACGACCATTGACACCTTGCACAAGGAGGGCAAGACACAAAAGGTCATTGCTAAAGAGGCTGGCTGTTCACAGAGCTCTGTGTCCAAGCACATTAATAGAGAGGCGAAGGGAAGGACAAGATGTGGTAGAAAAAAGTGTACAAGCAATAGGGATAACCGCACCCTGGAGAGGATTGGGAAACAAAACCCATTCAAAAATGTGGGGGAGATTCACAAAGAGTGGACTGCAGCTGGAGTCAGTGCTTCAAGAACCACCACACACAGACGTATGCAAGACATGGGTTTCAGCTGTCGCATTCCTTGTGTCAAGCCACTCTTGAACAAGAGACAGCGTCAGAAGCGTCTCGCCTTCGGACTGCTGCTGAGTGGTCCAAAGTTATGTTCTCTGATGAAAGTAAATTTTGCATCTCCTTTGGAAATCAAGGTCCCAGAGTCTGGAGGAAGAGAGGAGAGGCACAGAATCCACGTTGCGTGAGGTCCAGTGTAAAGTTTCCACAGTCAGTGATGGTTTGGGGTGCCATGTCATCTGCTGGTGTTGGTCCATTGTGTTTTCTGAGGTCCAAGGTCAATGCAGCTGTCTACCAGGAAGTTTTAGAGCACTTCATGCTTCCTGCTGCTGACGAACTTTATGGAGATGCAGATTTCATTTTCCAACAGGACCTGGCACCTGCACACAGTGCCAAAGCTACCAGTATCTGGTTTAAGGACCATGGTATCCCTGTTCTTGATTGGCCAGCAAACTCGCCTGACCTTAACCCCATAGAAAATCTATGGGGTATTGTGAAGAGGAAGATGCAATACGCCAGACCCAACAATTCAGAAGAGCTGAAGGCCACTATCAGAGCAACATGGGCTCTTATAACACCTGAGCAGTGCCACAGACTGATCGACTCCATGCCACGCCGCATTGCTGCAGTAATCCAGGCCAAAGGAGCCCCAACTAAATATTGAGTGCTGTACATGCTCATATTTTTCATGTTCATACCTTTCAGTTGACCAACATTTCTAAAAATCCTTTTTTTGCATTGGTCTTAATTGATATTCTAATTTTCCGAGATACTGAATTTGGGACTTTCATTGGTTGTCAGTTATAATCATCAACATTAAAAGAAATAAACATTTGAAATACATCAGTCTGTGTGTAATGAATGAATCTAATATACAAGTTTCACTTTTTTGAATGGAATTACTGAAATAAATCAACTTTGTCATGATATTCTAATTTTATGACCAGCACCTGTATAAACGTCTACACGGGAAGTGTGTGTGTCTGTCTGTCCGGCCTGGAAGTGAGAGGTGGAGTCGGGGTAAGGGCTCCACCTCTGAGGAAACAGAAACTCGCTTAGTCTCTAATACACAATCGAGGCCGGCACGTTGGCAAAACGAAACCTCCGAAGAAAGAGTCACTCGCTTAGCCAGTAATCCAGAAATCAGGCGAGCACATCGGCAAAACGGTATCCCTTTTATTTTTCCTCCCGCCACTAATACACAAGCGAGGCCAGCACGTTGGCAAAATGAAACCTCCGAAGAAAGAGTCACTCGCTTAGCCACTAATACAGAAGCGAGGCGAGCACATCAGCAAAATGAAACCTCCGAAGAAAGACAAAGTCACTTAGCCGCTAATGCACAAACGATGCGAGGATGTCAGCTAAACGAAACCTCCTAGGAGAGAGATGCCCAGAGTAGTTCCTTTCAATTACCTGACATCTCTACATTTCAATGTTTTTTTTCCTGACGATTTGAATAGTTTCTAGGACCCCGTGCTTTTTCCAGCATGGGCTGATACAGCTAGTTCATATAATATTGCTGCCATTTTTGATCACCTTAGCAAAATAAGTTAATGTTTTCAAACCCGTGTAATCAAATTCAGGGTTATAAGGAACACATTGAACTCAAGGAATAAGTCTGCCTCCAGTCCATTGTAGAGCTAAAAATGCTCACACAGTGCCAATGTAGACTTTTCATGTAATGTAACTTCTATGTCTTCAGGCTGTGGGAGAAAATCCGAGGCACTGAAAAATTCTGTAGACAGGGGAAATAAACCACTGGAAAAGGTAAAATTAAAGGAGACAATTTGTCTTATTTTAGGAAAAGAAACTGAAGCAAAAATATTGCACCTCTCAGTCTTGTGGACAGCGAGGTGCGTTGGTAAACTTCAGGGAGGCTTATCTTCTGGCAGTAATCGTCTTAATGAAACTCCCGCATTTTCATGTGCCTGTGAGGCTTTATCTTAAGCAATTTTGCTTCTATAATATGCTACATTTAGGATGACCATATTTTCATTTACTTTTGAAAATATCAGGTCAGTAAAAAAAATGCTTCCAATTAACTCCTATCACTAAGGTAGACACCACGTGCCAAAGAGAGATTATTTCATTGCCTCATTTTTAGTCTGCCTCCTGAGACAAAACAGATGGAGAAAGTTATCATCTGTGGCAAGACTGAAAAGCAGCAGCTGCGATCAGGTGTTGGCAGAATTAAAACAAAAAAATAAATAGAAAAAGACTTAATCCCTGAAGCAAAAGCATTCAATGGGCAAATAAATCAAATAAGACAATCAACAAACTCTTTGTTTGTCCAATGGATGAAAGATTAAAATGCCGTAAAAATACAAAGGAGCAGATTTAAATGGACGGTTTCAGTTTTTTAAGCTGCTTGTTTATTTATCTAGTTTTCAGAAGAAGGCCTTAAATCATTTTTTTTTTTGCTCTTGTCTGCCATTCAGCCAAGCAATTAAACATTCCACATAATTTCATAGTTGAAAAAGATGGGCTCTCTCCGTGCCCAGATTCCATTAGCTTGCCAGTGTCTGTATCCAAAGAATCCACATCACAAGTTTGAAATTTTGATATCCCATGTGGACTTTGGAAAGCTCCTGCAGTAGTGGCGCAGTGGAGGGTTTTGGGGTGCCATATTATTAGACAGCAGTGATATTCGCTAATATCTCTCTGTTATACAAAAAAAAATCCTGGAGAGAAACAGTAGGGCGTCGAGACGTGAGCTTCACAAGCCACAAAATGGAGCTCCTGAAGTTTTGCCAAACATAACTGAAACTACAGTTGGAATAGTGCTTTTTAATCAGATAAGACGATGATTGAACTTTCTGGTCATGCACACCATCATCATGCTTAGTACAGAAAGAGAATTGCATACAAAGAAAAGCACCTGACACCTTGTGTGAAGTATGGAGGTGAGTCTTTGATGCTTTGGGGCCAAGCTGTTATAATTTACTGAATTCCATTACATACCAAGAAATTTTAGCCCAAAACCTGTCTGCCTCTGCCAGATGGTGGAAAGATAATGCACATCAAAATCAACACAGAAATGTTTGCAAGAACACAAAAAATACATTTTTCATCCAGTTGTCCATCAGCAAAGAACAAAGTCATTTAGACCTTCAAGTTCATTTGTTTAGCTAATAGCAGTGGCGGACCGTGCATTTCACACCTAGGCCTTCAGTAGTGCTCCGTCTGAATCAACCCGCCCCTCAAAAACTAATTTATGGTTATAAAAACCATCTTAATATGCAGAAATACAGTATAAAGAGCCATTGCATCGCAGATAGATAACTCCTGTAGCCACAATAAATGACTTTATTGAAAGACAAACCAGGGGTGAACAAGTTCCTTTCTACTGCAGCTACAGCCCACGACACACATAAAAAACATCAATAATAACTCATAAACTTGCAATATTATTTAGGAAAATCGCAACATTTTACTCACCAAAAATTCGGATTATTTGTAAAGAAAATCCATCCTCCTCTCTTTCCTCAAAAACAATTCAATTACTCTGTCGTACAGATTATCCGTGCGCTTCAGTTCCATCACGAAGTCCCTTTCTATCGCCATCGAAGCTAATGCTGAAAGTCGAACCTGCCCTGTCGTATTTCTGGCATAAGTTTTAATTCGCTTTAGGGCTGAAAATGTCTGCTCGACAGAAGCAGTGGACACGGGAATGCTCACCGCCAAACATACCAATATGTACAGCTGCCCCATGATGCTCTCATTCAGATTTTTATATTACACCATCCTATCCAATCAACGGGTCTGAATACGGTGACGTTGTCGTACGCCTGCTAGAGGGCCCTAGTGAAACCAACTCAAAATCTGATTGGTTGAAGCAACGGTTTAATCGACATTTATTTTGTGTTAGAGGGCCTGCAGAACGGATTGTGAAGGCCTCCGGGCAGACTTCTTTGACTTTGACCCTGCCTGGCAACAAATGATCGCTGAAATGTGATTGGTTAAATGCTTTAATACGAAAATACATGTCTGGAAGCAGCACAGCCATCGGAAAAGCTATGAAAGGAAGCGGACAGACTATTTGGAATTATTTAAGAAGTATTCATGGACAAAATATAATTAACATAAGTTTGTGATTCAGATATTTTTTTAGGCCAGCAGAGAAGGCCTTGAAGGCCCTGACGGCCTGCCACTGGCTAATAGGTACTCTGTCCCAATATCTCATCCAGATCCTTCTTAAACATTGGCAAGGTTTCTGCTTCAACCTCAGGGCTCTGTAGTATATTTCTGATTCCTACAACTATTTGTATAAAGTAGTACTGCCTGGCTTCAGTCCTAAATGCACATCCAATTAATTTCCACTGGTGTCTTCAAGAATATGATTGACCGTTAAGTTAAAAGTATTCTGTTGGATCTACTTTACCAATCCTTTGAGGATTTTGAAAGTCTGGATTAGGTCCCCAAACAGTCGTCTCCTAAAACAAAGAAGTTCATTGCTGATTTTGGAAAATTGATGGTAGAAATAGTCCAGCTTGAATCAAAATGCCTGCTTTTGACAAAGGGGACAGCTGTAGGTAACTTGGTTTTGATATCACAAACAATCTGGAATGGTCCCATTATCATGCATGTATATGATGTAAGTACTGGACAGGATGGACTGGGGTTGGGAATGACAGTCTGCCCAGCTGGGAGACTGTAATAGATGGAATATAAGAATGGAGACACAACACAGCCGGGATGGTCCTCAATTTCTGTCACCAATCAGGACAGAACAAGGGACATATGAACCCTTTGAACAATGTGTCTCCTTGGGGCCCAGTATGGACACCTCCAGTGCTGTCTGGGTATGGTAGTACAGAAGGGTGACCCTGTCGTGGTCCTTGGGTGCCTCAGGGAGGCACTGTGAAGAATGGACTTGCCTATTTTGGGGAACTTCTGTATGACCCAGAAGTGCTTCCATCATGCAATGCCATGACACCAGATCTGCACAGGCCTAACCTAGCAACTGGATGGACACACAGATACTCAGACTCTTGTCCTTTAATTATGATTCACTGCACATTGTGTCTTCATGGCTGGATTAAGCATGTTAAGCTCCTTGCTATCCAGCGCAGATCAGGTAGTGACAGGCACAGATCCCTCAAATCACAGGCTCCCTGTTTGTGCCAGTACACACAAATTATCTGTCAATGCTCTTACGCTCCAACTTGGAAATAGGTTGGGAGCACATTGCCACACCCACCACACGATGAATCACCTAGATTGGGACCCGAGGGCAGCAGGTGACACCTGAGCACCACACTGGAACAGGTTAGTGAGGTTTTTGAAATCGGCTGGAGTGCCAATCCTGCCACCAGCCCCCAAATTTTCCCTGTATGTAGGAGGACTTGCTTGCAGGGCTGGATGCAGATTAATGTCAAACCCATGGCAAAGCAATTGCAGGTTAAGGGCCTTGCTCAAGGGCCCAACAGAGTAGAGTCACTTCTGGGGTTTACGGAATTCGAACCAGTAACCTTTCGATTGCTGGCACAGATCCCTGGCCTCAGAGCCACTCCAGTAAAGAGTAGCACAAATAGATCTTGGAGTTCTGGGGGCCGGAACACTAGCCCACCAGATGGCAACGCAAGTTTATATAAGGGAAGGTGGCGTGGGCATGTTTCTTGAGACAGCTGTTTAATTTTTACCATTTTTGAACCCAGTACTGAACTTAGAGAATGCCGGTATCTTGCAACCTGTTTGAACAAAATAATAAGCTTCAGTGGTGCTAATGCAAATACAAAGGTTTCTCTAATAACCAATTAGCATTTAGACTAACTAAGGGTAAGTAAGCTAAGGGAGTGGACCATTAGGACACTGATAGAATGGCTGCTGAAAATGGGGCATTGGAATGATATGTGAATAATAAATTAAATATCAGTCAATTCAAGCAGTAGCAGCCATTAAAAACACCAGTAGTGTATTTTTTAATCATTTTAATGATATCTTTTTAAAAAAGCTGTCAATTTCTACCAAAAACATGAACATTTCTGTATGTGTCCATGCTTTTTGATTGGCAATGTATTTACACTGTCATGCATGTGAGTCAGAGGGCCACCTTCCAGGCTCATCCAAAGGTATGCTGTACCACCCCAGAATGAGAGGGGGTGCTGTCACTAACAGTCTTGCCCCCATTTTCCCTCACAGCAGCAAGAACCTGTGCACTGAGAGCAATTGAGCCTGAGATGCCCTGGCTCTTCTTGTCCAAACAATATAAAAACAGATATCCCAGGAAGGTGGTGTCTCATTTTGGACATGAGCACCCGACAGATTGGAGTCCTCCCCCCAAAGCCTGATGACTTTTTGTTTAAATGCCACTAGAGGGCTATTGTGAGGTGATTGCCTACTTTCTTTATGTCTGAGCACCATCGAGAGCCTGTTGCTTTACTTCCTGTTCTGATTAAACAGGGTTGGCCTGCTTGGCCCTACACTTTTATTTTGGGACTCGTTCTGCCTTTGTCACTCGCCTCCCAGAACACATACCTTACAATCAGAGCAATGTCATATTCAATTGATGAGACACCAAGGCTGACTTAGAAATATGTCATCTTTTTCAAAAAAACAAAGATTTTTCAAATTTACGGTGTTAAGGTATTTGGCCAAGATATTTTCTACTGAATGAAATGTGTTGTCCAACAGTGTCTCCTGGTGTTAAAGTAAGAGATAGCAGAACATTCACAAAAAAATTCAAACCAAGAAGTTTGTTGCTATATTTCAAATAAATGATGTAGCAAAGGAGCACCGTATCTGTGATGAGTTCAGGACTTGTAGAGTTCACTCTGGAGTGTCGGTCAGGACACTGGTAAATGAGAATTCCACACAGAAGCTTAGAATGAAATTGACTTATTCATTCAAAGATAATACACCTGTATTTGAATAGGTATACAGTAATCCCTCGCTATATCACGCTTCGCCTTTCGCGGCTTCACTCCATCGCGGATTTTATATGTAAGCATATTTAAATATATATCGCAGATTTTTTTCTGGTTCGCGGATTTCTGCGGACAACGGGTCTTTTAATTTCTGGTACATGCTTCCTCAGTTGGTTTGCCCAGTTGATTTCATACAAGGGACGCTATTGGCAGATGGCTGAGAAGCTACCTGGCTTACTTTTCTGTCTCTCTTGCGCTGACTTTCTCTGATCCTGACGTAGGGGGATTGAGCAGGGGGGCTGTTCGCACACCTAGACGATACGTACGCTCGTCTAAAAATGCTGAAAGATTATCTTCACGTTGCTATCTTTTGTGCAGCTGCTTCCTGAAAGGACATGCTGCACGGTGCTTTGCATACTTAAAAGCTCGAAGGGCACGTATTGATTTTTGATTGAAAAACAAACTCTGTCTCTCTCTCTCTATCTCTCTTTGTCTGCTCCTGACGGAGGGGGTGTGAGCTGCCGCCATCAACAGCTTTGTGCCGCAGTGCTTCGCATACTTAAAAGCCAAACAGCCCTATTGATTTGTTTGCTTTCCTCTGTCTTTCTGACAGACTCTGCTCCTGACGCGCACTCCTTTGAAGAGGAAAATATGTTTGCATTCTTTTAATTGTGAGACGGAACTGTCATCTCTGTCTTGTCATGGAGCACAGTTTAAACTTTTGAAAAAGAGACAAATGTTTGTTTGCAGTGTTTGAATAACGTTCCTGTCTCTCTACAACCTCCTGTGTTTCTGCGCAAATCTGTGACCCAAGCATGACAATATAAAAATAACCATATAAACATATGATTTCTACTTCGCGGATTTTCTTATTTCGAGGGTGGCTCTGGAATGCAACCCCCGCGATGGAGGAGGGATTACTGTATGTGTTTGCAAGTGGTCTACCTGTACAATCCATATTACTAACCGAGAATGGTAAACCAGATATGGACGCAGGGACCTGCCTGTGGATGCAGGAGACATAGTGCGCAGGCGCCACACAAAGCCCCCCTGCCCCAGAGCGAAACGGGCGAGACTACGAACCGTCTGACATGCCGCAAACCAGGCAGGCATGGCTCCAAAAAGAAACTGCTCAACTGACCGAGCTACAAAGTGAAACGGGAAACACCACGGAGTCCGCAATGGTCCACAATGCACCGCATGATAGTACGGAAGAAGCCATGTATTAACAAAGGGGGGCCCCAGAGTGACACGGGCGGACGCTCCGTATTAAACGTACGTCATCCTCACACGTCCAAACTATACAGCATAGGTGGATCACATTACAGTGATGCATTATTGACAGTACAGTAAAGATCACAGTATCGCAAACAAACGGAAATTAGTACTCGAAAAAGGGAAAATATAATCACCACGGACCAGGTGTCATTGAAACAAAAGCAGGATAAAGCGAGGTCAGAAATAAAAGACAGAGTAGAAAACAAAGTAAAACGTCATAAAGAGGTTAAAGAATGGGGCCAAACACATAGAGAGCAGGTTACAGATGATGAAAACTGGAATGCAACAGCTTAAAAAAAACTTAGGCATGAAACACATGCACAGCGAGATACAGAATATAAAAGCAGAAAACACGACAGTTACACGTCCACACCACACAGCGGAGGCAGACCCGGTAGGTGCAGGCGCCTACATCACGTGTCAGAAGGTGTGGGACAGTACGAAAGGCAAAGGCGCCTACATAGCATGGTAAAACCCAACATAATACGGAAGGCGCAGGCGTCGCCGCCATATTATGAGTGGCACTACTGCGTAGTGAAGGCGCGGGCGTCACCGCCATATTGTGTGTGGCACTACTGCGGAGTGAAGTTAGGAATAATGTGCTGCTTGGGATCGTACAAAACGCCGAACGCGACCCACCGTCTGAAACTGCGGAGGCAAAGCAGGCACAGGTTCAAACCGAACGAGCTCGACTGACGGATATACGCCTACAACGCGCGTCTCAAACCGTAGAAGCAGGGCAAGCACGGGTTCAAAACAACGCAAGCTCCTACAACGCGCCTCTGAAACTATGGCTGCCCAGCTGGCACGGGTTCAAAACGCCGGGGGTAGGCGAGCAAAGTGAGCAGGGGGCAGAGCCCCCTTGTAAAAAAGAATACAGAAAACGTATTGGTAAATTACACAAAAGTCCACTAGATGTCAGTATTGCTCAAATTAGGCACTAGCTTATCTGCAGTATGAGATCCAAATCAATAAAGTTTACTAGTAAACAGTATCAACAAACTTATTGTAAAGTACATTGATGTAAGAACATACATTATTATTAAAAGAATATTGCTGAATGTAAATAACACTAAGGTATATTCCCAAACATATAAATGCTAAACTTCTTCTTCTTCTTTCGGCTGCTCCTGTTAGGGGTTGCCACAGCACCG
Source organism: Erpetoichthys calabaricus (assembly GCF_900747795.2). Lineage (NCBI taxonomy): Eukaryota > Metazoa > Chordata > Cladistia > Polypteriformes > Polypteridae > Erpetoichthys > Erpetoichthys calabaricus. Next base: position 206,755,451 of record NC_041399.2, on the reverse strand, counting down.
TCCAAAATTGTTGTCCGCATATTGATTTGATAAAATTTTACACTGGCTGCCCTTCCTGACGTAACCCTCCCCATTTATCCGGGCTTGGGACCAGCACGAAGAAACACACTGCTTTGTGCATCCCCTGTGGCTCATTACACCTTAAACAATGTAGAGTCTTAATGTATAACATACTGTAACAGTAGGGGGCGCTAGTGCTCCCTTGAACCCTCAGGTACCACACCAAACACCAGGTAAAAGTCCAAGACTTTTATTTTTATAATAATAACATGCACTAAGCACCCTCCACTCCACACTACACATACTAAGCTCAATAATTAATAATCACTACAATATTCTCAATCCTCCTCTCCCAGACACTTAGCCACCCTTCCTCCCAGCTCAGCTCACTCGTCTGGGCTTTCCCACAGACCTTTTATTCTCTCCGACCCGGAAGTGGTTCCAGCCCAACAATCCATAAGTCCTCATCACTTCCGGGTCAGATTAAAAGTCCTTTTCTTCAACCCAGAAGCACGTAGTTCCTTCTGGTCATGTGATCATGACGCACTTCCTGGTTATAGGGCACGGAGCACTCTGTAAGCCTCCCTACAGCTGCTCCTGGTGGTCCCCATGGTATCCAGCAGGGTTGTTTATAAAAACTACAATGTCCATAATGCCCTGCTGGAATTTGGAGACCTTCCATGCTGCTGGGAGGGCTCCATCTGGCGGCCTGGAGGTGTGGACCGGAATATTTGGCCGGCCATCCCTCACAATACATACAAGTCAAATGCAAATAAATCCACCTCTGGTCATTAACGCACACTTTCTGACTGATTTGGTATATTAGAAATTCTCAGCTATTGCCATTATTATAACCAACGGCGGCCTTATGTGTGTGCGAGGCCTCGGGCTGACCAACCCCATGTGGGGCCGGTTACGTCAAATGCTGTTACCGGGATTTGTGGACTCTATAAACTTGCTCGCAAATGGAAAACACTGGATTTTCTCATTACAGTACTCAGCTAAATTTTTGCAAGATAACACGCAAACTTTATCAAAATACAGTAGAACCTCGGTTTGCTAGCATAATTCGTTCTGGAAACGTGCTCGCAGTCCAAAGCACTCGTATATCAAAGTGAATTTCCCCATAAGAAATAATGGAAACTCAGATGATTCGTTCCACAACCCAAAACTATTCATATAATAATGATTAATACAAAATATAAAACAAAAATACATAAAACAAATTAACCTGCACTTTACCTTTGAAAAGAATTACGGCTGGTGTGAGTGAGTTTCTAAACTCTTGTGGGATTCCCCCCAGAGGGACGATGCGCAGAAAAGCGTCCCAAAGCAATCGTAGTCTCCCAGCACTGTAGCAGTTCGCCGTAAAAGCGAATCCGAAAAGATCGCGGACATGCTATAAGCGCCTCCCGTCGATGGGTGATACAAGGAACAAGGAACATTATAAATGCGCAGCGCACGGTATTACTTGGCCATGGCCCTGCCTGATTGATGTGTCTGTGTATAGGAGAGTGGCAGATCCCACTACAATAAATAACCGCGCTGTTGCTGTTTCAAGCTGAATAAAGCTGGTGTTGCTAAAGTACTGAGACTCAGCTTCGTGTTTTGGGGTGCAAGACGGTGACTTGCACATCACAACACACACACACGTGGTCACAATGCTATAGTAAACGCTTGTACGGATGTTAACTATATGAGTGAGGCACGCCCACTCAGACAGAGAATAGGAGACGATTGCCCACAATCCTGCAGCGAGAGAGAGAGAGAGAGAGAGAGAGGGAAGAACCATCAGCTCAGTTGTGATCACATGACGCTCAGCAGACAAAGCGTGTACATACTACTCGTATTGCAAGACCTCGCTCGTTTATCAAGTCAAAACTTATTAAAAATTTTAGCTCGTCGAGGTTCCACTGTATAACAATATAATCTAGCAATTCATAATTCGTGACAATACCACGAAATGCGATGTGGTGTCATGTGAAAATTAGCAGGGACTCTTCTAGAAAAATTCCCAAATTGCAAGTATTCTCTGAGTCTCGATATGCAGGATGTCATAGTCATAACTCACGCTGATGTCATGTCAACTGGTTATCATTAGCAATACATGTTTTTGTGCATTAATATTCTGACATGTTTATGGCCTACAAATAGAATGTGAGTTTCAGTGTTTTGACAGGAAGTGTGAAATTAATGTAGAGGTATCATCATGAAATCTCATGCCAGTTTCCAGGTTCAGAGACGATTCAATGTCTTTTTCTATAGAAAGGAGAAGCCAACCAAGCGACTATTGGGCTATACCTATTTTAGGAAGGGATTATACTGGTGACTATGGAATGTTTTCAAAGACATACTGTAGATGTATGACATTTGACCTTGAAGAGGGATATTTAAAGGGTTCCACTTAGAAGTAAGTCAAATACAGTTGACCCTTGATATACGACCAGCCTGACATGCGAACAACTTGATTTACGACCAAAATTTTTGTTTTGATTTACGACCAACATCTTGCGTTATGACCTGAATGCGGTCACGTGTATCCACTTGCGCGATTGTAAACAAACAGCCGAGAGCATTCGTAAGCGTCAGTCGGAGCCCAGATACATGTGTTTGTGGACGTAATTTCACTCAGTGCAGTGATTCATATAATTTTTTTCGATAATTGCTAAGGAAGGAAGAGAAGGTAACGAAGGTAAAGAAAGCAATCACAATCGAAATGAAGAAGGAAATTGTGCGGAAATATGAGAGTGGTGTTCGTGTGACCGATCTCGCTAATATGTACAGCATGTCGAAATCCACCATCTCGAAAATTTTACAAAGAAAAGATTTGTATAAGCAATCTCCTTCCAAACAATAACCACCTTCCATTTCATTCTCCTCCTCCTCCCTTCCTGCAGCCCAAAGATGTCAAATTAAATGGTGAGTACAGTATGAAATTGTTGTTTCTGGTAGACTAGGCACTTTATATAACTTTTTGGTTAGTACATTAGAAAAATTATTGGTGTTTTGGTAAATTATGCACATTATACAACCCTTTTTTATTATGAAAAGGTTAAGTAAGTGTTGCTGTGGGAGGTTCAGAATGCATTATGGGTATTTCCATTATTTCTTATGGGAACAATAGTCTTGACTTACAACCAACTTGAGTTACAACCAGCCCTCGCGAACGAATTGAGTTTGTAAGTCAAGGGTCCACTGTATATATATATATATATATATATATTCACGGCATTTGTAGTCTGTGTCACAATCTATTTCAACCATTCTATGATCTGCTTCTCACAACAGAGGGCCCCGTGGCGGATGTTAGCAGACTTGCTGGCCAACCACAAGCGTTACCTGGTAGGTAACCACCCATACAATCAGATTGTGACAGACTACGAATGCCGTGAATGTAATTACCCCGATCTACATGCTGTCAAATAAACGAACCACACGCCGTGGCGCAACGTTAGGGGCATCGCCTCTGGCGCTGACGTCCGAGGTTCGATTCCCGAGAGGGAGTGCAGTAGAGTGTGTACGCCTGATGAGCCCAGAATTAGGGCGAAACACGTGACGCGTACTCTTTGCATTATTTGACAGTAAACTATTTCAACAATATATATATTTATATATTTACTGGTGAATATAACTTGACAAATCCGCTTGAACGGGACACACAGACCTCAAAAGTGGGGCCCCCTTAGGCATGGGGCCTGTGTCGGTTGTCCCATTTGCCACCCACAAAAGCCACTCTTGATTATAACTCTTTAAGGAAAATAACTAACAAGGAAAAACAAATACACATGAATCTTACATCTCCGCCATGTTGCATAACACATGCTTTTGTGCATGCTGGGAGGTGCACCTTGAAATGTGAGCCGTGTCTCTTAATTATTGCTGTCTCTCTAACAAATGATGTGTACCTGTAATGGACAACACACCATTGAGTCAAATGGACTATTTATGGGCATGTTCACACCCAATGATTCAGAGTCAATCAACACAACACAAAGTAGATCAAACTTACTGTTACGCTAAAGAAAGAAAAAGAAACATGAAGATTCTCCTGTGTACGATGATATGGAGTAAGGATGTCAAATTTAGCAAGGAAAACTGGTATGAAGGCAAAGGCTCAGGAGATGAAAACAACAAAGTGGAGTCTTCTTTCTTAGGAAACTGTGCGCGTCAACCCGTCTTATAAGCTTACACTGTTTAACTGGGCTTTGCACCAGAAAGATCTGACCTGTTCCTGGAAACTCTGTGCAAGTTTTATAAATCTTGTCATTTATATAAACTAGAAAAGAATACAATTCAAGTTTTGGACATGAGGAAGGAGAGGAGACCTCACCGATCACTGTTCATCCGAGGGCTGAACTACATCAGGGTGTCTACATCAGTGAGGACATCAATTGGACACTTAACACCACACAGCTGGTCAAGAGGGATCAACAGCAGCTGTACTTTCTGAGGAGGCTGAGGAAGTTTGGTATGTCGAGTAAGATCTTCAGCAACTGTTACAGCTGCACTGTTGAGAGCATCTTGACCAGCAGCATCACCGTGTGGTACGTCAACACTACTGCTATGGACCTCAAATGCCTGCAGAGAGTGGTAAAGATTGCTGAGAAGATCACCAGGACCCCAATGCCCTCTCTGCAGAGCATCTACAACTGCAGAGTCCGCAGGAGAACTGCCTCGATCCTCAGGGACCCCACCTGCCCCCCAGCACGAACTGTTCACACTTCTACCCTCAGGCAGGAGGTAAAGACGTATGAAATGCAGGACTTCCAGGCTAAAGAACTCTTTCTTTCCCAAGGCCATCAGACTCCTAAATAACTGACTGGAGTTTATAACTGTCGTTCAACTCATTCTATCAATCTCACACAACTGTATTTGACTTGTCCATCACACACCTACCTACACATTACACTTTATATTTCTGTTCTGTTTTTATACTTTATACTGCCTCTGTTACTTATTATCTATCTGCTACTTATTATTTACTGTATGTTTATCTTTATACGTTGGTTTTGTCATTTGGTGTGGACAGCAAAGAAAGAATTTCATTGTACAGGGACCACTCATGACTTTATAGGTTTAGACCCTGTCAGATTTTACTGATATATTTTTCTTCACGTGATGCCTTTGCAATCCCAAATCATTTACATCTTTTCATATCGTAGTATTGAATCTTTAAATTATATATTTTAATAGCATCTATAAACATTCAGGAGGAGTTTTATTTCCATCTTAGTCACTAGTAAAGACCATTAACTGGACAGTGTGTGCCATCAAGTGGAATATTTAGGTATTGCATACATCTACACACCTAAAAACACCTATATATGGTACACTCAAAATATTGTGTTACTTATGGGCAAGGAACTCTGCCTTTTTAGTATCCATCAGATGTAATCAATAATGTCACCCTAATTTGTGTTTTAAATTATTACTTGTGATGGTGCGGGTCCTGTTCCAAACTCCCTCTTCACGGTTTGGGAGCCTCATGGATCTGACACCGTCGACGGCGTAACCGAATGAGCTGATAGATGGGGACAAATCAGACATGGAGCAAGGGGATGGTTTAAAAGTGTTCAGTGCTTTTATTAAAAGCACATGAATACAAGTGTCCAAATAAATAGTGCAGTGCTTCAAAAATTGTCCAGAAAAAATCCATAAACAAGGTGAAAAGTGAGGTATACAAGTCAAGTCGTCAAGTTGGGGAGCATGCACTGGTACAGTGCGTGGTCACACCCACTACATGACGAAACAACTCAGGATCCCGGTTTGCAACCCTCCAGGCAGACAAGCGGTCCACTCCCACCATCTGGAAATGACCCTCTATCTGACGCAGCCAGGTGTTACATGGGCAACCCCTTGGCCTGGTCCAGCCACTCGGGTCCCCAACAATGAGGATCTTACGAGCCGGATCACCCTCGGGGAAACGCGCCATATGGCCGTAGTATCGTAATTGATGCTCCCTCACAATGCAGGTAATGTGCCTTATGTGGGACTCCATGAGCAACACAAAGTCAAGCCAATGGTACCCAAGAACTTTCCAGAGAGACACAGCACCAAAGGAGTCCAGTCTTCATTTTAGGTCACTGGATAGCGTCCATGTCTCGCAACCATACAGTTAGGTCCATAAATATTTGGACAGAGACAACTTTTTTCTAATTTTGGTTCTGTACATTACCACAATGAATTTGAAATGAAACAACTCATGCAGTTGAAGTGCAGACTTTCAGCTTTAATTCAGTAGGGTGAACAAAATGTGAGTCAACTAAAGTATTTTTTAACACAATCCCCACATTTCAGGGGCTCAAAAGTAATTGGACAATTGACTCAAAGGCTATTTCATGGGCAGGTGTGTGCAAGTCCGTCGTTATGTCCTTATCAATTAAGCAGATAAAAGGCCTGGAGTTGATTTGAGGTGTGGTGCTTGCATGTGGAAGATTTTGCTGTGAACAGACAACATGCGGTCAAAGGAGCACTCCATGCAGGTGAAAGAAGCCATCCTTAAGCTGTGAAAACAGAATAAACCCATCCAAGAAATTGCTACAATATTACGAGTGGCAAAAATCTACAGTTTGGTACATCCTGAGAAAGAAAGCAAGCACTGGTGAACTCAGCAATGCAAAAAGACCTGGACGTCCACAGAAGACAACAGTGGTGGATGATCGCAGAATCATTTCCATGGTGAAGAGAAACCCCTTCACAACAGCCAACCAAGTGAACAACACTCTCCAGGGGGTAGGCATATCGATATCCAAGTCTACCATAAAGAGAAGACTGCATGAAAGTAAATACAGAGGGTGCACTGCAAGGTGCAAAAACTCATAAGCCTCAAGAATAGAAAGGCTAGATTGGACTTTGCTAAAGAACATCTAAAAAAAGCCAGCACAGTTCTGGAAAAACATTCTTTGGACAGATGAAACCAAGATCAACCTCTACCAGAATGATGGCAAGAAAAAAGTATGGAGAAGGCGTGGAACAGCTCATTATCCAAAGCATAGCACATCATCTGCAAAACACGGTGGAGGGAGGCAGTGTGATGGCTTGGGAGTGCATGGCTGTCAGTGGCACTGGGACACTAGTGTTTATTGATGATGTGACACAGGACAGAAGCAGCCGAATGAATTCTGAGGTGTTCAGAGACATACTGTCTGCTCAAATCTAGGTAAACGCAGTCAAGTTGATTGGGCGTCGTTTCATGATACAGATGGACAATGACCCAAAACATACAGCCAAAGCAACCCAGGAGTTTATTAAAGCAAAGAAGTGGAAAATTCTTGAATGGCCAAGTCAGTCCCCTGATCTTAACCCAACTGAGCAGGCATTTCACTTGTTGAAGACTAAACTTCAGACAGAAAGGCCCACAAACAAACAGCAACTGAAAGCCGCTGCAGTAAAGGCCTGGCAGAGCATTAAAAAGGAGGAAACCCAACATCTGGTGATGTCCATGAGTTCAAGACTTCAGGCTGTCATTGCCAGCAAAGGGTTTTCAACCAAGTATTAGAAATGAACATTTTATTTGCAGTTATTTAATTTGTCCAATTACTTTTGAGCCCCTGAAATGAAGGGATTGTGTTACAAAAATGCTTTAGTTGCCTCACATTTTTATGCAATCGTTTTGTTCACCCCACTGAATTAAAGCTGAAAGTCTGCACTTCAACTGCATCGGAGTTGTTTCATTTCAAATTCATTGTGGTAATGTACAGAACCAAAATTAGAAAACAGTTGTCTCAGTCCAAATATTTATGGACCTAACTGTATAACAAGACAGGAAGCACCAGGACTCTAAAGACGTGGACCTTCATCCTTATGCATAGATATCAGGAGCGCCACACACCCCTTTTCCAGCGATCTCATGACTCCCCCCCCATGCTCTCCCAATCCATCTACTGACTTCATAGGAAGAGTCACCAGAGACATGAATGTCACTGCCAAGGTATACAATTACAATAAATAAACTCTTTAAAAGCAGAGGTTAAAAACACAGTCACTGGATCCTTAATGTTTTCCTCAGAAATGGATGATCATAGCCCACCACCTTTTTTGTCTCCCTGGCGCACCAATTACTCGCGTACCCGGAGGAGACTTAGCAGCCACCATCTTCATCCCCTGACCCCCATCTTGGCTGCCGCCACACAGCGCAGCCAGACCATCCGAGGTTGGCACTGCTCCCGTCATCCTTCATGCACGCATAGTCATACCTTAGATCCCTGGGAAGGTCATCAGCCATGCTTGCCCCACTTCACACCGTTGATCAGTGAGGTGAACCAGCCCATAGAATGTCACAACCTACGCTCCTTCACGGGGCCCCTGTTTGAGCTGCCTTTCCTCCTTAGATGGCTGGATCATCCTCACTAAGACTACTCTTCATACTCTTTTGATCTGCTCCACCTTTTCCTTGTCTGCTCTTCTTCTTATATTTTCCTCCCCCATGCACTCCCGCTTCTCCTTTTTATATGGGGATGTGGCACAGGATCGGTGATTAGCAGTTTCCTGCATCAATTACGGCCACGGGCGACTCCGCACCCATGCACGTAAGTGCAGAAACACCCGAGTCGCATTGCGCCCGGGAACCATTCCTGCCATGCTGCCACGCCCCCTCCATAAGCAGCAAGTGCCACGATTATTTATTTAAAAATGCAATCAGCCATGATCCTCACGTTATCACATTACTTACATGCATAGTGCCTTCAGCAAGTATTCAGACCCCTTCACTTTTTATACAATTTGCTATAATGCAGCCTTGTGTCTCAGTCATTTAAATTCATTTTTTCTCTCATCTAACAACACTCAATAAGCCAGAATGGCAAAGTGAAAAGAGAATTTTAGGATTTTTTCTTTCAACTAAATAAAAATAAAAATAAAAAAACTGAAAAATCACATTGACATACAGTATGTATTTACCATGACACTTGAAATCTGGCTCAGCAGTCTGTTGCACATCACTGAGATTTTTCAACACCTTGCTTGGAGTCCATCTGCGGTCCATTTAATTGATTGGACTTATTACAGGAGGCACTCACCTGACTATAGAAGGTCCAACAGCTGAACAAAAACCAAGCCATAGGCTCATAGGAATTACCTGCAGAACTTACTGTATATTCAAGAATGTGTGGCGGCACAGATCTGGGAAAGGCTACATTTTTTGTTTGCAGCATTGAAGGTTCCCAAGAGCACAGTGGTCTCCATAATTCTTAAATGGAATACATTTAGAACAACCAAGACTCTTCCTAGAGTTGGCCAAGCAGCCAATCTGTGCAATCAGGGTTTTGGTGAGAGAGTTGACCAAAAAACCTGATGGGTCACTCTGTCTAACCTGTAGAGAAACCTACAGAAGAACAATCACCAATGCAACACTCCAGTAATCTGGGATTTATGACAAAGCGGCCAGATGACATATGAAAGTTAAAGTTTGACAAAAGGCACCTAAAGGACTCTAAGACTAGGAGAAATAATTCTCTTGAACTGTTTGGAGGAAAACCAGGCACCACTTAATACCTGCATGATGCCATTTCAACAGTGAAACATGAAGGTGGCAGCATTAGGTAACAGCAGACTAGTCAGGGTCAAGGGACAGGTGAAAAGAGCAAAGTACAGTGATATTTTTAATGAAAACCTGCTCCAAAGCTCTCTGGACCTCAGACTGGGCCAAAAAGTAAATCTTCCAACAGGCCAATGACCCTAAGCACAATGAAAGACAACACAGGAGTGGCTTAGAGACATCTCTGGGAATGTACCCGAGTGGCTTAGCCAGAACTTGGACTTGAATGCAGTCGAACATCTCTGGGCAGACCTGAAAATGGCTGTCCACCTACAGTTTCCATCCGGCCTGACAGAGCTTGATGGGATGTGCCATGAAGAACGACTGAAATTCCCTAAATCCAGGAGTGTGAAGCTTGTTACATCAAACCTAAGAACACTCCAGACCATAGTTACCACTAAAGGTGCTTCAACAAAGGTCTCTCCCACATATATAAGGGTTGGGGCTCAAATGCTACTTTTATGTCTATTTTGTCTGTATTTTATATTAAAAGTGTCAATTATTCTGTTCTTAAACACATAAGTATCAGTTGTAATGTTCTGTGTATTGTGAGTGATCCCCCAAGAGGCAGGGCAACCTGCCCATCACCACAAGGGATTGCTCTCAGCCCCATCGTGACTGAGGAAAACTCACAGTCCCTTGCGGTTCATTGAATGCACTCGCCGTAGTGGTGAGTTCTGCTGCATATATTGCTCATTTGATTAAATTTTGTAATTACTGGAATTTCGACCTCTAGCTTTGTTTTTTCGACCATTCTTTGTATACCATATTGGGACTTAATTTGCCTGCGGTTTTCCTTTTTTTAAGTTAAAGCATTCTGTGCCTGTTAGATCCTCGGAGCATATTTTTGTTTAACAGAGCTTTTTGTTAATATATCTCTATTATAAAAAGAAATCTTGGGACAAGACTTTCTCAGAGATAATTTCAAGTCCTGAGAGAGATAATTTCTGGTCCAGCGAGACGAGACTTTTTGCTAAGAGATTTGGACAAGGGGGCGGCACGGTGGCACAGTGGGTAGTGCTGCTGCCTCGCAGTTGGGAGACCTGGGGACCTGGGTTCGCTTCCCGGGTCCTCCCTGGGTGGAGTTTGCATGTTCTCCCCATGTCTGTGTGGGTTTCCTCCCACAGTCCAAAAACATGCAGGTTAGGTGGATTGGTGATTCTAAATTGGCCCTAGTGTGTGCTTGGTGTGTGGGTGTGTTTGTGTGTGTCCTGTGGTGGGTTGGCATCCTGCCCGGGATTGGTTCTTACCTTGTGCCCTGTGTTGGCTGGGATTGGCTACAGCAGACCCCCTTGACCCTGTGTTCGGATTCAGCGGGTTGGATAATGGCTGGATGGATGGATGGATTTTGACAAGTCCCGTCCTCCTCTCAAACATTTACAACCACAGTCCAATCACTTCTCAGTCATGTGAAAGCTATTGTCAGACACAATTCTTGCACTCTCAGCTCCAAGCGGGGTCGGAAATAGAAGAAAAAGTAGAACATTGTAAAGAGGTTCAAAAACGTTGGTGCAATACGCATGCACAGCAGGTTAGAGATTATGAAAGTACTAAAATTCAAAAGTCTCAAAAAACTGATAGTAAAGATCACATTAACGATAACAAATGGAAATTATTACTCGGCGAAATAACGGAACAGATAAAAGAGATCGAATATATAGACATAGGTGATATGACAGAAGTATATAGATATTGCTGAGGTGGGCTGGCGCCCTGCCCAGGGTTTGTTTCCTGCCCAACGCCCTGTGTTGGCTGGGATTGGCTCCAGCAGACCCCCGTGACCCTGTAGTTAGGATATAGCTGGTTGGATAATGGATGGATATAGATATTGTTTGGCTTAAAACTAATTCGTGTTGCCATCAGGGAAAAGTAGTGTTTCTTCCCAGTTAAGAGGTGTATCTGGGAGAATTAAAACATTTGTTGTTTGGTGGCAGCAGAGACGCAAAGTGGCTGGTGCATAGCGCCTGCATGGGGGTTGGTAAGCGAAGCGAGCAGGGGGCAGAGCCCCCTAGTATATATATATATATATATATATATATATATATATATATATTATAAATCCTGACTTAGAAATGAAAGTTGCACATGCACATTTCAAGCCTGTTTTGTGTACACAGAAATTTTACTTATCTGACCCCAGGTATGTAATTTATACAAAATGTCAAAAACAGATGAATTCTTCTTTAAATGCTAATTATAAAAGTCAAATAAAATTGAAGTAAACCTCAACTCCAATCCCAGAACTCCATTGAAATTCATCCACCAACCAGACGTACTTACTTTGAGAAGAGATCCAGCTCTTCCAGTTTTCTAAACCAATCTTCTCATACAATACGCTACCGTGGCTGTTCGTTTGTCTGTCCAGGATTTTAAATCACCTGTAGCTCGCAAACCGTTTGAACTATTGACCTGAAATTTGGTACACATATACTACGTGATGTCTAATACTCGCTTTTGGCGTGATGATTGACCTCCAAGGTTATTCCTCTTCTTTTTATTTTATTGTAGAACTAGCAAAATACCCGCGCTTCGCAGCGGAGAAGTAGTGTGTTAAAGAGGTTATGAAAAAAAAAGGAAACATTTTAAAAATAATGTAACATGATTGTCAATGTAATTGTGTTGTCATTGTTATGAGTGTTGCTGTGTTTTATATATATAAAATACACACACACACATATAAACATATATATACATATACATATACACATATATATACATATCTACATATATATATATATATATATATATATATATATATATACATATACACATCCACATATCAACATATATATATACACATATATACACACACACACGCTTTATGGGTGATGATCGTTTTACTCTTTTTATATTTATTTTATTTTATTGTAGAATCAACTCCTATCTGCGCACACCAGGGCGGCCGTGGGCGGATGCGTATGGTGTATTCACTCCATGTTATCGTGCATTGCGCTGTCAGTGGTATTTTGATAAAAGAATTTGAACAACATATAAGAAGCGTATAAATTATTAAACAGTAAAACATTAACATTTAAGAAGTAAAGTTACATTAAGTACTACTGCAGTGCCTTCGGGTATACGTCATTTTTTGTTTGCCCATTACATGCTTAAATGTATACATTTTTTGGTGCACCTACCCGAGAACACGCGACATATAACCGAGCGTGGGAGAAGCATGGATTTTAAACACGCGTTGAGTTCATCTGCTGGTCTCCCTCGTGGAATAACTGGTAATGTTTGACTAAAATCTACAGCGAGTAAAACGACATTACCTCCTATTTTTTTTTTTTACGATCTCTGAGATCTTGCTTTTTTCGGTTCAAGGCTTCATAAGCTCTTTTATGTTGTATGGTGTACTTATCCCAAACCATCATCTTTGAATGTTGCAAGACTTTCGCCTTGTATGTAGATCGGGGTAATTACATTCATTGCATTCCTAGTCTGAATCAGAATCTGATTGTATGGGTGGTTACCTGGCACTGTAGGGTTGCCACCCGTCCTTTAAAATACGGAATCGTGCCGCGTTTGAGAATGAATTTGCGCGTCCCGTTTTGAATCAATACTGGACGGGATTTATCCCGTATTTTTTTTATCATTTTTTTTTTTAAAGCAGCGTCTCATGCAAATCATCCCACACGCATTTTATGAAGATGCCTCCTTTCCTACTTTTGATTGGGTAATACTTGATGTCATCGTTAGTTTGATTGGTGTTTTTAACTGTCCAGTGAGGAGGGCGTGTCTTTTAAGTACAGTCTGCAAAGTGTTGGCACTGAGATGTGGCGTCAGCGCCATAGTTGAAGCCCCTAACGTTGCGGTCAGCAAGTCGGCTAACATCCGCCATGTGCCGTCTTTCAGTTGCGAGAAGCAGATCATAGAATGGTTGAAACTGTTGCCCCTAATGTTGCGCCACGGCGTGTGGTTCGTTTATACCTCGTGTCTTCTCATTAAACTTTTATCTCGCGAATATGTTATTGCAATCCGCAGCGGGAGCGTTTCTATAAACTTAATTTAAACTTACGTTTTACACCGTGCTTTGTTTCCCTTATGAACATGCTTGTATGCTTAACTCGCTCCGTTCTCAATTGTTTAATTAATTTTTTGCTCTTCTCTGTTTGCGGCTGTTCCTCCATTTCCCCCTACTTCGTTCTTTTATCTCGCGAATATGTTATTGCAATCCTTAACGGGAGCGTTTCAATAAACTGATTGAAAATAGTTTTGCATTTACCTTTTTAGTAAAAGGCGAGCTTTTAAGCCTGAGAAATCACCCCGTAAATGCACACGTTTAATTGCACATGTGTTAATATGTATGCTTACACAGTATTAAAAGACAGTCAAAAATTAACGTCATTTACCTTCGTTCCCACGTGTGACTCGTGCTGTAAATGTCTTCCTTGTTTTTAGTTGACGTGATTACGTAGGAGGCGTGATGACGCGATACGTGACTCCGCCTCCTCCATTACAGTGTATGGACAAAAAATATGTTCCAGTTATGACCATTACGCTTTGAATTTCAAAATGAAACCTGCCTAACTTTTGTAAGTAAGCTGTAAGGAATGAGCCTGCCAAATTTCAGCCTTCCACCTACACGGGAAGTTGGAGAATTAGTGATGAGTGAGTCAGTCAGTGAGTGAGTGAGTCAGTCAGTCAGTGAGGGCTTTGCCTTTTATTATTATAGATCAACTCTTGGCAGCGGCCAGCAGGGTGGCCGTGTGGTTCATGTGTACGGGCGCCGTTCTCATCCCTACCACTTTTGCCATCATTTCCCCTATCCCTTCATATCTTAAATCATTCTTGAGGCAGATTGAAGACTTAAGTGCCAGCTTAAGTGGAAAATTAAAGAAAACATACTAAGTAATTGCAACACAAACACTGACTTAATCAGCTTTAACGTGAAAAGATGTCGACGAAAGAAGAGAAGAAGTGGGCCACTAGGGTGGAGAAAAGAGCCGCCGCTCAGGAAGCAGCAAGCACATCAACCTCTGAGCAAACGAATGATAAACATACAGAGAAAGAGGAGGAAAACTAGGAATGCTCAAGTCAAGTGTATTCACTGCACATTATTGTACAGTGCGCCATTATTGGTAATCTATAATCCCAGTAGTGACATAGCATCCACGAGTGCTACTCTCTGCTGTTGGAGCTTTGTTGCTTTTTCCTTGTGCTATGAACTCATTAATACAGTTGGTCAATGGCTGCACTAGATTAACAGCTCACACTTTGCATTATCTGCCAGAGTAATTAGAGCCACATTGATCAACTCTGGCCTGAGAAGTTACTTTCTTATTATGTTGTATGCATGGTAGTTGTATAAAGAAAATTTGTTGGATGAATAGATTTTACACCTTTAGTCTAACCTTTCAATCTCAGGTAATGTGTCCAGGTGTATACTTTAAGCATGAACTTGTAATTAAAATCACTTTAAGCACATTATTCAACCAGCTTTCAAGGCCCAAAAGAGATACAATTGAATTGATGGAAACCACAGAGGGTTCAGTTTAAAGAGTCTGATGTCAATGGGTCATGGCCTCTGAGCAATTGTCACGTGTAAGGGGTGTGACAGATAGAGGCACTGTCGACCCCTTGAACCCTCAGACCAGACGTCAAACACCAGATAAAAGTCCATTATTATTATTATTATTATAAATAAGTACACAAAGCACACTCCACTCCACTATCCTCATACAATACACTAATACACAATAACCAATCCTCCATTCCCTGATGCTTAGCCACCCTGCCTCCCAAGTCAACTCATCGTCTGGGATTACCCATGGTCCTTTTACACTCCCTGACCCGGAAATGTGTTCAATCCCTCAGTCCATGTGATTCCTTATCACTTCCGGGTCAGATAAAAATCCTCTTCTTCATCCTGGAAGTACGTCGTTCCTTTTGTCCATGTGACCAGGACGCACTTCCGGGTTATAGGGGACTTAGTATTCCCTGAGTCTCCCTACAGTGTCCCTTGGTAGTCCCCATGGTATCCGGCAGGGCTGGTTATAAAAACTACAAGGTCCATGAGGCCCTGTTGGAATTTGGGGAACTTCCATGCTGCCGGGATGGCTCCATGTGGGGGCCTGGGGGTATTGGCCGGGATGACTGGCCGGTCATATACCACAGGGGGTATGCAACCAAATACTGTCTTCAACCGTAGTGGGGCAGCATGTCTTATAGATATATTTGAGTGGGGTAATTTACTGTTTTTAGGCTTGCTGGTTAATGGGCACCGGCCTGCACTTGCCTTAATGAGCAGACACATCCTCACCGTAGGTTATTGCCAGTCAGTCATTTTAATAATAATTCTTTGCATTTACATAGCGCTTTTCTCACTACTCAAAGCGCTCAGCAATTTCAGGTTAAGGGCCTTGCTCAAGGGCCCAACAGAGGAGAGTCCCTATTGGCATTTACGGGATTCGAACCGGCAACCTTCCGATTGCCAGTGCAGATCCCTAGCCTCAGAGCCATCACTCCGCTATATCCTAAAACAGGGTTACGGGGGTCTGCTGGAGCCAATCCCAGTCAGCACCGGGCACCAGGCAGGAACAAATCCTGGGCAGGGCGCCAGCCCACCGCAGGACACACACACACAGACCTACACACCAAGCACACACTAGGGACAATTTATGATGGCCAATATCTTTGGACTGTGGGAGGAAACTGTAGCAGCTGGAGGACACGGGGAGAACAAGCAAACTCCACGCAGGGAGGACCCGGGAAGCGACCCCAGGTCTCCTTACTCCGAGCAGCAGCGCTACCACTGCACCACCGTGCCGCCCCACCTTAGTTTATTGGCACGTGATATTTAAAAATAAATGAGGGGATGTAAAAGGAGGGGAAGGGCTAAAAGAAACTGGAAAGGATAAGAAATGAAGCAAACAAGAGAGTTTAGGTATTGGCAAGAGAGGTGTGATATAGTAAGGAAGAGAGTTCCAACTCTTCCAAGTGACTTTCAGATAGAAGGGAAAGCAGGAGGGGTCTGGCGAGTGGAAAGAGCAGCCAAAAAGGAAGAGGGTAAAAGCCCCTGCTGTGTGTGGGGCTTGGAGCAATGAAAACCATTGAAAAGTTATGGTACAAAAGTTGGCGTTTGGTGCAAAGCTGAGAGAAAAATTGCTGCTCTGTGCAGAGCTTGGAGCAAAAGGCGGCTGAGCAGGGAAGTTGCCTGGGGTCTGATTGACATTTGCAGTAGAGGTTGAACTACGAGGGCAATCCCAAAAGTAAGGTCTCCTATTTTTTTAGAAATACAAACAACCGTTTATTTTCTATAATGTTTACATCATTTTAAAGGTTAAAGACTTATTTATTTTTCTACATAATCGCCATTTTGGTCGATGCATTTTTGTAGACGCTGTGGTAGTTTTAGAATGCCCATGTTATACCAGCTCGTCGCCATGTCCTTCAGGAAGCGTTGAACCTCATCTTTCACCTCTTCGTCGGAGCAGAATCGCCTTCCGGACAAATGTTCTTTCAACTTAGGGAACAGGTGGTAGTCACTGGGTGCCAAGTCCGGACTATAGGGTGGGTGGGTGATGAAGTTCCAACCGCTGATCTTTACGCATGTTTTTCTCAACCTTTGTGACTGTCTCGTCGGAAATTGACGGTCTCCTGCGTGAACTTCGCACTTGGCGGTAGCGTTCAACGGGAGCTCCATTTTCAAGGGCTGCCAAACCAAGATTGAGCATCCCAGCGAAGCCACGCATGCTTGTTTGGGAGTGGAGGAATCACAAATCACAACAGTGTGGCCAACAGCCGTATGAACAGTTTCTCTACATCCCCACCGCTTTGGAGACCTTACTTTTGGGATTGCCCTCGTAGTTAGGAAAATTACAGGACAGTACCATGATATGCTTCCAAAAGAAACTAGAGGATCCTCTTTTTTATTTTTTTAAAATATTTAATTTCACTGATTTCAATTGATCTTTCAAATGACTGAAAGTTTTAGGGGGCTCTTTTAAATAAAAAATAAAATTTTACTAGGGGGCTTATCCCCCTGCTTGCTTTGCTCGCCAACCCCTCCTCCCCCCACCAGCACTACGCACCGTTGTGAAAAGGGGGGCTGAACTCACCCCAAGGAAAAGTGGCCGCTCCTCTGAAACCCCTCTTAAAACAGTGATACTATGGAACACAAGTTTTTAAAATTTTTTTAACCTCCTCTTTGCTCGATCAGCTGCTGGCTTGCTGCTGCCGTGCCGTGTGATCTGCATCTCATGTGGCGCTTTGAACGTTTAAAAGCCTGTACAGCACCCGTCCTTTTGTCTCACTGCCTTGTCTCTCTTGTCCCCCAGACATCCTCAAACACTATGCGATCTGTTTTCGCTGTTCCGTTGTTTCACTGAGTAATATTTTCTGTTTGTTTGCACTAATGCAATCTTTAATCTCTTCATTTTTTTTTGAGACTTTCGAATTTTCCTACTTCCATTATCTCTAACCTGCTCTGCATGTGTATCATGGGACTTGCTTCCAAAGGTTGTAAGTATGACGTAATTTGTCCATCTCACGGGACGTGAAAGTGTCGCTCTTCAAAAGATCTCTTTTCCAAAGATCATGTATTGTCGCAAGATTTTTTTTTTTTTTTATAATAGGGAGATTTATCCATTCATCCTTAACACCAGATTTTATGATGCACTGTGAACACTCACTTTGTGAATTAAAACAATTTCAACTACTGATTCCATCTAATCACTTACCCAGCCAGCAGCTACACTTCCAAGACCTGTGGCCTGGATAAATTATTGAGGCTAATCTATAAATACCAAGCCATACCTCTAACAAATAAAATTTTCCCCACAATTGACGGTTTAAACATAAGCACCCAAAAGCAGATATATAAAAATAGTGGATAAATATATTAAATGAACCAATAACAAAAAATGCAAATTTCAGACGTAGAATACAGTCGACCCTTCATATACGACCGGCTTGACATGCGAACAACTTGATTTACGACCAAAATTTTTATTTTGATTTACGATCAACATCTTGCGTTACGACCTGAATGCGGTCATGTGTATCCGCTTGCGCGATTGTAAACAAACAGAAACATTCCTATTAATGCGGCACTCATTCAATAAAATGTCAGGTTTGTAAACTCTCTTGGGACCTCCCCCAACTAGAAGACATGCCAAAGTCCAAACTCCGTATGGAAGACTGTTTATCTGTTGCTGGGGCAAAAGCCGGCTTAAAGCTGTGCTGAGTCTCTCAGCCAAAGCAAACAGAAAAGATATTGATGGGTGATATGCATGTGATATCCCTGCCCGGCAATGGACAAGCAAGCTTCCACAGTCGCGGCAATCGCTCTTCAGGACGCACTTCAGCATGTCGTTCCCATTGAGTGGGGAGTGGGGGGGTCTCAGAAGAGTTCAGAAACAGTTCCTTGTATCATCGCAAGGAAATGCTGAGAAAAATTCTCGTCAGAATAACTTGTAGGCAGGAGGAGATTAAAATTAACGCAAAAGAAGCTATTGAAATGATTGCAAATGCCTGAGCGCAAGTTAAAGAAAGCCTTTAAAAAGCCTTCAGTTTCATTATCAGCCTCCTCCCTTCCTGCAGCCCAAAGATATCAAATTAAATGGTGAGTACAGTATGAAATTGTTGTTTCTGGTAGGCTAGGCACTTTTTATTACTTTTTGGTTAGTACATTAGAAAAATTATTGGTGTTTTGGTAAATTATGCACATTATACAACCCTTTTTTTATTATGAAAAGGTTAAGTAAGTGTTGCAGTGGGAGGTTTGGAACGCATTTTGGGTATTTCCATTATTTCTTATGGGAAAAATAGTCTTGACTTACAACCAACTTGAGTTACAACCAGCCCTCGCGAACGAATTGAGTTCGTAAGTCAAGGGTCCACTGTATTATATATATATATATATATATTTTGTGAGAAGCGCCCGGACACAGACAGACGGACATTGTTTGTTCACCTAATACACGTTTATTTACACTATTTACAAAGTTCATTGTTGCACAAACCCAGTGCCTCCTGCACCAATTCCCCAAAGTCCAGGCCTCTCTTCCAGTGCCTCACTCTTCAGGCCGCCTCCACTCCTCTCCAAGACAACTCTCGTCCACTTCCACCCGACTCCAGTCTCCGTCTGAAGGGAGGCGGCCCCTTTAACCCCTTCACCGCCCTCTGCCGGATATATCCGGCACCGCTGTTTTAATGCTAGCGCCATACTGCCGGAATTATCCGGCACATTTGCCTGTGGTTATATGAATGCCTGGCAAGTAGTATAACTGACGGTTTGGCGTGGGTATTATTACTACGTTGTATTTCGACAAGTCTGTGGTTGTTTTGGCCGGTCATGTGACGTGATTCGCATGTAACAGCTGTGAATATGGCGAAACGTAAACTGACTTCAAGTGAGGCTTTGCAGGCGATTTTGGACAGTTCTGATCATGATTGTAGCAGTTCTGAAGAAGATTTTAGTGACAGTGATGAGCAGCAACGTGCGCTGCATGATATTGTGAATGAAGACGCATCGGATGACGGCGCTGAGTGGGTGTATCCCCAGCATCTCAGCTGGGCTGCTGCCCGTGGTGAACTACCTTTTCTGCATTCGTTTGAGGGAACGTGTGGCTTTACTGTTGATGTAAACAATTACACTGCTGAGCAGTTTTATGAGCTGTTTGTGTCACCTGATTTGATTAGACATTTTGTTCATCAGACAAATCTGTATGCAGCACAGTTTATTGAGAAAAATCCCAATTTACCTCCACATTCCCGTGTTCGTGCTTGGTTTGACACTGATGAAAACGAAATGAAAAAATTCATTGGGATTTTGATGTTGATGGGAATAATCAGAAAACCAGATATTGAGATGTACTGGTCTACAGATCCTATGTATGCAACACCTATTTTTGCAGCTGTCATGACACGTAACCGATTCTCTTTGCTGCTGAAATTCTTTCATTTGAATGACAACAGAAACGAGCCAGATAAGAAAGATCCAAACCGCGACCACTTGTTCAAGCTACGTCCTTTGATTGATCATTTATTTGAAGCATTTCAGTTGCCCTACATGCCAGGACCGTCAGTTGCAGTTGATGAAAGTTTATTGTCGTGGAAGGGCCGCTTACAGTTTCGACAGTATCTACCATTGAAAAGGGCACGGTTTGGTATCAAGATGTTTTGCTTAGCTGAGAATTCAGGTTACATTTATAGATTTCGTGTATACACTGGCAACTTGCACAACATTTAGTGGTCAATACTGCTTGAATAAATGTAAAAAATGTAAAAAAAATGTAAAAAAGTAAAAAAACAAAAATTGTTCAGATTTCGCCTGGCTTGGGGAATATTTAGGGAGTTGGCGGTTAAAGGGTTAAATAAGCACCCGGATGTGCTCCAGGTGCTTCCCGACACTCCTCCGCCGACACTCCCCTGTGTGGCGGAAGTGCCGGCTCTATCCCCGGAAGTACTCCGGGTGTCCCTGCTCATCTTCCCCCCAGAACTGCCTGGTGTGGCAGAAGTGCTGAAGTCCAGGGCTCTCTAGGCACTGGGGTGCCCCCTGGCGGTGACCACGGGCCCCTATAGGGTTGAGCTTCCCAGCTCTGGTCTGGAGGAGGCACAAGCCCTCCTCGGCATCCCGGCTGGGTACCACCCCCATCTGGGTACCACAATATATATATATATATATATACAATACAATACAATACAGTTTATTTTTGTATAGCCCAAAATCACACAGGGAGTGCCGCAATGGGCTTTAACAGGCCCTGCCTCTTGACAGCCCCCCAGCCTTGACTCTCTAAGAAGACAAGGAAAAACTCCCAAAAAAACCTAGTAGGGAAAAATGGAAGAAACCTTGGGAAAGGCAGTTCAGAGAGAGACCCCTTTATATATTATATATATATACACACACTAATAAAAGGCAAAGCCCTCACTGACTGACTGACTGACTCACTCATCACTAATTCTCCAACTTCCCGTGTAGGTAGAAGGCTGAAATTTGGCAGGCTCATTCCTTACAGCTTACTTACAAAAGTTAGGCAGGTTTCATTTCGAAATTCTACACGTAATGGTCATAACTGGAACCTGTTTTTTGTCCATATACTCTAATGGAGGAGGCGGAGTCACGTATCGCGTCATCACGCCTTCTACGTAATCACGTAAACTGAAAACAAGGAAGAGATTTACAGCACGATAACACACTACTTCTCCGCTGCGAAGCGCAGGTATTTTGCTAGTATATATATATATATATATATATATATATATATATATATATATACACACACACACACACACATATATATATATTATATATACATACATACATACATAAATAATATATAAAGGACAGAGCCGACTATACTTCCTTAGAAGGCTGCCATCCTTCAACATCTGCAATAAGATGCTGCAGAAGTTCTATCAGATGGTTGTGGCGAGCGCCCTCTTCTACGCGGTGGTGTGCTGGGTAGGCTGCATAAAGAAGAGGGATGCCTCATGCCTGAACAAACTGGTGAGAAAGGCAGGCTCTATTGTAGGCACGGAGCTGGACAGTTTGACATCCGTGGAAGAGCGATGGGCACTGAGCAGGCTCCTGTCAATAATGGAGAATCCACTGCATCCACTGAACAGGATCATCTCCAGACAGAGGAGCAGCTTCAGTGACAGACTGCTGTCACCGTCCTGCTCCACTGACAGACTGAGGAGATCGTTCCTCCACCACACTATGTGACTCTTCAATTCCACCCCTTAAACATTAACATTATTCAAAAGTTATTGACTGTCTGTCTACCTGCATTGTTCTCACTCTTTAAAGTAATATTTTTCCTTATCAGTATGCTGCTGCTGGAGTATGTGAATTTCCCCTAGGGATTAATAAAGTATCTATCTAGATTTGTATATCCCTCCACCAAACTAACACCATATATACAATAACAAACCCTCCCTTATCCCAGTAACCTATAACAAACAAAACACGAACAACAATGAATGAATACAGAAAATGCCAATGGTAGTGAACTTGAGTCTGAGTATACAGCTATCCTGAATACAGATGACTGGTCAACAGATAAGTGATGTGTTTGAATTTCCCGGAGAAAATGGAGCAACCTCGCCGTGAATCCTCAGCATGTGGTGGATAAATGTAGTCCAACCCCGGGTCTCTGGTGATGATTGAATTGAAGTAAGTCCGGTGGAATGAAAAACAAACTGGTTATAAAAGTGCAATGAGGAAAACAGCAGGTAAAGTTGGTTTGTTGTCGTGAAAATGTAATCTCCGTCTTTCTCCTCTCCTCCTGGGGGGTATTTTTCGTACGTCGCTTAAACCATCCGAGATCAGGTGCCTCATCTTGAATGAGTTAATGCCAGTGAAACTCATCCAGATAAGTCGGTTTTTCAAACGCAGCTGTGTATTAGATTAGTGTAGCTGGATCTAATCATACGAGATGAATGTGCGCGCCCGCGCTGAGTGAAAAGCCCATATATATTGAGTCTAGAAAACATGATCAGCAAGTCTTTGATAGGCTGTAACAAAATGACGAAAGAACGGGCGCATTTTTCTTTCACACACGCGGCGCAAGACCTTTTATTCGAAGGGCACGAAGAATTTCAAGATTTAATATGCACAAGCGGTAACACTGCAAAAGCAGCCCAGACCAGAAAAGACGGCTGGCAAAAACTGGCCGAAAAAATTAAACGCTAAGTAGTGTACATTGTACTTAGTGAATGCAGCGTTTCATTTCCTATGTGTCAGATTAATTATTATTTAATATGTCATAATTCCAGATCAAACGTGAGCACAAGGAGAACATGGGAACAGGTTAAAGTGAAGTACAAGAATATACTTCAAACTGGTAAATATTTTTATATGACTATTTAAAGAATTGTTGACATAAAGAATCATATATAATATAAAAAACATTAATTTTAAAGCTAATAAGGAGGCAGACAAGCAAAAAACAGGTGGAGGTCCACGCGGTCCAGACCTAACCCCTGCAGAAGAGTTGGCTCTCCAGCAAAATGCCCATCACCCTGTTTCTGAGGGCATCAGGGGGAAGCTCCTCCCCAGAACCAGTGGCAGGATGCAGTGGTCACTTCATTTCAGGTAAAGGATGGTCATTGCATATTTGTCCTCCATGTGTGCTATAGGTATGTTCCATATAGCCCTCTTTTTTGTTGAGTCAGTTGCAGGGAATGTCATATCCCTTGAACCTGTGTCTGACCAACGAGATATTAACGAAGGTCAAATATTTGATGAAGACACTGTGTCTGATTATTCATCAGGAGGAGAGGTACACTTTCCAAATAATATTTGATCAAACTCCACTCTGATCAGTTTCATGTGCCCCAATCACATTTGGAAATCCTGGTAATGAGAATGTTAGGCTGATTGTGGGATTCTTTATGGAACTGTGGGTGTTTTAGCCTGTGTATTACCTACCTGCAATGGCATGAAACACCTCTATTGTCTGCACACGCAGGTGTCCAGGAAACACAATGAAAACCTGAAGGAAATGTTTCAGAACCAAACAGACTTTACGAATTGCCTGGCAAACTGCACTTTTTGATAGATGTTCCGCATCGCCTGCAGTATATAAAAAAAGTGCCGCTTGCAAGAAACCTCAAAGCAATGCCTACTGTCTGTGTGGTTGTGAGAGCCCGACTTCGCCGAGTTTGACTTCGAATATACGGAGCTAATAAATCTTTGAGGTACAATATTCCCCCTCGGCTAAAGCGGTATCTTTCGTACAGAATTTCCTCCGGGGGCAATAAAGGATCTTGCCGATCGCGTAAAACCCTCTTTATATGAAATTCTCTTCGTATAATTTGCACAGCAATATCAATTGGTCGCTCTTTCATGAACGGCGAAGCCCTGACTGGATGACTTCCACACCGTCACTGATCACGTGTGTAAACTAATCCTTGTTTACGCAGAACAAACCTGCTCCGAGCAGGTTTGCGGATTTGGATGTGTTGCTATGACAACACTTCCAGCAAGAGTTTCAAAAAACCGACAGATCCAGGATCAGGCCAAATCGTCAACAATTACATCCGGCTAAGCGAGTAATCCACGTACGAAAAATACCCCCCTGGTCTGTTCCCTCCCGATTGTTTATATAGTAATGAGCCGGATGTAATTGATTGTAAACAGGTTCTTTCCATCTTGGGGCTACGGTCTCTCTCCATCATCCGTCCCCCTGTATTTACGGGGACGACATTCACTGACGTACACATTCTAAACAGCAAACGGGACGATGGAAACAAAACGCACTCAGTACAAACATTGAAAACACTATTACTATGTAGCCCCGCTACAACTTGCTACTGGACCATCTTCTGTCTACAAATTACTAGATGCCATAGGGCATCACATCGACTAACAATTTTTCTTCCTATTTGTCCCAATACCTCTGGTCAGCTGGGATGGGAAGACTACATTTGTGTTTAGTCTTCCAGATAATTTGTTATGTAAAATATTGCTAAGAAATAAAAGCTAATTTTATCCTTATTCCCCCACCACCAACATCTAAAAGTTACAGAAACACACAGCATACACAAAGACTAGTTACCTCAGTTTTCATTTCTCATTATAGAAAGTTGTCCCATAATGAAGAAATCTGAAAGATAATGAATCAGACTCTTATTCATTCAAGTTAGTGTTTATTTGGATATTCATTCCGATTGACAAATCACAATGTTTTTTTTAAACAGCGATTCAAATCTTTTAACCATTCACTATGGCCAAGCTGCAGTATACATTTTTTTCTACTAAAGGGCTCCATTTATGTACCTGTTCAAAATCAACTCCATCATAAAACACTTCTTGAAGGAGCACCACCCAGAACACAAAAACCCTCTTGGCGTATTGAAAAGAATGGATGGCAACTTTTGCTTTTGTCAGATTTTCCCCAAACAATTTAAAACTAATGAGAAAGAATTAGTAAATGCCATGAAATTTTTCAAACTCGCATTAAATCACAAGCTGATTCAGGTTTTCACATCTTTGTGCACTGACAATCTGAAAAGCCCAAGTATCCCCAAAACAAAAAGGGGACACGTCATCCAATTGCATCACATAATTTTTGACAGAAAGGAACATCCATATTTTACTAGTAAACCCACAATTCCTTGAAACAGGTCTTTCATGGCATAGGATTTAATAACTACACAAAAACCCCTGGCATGAAAGGATTAGTTACAAATAATGAATGAAACATGTACATTTAAAAATTACACATGAACAGAAGATGTCCACTATGGAATGCTAGAGTAACCAAAGATTTCTTGAACTTTTAGCCTAGTGATCCTCCATTTATGTCATGACATTTCAGGACCCCAGGAATTCCAACTCCTAAAGACACGAGTCTTCAAGTTAACGGTTTGAGCAATGGCTGCTGCAGAAGTGAATGTTTCTCCCCAACCAAAAACATGTCCTTCAACAACTTCAGTTTTCATAGACCTTCCCTTCCTGCAAGAAGGGAGCAGTTACTGTTCATCTTCATAGCTTTTTGAATATATCAAATTGGTAGAGAGTACAGAAAATTAAACTTTGCAATAAGTTTTATTTTTAAAGAAGTAGTTGAGTCCAGTTAGAGGCTCTCCTCACAATTACAGTTCATCCTAGAAGAGACATGAAGAGCATTGTGCTTAAGAGATCATCTCCCTCAGTATCATAACCTTCCTTGTGGTGTAAACCTTCAATTCTAAAAGTAGCAGTAAGAGAACAATGATCAAGGATTTGTGAAAACAAACCAATACACTCAATGTGCAACTCCATTATTCAAACTGACCCTCATCTTCCTTGCTTACATTCTTTATCCCAGTGGAAATGTTGGATTGAATCTTCTTTTGTTCTACATCAGAAATCGGAGGCAACACAGACTGTAATTCACTTTCAATCTTCTGCACTCGTGAATTCACACTGCTTTCAAACTCTTCCTTGTTCTTCAGTACAAGATTTTTTATGCCATTCTGGGCAGATTCACAATCACTGGCCAACTTTCCACGTTCCGATTCAAATTGAGGATTATTGGGGTCCAGTGCCATGAGCTTTCCAAGGCTGCTGACTTTGTCCATGAGATACAGGTTGGAGACCTCAGTGTAAGTTTCAGCAATCATGTGGACCAGATTGGCAATGTTGGATGCTTGGAAGGCCTGGGTGTAGATCATGTCTACCACAAAGCGGTTGGAGTTGTACCCTGTCACAGACTTCAGAGATTCAGCTGATGTGACAAACTGATTCAAAGTAGTGTTCAGGCAAGTACTAATTAAATTAGAGATCATCTGGAAGAAGTGAACCATTTTCTCCCACTGCTCCTTCACTCGTCCCATTGCATCAAGGCCTTTGACTAGCATCTTCACGGTGGTGTCAAAGTCAATCTCCTTCACCTGACAACTATGCATGGTGACAAGAATCTCCGTGAGCTCCTTGTTGTTCTTCTCCAAGTTCTCCATACTCTTTTGGTACATGTCCTGCACTTGTTGAAGTTGTGCCTTGCTTTGCTCAATTTTGAACCTTGCATTTTCAGAGGCCATTTCACCTGCACTTTTCTTTCCATCACTCGCTTGGTGGACGATATTTGGTGGAGTAGCAGGGAAGGCAGAGGAGTTTGTGAACGCTTTGCTTTCCGAGTCAAACACCTCACAGCTGTCTTTCAGACTGCTTATCTGGGTAAGGATTTTCTTCTTCTCTTCTTCAGGACAATCTTTTTTGGGTGCATATTGGGTCAGCAATTTACAAATAGAAACCGCAGCTTGACAAATTTCCAGGACCTTTCCTTTGGGCTTGCATTCCTCTTCACCTTGTACACTCTTCTCAATATCTTCATATTGTTTCTTAATCCAGTCGGATTTTGCAGATTCGTTCTTCTCATCATAGATCTCATTCCATTTGATCTGATCTTTTTCCACGAAGGTCTGCAGTTGCTGGGACAGTTTAAGAAGCTGGGCTGATTTGGAATATATATTGTTAACGGCCATGGGGTTGTCACTTTTAACTGGAGTAGATTCAGATCCTGTGGAACCTTTAACAGCACTAGTTATTTTGCCTGGTGAAGACAACACAGATACTGCACCAGAAATAAGACTATTCACAGAATCTGCCAAACCTTCCACAAAATTCATCCCAATTATTTCCCAGCCACTGGGCATTGAATCCATCGCCTTCTTAAACTGATCTTGAGCCTCATCCAGCTGCTTAGTCATCCGGGTCAGATTTTCCTCTGCTAATTTTTTAGCCATTTCTGTTGATGCCTTTTTCATCTGGGCTTCCTCCAGCTTCAGCTTGATATTTTTCAGATCTTCTTCATAAAGCAGTTTTGCATTCATGCAGGCTTCCAAAATCTCTTGGATAAGCAAAATGACATCCATAAATTTCTTCTCTGTTGAATCTGCCAGTCTTGTGCACTCTTTGGCGATGTCATGTATATTTTGCAGCTGACCCGGAAGAAGCGCTTTAACAAGGTCTAGGTTATCCTGAAGAAGTGTCTTTACAGTCATCTTCACGTAACCAGGTATGTTGAAAGAGTGAAGTCGGATTTGATCCATGTTCTTGTGAGCTTCGTTAAAAGCCAGCCACCCACTATTTGTCACCTGCATGAGACAAGCACGGAAAGATTCCGGATAGCGAATATATTTGAACCCATCTTTGGGAGGATTCTTGTTAATGGAGAAGTCATCTTTTGAAGAAATGAATACCAACTCTCCAAGAATGGCAATAGAGAGTGGGCCTGGCATCAGAAACTCTTCCCAGTTGGCATAGGGCTTCATCAGGAGAGTGGTTTCTTGTCTCACCTCTTCTGCCGTGGAGATGCTCAAGACAGCCTTCTGGACTTCTTGAGAAGACATTTTAGAAGTTGGTCCTTTACCCTAAGGGCAGACAGAAGCATTATTGAAAGATCAATTCAGGTTTCTCTGCCCCAAAATTAAAGAACAAGGAATAAAGTTTTATGTTATGATCCTCTTGTAAAACAATTTTTAAAATAACTTATTACCACATTTTAAATACATGGGGTCAGTTGCAGCTTTCCCAGAAAGAACTTTATTAAGATGGACATTGGAATACTAGCAGGAAGACCCCCTTAGGTCTGTCCCATTACTCTTGGTCCTCATTTCTTCTAATCAAAAAGCCACATTAAGTGGCTAAACATCATACACACTTCTAAAAATGATCTCTTAATCACCACTTTTGTAAATGGCACAAAGGACAAAAGGTTACACTTTCTATTCCAACAGTTCTTGTAATTCAAGTCTGCTCAAGCACATATTAAAAAGCTTTAACATTTTCAGTAAGTTTGACAAAAAGAAAATGAACAGACCATTAGATACCTGATAAAATGCATCTAGAAACATATCATTTGTAGAAAATCCAGAGCTCATTTGTGAATTTGTCTTGCGTAACTGTGTACACATTTTCTAGAAACATCTTAGTAATACACCAGTAAACCCCTGATTCTCTAAAGAATCGCAAATCCAGGAATGGCAATTACTTTCTGTTCACTCCAGTCTTTGTAGGGATGCAAGATCATGGAGGGTGGGGGCGTCCTGGGAAAGTTTTCATTTAATGAAAGAAATATATTTGTAGTAAAGCTGTTTCTTTTTGGAGCCATGACTCGTTTGGTTCTGGTGTTTGAGAAGCGCGTTGTAGGCACCTTCGTTCATTGTTTTTATCCATGCAGTCTCGTTTGTTTTTCTATGGGTGTGTTGTCAGCTAGACGTCGTTTGCTGTTAGGAATCCTAATTGAACCCCTGCCTGCAGGCACTGTGGAGTAGCGGACTGCTGGCACTGTCAGTAGTCACCACTACCTTAAGTTTAAATGCATACACATATATAGATAGACGCTGCATTCACTGTGTTTCCCAGTAGACACGATACGCGAGCCTTATTGCGAGTGACAAAAGTGCCATTTAAACTAATAGTTAGACGTGGAAACCAGGTTTTCTGATGAAAAAAACAAGAACGTTTAAAACAGTATTGTTTACATACAACAGATTTTGGCAAATCGTTTAAATGCAATTCTTAATATCCATTAATACACTATTAATGGTAATTATTAAATAATAATATTATCCATCCATCCATTGTCTCCCGCTTATCCGAGGTCGGGTCGCGGGGGCAGCAGCTTGAGCAGAGATGCCCAGACTTCCCTCTCCCCGGCCACTTCTTCTAGCTCTTCCGGGAGAATCCCGAGGCGTTCCCAGGCCAGCCGGGAGACATAGTCCCTCCAGCGTGTCCTGGGTCTTCCCCGGGGCCTCCTTCCGGTTGGACGTGCCCGGAACACCTCACCAGGGAGGCGTCCAGGAGGCATCCTGATCAGATGTCCGAGCCACCTCATCTGACTCCTCTCGATGCGGAGGAGCAGCGGCTCTACTCTGAGCCCCTCCCGGATGACTGAGCTTCTCACCCTATCTTTAAGGGAAAGCCCAGACACCCTGCGGAGGAAACTCATTTCAGCCGCTTGTATTCGCAATCTCGTTCTTTCGGTCACTACCCATAGCTCATGACCATAGGTGAGGGTAGGAACATAGATCGACCGGTAAATTGAGAGCTTTGCCTTATGGCTCAGCTCCTTTTTCACCACGACAGATCGATGCAGAGCCCGCATCACTGCGGACGCCGCACCGATCCGCCTGTCGATCTCACGCTCCATTCTTCCCTCACTCGTGAACAAGACCCCGAGATACTTGAACTCCTCCTCTTGAGGCAGGATCTCACTCCCAACCCTGAGAGGGCACTCCACCCTTTTCTGGCTGAGGACCATGGTCTCGGATTTGGAGGTGCTGATTCCCATCCCAGCCACTTCACTGAGCTGCGAACCGATCCAGAGAGAGCTGAAGATCACGGCCTGATGAAGCAAACAGGACAACATCATCATCTGCAAAAAGCAGTGACCCAATCCTGAGTCCACCAAACCGGACGCCCTCAACACCCTGGCTGCGCCTAGAAATTCTGTCCATAAACGTTATGAACAGAATCGGTGACAATGGGCAGCCCTGGCGGAGTCCAACTCTCACTGGAAACGGGTTCGACTTACTGCCAGCAATGCGGACCAAGCTCTGACACCGGTTGTACAGGGACCGAACCGCCCTTATCAGGGGGTCCGGTACTCCATATTCCCGGAGCACCCCCCACAGGATTCCCCGAGGGACACGGTCGAACACCTTTTCCAAGTCCACAAAACACATGTAGACTGGTTGGGCGAACTCCCATGCACCCTCCAGGACCCTGCTAAGGGTGTAGAGCTGGTCCACTGTTCCGCGACCAGGACGAAAACCACACTGTTCCTCCTGAATCCAAGGCTCGACTATCCGACGGACCTTCCTCTCCAGAACCCCCGAATAGACTTTTCCAGGGAGGCTGAGGAGTGTGATCCCTCTGTAGATGGAACACACCCTCCGATCCCCCTTCTTAAAGAGGGGGACCACCACCCCGGTCTGCCAATCCAGAAGCACTGTCCCTGATGTCCATGCGATGTTGTAGAGACGTGTCAACCAAGACAGCCCTACAACATCTAGAGCCTTTAGGAACTCCAGGCGTATCTCATCCACCCCCGGGGCCCTGCCACCAAGAAGTTTTTTGACCACCTCGGTGACCTCAGTCCCAGAGATGGGGGAGCCCACCTCCGAGTCCCCAGGCTCTGCTTCCTCATTGGAAGGCATGTTATTGGGATTGAGGAGGTCTTCGAAGTACTTCCCCCACCGATCCACAATATTATAATTATTATTATTATTAACCATTCCTCCCATAAAAGTAACATTTCGGGGACTGCCTTCACACTTGTCTCGCTCACTCAGATCTTGTAATTTGAGAGTATTCAGTCTGGCAATATGGTGCAGCCTTAGTTTGTGGAAGACAGACAACTAAAGACATGAGCATAAAATGATGGTTGTCAATTTCAAACTGTTTCCTCAATGTGCTCCTTGAGAAAAAACACATCATCAAGTTTTTAAGATTGTTGTTAGCTTTTAACATTTCTCATAGTGACTAAATACGTTTAGCCAAAATGTTGTTTGGAGGCTCACTTGAGCACATACTGTAAATGCATATCTTTGCTAGCTTAGCCTGGCTTAGCTAAAGTAAAGATTATAAAATGGCATTTTCTAACAGCCAAATATAACCAAAACAATTGTTCAGCCTTACCTATGAAATGTAATCCCCCGGGATCTGATTTGGAGTGTACAGTGGTTTGTACAATCCCAAGCAGCACATTATTCATTACTTCACTCCACAGCAGTGCCACTCACAATATGGCGGCGACGTTGACGTACGATTCTGCTAGTCATGAGGCGTCTAGTTATTCTGTGTCAATGTTTAAATATGTCACCATGGCAACTTGTTGGCGTACACGCTTTACGTCAAGTTTAGTTTACAGGTTGTGTTGTGTTGTTTGGGCGCCATTTACTGACTTTTGGAAGCTGCTGGGTTTGACTGTTGGGCACGGTGCGAGTGCGCGTGTGCTTTTGGCATGGGTTGCATGTGGCGTCCGTGTATACACACAACCTTCGTAAACATTACTAAACAAAGGTTTTATATGCAGTGGTGTGCGCATTTGGGTGGCGGTTGTATTGTGACCTGAAGTTTAGTTTACAGGTTGTGTTGTTTGGGCGCTACCTACCGAGTCTGGGAAGCCGCTGGGTTTGACTCTGGGGTGCTAAGTCACAGTGCGCGTGCGCTTCTATGCATCCGTGCATATATATACAACTGTCGTTTAGTAATATAGATCTACATTTACTCACATAACCAATGGAACTTGGAGGTCAACATAAATTGAGTAAATGTTAGTTTGAAGATCCTTTCGAAACAAGTGTTACATTACAAAACTGACCACCGTAAATAAAGAGCTTTAAACTAAACTGACCACTGCAAAACCTTTCCTTAGGAACTATGAGCTTATCAAATCCATCATCAATGAGATATTCACAAACTTCCTAAACACAGCGAGGGAGTCAGCAGTTCAGATGGAGGTGGGCAGCATGTTCCTCCTTTTGGGAGCTATACATGAAGACTCCGGATTGAGATTTGATGCCATGCAGAGGAGGCATTACCAGATGCCATTTGTTAGCGGATCTGAGTGGGCAAAAAAAAAAAAAAGATCATACAACCTCAATTTACATAGGGGCTCACCCATGCAATAAAACTGCTAACAAGCTCCATGTGGCTTGCACCATATGCAAACATTTTTGTTTCCATTTTCACAAAGGTGCGAATTACTGACCATCAGGCCTTCAATGTGTAAGCTTGTTTGTAAAACCTAAATGTTGAATTGCTAACATTGTCCAGGTATAACCCAAATATACATAAACACTGGGCAACAAAGATTTTGCTCTCTAGACACTTTTGGATTTATTCAGATGGATTTTGGCCTGCTGACCAGAAAAAGAAAAAAAATTATCCTAATACATACCATTATTACAAATCACCTATTAGATTTTTCTCATAGACATATACTGTACAATGCATCAACTTCAGTATCTGGAGTACTGCATACAGTTTTAGTCTCCAGCTTGCAAAGATGACATAGCAGGGCTTGAAGAAGTCCAGAGAAGACCGACTAGGCTAATTCTAGGACTACAAGGGGGGAGTTGAGGAAACAGAACCTTTTCAGCAGGGCCGTTTTTGGGTATAGGCTGTCCAGGCAAGGGCCTAGTGTGCCATCTAGTGGTCAGGATGCATTATTGCAGCCTTCTGTAGAGTGTCCTATATTTGGTTTAAAAAAATTTGTCCAGACTGGAGCACAAAGAAATGTTTATGTTGTACGCCTCAGCAGCACCTGCACTCTCTGCGCTATACACAGCACAACCTGTCTGCAGTATCATATTCAAGTGCAGGCCGCGTGCCAGGCATCTCATGTGATGTGCAGCCTTGTCATTTACCGCTGTGCTGCATGAGTGACACTGCGGTTTCAACTTTGGCAGTTAGTCACTTCCAGGACCAGGAGTCACCCCCTGATCTTCCCACATGACGCACAGCCTGCCAGACAAACACACACACAGCTGAGGCCCAGTCCCTTTCTCCTCCTCTTCAAGTACAGCACCACAGGGCGAGTGATGGCTGACCTGGGTGCTATCTACAACACTAAGTCATTCCCTAAGGAACAATGACCAGTCAGACCTTGATGGGAAAACACTGGCACAAGAAATTTAAATTTTTTTTCCCCCCCAGACATGCCCACACTGGAACCATTACCGTTCTTGCAAAGAAACCAATTTAAAAAATATATACAAATATGTGGCTAACCCTCAGAAATGCAGCCACTACCCCCATACCTGTAACTTCTGCAGAGAGAAGCTTCTCAAAACTAAAGCATATTATATAAATAGAGAGAGAAAGATTATATATCTTGAGGTCTACAGCGTCACGAGACCATCTCAATGGATTTGCAATGATGACCATTAACAGAGACGTGTCTGGAGATATATCATGGTGATGTTATAGGCCAAGGCATGTCCAATTTTAAAAAGACATATGCAATGTTAAATCTCTCCATTTACCAGCGACACATTTTTAGTATTTGTTGGGCTTTTTTCTGTGCAAGGTTTGTAGAGTTTGTCAAGCTATTTACATGCAAAGTGGTTATATTTTATTAGTTCTACACAAGTTTTAGAACATACACAATTTGCATGCAAAAGAGCCATTATATTCTCATTTCTTTTTAAATTAAGTAAGTGATTAACCTGTGTTAGTAGCATATTGTGTATGTGTGTCTATGTATGTATGGTGGTGTGAAGGGTGGCGTGGGGACCGATTTTCCTGGGGCACAAAATAGGTTAGAAACGACCCTTCCTTACAGTTTAAAACAAAAAAGCAGACTAAAAGACCTGATTGAAGTGTTTAAAATTATGAAGGGAATTAGTTCAGTGGATCGTGACAGTTCATGAAGGACATGGGGACACAGTTGGAAACTTTAGAAGTTTTTCTTTACACAGAGAACCACACAAACATGGAATAAGTGACCAAGTAGGGTGGTAGACAGTAGGACATTAGGAACCTTCAAAACTCGGACTTGATGTTATGTTTAGAACAATCAGGTGGATAGGGCTGGGTAGCTCTGTTGAGCTGAATGGCCGGTTTTCATCTGGAATGTTCGGATGTGTCTGGTGATTTAGAAGTAGTGGCACCGCTTCTAGGAATACAGCTTAGATATATGGGGTACTGTTTTTTTTTTTTGCAGATTGAACAGCCAAGCTGGAGATTATTACTTTAAAAAAAAAAAACAAAAAAAAAAACTGACCACTGAAGAGGTAAAAAACAAAAGTGGCATATAAACCTCTTGTCCTCCCAAAAAGACATTTGTCCGCTTTTATATACTGAAGAAAAACACTCAAGAAAGTGAAATAAGCAAGTCATTTTTGTTAATGTCCTCAACAAGTGCCTCAAAGATCTGCTAGAGGGACTGATCAGAGATGGGAAGAGAAAAAAAAACCCAAACCCAGTACAACAGAACAGTTTCAGTGTACCAATCTTGAGCCACTACCAAAATGTACAAAGGGAACAATAGAATGGCATGGGTCTAAAAAATGAGTAGGATGAAGACCGCAAAGAGTAAGTGACCAACTATGATGAACGCCACCATTACATTACTCCATTTGTAGTTGGAGGGCCACTTCAGGTTTCATGGCTACAAAATTGCTGGGTATGACCAACTGCAGGACTCCATAAATGTTCTTCCAGCACAATTTCACATTTCCAAATTATCATGAGCTTTCTCCTTTTCCCCAGCGGCCAATAACACTGCTTAACATTCACATGGCACTGGCTCGGTTTTCCTGGTACAGAGAACTGAGAGAACAGCAAAAATCTCTCCCCACCATTCTCCTATAGTGTGTAGAAAAATGACAGACTATTGTAGGAGTTAAATTGGTTTGATGTGCATCTAGCATATGATGCCAGTGCACTGTTTAAAGGAGCCCAGCTTTATTATTTGCCTGGTTTGCTGCTTAAGACTTATTCTTCTGATCTTAAAGACTGAAGGTATTATTTTAATATTCACTTTGACAGATAGGTGTGCGTGTGTGTGTGTATGGTGTAAATGACGGCTGGCAGCCCAACCTAACTGGGATGCCCAGGAAATGGAAAGATGGGGCAAGGCAGATTCTTTAGGGCATTGCCTCTCCCAGAACACTAGATGGCAGCTCCCCTGGGTTTCAGTGGTGCCCTCAAGTACCCAGAAGGTATCATGGGACGTGGAGTTCTTTACCTCAGCCCTGTTGGGTGGCACTAGGGGGGTTGCTGCAAGGAAAGCAGAACCCTGTGGCTGGGGGTTTCTGCCTGCACCCAGAAGTGCTTACAAACCAATTGGGCAGAAGAACTTCTGGGTTGGCCAACATAAAAGGAGCTGCAGGCCTCACAGAGATGAGCCAGAGTCGGGTGGAAGGTGGATGAAGCTTGCTGGGAGGAGAAGACTAGGCAGTGACTGAGAGAAGAATGTATTGTTTATTCTCGTTTACTGTGGTTCTTGTGTTAGGAAACACTGGTTATAAGAAGAGTTTCCCACAATACAAAGCTCTTTGCGTTTTAAACTTGTGCGGTGTGTCTGTCGGTGTTGGGTTTGGGGAGCCAGAGTGCCTCCTGGTGTTCACAAAGGCTTAAGAGAAAGGCATGATCACCGCTTTATTGTAATGCTTAGGCGAAGTTTCCTGTTGACAGATCTACCTGAACTGAATGATGGAAATACATTGTCACACAAAGGGTTGAGCACGAAATGGACGTGCACGTGGTGTAATTTTTTAAAAAACACACTAAACAGTCACATACTCTTAAGCTAACAGGACTATTGTTTTGTTATGCCTCATTAGCAACTGGATGTAACCAGTGTGTGTGTGTGTGTGTTATATTATACACACACACACACATATATATCCATCCATTATCCAACCTGCTATATCCTAACTACAGGGTCAAGGGGGTCTGCTGGATCCAATCCCAGCTAACACAGTGTGCAAGGCAGGACACAAACCCTGGGCAGGGCGCCAGCTAGGGCCGGATTTTCCTATAGGCTAACTAGGCTTCAGCCTAGGGCCTCAAGATCAAGAGGGGCCTACATTCAAATTGTTAGCAAAATTAAAATTACACTATTCTAAAAACAGTGAACACTAAAACACTGAACCGAAAATAAGGAGAAATTCTACGCATATGACTAATAAACAAACATAAAAATGTATTGGTTAAGATCAACGCATATTACGTATTTTATTATCTCTCATGTAATTTACAAACTTAAAAATGGAAGGTGAAAGGGCCTCATAAGTGGAATAGCCTAGGGCCTCTTTTCATATAAATCCGGCCCTGGCGCCAGCCCACTGCAGCACATATACATATATATAATACACTATGCACATATACATATATATACACATATATATATATATATATATATATATATATATATACACAAACACACACTTTTTAAAAAACATGCTTATACTGTATTAAGTTAAAATGTGTACTAAAAAAAAAAAAAATAAAAAATAAGTCTCTCATACATCACTCGTAAAATAAAAGCGTGGGTGCTTTTGCTAAGATTTTGAATGTTGATTGATGAAACACGCCAACGCTTTTATTTTACGAGTGATGTACGAGACTTATTTTTCACTTTCTAAAAAGTGTTCTGAACAAAAAATATTAATACATAAATTTTCAGGACCATCTCATTTGGCTCAAATGTTAGTTAACCCTTTATAGTCTGTGCCAAGACGCATTTGAATAATGATGAGACATCCCTGTGAATGAAAGATGAACTCTTTCTTCCAGAATATGAATTCTGTGTATACTTAAAGCATGAATGGAAAGATTTTGTCACCCATCCCACCCCCTAAAAATACAAACACACCCAAAGCACACCCCATTCTATTAATCCAAGTGACTAGTTGGTATTTAAAGTCTAAACTATAGAATATCACCATTAAGTTGCACCAGATACAGAAGCCCAATTTCAAACTATCGTTGTCTCTCTTTGGGGAAGGGGGTAGAGGGTTCTTTGGTGATTTCCTGTTTGTCTGAGAAGTTTAAAGGTTACAACATCAAATATAACAAAGACGTTAAACATGCATTCTATTCTGAAAAAAATTGGAGGGGGGCTAATCATGAGGATAACAGGCTGCAAGATTATTAAAAGTAGTATGTTGACAGAGTTTAGAAATTATGTTGTGTTGTTATCTGGCATTTTTTTATGCCCTGAAAAGTCTAATTTGATAGATTAGAGGTCCTGGGTAATTTCAAGTGAAGTAAGGTACTCCAGATAAGACATTAGTGGTGTTAAGGTAGAAATAACCAGCAATCATGGTGTTGGAGAATGGCAACACATTGCATGTTACAATAAGGACTCTGTACAACTTTAAATACTACAATATTGTTAACTTGATTGAAAACACTATTGATTTAATGTTACAATGCTTCCCCCCCCATATGTGAGCCAAGGCTCCAAGCCACGGGGGTCCTGGAGGGCCACAGTGGCTGCAGGTTTTCATTCTAACCATCTTAATTAGTGACCAGTTTCTGCTGCTAATTAACTTCTTTTGCCTTCATTTTAATTAACTTCTTTTGCCTTCATTTTAATTAACTTGACTCAGGCTCCTTTGTCGTTTCTTTTTCCTTAAAATTAGCAGCCAAATAGCGAGACACAAAACGAGCCCCACCTGTGCCCATCACACAATATCTGAAAATAAAGAAAGGTGAAGGTCTCACTAAGGTTGATCTATCCGGTCACCAAAACATATAGACAGTGTTCAAAGAAAAACCAGAAAGTCAGTTTTGGAAATGTCTGCTGTGGCAGAATGAGAGCAGCAGCAAGCCATGGAATTAAATAACGGGTTTAATTAACAGCAAGAATCGGCTTCTCATTAAGAAATTAGCTGGGCGTTTGAAGCCCTAATTTAGCTGGACATCTGTTGGCTCCTTTCACATCTCATTTCTGTTTGACTGCCATTTAATGCAGAAACGAATCAATTCTAAGGACTGAATCCTTAAAAAAAACGGATATTAAAATAAAAGGGAAAAGGAATTTAATTAGCAGTTAGAACTGGTCACCGATTATGAAAAGGGTTAAAATGAAAACCTGCAGCCACTGCGGCCCGGAGATTGACGCCCCTGTTTCATGCGACGGTCTGCAATTTACCCCCAGGATCCTTACTTAGACAAAGCAAGTACTGTAATGATTGCGGGTGGAGGCTATAATAAACTGCGGATGGGACATCGGACTCTGAAGCTTGTGTCCTTTTAGTGAAGTGCAGTGCAGTGCAGTGTACGCAGCCTGTATCGACTTCTCATAACCAAGTTGTTGATGTCGTCTGAGGCGCCAAGGAATAGACTGCAATTTGACCCCAAGATCCTGAATTAAAACAAAGCAGATAATGATTGGGGGGGGGCTATAATAAAATGGGGCTGGGTCATCCGAACCCGGGGCTTCGTAGCTTGTATCGCTTTAATAAAGCTCAGTATATCGAAGCCTGCATAAGTGTCATAACCACGTGATTTATGACGTTGGTTACCAGCACTGGTTGGTTACCGTTCGTATTTTATACATAGAAGATAGATTACATATCGAGTCCGATTGAAACTGCAGTCACTTCTATGGAAGCGCCGTCCGCAGGCTACCTTGAGGCAATGGATGCTACGATTTTTGTACACCACCAGATGTCACTCTTTTTGAAGATATATATATATTTGGCAAAATTTGGGAAGAAACTTCACCCATCACTCATTAAAAAATAAACACGTTAAATGGCTTACCTAAGGGATCACTCAACGAAGGTGTTCTTGCTGCTCTGGCGGTGGTGCTCGATAATTGAGAGCAACCCTTTTTGCGAAATTAAATACCCCATTCTTATCATTAGCCGTCCAATCCGAGTCTGCCTCCACTGGAATATCAGTTGTTTGATTTTTTTTTTTTTTTCATGGACGCCCGCTAGTTAGTATCAAGTGAACAAGGCACGCCCAGGGGTCATTCATTTATGCTGATCGTTTCATTTGTGAATTGACTTTGAAGCAGAGCTCTAGTTTTGAGTAGCTGGCGATGCCCTGTGGCTTTTTATAACTACTTATAGAAGATTCGACAAAAATCGAGCTTATATTGTTTTTATTCACTCCTGTTAAAATGTATATGATTGATCACATTCTTTAATATCACTTGTGTTAATTGATCATATTCAGGCGTCTGTCGCTTTTTGCTAAAATGAAGCGTTTTCCAGGTACCGGTGTTATTTGTAAGGTTAACTGGATTCATTTTGGAAAGTTTCGTTCTTATGTGGGCAGCTATCGTGTTTTATATAACGGGTAAGGACTGTACAAATTCTAACTAAAGGAGGAAGGCGAAACAATCAAACGATGCCTGTTAAAAAAAACGCATTGCGTTGTGATAACTACCCATTGCCATATAAACTACAATAATATTTTTAAAATTAGCGTCATACTTCTCTTTTAGTTTTCTGAACAATCCCTGTTGTTGTGACTGTGCGACTTTACGGTTGTCTGACTTAAAAGAAGGCGGCGGCTGATTTGGCTCAACGTCGCAGCACCCATCAAGTATCTTCGGCTTGATTGCAGTCCTATAGCTGAGTGAGAAGCCTGCACGTTCTTTGATTGCGATTCTGAGTTTTCCTTGGTAACTTCTGTTTCCTTCCCTCATACTAAAAAAGTTCTCGTTAAAGTACTGGAGACGCCATATTTCGAATGTAACAGTAAGGGTGTATAATGGAAAGGCGTCCCGTCCAGTGCAGGAACCAACCTTGAATTTCGTGTGCTTTCACTGTTGGAATGCATGCACTGACGGGGGCTGTGTTGGTGATCGGGGATCGTTGGATCAACCTAATAAAATTAGGATACCTTTTCAATTGAACTTAAATCAACAGAAAAAGGAAATGTTAGATTAAAAATAAAAATGTATATTGGTTGCACATAATAAAATTGTTTGATCAAAATTATTTACTTGTCCTTAATGTACAAGGGACATTCAAAAAGTTCCCGCACTTTTATATTTTCGTTGGAAACGGTGAATGCGGGAGGAGACATTAAAAAGTTGGTACTACTTTGGGAAAATTTCAAAAGAGGTCAAACAGTTCAATAATCTTTACTACAGTACGAATAATCCTAAACCGCCCACCATCATGGAGAATACATGTATGCTGTTATCATATAGGGAGTGTAATTGATTTGCCAGATTATTGAAGTAACACAAACCTAAAGACATTTCATAAACATGCTAAAGGTGCATTTACTTAGAAGGTCGTGATCTTTGATTGCCAGTCTATAACTGAATGGAGATCCCCAAAAATCTGTAAAATCTTTATAGTGTTTACACTATGCGACTTTTCAATTTCACCAGGGGGAGGGGGGGTAAATGTTAACATTATAACATTACACAAAGTTATTGTCTGTTATACCTGCATTTTTATCACTCTTTAATATATATATATATATATATATATATATATATATATATATATATATAGTGTAACAGTTGGGGGCGCTAGTGCTCCTTTGAACCCTCAGGTACCACGCCAAACACCAGGTAAAAGTATAACTTTTCTTATTTTTATTATAAATACATGCACAAAGCACCCTCCACTCCACACTACTCATATAATACAATAATCACTACAATAACCAATCCTCCTCTCCCAAACACTTAGCCACCCTTCCTCCCAGTGTTCTGGTCTCCCAGAGTCCTTTATATAGTCCATGACCCGGAAGCGTTTCCCTCTTCTGTCCATGTGACCGTGAACATTTCCGTGTCGGATAAAAGCTCCTTTCTTCAACCCAGAAGCACGTCGTTTCTCCTGTTCACGTGACCAGGATGTGCTTTCAGGTTATAGGGCACATAACACTCCCCAAGCCTCCATACAGTGGCTCCTGGTGGTCCCCATGGTATCCAGCAGGGCTGTGTATACAAATTACAAGATCCATAAGGCCCTGCTGGAGTTCGGGGAACCTCCATGCTGTTGGGAGGGCTCCACCTGGCGACCTGGAGGTGTGGGCCGGAATATTTAGCCGGCCATCCATCACAATATAAATATATATTTATATTCACGGCATTCGTAGTCTGTGTCACAATCTGATTGTATGGGTGGTTACTTACCAGGTAACTCTTGTGGTTGGCCAGCAATCTGCTAACATCCGCCACGGTGCCCTCAGTTTGTGAGGAGCAGATCATAGAATGGTTGAAATAGTTTACTGTCAAATAAATGCAAAGAGTACACGACACGTGTTTCGTCCTCATTCTGGGCTCATCAGGTGTACACACTCCACTGCACTCCCTTTCGGGAATCGAACCTCACATGTCAGCGCCAGAGGCGATGCCCCTAACGTTGCGCCACGGCGTGTGGTTCGTTTATTTGACAGCATGTAGATCGGGGTAATTACATTCACGGCACTCGTAGTCTGTGTCACAATCTGATTGTATGGGTGGTTACCTACCAGGTAACGCTTGTGCTCTTTGCATTTATTTGACAGTAAACTATTTCAACCATTCTATGATCTGCTCCTCACAAACTGAGGGCACTGTGGCAGATGTTAGCAGATTGCTGGCCAACCACAAGCGTTACCTGGTAGGTAACCACCCATACAATCAGATTGTGACACAGACTACGAATGCTGTGAATGTAATTACCCCGATCTACATGCTGTCAAATAAACGAACCACACGCAACGTTAGGGGCATCGCCTCTGGCGCTGACGTCCGAGGTTCGATTCCCGAAAGGGAGTGCAGTGGAGTGTGTACACCTGATGAGCCCAGAATGAGGGCGAAACACGTGTCGCGTATTCTTTGCATTTATTTGACAGTAAACTATTTCAACCATATATATATATATATACACTATATATATATATATATATATATATATATATATATATATATATATATATATATATATATCAGTATGCTGCTGCTGGAGTATGTGAATTTCCCCTTGGGATTAATAAAGTATCTATCTATCTATCTATCTATCTATCTATCTATCTATCTATCTATCTATCTATCTATCTATCTATCTATCTATCTATCTATCTATCTATCTATCTATCTATCTAAAATGGGCCAGTATCCAAATTCCACTTATGCTAATTAGGCATTTCTGCCAAGAAAATCAACTGATAAACTATAGGGTGGTCCAGATCTAACTATGCAACTTTTAATGCAATGCAGGAAAACAATGCAAGACAAAAGAATTGTTCGAAAATATCTTGCAATAAACGAATGCAGGGCAGGTGCTGCCATCTATCGGCAACAAAAACATTTGTTTGTGAATTCTCTATGTAATAAACTTAATAAGTTATAGCATAATGAAAATTGCATAATTAGATCTTTACGGTGGGCTGGCGCCCTGCCCGGGTTTTGTTTCCTGCCTTGCGCCCTGTGTTGGCTGGGATTGGCTCCAGCAGACCCCCGTGACCCTGTGCTAGGATATAGCGGGTTGGATAATGGATGGATGGAGGGATGGATAATTAGATCCCTGTACACAAGCAATTTTGAAAATATCCCCCTAAAAGTGCATGTGGTCCAGAACTCTTCATTTCAAATGTAAAAATGTTTAAAACAGTCACCTGATTAGGGTGAAGTTGTCGCATTGGTAGTGTTTCTGCGTGACGTTAATGTGAATGAGGATGATGAGCCGATGAGTCTTTGCTTTGTTTAAATATGAAACGCTGATATGACATCCGACAAAAGGATTGTTAGAAACAGAGAGCCTATACAAACACATGCACTTTCATTGTTATCAACTTAGAGTCTCTGTTAGAGTCAAAGTTTAAAACATTTAGATAAAGTCAACTTAAGACACTTGGTTAATGGCAATAAACCATAGACACTGTGTAACATTTTCTGTGATAGGTGCTGGTAACTGAAACGGAGAAATCCGTTCAAAGTTTTTTTTTTTGTTTTGTTTTTTTTTTATTTATAATTGTAAATTCAAGTGACACCCAAACCTTAAAACATGGCGCTTTTGAATAAAGTCATTTTTAAATGGCCTCTTTTTTTTACCGTGTGAAAAGTTGTCGGGAAAAAAGAAACATGAGGTCAGAGAAAACACAATGAAGGACTCCTCAGTCGCGGGGCAAACAAGCTACCGAACTTTTCTTTGCTTCCCATGTTTTATGGACGTTCAAAAGTTTCCGCAATTTTTAAACTCTATTTATTAAGAATTTCAAAAACAAATTAATTACTTTATACATCTCCCCACCATTTTGGAATGCAGGGCAGGTGCTGCCATCTATCGGCAACAAAAATAATTTTAAGTGAAATCTCTATGTGCAGGGCAGGTGCTGTGAACTCTATGTAATAAACAAGTTATAGCGTAATGAAAATTGCATAATTAAATCTGAACCACCCTATACAGTCACCTTCGTTTGCGATGCAACGTCGTACCAGCTTTTTAATGCCCAATTACTACTCCTACTGCTTTAACTTTCCAACGAAAATATAAAAGTGCGGAAACTTTTTGTAGTATTTTAGAATGAACTACCGTCCGTCATTTGCGTGTTTAATGAGAAGGTTTTGAATTTCTAGACGTGTTTAAGATGTAACAGTCATTTGGATCAGTCGTGTTCATTGAAGATGTAATTTAAACGGGCTTTACTCAAAACTAGCATGTTTTAGGGCTTTATATCCTGTTTGGAAGAATTATACTTCATGGCTATCAAATTTACAAGTATAATTTATGTGGAAACAACTTTAATGGACTTCATTGCTTCAAACAGCAGCAGTAATCACAGAAGCACAACTTCTAGGGTGTTGCTATTACCGCATTGCTATTATACAGACTTTACTCAAAATGGCCATTTATTTATTTAATTTATTTATTTCGAAGAATGTGACAGTAGTAAAGGAGCGTCACTTTTATCCATCATACCTTTTTGACAGGTGTTTGTCCCGCCCCCCTTGGCATTTCCGGTGCCCACCGTATGCCACCTGAGTTAATTTGGGTGTTTCCCTGCGCGCTGATCTCTGCCTGTTGTCGGGTGCGCTGTTTGACCGGCATCAGCCCTTTTGTCAGTCGTGTGTAAGGAAAATGGTCGGCTGCTCTTAGCCTTGATCCTAAAAACTGGGTCTGTTCATCTTTGTGATCCGAACCGGTCCTTCGGGGCCCCCTGTAAGGCGTCAAAAGGTAAGTCAGTGATTTTGGGGTGGAGCAGGCATCCTGCTCGTGGCTGTGCACAGCGCCAGGGGTGTGTACAGAGAGTACAGAGAGCTTGAGTGACAGACCCCCTGCAAGAGGATGGAAAGGAAAACTTTAGAGAGGCTCTATTACACACCCAAGGAGCCTGGCAGTTTCGGTGGTATTAATAGCTTCTTGAGAAATGTATCAAGTCGTCGGAAAAATGTTA
Source organism: Erpetoichthys calabaricus (assembly GCF_900747795.2). NCBI lineage: Eukaryota > Metazoa > Chordata > Cladistia > Polypteriformes > Polypteridae > Erpetoichthys > Erpetoichthys calabaricus. The sequence continues at coordinate 206,710,662 of NC_041399.2, read as the reverse complement.
AGCGAAAAAATGTGCTGGAATGGATGTGTCAGAGGGGGACACTTTTACATTTTTTTGTGCACTGGGTGGCTCCATTAGGCACCCACTGTTGGGACTGGGGGGTGAGAAGTTAAAAGGCTATCTGTACTTATTAATGGTATTTGCTGTCCTGCAAGGGAGTCACTGCTTTGAAGTTTGGCCTTAGAAGAATGTCTGTATTTACCTGGCTTGGAAATATTGGTTCCTAATCAGCATATCTGTACTTATTAATGTTTGGTAACCATACATTTTGTTAACTTGTATTTTTATTAATTGTTAAACCCAGGCAATTTAGATGTGCCATTGATTAAACTGTTTGTCCAGGACTGACAACAGAGGGATGAAGTAAATATAAACTGCTGGCCAGCAGAAGGCAGGAGGAAGAGTCCACAGGAAACGCTGCCAAGACACTCGGACAGGGCACAGGGGCTCTCAGGCAGACAAGGGTACCTGGCTGGCACGACGTGAGGCACAAGGATGGCAACACTTCCAGGGAGGAAGAGACAGCTCCACAAAGAGACGCCGGGTGTGGGTTCAGCGAGAGAGGGAATCTGCATGAAAGGACCCAGTAAAGCTAACAGACGAGGAATGAGGCGTGCCTAGGTCCCAGCAACACAAGGAGCCCAGGGTGGAAGAAAAAGGGACAACGAAGAGACGCTGACGGGGAGGCAACAATTTGACACAACTTCTGCCGGGGAACACAGGGCATCCATGAACAATTAAGTGTTGGGGTAACACAGTGCCCAAACTGGACTCTGCACCACTAATCCCCCTGGGATTAATAAAGTATCTATCTATCTATCTATCTATCTATCTATCTATCTATCTATCTATCTATCTATCTATCTATCTATCTATCTATCTATCTATCTATCTATCTATCTATCTATCTATCTATCTATCTATCTATCTATCTTATAGTGCCTTTCTATCTATCTATCTATCTATCTATCTATCTATCTATCTATCTATCTATCTATCTATCTATCTATCTATCTATCTATCTATCTATCTATCTATCTATCTATCTATCTATCTATCTATCTATCTATCTAAAGGTTGTATCCTACAATTCTTATTTTTACGGACTTTTAGAGTGTGGACTGTGTATTTTCCTTTTAAAAAAAAGGAAATTAATTCCTGATATGTTTAGGTTCTGTTATGTTCGTTTATCTTTTTAATGTACCTTATATTGTCTTGTACAATAGAACTTACTGTTGCTCTTTTCTAAATTACTGTTGTGTCTTTCATTGTGTGTTTACTCACCGCCCAATTTAAAGAAACCTGTGTGCTATTATTGGTAAATTTCAGGAGTTCCCAGTCTCTTAATAAAACTGGGTGGCGTAGTCGGATATTTTAATGGTGTCTAAGTTAGATTACCTATAAGTGTGACCAGACACCTGTGACAGATGACTGGGCAATACACTTACAGCGTGCACAAACCAGCACGGCTGAGGTTCAAGAGAAACAGAACAATTGTTTCAACGGTCGATGACCAGTGGCAAGCCGATTTGGTAGAGATGTCTTATTACTCAAGATTCAATGATGGATATAAATTTATCCTCACGTGTATCGATGTGCTGTCAAAATATGCTTGGGCTGTGCCATTAAAGGCCAAGACAGGGAAAGAAGTTTCTCGGGGTTTTAGTTTGATCTTTAGACAGGGTCGAGTTCCTAAGAAGCTACAGACAGATCAAGGCAAATTATTTCATAACACAATGGTCCAAAAACTACTCAAACAGAACAATATTGTACATTTTGTCACGAACAGCGATGTAAAGGCCAGCATAGTAGAACGGTTCAATAGAACCTGAAAGTCCATCCATCCATCCATTTTCCAACCCGCTGAATCCGAACACAGGGTCACGGGGGTCTGCTGGAGCCAATCCCAGCCAACACAGGGCACAAGGAGGGAACCAATCCCGGGCAGGGTGCCAACCCACCGCAGGACACACACAAATACCAAGCACACACTAGGGCCAATTTAGAATCGCCAATCCACCTAACCTGCATGTCTTTGGACTGTGGGAGGAAACCCACGCAGACACGGGGAGAACATGCAAACTCCACGCAGGGAGGACCCGGGAAGCGAACCCAGGTCCCCAGATCTCCCAACTGCGAGGCAGCAGCGCTACCCACTGCGCCACCCACCTTAAAAGTCCAAAATGTGGAAATATTTTACATATGCCAATACTTTTCGGTATATAGATGTCCTGTCAGACTTTCTGCAGAGTTATAACCACAGTTTTCACACCACGATTAAAACAAGCCCTGTAGATGTGACTCCAGAAAATGCTCTGAGTGTTTGGAAAACAGTCTATGGCAGGTCAGGGCAAAGAAAATCTACACCGTGCACTTTGAAAATAGGGGATCATGTCCGTGTTTCAAAATTAAAAGGTGTATTCGAAAAAGGCTATGAGCAGTCGTTTACAGATGAAATATTTATTATCGTGGACTGTTAAAAAAGGATCAAACCTGTATACAAACTAAAAGATTATGCAGGTGATGAAATTCAAGGGACGTTTTATGCAGAAGAGTTACAAAAAATAAATCCCGATGCTAACCAGGTGTACCGCATCCAGAAAATTCTAGCCAGTCGTGGGCGTGGTAGAAACAAGCATGTATTGGTAAAATGGCTTGGCTGGGACAAGAAATTTAACAGTTGGGTCAAGGCTTCAGAAGTGAAAGACATAAGGAGTTGAGAAAGCAAGAAAAAAAAATGTCTACATTCAGAAATGGCTTTTATGTGACACTGCCGAGTAATTCATCGGCCTGGACTTTTCCCAACAACACGATAGCATCATTCACCGTTCAGCTAGCCAAGACAATAGAACTGTCCAGAGACTGGGAAGTGGCATTGGTGGAACTGACATACCCAAAAACGTTCAATTCCATCACTCAACCAACACAGTTTACGCTAATGAATGAGAAAACAAGATCAACAAAATGGACATACACTTTAAACAAAGGCTATTTCAGGAATATTGAAGCATTGTTGTCGGAAATGAATCATGTCATTAATACCAACCCGTCATCACCTAAGGCAATACTTAAATACAATCCTGCCAGTAGAACCATTCGCCTGATTAGTGATAAAAGCATTTTGCTCCAAGTGTCCGGGGAGCTGTCTTACATTCTCAGGTTTGATCATGATAAGCCGTCTCACAAGTCACCCAACTCGGCAGATATCACAGGTGGTTTTTCCACCATGTTCGTGTATACAGATATTATCGAACCACAACTTGTTGGAGATACGCATGCACCATTACTGAGATGTGTAAACATAAAAGGTGAAGACGGTGCAAATGTCACCATATTTTTTGAAAAGCCACACTACCTGCCACTCGCCGTGCAAAGCTTCAATACTATAAGGATTGAAATTAAGACGGACCAGAATAAACCAGTTCCGTTCCAGTATGGTAAAGTAATAATCAAGTTGCATTTTCGTCCAGCAAGATCTATCAATTTTTAAACATGCTTGTAACAAAAAACTATGGAGATCCACGCACCTACGCATCTTATTAGACAGGGAAAGAAGTTTCTCGGGGTTTTAGTTTGATCTTTAGACAGGGTCGAGTTCCTAAGAAGCTACAGACAGATCAAGGCAAATAATTTCATAACACATTGGTCCAAAAAGTACTCAAACAGAACAATATTGTACATTTTGTCACGAACAGCGATGTAAAGGCCAGCATAGTAGAACGGTTCAATAGAACCTTAAAGTCCATCCATCCATCCATTTTCCAACCCGCTGAATCCGAACACAGGGTCACGGGGGTCTGCTGGAGCCAATCCCAGCCAACACAGGGCACAAGGCAGGAACCAATCCCTCAATGGTCTATCAGGGTTTCATGGTCTCCCAGTCCAATACGGTGGTGGTATTGGTGGTATTTTTAAAGCTCTCTTCAGAAAAGCAGTGCCTCTGTTTAGGTGTGGGTTAGAAATTGCTAAACCTCATGTCAAGTCTGCTGTGAAAAGCATTGCTAATGATGTCATGAGTCACGTGGCAGGTGCTGTAATGAATAAAGTTGCAACACCCCAACAAGAAGGTTCTGGTATGATTGTTATAAAGAGAGGTGTTAAAAGAAAAAGACACACACCCCATCTAGCACTGCTCGGGCCACCTGCACGGCCCAGGAAGAGAGCAAAGAGGAAAAAAGCTCGACACTCTGCTAAAAGAAAAAGAAAGTCAACCAAGAGAAGATCCAGAACTAAGCAAAATTCTAGTGATATATTCTAAACATGGCTTTTGTACACTGTGCGTCAGATGAATGTGCAAAATCGGAACTGGACGTATTTCAGCTGTCACCAACACAAACCAGCATTGAAAAAAGCCACTATGCCGAAGTGCCGCCTCTCACAGCATTGTCAGAAAATGCCCCACTTGAGTTTTCGATTGCCGGAAATGATCAATACCTGGACCTCAACAACACACTCCTCTATTTAAGCTGTAAAATACATAAAAATGATGGAACAACTCTGGCCGCCGATTCACGTGTTGCCCTTGTAAACTACCTGATTGCTTCTTTGTTCAGTCAGGTGGACATCACCATCGGGGACAGATTGATCAGCCAGAGCAATAACTGTTACCCATATCGAGCGTTTATCGAAACCGTACTGAATTACGGAGACGAGACCCTGAAAACACAATTTTCAGCTGGCCTGTTTTATAAAGACACACCCGGTCACCACGAAGCCACTGCACTGGATGGACTAAATTTGGGGTTCAATAAAAGGGCTGCTTACACGTCCAGAAGCCACAGGGTTGATTTATTGGGTCACATCCATGCAGATCTCTTCTTTCAAGAGAAATTATTAATTAATGGGGTTGATGTAAAACTAAAGTTGGTGCGAAATAAGGATGACTTTTGTCTGATGAGCAATGGTGGTCAATTTAAGGTCAACATATTATCAGCATCATTATTTGTGAAAAGAGTTCAAGTCAACCCGGCAGTCAGACTAGGGTCATGCTGAGGCCTTGATGACCAGCAACGCAAAATACCCAATCGACCGGGTTCAAATGAAAGTGTTCAGCATACCTACCGGTAGCCGTGTCTGCAACCAGGAAAACCTGTTTCTGGGACAGCTGCCCAAATTGGTTGTTTTGGGATTTGTTGACAACGCAGCTTTCAGTGGCAACTTTACACACAAGCCCTTTAATTTTAAACATAACAACATCAGCTTCATGGCTCTTTACCAGGATGGAGAGCAGATACCCAGCAAGCCTCTGCAGCCTGATTTTGCTAATGGACACTGTGTCAGAGAATATTTTCAACTGGTGGAGACCGCTGACAAGAGGATGAAAGATAAGGCCCTGTTAGTTGATCGTGAAGAGTTTGCTAAAGGCTATTCACTTTTTGCATTCAACCTAAGCCCTGATATGGAATCAACAGGACACTATTCACTCATCAAAACAGGCAACCTCAGGGCCGAAATAAGATTTGCTCAACCGCTGCAAGATACAGTAAAGATGATTGTTGTGGTTTGTGACAACATCATTGAAATTAACAGGCGTCAGCAAGTTATTTACTACTTCAGTTAAGCTGTAGACATGTTCAGAAATGCAGCCTCTGGACACTGTGCAGCTCAGGGCCGCTGACACGCATCCATTTTCTGGATGTATTCCCTTCAGATCAACTGCCCATGGAGAAGTTGGTTGCCAGACCTCTGTTCATGATCGTAAACACAGATCCCCATGATAAACCCGGAAAGCACTGGATTGCCATTTACCTTGCAAATCATGGAAAAGCTGAATTTTTTGACTCGTATGGAATCCCCCCAGATTCTGAAATATTTCCCAAAGTTATTATGAAATTTTTGAAGATTAATGCTAACTGCATCACTTATAACAGTATTCAGTTACAGGAGTTTTTCTCAAGCAGTTGTGGTCACCACTATCTGAATCAAAAAAGCAAAGGACTTACCATGAACCAAATATTGGACTTGTACCCAGGAGATGTTCGTCTAAATGACCAGATGGTTGTTAGATATTTTCATCAAATAAAAAGGGGACAAACTGAAAATATGAAACTGGATATGTTTACCCAGAAATCAGAAATAAGTCAGTCGTGTGTTTGCTTTTGCTGAATATTATATGCAAAATATTATATGCAGAAAAAAAAAAAGATGTTGCAACTATCTGTATCCCCTTATTTGAAAATAAATAAATAAATGAGATATTAACCAACATAAAACGTGTCTGTGGTCATTATAGTGAATAATCCAATAATCAGACAGATAAAAAAAAATAGGGTCTGTTTGTATATATATATATATATATATATATATTTTATTCATTTTTAAATGTTCACATGGTAATAACACACAGTGTAAAAGCATTTTTCACACAGTTAACAGAATCATGATACAATCCATCCATCCATTTTCCAACCCGCTGAATCCGAACACAGGGTCACGGGGGTCTGCTGGAGCCAATCCCAGCCAACACAGGGCACAAGGCAGGAACCAATCCCGGGCAGGGTGCCAACCCACTGCAGGACGCACACAAACACACCAAGCACACACTAGGGCCAATTTAGAATCGCCAATCCACCTAACCTGCATGTCTTTGGACTGTGGGAGGAAACCAGAGCGCCCGGAGGAAACCCACGCAGACACGGGGAGAACATGCAGACTCCACGCAGGGAGGACACGGGAAGTGAACCTGGGTCCCCAGGTCTCCCAACTGCGAGGCAGCAGCGTTACCTACTGCGCCACCGTGCTGCCCTCATGATACAATCAAACAAACAAAATCATCTAAATGAAAATAATAGTGATAATACACACTAATAAACTGTATATAATATATCCATCCATCCATTTTCCAACCCGCTGAATCCAAACACAGGGTCACGGGGGTCTGCTGGAGCCAATCCCAGCCAACACAGGGCAGGGACCAATCCCAGGCAGGGTGCCAACCCACCGCAGGACGCACACAAACACACCAAGCACACACTAGGGCCAATTTAGAATCGCCATTCCACCTAACCTGCATGTCTTTGGGAGGAAACCGGAGCGCCCGGAGGAAACCCACGCAGACATGGGGAGAACATGCAAACTCCACGCAGGGAGGACACGGGAAGCAAACCCGGGTCCCCAGGTCTCCCAACTGCGAGGCAGCAGCGCTACCTACTGCGCCACCGTGCCGCCCTCATGATACAATCAAACAAACAAAATCATCTAAATGAAAATAATAGTGATAATACACACTAATAAACTGTATATAATATATCCATCCATTTTCCAACCCGCTGAATCCAAACACAGGGTCACGGGGGTCTGCTGGAGCCAATCCCAGCCAACACAGGGCAGGGTGCCAACCCACCGCAGGACACACACAAAGCACACACTAGGGCCAATTTAGAATCACCAATCCACCTAATCTGCATGTCTTTGGAATGTGGGAGGAAACCCACACAGACACGGGGAGAACATGCAAACTCCACGCAGGGAGGACACAGGAATCGAACCCAGGTCCCCAGATCTCCCAACTGCGAGGCAGCAGCGCCACCCACTGCGCCACCGTGCCACCGTATATAATATATGCAGCTTACTTATTTTTCAAAGCCTTTTACAGGGTGTAAAAGTATTTTCACAGCTTCATGATACAATCAAACAAACAAAATGATCTAAATGATAATAACAATAATAGCAATAGTACATACTAACAAACAGCCATATTAAAACACTATTTTTCTACATTTATTTTTAAAACACTTTTATTCATACTGTGAGCCATGTGTGTTTTTTTAATAGTTGACTTTTTCTAAAGACTGGACGTTTCCTGATCTGTCTAACCAGCCTGGGTGTTTCAGCTACTGAACCGGAGGCCCTGTCCTGCCTTGTTATAAAATCACGTGATACAGGAGGACGAAGCTGTTTACGGCTGGTTTGAAGCGCATTGGGGTCATTTTTAATCTCTTGAAATAAAGCCCGAACATCCAAGTTCGGAAAAATGGACCCGGGCACGTTAATTTCGGCCATAAAGAATAAATCCCAACCTTTTGGTTTTCCACTCTTATTTAGTGTCCCTGTCTGCGTGGCGAACTTGATCAGATCAACCATATTTGTGCCAATAACGGGTGTGCCTTTATATAAAAATTCTCCTCTTTCATTCCAGGACGTTGTGGTCGAGTTTTGTGTCATTTTCCGAATTAGCATGTCCGTATTTTTACGGTGTCTCTGAGAGACGGCATCCAAAAGGTCTCTTATGACAATATCAACCCTGTCTGTGGTCGGTTGCAACGAGGGGGTCTGGTGTGGCGCTTCAGTTTCTGGTAGGATGAGAGTCAATGTAGACTTCTGTGATTCCCGTTGTCTCAATAGACTCAGATAGCGCTGCAAAGTGTGAAAATACAGTTCCAGTTTTTCATTCGGTGATAGGGCACTATTTTGTAAAATACTTCTCATCTCATGGTCAAGCGTTTGCATAGTGTTTTTTGTCATATCTTCACCGGCATATGTTTTGATCTGCTCCAGTTGTTTTTCTGGTATAAGGTACATTTTCTCAGCGTGCTCCATTTTGTACCGATTTGCAATTAGACCGGTGAGTAAAGGAATCGCTATGCCAAGTTTTTGGCCGATAAATCCACCAGACTGATTTATAATATGTTTCTTTCGTTTAATGGCAACTTTTTTATTGCTCAGATTTTTTATAATAATGCGTTTCTTTTTAAGAATGCCGATCTGTCTGGAATTTAATGGTAGGCTACCCTTAATTGCATTTGGTGCAATTTCACAAATAGCCAGAATTAAATCATCAGAAGCTGCACACAAAATGGACTTTCTCTGCTTTGGTTTTGCCTTTATAAATAATCGCATGAGTTGTAAATTTCGTTTAATCCTGGAGGACATGGTGTTCGGGAAGATGTCTTTTATAAAATGACACAGGGGCCACTAAAATCAAATTTTTTTATCCTTTGGGTTTTTAAACACGTAAGCCACTGGGCGCTGTGACGAGTATATGGATGCCCTGAGACGAAACTCGTCGGGCGTATTAGTATTTAAATCTACCAGTAGAAGGCCAAAGGCTGACTTAGTTGCATCCTCATAAGCTTCCAGGAAGTAGCACCACCTTCTGGGGTACATCTGACGGGCCAATATTGATATCTGTTGCCTGTCTCTGGGGTTCTTAAACAAAACAATGTATTTTGCATTTAAAGCTATAGTACGGCTCTGTTTTCCCTGGCAAAAAAGATTCTGCACAATATAGATTACGCTCAGATTTCTATGATGAACATACTTTGTGAATGCCAATTCCAACTCATTACTTTTACAGGCAGATTGCATGAGGTCATCGACAACCACCAAGTTTATCTTAGCACGGGGCAACAACGTGTCGTCATTTAGAGAGTCCGGGAGACCTTCGACAAATTTTATACATCTGAATTTTTTTCATCAATTCTGTATAGAGAGGTTGCCAAACGGAATAACAATACAGGATATTTTGAGGTTTGTGTGACATCATCTCCGTCCCGGATTCTAACAATGTTTTCACAAAAAAAGATTTCCCACAGTTGCTCGGCCCGCTTAAGATACAGGAAAATGGGTGTTGTAAACGAATGTCCATTATTATTTTATTTTACTATTATTATTTTTTTTCTCAGTATCAATAGCCAAAAGGTAACGACGTAAAATGTTTAGTTAATACACGCTTGTCATAGGCAACTTCCATCCATCCATTTTCCAACCCGTTGAATCCGAACACAGGGTCACGGGGGTCTGCTGGAGCCAATCCCAGCCAACACAGGAACCAACCCCGGGCACGGTGCCAACCCACCGCAGGACACACACAAACACCAAGCACACACTAGGGCCAATTTAGAATCGCCAATCCACCTAATCAGCATGTCTTTGGACAGTGGGAGGAAACCCACGCAGACACTGGGAGAACATGCAAACTCCACGCAGGGAGGACCTGGGAATCGAACCCAGGTCCCCAGATCTCCCAACTGCGAGGCAGCAGCGCTACCACTGCGCCACCGTGCCGCCCACACAGGCAACTTGCTGTTTTTTTTTTTATTTTTCTGGTTTCTATATGCCAGTTGCGTTTCACCCTGACAATGCCAATATCTTCGATTTTAATATTTTTATGTTGTGAACACCCATTTATATTTTCTGCATACTCAAAAACCAGTTCTTTCAAGCTTTCAAAATTCACCTTTTCACAGTTCTTAACATTCAATGTTATACCTTTAACTTTTAGACAGGTTTCACCGTTTGATAACTCGGAAGCATAACTTTTGGGGCCAGCGCTTACAAATTCTGTGATGTATTCATTTGTTGGAAGCTCGCTCGTCAATTCTCCTAAATAGCAACCGGTTTCTGGGTCCCACACGTTTGCTCTGGAAATATAAAGAATTGAATCCGTGTCATAGTATAGTATTCTTTCGTTCAGTTTGTTTAAAAGATTATACAATTCTAATCTTGCATAAGCTGTAGTAAAACTCGCAATAAAAATGTTAACATTGGAAGGTGTACTGTAACGATCTTTATCACATGTCCAAGTCACACACGCGCATTCATCATCAATAAATAATAATTCTTTGCATATATATAGCACTTTTCTCACTACTCAAAGCGCTCAGCAATTGCAGGTTAAGGACCCAACAGAGCAGAGTTCCTTTTTGGCATTTATGGGATTCGAACCTTCAACCTTCCGATTGCCAGTACAGATCTCTAGCCTCAGAGCCACCACTCCGCCTCCATCACAAGTAGATACCTCATAGTTTGGGGCGAAAAGTAATTCAAACAGTTTTTCCGGGTCCGTAACTACAGATGTCCGTGGTAAATTAGGTCTTTGTGCAAACTTACCCCACAAGGAATTTAAAAAAAGTTTTGCAATTTGTCTTCGGGCCGGATTTTTTTTAATCAGGTGCTCACTTAATTGTACACCTTCCTTTTCATAAAACATGGACACATACAGTTTACACTGTTCTGTGTTTAGACAGCTCTCAGGATAACCCGACGATTCTTGCTTAGCATTTAAATGGGCATTAATATACTCTGAAGAAAGTTCAGTAGAGCTTTGTTCAAAGTGCCATATCTCATAAATGCTTTCAATTCTGTAACCCTGCTGTACGGCTGCAAACAATTCCGGTGTTGTCCAGCAACCGGTTATCGCTCGTTCCTCGTGAGAGTGTGTGCAGGGGCTCTGTTGCTGTGACACAGCACAAGTGTGACAAAGCGTAAAATATAATTTTTTGTTTATTTGCATGGCAAAACAGGGAATAGAAGATTTCTGGGTGGATACACCCTCACCCAGGCTAATCCGAAATACGTTTCTAACGGTCCAAAGTCCTTATAAATAATTTTTGGATGACCGATTGGATATCTTTTGGTTTTATTCACATATGGATATAAACTCGTAAAATCATAGTAATGGATTTTTTCACCAGCGCAAACCTTGTAATATAAACGTGCTGCATTTGTTCGTCCGCCAAAGAGAGATTCCCTAGGGTTCAAAGCCTCTGGGAGTCGTGCGGTTTTCAGGAAATTCTGCACACGGGTGTTTTCACAAACCATTTGTCGCCAATTATGTTCCCAGATTTGATGCACCTGAAAACCCTGCATTTTTAAGTAGTGAACTTTTTCCATAGTTCTTGAATAAAGCGAACCGAATGACGTGTTTGTAACACTATTCCATGATTTTTCATTATAACAGATATTACACCCGTGAAAAAAACAACCGTTAAATTCAAATGTCATCTTTATGCCGTTATTTTCGGCATAGCCGTCTAGATAATATTTTCCAATACGCATTTCACCTCCGGGTTTTAGCGCGTGCCGAATATCTAGTTTATCTTGGGCCTCTGAATACATGATCCATTGAATGGCCGGTGTAGAGTAGCGATTCTGTATTCTGTGATAACTGTCTTGTAACGTCAAAGCTATGGTTTGCTCACGCAAAAATTTAAGTCTAAACATTGCCATACAAACACTCGCTAAAGTAACATATTGAAAAGGATCAATCGATAATATTTTGTATTTGATCTGAAACTGCTCGTCTAAATACACCTTTGTCGTTTTGGTGATCTCCATAACCTCTTGTCTGAGCAAAATACAAGCCGACCTTAGAATCTCTACATCTAAGCGACAGTACATTTTTAATTCCTTTTGAAAATCAAATGCGTCATTCTTGTGATTAGAATACCATAAAAGAAATTCTTTCTTTTCGTCTGGCATCATACTTTCCACACCATAAAATTCTACAGCCGGTCTAGGCCCGACATAATTTTGGTTCTCAATCGTGTTAAAAAAATGAGGAAAGTATCTTTTAGCCCCTTTAAAACCCAAAGCCTGCGGTAATTTAGACAATTTTGAAGCTAAAAAGTTCAAAGAGTCTATGAATCTGATGTTTAAACCTTTCACCGTTATCGACATGATTTTTCCACCGATCGTTAACAAATCCATTTTCATTTTTTCTTTTATCAATTGACTAATTACAAAATAACTGTCATAGGATTTTGCATTGTGTGCAATAAAAGTGTAATTCTTAAACTTACTATCTATAAACGTTGATATAAATCTTTCAACACATTCGTTTCCGGCAAATTCCCAGTTTGTGTTACCATCCATGTGTAAAGCGTATATGTAATTCAGTTCGTGTATACCCGTGTCTTGCCGACATTCAAAATCATAAAATATATATTTTTTTGACACAGGACTCTTTAATAACGGTTGCATATAACATAAGTGATTGTCGCAGCTTGTGATTGTTTCTTTACAATGAGGACATAGCCTCGGTTTGCAACGGTGGGTAAGCTCTGTATAACACTGACAGTAAGTACAGTATTCTTTCCACTGGCATGCTTGTTTGTTTTGGTGTCTCTCATGGCAATCGTTTGATTGACAGATGATTTTGCATATCCGGCATCTGATTAAACAGCCTGTTACTTCAATGCAGGAAGCATCATGGCAGGCCCTGCATGTCTTGGCACAAACATGGCGATCTTTGTGAGAATAAGCAGCATGGCAAATTTCGCAAAAATAATTAGCCCCGATAAATTTCTTTACGTTTAAAATCCCATAATAATGCTCATTGTGTAAGAGTAGGAAAATCACTTTAGAGTTTGGAGGCATAGGACCCGTTGTGAAGTATTTCCACGTACTCTCATGCATGTATAGTACCTTTATAGAAACATCTAATAGACGCTCAAATTTTTCTACATCTGAAAAAGATATTTTCTTGTCACCCGAAAACCCCAATTGTTTATGCATTTGTCTAGCTTTTTGCAGAATGCAGCTATCCGGTTTGGCTTTCCGACTGAGTAAGCGGATGACAGCGCCTGCAAAACATAAATTACCCCGATATGAGAAATCTACTAATAGACGTCGTTTAGTAATAATAATTTTACTGAAGAGTAATGTGTTAATTCTAAGTCTTATACCACCACGCATGTTTTTCACAATGGTTACTACAAATCGGAGAGAAGAATCTGTAATAATTTCTGTATTACTTTGCAGCATCTGAGACACGTAATTTAAAAAGCCTGTGGCGTCAAAGCTGTCTAGATTCTTTTTTTGGGAATAAAGATTGTTTTGCAAACTCGGGGAAATAAGACGCAATTGAACAAAATCACATGGTGCAATATTCGGGGATAATGCATCTAAAAGACCCTGAATACTTTGATGGACAATGTTTATGGCCTGTGTATATGACTTAATCCTATCCAAATCGATAAAACGGAATTCATAGTTATGCTCTGTAGCTCTAAACCTTTTCATCTGTCTTTCGGATTCCCTTACAATTTCAACATGTGCATTAAGAGCCGAAGAATCTGTTTGGTCTCTTGTTCTATTAGCCCTAGGACCCCGGGTACATTTCAATCGCCTTTTCTGATAAGCAGACAGCCGTTTGTATTTATTTTTGATCTTTCTGATCATATTTAAAAATGTGTTACTAGCTTTCATTTTAGCTTGCCTTAGTCATATAGAATTTGTACCAGAGCCGGTACCCAGACTTGTGCAATCTTTTAAGATCACGCTTTCCAGTCTATGCAGCCTTTGGTAAGCTGTCTGAAGTTCAACTACCGGTATGTGCTCAGAATTAAAAATGCCTGAGATACAGGTCAGAAGATATTTCTTTAAAAAATTACTCTGAGGACATAATATCTCCTCAATACAGGCTGATAAAAACTGTATACCTTTACGTCTGTTGCTAAATTAATTAATAATTCTAATAGCACACATCAGCCATTTCTCGATTAAATGATGCACACGGCTATCAACTTTATCATCTGAATGAATGGTTTTTCCAGACTTGGTTGTTGCTTTCTCTGTTTTCTTTCCTTTGGAAATGCTACCAACGGATTGCCCAAAATCTGAAAAAAATTAAATCAACCACAATCTTAATAGCCATATAATATAAATATGGATACGTACAGCAATTCATTAAGCTCGCCGACCCAAAAGGGCCCCGCGAAATAGGGACACACACCCAATCTTTTCATCTATACAGTTTTGCTCATTTTCTGAGGCCTTTGGGAGGCAAAGTTCTTATCAGTCGGGTGCACACAGGGCTAAGCAAGATTAACAGTCCACGTCAGGGCGTTGGTCAGCAAAGTTCTTATCAATGGCTTGCACACTGGGTTATGCAAGCCGGGCCCCCTATCCGTGTGTTGCTCTTGCCTAACGCTAACTGTTGTATTTTGTTTTGTTGTCAGAGGATCCAAGACTCGGCAGCTAGAACAAGGAAAACCTGGTCCCAACCCATCGTGACACGTAATACTACCTATAGAACATATTCTCCTTATATTATATCTGCTAGAAAAAGATTCATTATGACCATAATCGGTCGCTCAGTCGTCTGGGCTTATGTTTTTAGCTCTGTTGAACATTTATGGGAAAAATGTGATGAATGTCAAGAGAACAAATACATACCAGATAGACACATTTGTAATATCATCCATCCATTTTCCAACCCACCGAATCCGAACACAGGGGTCTGCTGGAGCCAAACCCAGCCAACACAGGGCAGGGACCAATCCCAGGCAGGGTGCCAACCCACACAAACCCCAATTTAGAATCCACCTAACCTGCGTGTCTTTGGAATGTGGGTGGAAACCGGAGCGCCCGGAGGAAACCCACGCAGACACGGGGAGAACATGCAAACTCCACGCAGGGAGGACCCGGGAAGCGAACCCGGGTCCCCAGGTCTCCCAACTGTGAGGCAGCAGCGCTACCCACTGCGCCACCGTTTATTTCATATAAACAGAGCTTATTTATGCTCGAAAGGGTTAGAAAGGATAGACTTGTGTCCTGTGTGCGTGCTTTGCTAAAAATGTATAACTTGCCTTGTTTTCGTAAAGCTATCAAGAATGATGTGGATGATATTATAGCAGAGTTTGAGAAGGGCGAGATACCCATTGATGCTTACGCACAACTAATTCAACCTGTGAAGACCAGCTTTATGTGGTCGGCTCTGTTCCAAACAGAGAAAATAGGCTTACATAATTTAGTGAAATACAAATATATTAAACATGTGTTGGCTTAAACATTTTATTTAGATGTATTACCGGCTCACTGATGGGTTGGGACCTGGTTTGCAATTTGATTTGTGTTTTCAACAGTGTATACAATTCTTGTATTTTTGCTTCTTTTTAAATTGAATTGCTAATCTGTATTCAAACAAGCTTGTGTGACTATTTTACAATGGTATAACCTGCTTTTATTCATACTTTTAAGCAATTAATGTATAACAGTGTGTAACCCGGAAAGTGAAGCCAACATGTTATTTTGCTATGTTTGGAATTTTGCTTCAATAAAAATTGTTTAAACCACTTTTTGGGTATCTTTTTGATTCATTCAATAAAACCTGTTGTTTTAAATCACTTTGGTATCTACATTACGCCTTGCTTTTATAAAGGGCATGGTTTTACATGGCTGTTTGGGATGCAATGCATTAAATCACTTTGGTATCTACGATATGCCTTGCTTTATATAGGGCATGGTTTTACATGGCTGTCAAGGCAACGGTATGCTCTGGACGTGTTTGGGATGCACTGCCAGGCTCCTTGGGGGTGTAATAGAGCCTCTCTAAAATTTTCTTTTCCATCCTCTTGCAGGGGTCTGTTACTCAAGCTCTCTGTACACACCCGGGCGCTGTAAGCAGATAAGAGCAGGCTCACTCAAGCTCTCTGTATTCTCTGTACACACCCCTGGCGCTGTGCACAGCTAGGAGCAGGATGCCTGCTCCGTCCCCGTTGCTGACTTATCTTTTGACGCCTTACAGGGGCCCGAAGCGCCGGCTCGGATCACAAAGATGAACAGACCCAGTTTTTAGGATCAAGGCTAAGAGCAGCCAACCATTTTCCTTACGCACGACTGACAAAAGGGCTGATGCCGGTCAAACAGCGCACCCGACAACAGGCAGAGATTAGCACTAGAATTACCAGAACCTACGAAAAAACTTGTATATCCGGCCCACCTTAAATCGCTTCTTAAATCCGTTCACACCTCTCCGCCAGCATCCTTTGTCCTCTAAATGTGCTGATAAAAGACAAGCTGCCAGCAGCCGGCTATTCCATCACCCCACCGACTTAGAACGTGAGCGAAGTTTTCGCAGCTCACGCCTTGATTGATTATGTGGGAGTGAAGTGGAGTTTTACAGTGGAAATAACAGATCATTATTCTAAAGTAATCTGTGTAAACACATTGTTAAAACAGAAACTTTGTCATATTTTAGTAATAAATGTTACAAAATGTAGTAGGCATAAACTATAGAATGTGTAAAGCCCGAGTTCCAAAGATTAAATAAACACTTTCACAAAAGCTTCAAGAACGATACAACAACCTCCGTGGCGTAGCGCGTTAAGATTTGCCTCTTAGAGCACAACAGCTCTGCCGCCTCTCATACCTGAGTTCGATTCCCCGCTAGGGATACCTCAAACGGACATAAAATTTATAAATTGGTATGTACTGTCAGTTAATGAGATCGTTATATTTTCATGTGAGGTGCTCCTTTTAAAATATTTTTTTAACAATCGAGACTGCAATTAACAGGAACAACTGTCCTTATAACTGTTATTTTTAAGATCCATAACACACAGACAGACGAGCACTGCGTAATAGGGAGACAGACAGGCAGAGATATATAAATAAACAGGGAAGGCACATGTACTGAAAGAAGAAAAAAGATCAACGTGCGTTGTTCCTGCTCACCCGCTCTAACATCACCCCTCCCCCGATCTTACTTAGAGAGTCTACTACTTGTGACATTACATTTTAAGTTGATTCAATAAAAAATGGGATCTGTGGAAGTCTGATTTAATAATTTTACAATTTTGCCTTTGGTCACAAAAGAATGAGAAAATGTGTCAGTTTAACTGATATGTAGAAATAAAGTTTTAAAACTAAGTTCGTGTTTTGGGTTTATTAACCTGGTCATGATGTTATCGCGCGTAACGTGAGAGTATATAAAAACAACACATCTGAAGTTTCTTTAAGTAAAATGAACATGCATAGCCAGTTGCAATCACACAAAAAAAAAAAAAAAAAATGGAAAAAAGGAGTAAAGTAATCGGTATAGATGAGCTGATACAACTAAAAACTAATTGTTAAATATAACGTAATTAAATATTTGTGGATGTACATAAATACATTTTGTGAAATCACCGTAAGAACAAAAATCAAAAAGCCAACTTTTAAAAGTTCTTGCAGGCGAGACAATTTGGTGGTGTATACTGTTGGCTTTAAAACTTTCCAATTTTCTGATATTTTTAAAAGATTTTATAAAAGAATGTAGCATGCGATAAAAAGAAAAAAAATCCATGCCATGCAGCCCCTCATTTGTTTGATTTACGACCTCAGAGTACAGTAAAGTCCAGCATTAATGATCTGTTTGCTAAGGTTTATTCGTTCCAATGTCTTATTAATGTAAATGAGAACCAAACCCTTTCATCAGCAGTCTCGCCCCTTTAATGGAGACATGAAGTCTGTTTGTTTTCTTATCACGTCTGCGACTTTCTTATCCCGAGACAGCATCGTCTCCATCAGCATGTGATTGAACCGATTAGCCTGACTCTCCATAGACGTACAGTCGCATTGATGGGATAAACATCACGATTCTTTTTACAACATGATTAGGGTTGGGGGGCAGTATATAGAAGGGGCCCACGAAGTTGGAAATATTACAACTCATTCCATGCTTCTCGCTGAAATTAGTACCGAATAAAACGAACTGCAGAACACTTCAGACAAAGATTAACGCTGGAAGCAATGAAATGTGTATAGTAATTAAAGTACTGGGAATTATTATATATGAAATGAAATAGAGTTAAGCACTAGGAGAAAAAGGAGGTTAGAAAGGTAATTTTAGATTTGTGTTTGATGATGTTCAAAGAGGAGGAGGACAAAATTATTAACATTTGTTTAGAAGAAAATATGAAATAAAAAAAAAAGAATTTATGTAGGGTGGGGGATGATGTTTCACAAGGTGTGAGTTGGGGGACTTTTATTTTAAAAATGGCATAATTTCATGAAATTACATGTTGATGATGTATTCTGCAAAACATGTTAAAAACGCATTACTTATTTTTGAGTTAATAAAGATTTTAAATAAAAAATAAAATAATAACACAACATTGCGTGTACAAATGTGATGGACCATCTCACATTCTTAAAAATAAATTGCCGGCGTGTTTCTTCAGACCTAAGTTACAGGTGAACCGTTTTTGTTTCTCGATGCACATGAAGGTTCATTTAGATCCGTAACTGGCTCCAAAAACAACTACCAATAGATGATAACTGATGTGTGAAATATACCAGCGGAGTCTCGATTATAAAAAGACTTAACTGCATGCAATCACACCGGCTAAGTTAACGTTTTAGTATTCTGCAAATATCTCGTAGTCTATAAAGATTTCTGTTTTGTGCAGTTTCATGTATCTCTTCCAAGAATGTGTGTATGTATAATATAGGATTTTAAGAATGTAAATGAACGGTGCACTATATGTATTAACATTGAATATACCGGTGACATTTTGTAAAATTACAGCGTTTTACTGGGAGTACGGTTTTCCAGGCATATTTTGTAGTTTTTAAAATAGCTAACTGGCTACTTATTTGCCAGTAATTTACTGTAAAATCTACACATTTTTGCTTTGGGCCCTCCCCACTGCTGGATTAACCATATCAGTAAAGTTAAGCACATGCTTAGGGCATCAAGGGTAAAGGGGGCACCACAAAATTTTTTCATGGCTGAATTTATCATATAAATTATTAAATTAGTTAAATTTATAGCCATTTTCATACTGTATATATGTGCCATGTGCAGCTCATTCTCTAAATCTGGTTGGCCGAAGCGCTGTTGACTGCTGTCACTGGGCTGTTAATTTCTACAGTTACTCTGTACCTTCTTTTCTGCCTCAACCAGTAGGTGGAAAATTCTTAAAGATTGTATTAAAAATGAAAATGTCTTAAAATCCCTCTCTGATGGGAGGCACATGCTATGGCAGTAACAGCAATTTTGAAATCTTTCTTTGAAAATTTAGAAGCGTTAGAATATATAGCCGAAGACCAGTCACAAAAGGGAGACGCTAGAAGAGAAGCCTGCGGTGGGTTGGAAACCCTGCCCGGGATTGGTTCCAGCCTTGTGCCCCGTGTTGGCTGGGATTGGCTCCAGCAGACCCCCGTGACCCTGTGTTCGGATTTAGCGGGTTGGAATGGATGGATAGAAGAGAAGCAAATAATATTGCAGATAAGATGCAAGAGCTAGAATTCGTTTTTATTTTGAATTTTCGGAATGAGATTTTTCAGAATTTTCACAGAGTAAGCAAAGTTCTACAAAATGAGGATGTGAACTTAAAAACATGTGCAGATCTGTATGTATCATTAGCTGATCAACTGTGTGCTTTACGAAATGAATTTGAAAAATATGAAAAAGAAGCAAAGGAAATGTTACCAGATGTCGATTACAAGTACAGCTACAACTCGCACACGCATCAGAAAGAATCTACCCAATGATGGCGGTACACCAGAAGTATATCTGAATGCCAGAGATAAATTTCATATCAGCACCTTTTGCATAATTGTTGACAAACTTGAAACTGAGATGAAAAGGAGATGAGAGATATACACAGAAATAGCTGAGAGATTTTCTTTTCTAAGTGATCTGCCATATGTCACTTCATCATCTACTAACATTGAAAGGTATTCTAAGTACAGTGAAAAGCTGATCGATGCTTACCCAGAGGACTTCAACAGTAATTTCTCAGCTGAACTTCAGCAGTTTCATTTATATGTGCGCCATAAGTTCAGTGCAACAGAAAATGTAAAAACAAGATTCAGTCATGCAGAACTTAATAAAATACAATACAATATTGAGTGTGCTTTTCCAAATGTAGACATTGCCTTTCGTATATTTTTAGCATTAATGGTCACAAACTGCTCAGCTGAGCGCTCATTTTCTCAGTTGAAATATATTAAAAATCCCCCAAGAACAACTATGCATCAAGGTCGACTGGATGCCTTATTTCTATTATGTATAGTAGGAGATGTGCTACGTAAAATTGATTATGAAGATCTAATCAAAGAGTTTGCAAGGAATAAAAAGTAGGAGAAAATTATTAAGATAAAAATAAAATGAAGCATACAAAAATAAATATTATTTTCCTTCTTACTATAAGTATGTTTTGTTTAATTTCGGATTTTCGATAATAAAATAAAATTTTATTTTCTAGTTTGTTATTGTTTTAATATTTTGAATTACTAGTGTAAGGGGGGCACCAAAATTACTTAGTGCTTAGGGCATCTAAGGGTCTTAATCCGGCCCTATCGTCTATGTATGGAGGAGTGAAAGCTTTCGATTCGTCAAAAATTTCGATCTCCGGTGTTAGACGGATCTCGTTGTTTTAGGGTCCCCTGATACCGAAAACATCGATATCTCGATGATGGGTGGGTGTCTGTCTGTCTGTGTGGCAGTTTCTTGAGGACGGTCTAGAGCTAAAATGGCTAGACGGAAAAAAGTCGAAACTTAAGCCTGTTATGAGATGACGATGGGCTCATTAAGGCACTTTAGAGGAACCCTCAAATACTGTAATTCTGCAATTAGTTATGTATTCTTCTTGTCAATTGCTACCGTAATTACCTGTTTTATGATCAGAAAGATCGGCATCAGAGCGGTAAATAATTACTGAAAAGCTATCGGATAGTTTGAGTATGTTCTGCGGTGGGTTGGCACCCTGCTCGGGATTGGTTCCTGCCTTGTGCCCTGTGTTGGCTGGGATTGGCTCCAGTAGACCCCCGTGACCCTGTGTTAGGATTCAGCGGGTTGGAAAATGGATGGATGGATAGTTTGAGTAAATTGGTTCCTGGGGCGCAAAGCCTACTGACGCTCACGTCCGAATTTTTGTGACATGAACAGCAGGACGCGATCCCAGAATTCCTGTAATATTAAACAAATTGCCGCAAATTCTTTCTTTTTTTATGTTTTCCTTAATTGAGTTGATTGACTGAATTGACAGCAACAGTAACACCAGATTTAGTCCTTTAAAAAGGAGTTTTTGACACACCTCTTTTAATAAGTGCTCTCCGTTTACCCATAAACGCGTCTATTTGCTGAGGTCGCTTCATTCAGTTTTAATGTCTATCGATGACAGACAAACTTCCCAGACAAGTCTGATACAAGGCAGAATCAAAGCCAGTCGATCATGGGTGCTGGGACTGGAGGTGACGTCAACAAAACCAATCGATCATCCATAACTGGAAATCTGAGGTTTTCTGGTAACCCTGATATATAAACTAAAAGAGAAAAACGTTAAACGGCAATGGGGAGAATGAGAACACTACATTCAAAATGAAGGTGTGCCAGAGTGGTTCTTCAGAGCGATGGCACAAGGGAAATTTTTTGTTATCCAAAAGACCCTTTCACACGAAGGCTCCTTTTATTTATTTAGATCTATAACAGACTACATACAATAAACAGCCATGTGTAGATGGTTACAGATTGGTGAAATACCAATGGCTTATTATTTTACAGTTAAAGGACTCTTACTGCATGAAATCACACAGGCACGTCCAGGTTTTCTTAATCTGTTAGTGTCATGCTAAGCAACTTAACATACAGATTTCAGTTTTTCTTTCTACATATTATTATGTTTTTCAAAGCATAAAGAGCTAACTTTTTCCCAGAATGAAATGATGCTTTGTCAAGCAATGGCTGTGGAATCACATTCCAGTAAAGGACCATAAAGTGCCATCGAAGAACCGGTGTACATGCAGAGAGTATCAGGTGCTTTAATAATATGATCAGTCTTTTATAGAAAAATAAATATTTAATTTCTATTGTTTGATTAAGATCTGTGTGAAAATTAAGTCACTTTCAATAAATGAAAACTGCATGTTTAAAACACGAAGGCAGTGCCGGCATAGACAGGGAGGGGACCACTTGAGTTGTGTCATTATTTGGGCCCCACCTAAGTGATCTGACAGACCCATGGAAAAGCTAATATGTAATGTCAAAGTTATGCAGTCGCCTAAACTTGGATAGATGCTACACAGGAGTTAGAAAGTAATGGGAGATGCAAGGGGCGGAGTGGTGGCTCTGAGGCTAAGGATCTGCGCTGGTATCCAGAATGTTTGCCGGTTCAAATCCCCATCACTGCCAAAAGAGATCCTACTCTGCTGGGCCCTTAACCTGTAATTGCTCCAGGGGTGCTGTACAATGGCTGACCCTGCGCTCTGACCCCAAGGGGTATGCAGAAACTAACAAATTCCCAATACAAGAAATTGGATAAGGCGAAATAAAGAACAAAAAAAAACCAAAAACAAAATAGGTGTATGGATGGCAGGAGAAAACACTGAACCATCATCAGAGATTACGAGTGAAACAGAGAGACACGGACAGAGTATGCAATGCCAAAGCTTACAATGACACTCGATAGCCATCAGGGAGCACTATGCCATATTAAATATTACAACAAAAAGACAATATGACCCATTTCAACTTTCTATTTTGAAACAGAAAGGAAAGGAAAATACATTAAAGCATTATCAAAAAAAAAAAAAAAAAAGTCATTGGCAGCAGGTGGGCACAGTGGTAGTGCTCACAGTAGAGAGACCAGCGTTCACATCCCGGGTGCTCCCTACATGGAGTTTACATGACCTCATATCTGAGTGCATTTTCTCCAACTGTCCAAAGTCATGCAACTTAGGTGAATTGGCGACGCTAACTTGGCTCTAGTGTGTGTGTGTGTGTGTGTTCTGGTGCCCTGGTGCCCTGTTCCTGCCTTGTGCCTTATGCTTGCTAGGATAGGCTCCAGCCCCCCAGAAAACCCTGGTCGGGATAAAGCAGGTTAGAGAGTTAGAAAATGACATAATAATAATTCATTACATTTATATAGTGCTTTTCTCAGTACTCAAAGCGCTATCCACACAGGGAGGAACCAGGAAGCAAACCCACAATCTTCCACAGTCTCCTTACTACAAAGCAGCAGCACTACCATCGCGCCACCTGTGAGGACATGACATTTATTCATGTGTGTCCTTACTAAAAGAAAAGCAAATGTATTGCATTTGTTTTAGCGGCTGCACCAAATTTATTGAAGTTCGATTCAAAAATCGTGCTTTTAATTTTGACCAAATGAAATGTAATCAAAAGGCCAAATAGCATCAAAAGGAGGAGCAAGGAGCTCTGTGATTGTTAAATTCTTCTGCCTTTAATTTTGCAAGTGTATTTATTTTCATGATACCCCCCCCCCCCCATTCATTTACCTTCCAGCCTCAAATTTCAGTGTCTGCTTAGCTTTATCGTCCTTATTGTATTTTCACCACTTCCAACATGCCAACGTACACCACATGGGTATTTATATACAGCAACACTGTATTTGCTGTCTACTCCAAATGTTCACTTTTCCATAAAAAAGAAAAATGACTGAAGACATTGTATAAAGCAAAAAAAATAAAAAAATAAATAAAATGGAGGAGAGAAAACAGATTTTTGAATCATTTAAACTGTGTTGTTCAAAACTAATTTGAAGATTTGGAGGATAACTCAAATATTCTACAGCATTTTAATTTTAAAAAATCGGATGTTTCAGTATTCACACTTATAGTGTTATGCAAATTTTTGTAATCAGCCAGAACAGTAATAATACTCAAACTCAGTGCTGAGGACCCAATGAGCTCAAAAGTTTTTTCCAACCAACTTCTGTTTTTAATTGGACTCACGGTCTTTTAAGCAAGTTGATATTTTTCCATTTCTTGATTTGGGGTCTATATGGAAATTTCAATAATAAATTGGTAAAAATTAATTCTTGAAGAGTTAAAATGTCCTTCAGTACATTACTAAAAGGGAATTATTATTGGTAACCTAAAGTACCAATGGTATGAAGATTCTAGGAAGAACCTTTATTTATTTAGATCTATAATAGATTCCATAAATTTCAATAAACAGCTGATAGATAGATAATCTATCTATCTATCTATCTATCTATCTATCTATCTATCTATCTATCTATCTATCTATCTATCTATCTATCTATCTATCTATCTATCTATCTAGGGTTGTGTCAGTCTGTCACATGGTTACTCCTTAACCACTGGTGAACCACTAAAACTTTGATGTTGGTCTTAATCAAAAGCTTCTGACGTGAAACTCACAGGTGTAGTAAAAAGTTATTAGGGTTTCTATCTTTCTTACGGCAAACTTCATAGATCAATAGATCAAGAAGGTAACATGGCAGAAGAAAAAAGAAGAGCAACGGCATCTGCTGAGCATTGACCAAATTACAGAAGCCAATTATGTGATTGGCAGGAGAAGAGAAATGACAGCTGTAAACATCTGCTGTGTGTCAAGCATATGTGGCCAGTCAACCTGCTGCCATTCGTGAACTACTGGGGCGGGAACCTTGTTCATAAATTTATGAAATATCAACGAGTTCCTAAATTTTAAAGGACTCTTGCTGCATACAATAATACAGACTAATTTCAGGTTTTCATGATCTGTTGTAGCCTGCTAGGCCGTCTACTATGCATTAAAGATTTCTGTTTTGTCCACATATAGGGAGCCTTGTTAAAGCCCAAAGAATCAATTTTAAATGCAAAGAGCCCCTCTTAAAATGAAATGGTTCTTTGTCAAGCAGTGGCTCTAGAAGGACCCCCACAAGCCAGTAAAGTGCCACTTAGGTACTATTAGGTTTAATGGTTTAGCAATGATGCATGTTACATGAAGATACATTATGGTATTTTCTATTTTTTAACTTGGTTTTTAATATTTTTCATTACTATGATGATTTTTATTCTGCTTTTCAGGTGTTCTAGTTTTTTAATCCATTATTTGCTAATGAGCATGTTAATGGACCTGACACTGATAATAAGTAAAGGGGAAGTGTATTTAGGAGTTGAGCCAGGAAGCACTTCTTTATGTGAAATTGTTGTTTATGTGAAGCCCCAGGTACTTGTAGATCTGCACCACTTTTACGTCCTCCCCCTAAATGGTGGACTGCTCTCAGAGGCTCTTTGGCACACCGTAAGTCAACCATCTGCTCTTTTGTCTTGCTGATGTTGAGCTGCAGTTGGTTCTCCCTCCAAACACAAGACAAAGTCTTGCACAAGCCTCCTGTACTCTGATGTTTATCCATTATTAATGTAGCCTATGATGGATGACTTATCTGAGAATTTCTGTTGATGGCAAGCGTTGGTATTATGCTGGAAATCTGTGGTGTAGAGGGTGAACAGGAAGGGAGACAGGACAGCTCCCTGAGGTGCTCCAGTGTTGCACACCTTCATTTCTGACACACAGCTTCACAAACTGCTGGTAGTGGTGTTTCCTTTTAATTGACTAATAAACATCTGCTTTTAAATAAGCCTTTTGTTTCATGCCATGTACATAACCACCATAAGAAATCAGAGGAGACCATTCAGTCCATTAAGCCTGTCTGTAAACTCAAAGTGCAGTGTGTCACATAATCTTTATATAACTGAGTTGCAGCTACAACCTGTAGTTAATAATAATAATAATAATACATTTTATTTATATAGCACTTTTCCCATGCTCAAGGCACTTTGCACGTCCTCTCCAAGCCAGCCTGTGTTTTCTGTCCTGGCTCTGTTCTTTTCATCTTATATTGCAAAGACATGTGCATTGGATTAATTGGTGACCCTAAAGTTGCCTTGACAGGAGTAATTGTGACCCTCTTCATAGGTGTGTCCTCTGAGTTGATGGTATCTAATCCATGATTGATTCATATCTTGAACCTGATACTACTACTTCATTGTCATCTTCTTCATCTTTTCCTCCTTCTAGGTGGGGTTGATGTTTGCCTGATGTGGATGCTGGGGAGGAGCCAACAAAGAACTACTTTAAACTCGTTAGTTCAATTTTGAATAATGAAGGGCTTTCGCAAACACTTGCAAAACTCACCTGTTCTTTACATGGTTACATTGTTCCTTATTTCTTTTGTTATTCACTAAGATGGATCGTTTTTAGGAAATAAACCCCAGCTTGGCCTACTGCTGTGACCCCCACCAGTAAAAGCAGTTAAAAAAATGAGATGACATGACAAAGCAGCTGTTTATTTGAACAAAACATATGTGATTATTTCTAGAGATTTACAGTTTTAAATACATCTGAATCAATTGTTCTTCATTTGCAGTATCCATTTAAGCTCATTTTATTTTTATTTTTTTGTCACACTACTTTTGTGAAATTGGTACAGAACAATATACTAGTTATTTTACATCCATCCATCCATTCATTTTCCAACTGGCTATATTCTAACTACAGGATCACAGGGGTCTGCTGGAGCCAATCCCAGCCAACACAGGGCACAAGGCAGGAACAAACCCCGGGCAGGGCGCCAGCCCACTGCAGGGCACACACACACACACACACACACCAGGGGACAATTTAGGATCACCAATGCACCTAACCTGCATGTCTTTGGACTGTGGGAGGAAACCCACGCACGCAGACACGGGGAGAACATGCAAACTCCACGTAGGGAGGACCCAGGAAGCCAACCCGGGTCTCCTTACTGCAAGACAGCAGCGCTACCACTGCCCCACTGTTTTTATTTTACAGCAATACTCCAAATTTGTCACTTAGCTATTTCTCAAGCTTTGCAAGGTGCTTGTAACAGGAGAAAGAATGACAAAATCATCAAGAACAGAGATTTGAAAATATGAGTCTTAAACTAAAAGGCAAGTTTTTTTTTCACCTTATACAATTTCTTGTATTAGGAATTTGTTAGTTTTTGCATACCCCTTGGATTCAGAGCACAGGGTCAGCCATTGTACAGTGCCCCTGGAGCAATTGAAGGTTAAGGGCCTTGCTCAAGGGCCCAGCGGAGTAGGATCTCTTTTGGCAGTGACAGGGATTCAAACTGGCAACCTTTGGGATACCAGCGCAGATCCTTAGCCTCAGAGCCCAAAGAATCAATTTTAAATGCAAGGAGCCCCCCTTAAAATGAAATGGTTCTTTGTCAAGCAGTGGTTCTACAAGGACCCCCACAAGCCAGTAAAGTGCCACTTAGGAACTATTAGGTTTAAAGGTTTAGCAATGATGCATGTTAAATGAAGATACTTTATGGTATTTTCTATTTTTTAACTTGGTTTTTAATATTTTTCATTACTATGATGATTTTTATTCTGCTTTTCAGGTTTAGTTTTTTAATCTGTTATTTGCTAATGAGCATGTTAGTGGGCCTGACACTGATAATAAGTAAAGGGGAAGTGTATTTAGGAGTTGAGCCAGGAAGCACTTCTTTATGTGAAATTGTTGTTTATATGGAGCCCCAGGTACTTTTAGATCTGCACCACTTTTACGTTGTACCCCCAAAGGGTGGACTGGTCTCTTTTGGCAGTGATGGGGATTCAAACCGGCAACCTTCGGGATACCAGCGCAGATCCTTAGCCTCAGAGCAACCACTCTGCCCAAAGTTTACTAACCACTGTGCCACCCATTGGTCAAAAAAGGTTCTTAGACAAAAAAGATAATAAGAGTATTCAGTAGAAATAAGAAATATTTGACAAAGACACAATTATTGTTACATTAAAATTTATTTTCAGTTCATTTTGTTTGGTCATTTGAGCATCAAGTTCTACAGAAAGAAATGTAAGTCAATAATAATGAGAATAATAAAACAAATATTAAAGTGAAAAAAAAACACTACAACAAGTGGTTGCCAACCAACATGAATAAGCTATAAATAGTTGAAATAATGGCACCGATTTTTAAATAACTAACAGTAATTTCACATTAATTAAAAAAACAAAACAAAACAAAAAAAAAAAAACAAGCAACAAGCATCGTCTTCAATGCAACAATAGCCTTCATCTTTAAGGTGCAACTTGTAAGAATTGTTGATTTTTCCAAAACAAATACAACCAAACTGTAACAAGGTTGGGCATTTTGAGAATACACAGAATTTTATAACGGAATTAAAAGACAAAATTAGAAAATGTAAATTGCATAAACATTTTCATAAATCGATCCTTAGGGGTAATTGAAAGAAACAAAAGTTTTCAGGATAATTTTTGGACATTTATTACAAATGTAAATGCAGAGGTTCTTTAAATATAGCGTAATAAAATATATTTTATAAATTGTCTGGCCAATGTGTTATCTGTTGATCATATCATATATTAGGTAGAAAACCCTTTTTTGTGATCAAGTGATTTTTTGAAAGCATACAGCAAATGAATCATGAGTAATAACAAACATAGCCAAGTGGATGGGACTGGCGAGTTTTGATGGGCTGAATGGCCTGTTCTCGTCAAGATTGATTTAATGTTTTTTTAAAAATTGAGGGAAAAAGAAGATTAACAGAAGAACAAATACGAGGGACGTTCAAAAAGTTTCCACACTTTTTTGTAACTCTGTTTATTAAGAATTTCAAAAACAAATTGCATTACTTTTCTACATAGTCTCCGTCATTTGCGATGCAGTTTTCCCAGCGTCGTACCAACTTTTTAATGCCCAATTACTACTCCTCCCGCCTTCACCATTTCCAACGAAAATATAAAAGTGCCGAAACTTTGTGAACGTCATTCGTGTGATATGAAAAATATGGGGAACACATCACATGACCATATAACTTTTGCTGCTGTTCCTGTGTACATATGATGATGCCATTCTTCTCATACCTAAGTAAAATCCAATGCAGAAGAGCTTAAGCAAAAGAACGACAACATGCATCTCGGACATTCAAGCCTGGAATCGTCATGTCATAGAAATCTTCGCTGCATTTGATGGGATTTTGAAGTAACTGACTGACTCCTCAAAGCTGAATCTTGTCACCTTTAGTTATTGACCGTTTAAATCTACAGATAGTCAGGACACTGTGACTCCTATTCATAAGTAAGGCTCATGCATGTCAACAATAAAAATAAGTTTTTACTTTTATCCTTCAATGATATCATCAGCACAAGAGTTAATTGGCATACCTTTTTCTTAACAAACGATACCAAGAACACTTGAATAATCATCAACATCTATGAAAACCTCCTCAAAAGGGACTGGCCTTCTTTATCTAGAGGGGATGTGTTCAATGGTCACAGCCCATCAATTATCGGTATCAAGATTTTGAATGGTCCGCAAAATTAAACCTTCAACCACATTGACTTGTCTTAAACAACTATTATCATACACTGATAATGTCTGTATTATCTATATCTATTATTTATTTATTATATTACATATTTATTGACTATATTTATGTATCTAGATTGCATAATACCATACATTGTATCAATGTTCATATTGCTTGCTACACATCAATATTGCTGCTACTTCTTTGTCTTGTTTTTGCACAATGTCTTGTCTCATTTGTATTTTAATTTTAAATTTTAATTCTAATTCTATTTTTAATATATTATTTTCACTTCACCTTGTTGGTGACCGGAAAGAAGCGCATAGGAAAAAAGCGCACAGTCATACAGTATAAGCACACGGCAAATAACCGCACACAGAAAAATGCGCACACGGGAAAAAACGCACGTTGGAAAAATGCGTGCACGGCAAAGGTGTATATGCAAAGAACAAAAAAATGTTATATTATACATCGCAATAAACGAAATTGTATAATTGTTCACTAAACGTATTTATAAGTTTTATGTTTTAATTTGTGCTAATTGGGGTAGTGGGCTGTTGGATGGTCCATAAAATAAAATAGTCATTAATCCTTTTATTACTGTTATTGTTGTGCCTAAATTACCATTTCTAGGAAGTTATTATTCTTTACAATAGTTTTCAGAATTTATATTATACCTTAGGGTTTTAAAGCGAGATGGAGTTTTCGACCAGTCAGAAAGGCAAGCAAATTCTCTGTTACAAGGGATTTGAATATCTGCTTTTTCGCACAACAAAAGGAATAGATAATTAGTGTGTGTTAATCGTTTATATTTTATTATAATAAAAAACATCTAGCAGTATAGGTGGTGTATATTTTATATTTGTAATAGTTATATGTCGCCACTGTGTGCTTTTTTCCACGTACGCACTTTACTGTATGCATATTCGTCCACGTGCATTTTTTTCCATCCGCGCATTTTATCGTGTGGGTTCTATTCAATAAGGGCGCGCACAAAAAGGCGACCTTCAAAAGGGCGACCTCAATTGGGCGCGGAGAATAAAAGCGCACATAAATAAAAGCGATCTTCAAAAGGGCGACCTCAATTGAGCGCCGAATAATTGCGCGCGCAAATAAAGGAGCGCTTCAAAATTATTGTCCTTGATTATGCTAATAGACCGCATCTCGAATATCTACGTGGCATTGCACATAATCTACAGCTTCAAGTGTAACTTGCTTTCACCTTTTTATACATTCAGTCATTACCTTAATCTAATTTTCTGTAATTTTGAAAACAACGAAATATAGAGAGCTTTAGAAATAGTTCGTTAGAAGTGCATGCATTAATTAATTGGATGTTTTAATATTCTTGCTTTCATCTTTTTATACGTTCAATCATTGCCTTTATCTAATAAATTTTCTGTAATTTTGTTGCGTTTGCCTTTATTCGCTGCGCCCAATTGACGTCACACTTTTGAAGCACTCCTTTATTTATGCGCACATTTATTCGGCGCTCAATTGAGGTCATCCTTTTGAAGATCGCTTTTATGTGCGCGCCCATATTGACGGATACCTATCGGGTGTGGTTATTTCCTGTGCGCTTTTTTCTGTGCGCTTCCTTCCGAGCTTCGCAATTTCATCTGTCTGTATACTTGTATATGGTTGAGATGACAATGACAAGCTTGACTTTGACGTCTCATGACGATGAGGTTGGTTTCATTTCCACAAAATGAATTGTTTTTCTTAAGGTTTGATAAGACACATTATCAAAGGGAAATTATCTCAAGTCGCAGATATGAATATTTTCATCAACTGGACCAGAAAGTGAATACAGTCAGCCAAAAAACTAAAAACCGAGATGCACTGCAACAATGATGTCTTAACTTACCGAAGGAGCTGTTAAAAATGCATGTCCACATTCAATAGGTTGTCACTCCTTCATGCATACTGACCCTCCTCTTCTAAGGTCAAATTCTTCAAGCCCATGGAGATGTTACTTTGTATCTTCTTTTGTTCAGCAGTAGAAATTGGAGGCAGCACTGACTGCAGACTGCTTTGGATTTTCTCCAATCGTGAATTCATGCTGCCTTCAAACTCCTCCTTATTCTTTAGCACCAAGCTACGAATGCCATCCTTTGCAGAGTCACAATCGTTGGCTAATGATATGCGCTCATTTTCCAACTGAGGATTGCTGGGATCTAGAGCCATGAGGCGGCCAAGGCTGCTGACTTTGTCCATAAGATATTGGTCTGAGATCTCAGTGTACGTTCCAGCAATCATATTGACCAGATTTGCAATATTGGAAGCCTGGAAAGCCTGGGTGTAGATCATGTCCGTCACAAAAGAGTTGGATGAGTAGCCTTCAATCCCGTCAATCGATTCTGCTGATGTAACAAACTGCTTCAATGAGGTGTTCAGGCAAGTACAGATTAAGTTAGATATCATCTGAAAGAAGTGAACCATTTTCTCCCACTGCTCCTTCACTCTTCCCATGGCATCTAGGCCTTTCATTAGCATTTTTATCGCAGTATTGAAATCGATCTCCTTTACCTGGCAACTCCGCATGGAGACAAGAATATCCGTCAGTTCCTTGTTGTTCTTCTCAAAGTTCTCAATACTTTTCTTGTACGTGTCTTGCGCTTGCTTAAGTTGGGCCTGGCTTTGTTCGATTTTAAATCTGGCATTATCAGAGGCGGCCTGAACGGCACTTTTCTGCGCTTCATTATTTTTCTGTGCTATATTTGGTGGAGGAGTTTGAAAAGCAGGGGATTTTGTGAAGGACTTGCTCTCGGAGTCAAACATCTCACAACTGTCTTTGAGATTGGCTATCTGTGTTAAGAGGTTCTTCTTTTCTTCATCAGTACAAACTTTCTTGGGCGCGTATTTTGTCAGCATGTTACAAATGGAAATAGCAGCTTTACAAATGTTAAGGGCTTTCTCTTTGGGCTTGCAATCTTCTTCTGCTTTCACTCTCTTCTCAATATCTTCATACTGTTTCTTAAGCCAGTTTGATTTCAGAGATTCATTTCTTTCATCATAGATTTCCTTCCATTTGATCTGATCATTTCCCAGAAACATTTGCATTTGCTGTGACAATCTAAGCAGTTGTATGGATTTGGAATAAATATTGTTAACAGCCAAAGGGTTATCACTTTTAACAGAATTTGAAGATTCACTGGATGAACTTTTAAATTTATTAGTAATTTTTTTGGGGGATGACAATATAGATAATGTACCAGAGATAAAACTATTTAAAGAACCTGTGATACCTTCTGCCAAAGTCATCCCAACCATCTCCCAGCCAGTGGGTATTGAGTCCAAGGATTTTTTAAATTGGTCATGAGCCTCATCCAGCTCTTTAGACATTCTGGTCAGGTTCTCCTCAGCTAGTTTTGTGGCCATGTCTGTTGATTCTTTCTTCATTTTGGCTTCTTCCAATTTGAGCTTGATGTTCTGTAAATCCTCTTCATAAAGGTGCTTTGCATTAATGCAAGCTTCCAATATTTCTTGAATAAGCAGAATGACATCTGTGAATTTCTTCTCTGTTGACTCTGCCAGCCGTGTACACTCACTGGCTATATTTCTAATATTTTGCAACTGGCTTGGAATAAGCGCTCGGGCACGGTCAGGGTTGTTCTGAAGAAGTGTCCTTACAGCCATTTTCAAGTAAAGGGGCACAGTACCAGAGTGAAGTCGAATTTGGTCCATGTTCTTGTGAGCTTCATTAAAAGCCAGCCATCCACTGTTTGTCACCTGCATAAGACAAGCACGGAATGACTCTGGGTGGCGGATATATTCATATCCCTTTTCAGGTGGATTCTTGTTAATGGAGAAGTCACCTTTTGAGGAGATGTAGACCAACTCTCCAAGGATGGCAATAGAGAGTGGGCCTGGCATTAAAAACTCTTCCCAGTTGGCATAGGGCTTCATCAGAAGAATGGTTTCTTGTCTCACATCTTCTGCTTTGGATACGCTAAAGACAGCTTTCTGGATGTCTACAGAAGACATTGTTTTTTGTTATTCTTCTTGACTGCACAAAAGAAAAGAAAAAAAAAAAACCCCACACAATTAATATCATCAAGTAATATTTTTCCATCCACCAAATCACCAATTTTCCCTGCCCAATATTTAAATTAAGGTATATTATACGTGCAAAGAAAAAAAACTTGTGATTTAATCATCATAAAAATAAATGGTTTGTAAAACAATGCTGTAGAGTGCTTGTGTAACAGGCATATAAAATAATAAGTTTAGTTGTTTGGAGCTTCACCAAATCCTGTTGTATGTTTTCCTGTTGTGGTCCTGTTATATTTTCCCTACTCCGTTTATTGTGTTATGTTACGTCATCAATGTGAGCCTCTCCTAGTATTCATTGTGTTACTGTGAGAGGAAGTATTCTCTGTATGGTAAAATTTATTAAATTATTTTAAATTCCATCCATCATCCAACAAGCTATATCCTAACTACAGGGTCACGGGGGCCTGCTTGAGCCAATCTCAGCCAAAACAGGGCAGGAACAAATCCCAGGCAGGGCGCCAGCACACTACAGGGCACACACCAAGTTACAACTTAGGATCGCCAAAGCACCTAAATTGCATGTCTTTGGACTGTGGGAGGAAACCCGTGCAGACACGGGGAGAACATGCAAACTCCACGCAGGGATGACCCGGGAAGCGAACCCAGTTTTCCTAGCTGCAAGGCAGCAGCGCTACCACTGTGCCACTTATTTTAAATTGCTTGAGTTCATTTTTTTTGTATGTGACAGTAATTGTAATGTTTTTTTTTGTAGTATACAGTTGTTGTTTTGAATGCTTTTCTATTAATTTTGGTTCTGTGTTAATGTGAGCGTTCAACAGCCTTTCCACTTGTTTGTTTTGTTTATATAGGAATCACAGAGCTTGAATAGTCACTTTTTATTTTCTGTTTTAATATATCGGGTATGTTACTTTTTAATTTGTATATTGAGCTGTGCAAGGATATGTGTGTCGTTGCAATTTAGCATTGATCCCAGTAATCGCTGTGTTACTGTGAGAGGAGAAGGAATCACAGAGCTTGATTAGTCACTTTTTATGTTCTCTGTTTTAATATTTCAGACTGTTAATTAAAAAGAAAACATCAAGAAATAAAGGGTGTTTGCTTTACTCCTTCGTGGCGGTTTGTACAGCATGTTGCAGTCATATCAAAGTGCAGAAGCTTTGAGTGTAAATCGAAT